>NC_090442.1:351914948-352569304 GCF_031143425.1 Pleurodeles waltl | reverse complement strand
TACCCACCCACTGGTAGCTTGGCACTGAGCAGTCAGGCTTAACTTAGAAGGTAATGTGTAAAGTATCTGTGCAATAAATTGTAGTGTAGCCATTTTTAGTATAGCATTATGCAGGTTAGGTTAAAACATTAGGCCTCTGTGCACTTTGCCCTAGACACGATTTATTTCGCCTCACACTGTTATTTTACAATAACCAGTTTTACGGTCTTGTTTTATTCTTTCTATCACACTGTTTAGCTTAGTTCAGCTCTGTGTTCGCCAACACTGCATTCTTTCTCACCCTGTGCTTCAGTCAAGGCTACAATCTGGTACATTGCCGGTACACATGGTAGAAGTTTAGTCTCTGGTGTTCGTAGACTATACACATCCTTACGTAGGGACATTTTCTTAGAACATCTGCGTGTAAGTTATAATATCACTTTCTAGTCCTAGTACAGGTCAGAGGGAGAGTCAGACCAGGAACCTACAACTAGATGCTGACTGCCCCGTTGCACATGCTGATGCAGCTTACAGGCCTTTGCTCAGGTCTGAGGGTTGATGTCCTCCTGAGGGAACCTGAAAGGCAGGCTTAGAGCTTCCCATGCTGTGTTCATAATATAACTTAGAGAGATCTTAATATAGTTGCACTATGATAGCCTTATTCTTGTGCTTCACTCTCATCGTTACTATTTTAATCCTACTGTGTTGTTTCGTTCTGGTTATTGCAGCTCACGCCTTACTATATAAAATGCAGTCATTTTATTAAACCAATCTTTAAAACTTAAACTGCCTTTTTCATTTTTATATGAGATCGTACTGTGTATGAGAGCACCGGTTGTGACCTGAGTGACCACGACTTCCCTGGGAAGTAATAAGATGTCATGCGTTCGGCTGGCCAATTGTCTCTTCCCTTCGGAAGAGATAAGGCACTGCTAGTTAGCCGGAGCATAACCTGGATTTGGGGTGACAAGGGTCCTTCACTGTGGGTTAGACTTAGTCCCCCACACTGCGAACGATCTTGCCGCCCAAAAATCCAGTAGTCTCATTAGGATAATGATAGCCTACGCGACAGAATCATGCAATAACACAGTGAAAACACCACAAAACTACACCACACAGTTTTAGAAAAATATTATATATTTATCTGAATAATTTAAGGTCAAAACAATCAAGATTTGATAATCACAAGTTGAAATATCACTTTTGTAATGATAATAAGAATCTTTTTAGTTCTCAAAAAACAACAGTTGTCTCTTGCAAGCACAAAGTACCTGGTTTGCGTCAAAATTACACACACAAAGACTGCAGAGGAGGAGATGCGTGGAAAAAGGTAGGTGTGCATTGGATTTCCGGGCGAACACAGATGATGCATCAATTCTTTTTGATGCAGCAAGGGCTTTGCATCGAATTACAGTGTGCAGGCTTGAATCCTCTTTGCGATGCAGGATCTTTTGGCGCCCAAGTACGATGCGTGGAAATCCTGAGCGTGCTGGACAAAGTCACAGGTGTGGCGTCGATCCGGTGGGCGAAGCGTCAGTTTGTCACACAGCAGGTGCTGTATCGATTTCTCACACAGCAAGTCGGGCTGTGCCACTCTGGCTCAATCCTGCGTCGATCCGGTGGGCTGTGGTCAAAGTTCTGGCTGCAACGCTGGCACTGCGTCGATCTCCACTTGGGAAGCCTGGCTGGGTCATTCCAGTTCGGCAATGCAGTGATTTTCTCACTGCTGGGTAGGCGGAGCGTCGATTCCGGCAGGTAGTGTGCGTAAATTTTTGCAGCACAAGGAGTTTCTTTGCAGAGATTAAGGGGGTCATTACAACATTGGTGGAAAAAGCCGCTTACCGCCGTGCAGAAGACCGCCAATACACCACCGCAGCCGTGGAATTCCGCCACGGTCATTATGACCCACAGCTCTGAATCCGCCATAATCCAGACACCCACACAAGCCCGCCACACCAAAGGTCAGTGATAAACTGGCGATAACAAAACCTCCACCGTCACGCCAACCTGAATATGCGCACACTATCACGACCCATGAATCCACGCGGCGGTCTTTCAACCGCGGTATTCCATTGGCGGTACACACCGCCGCGCTCAAAATACACACACATTTACAAAACACATCCACATTGGACAAATCGAAATACACACCTGATACACATACACACACCACTCCCACACACCCAATACAATATAAAACACACACCCACATCACCCACAAACCCTTACGTCAACAATTGCGACTGAGGGCCAGAGAGAGACACCACCATCTACAAACTAGCATCCACAGGCACTCCAAACCACCACTCACACAACATCCACGCACCTCACACAACACACCTCTAAATATCACCCCACACATCACAACACACCCCACCCCACACATCACCCACACCACCCCATGGCACCGCAAAGACACCCAGGTTCTCTGAGAAGGAGCTCAGGGTCATGGTGAAGGAAATCATCCGGGTAGAACCACAGCTATTCGGATCACAGGTGCAGCACACCACAATAGCTAGGAAGATGGAGCTATGGCGATGAATCGTGGACAGGGTCAATGCAGTGGGACAACACCCAAGAACTAGGCATGACATCAGGAAGAGGTGGAACGACCTACGGGGGAAGGTGCGTTCCGTGGTCTCAAGACACCACATCGCGGTTCAGAGGACTGGTGGCGGACCCCCACCTCCTCCCCACAACTAACATGGGAGGAGCAGGTCTTGGCTATAGTGCATCCTGAGGGCCTCGCAGGAGTAGCTGGAGGAATGGACTCTGGTAAGTAAAATCTTAACTATTACATCCCCCACCCACCTGCATGCTATCACATACCCCCACCCTCGCCCTCACCCCCATCACTCCAACTCCTCACATGTGTCCCAATATCACAAACCACACATCCCAAACTCAAACCTTGCATGTAACACCAAAGCATGGACACCCATCACCAATGCAAGGCCACTACACATACCCATACACCCCCCTAAACCATTATCACACAAGGTCCTACACAGGAAAGCAACCACTGGGGTACACGGTCACCCACCCATTGCACACCATGGCACACACAGATGCAATAATCATGCCTTTACACCCCTGCAGGACCCCTACCCAACATCACTGGATAGGAGGGTCCAGAATTGTCCACTTCACCCACAGAAGAGGCCCACAGTGATGACAGCAGCTCTGTCCAATTGGATCTAGATGACCAGCCCGACCCATCTGGGACCGCAGGACAGTTGGTTTCCCTCACACTGGCACAGGCCACTACAGAGCTTACCCCCTCTGGAAACACCAGCACAGCTCCCACCTAGCGGGCCCATACCTCTGTCCCCAGGACACATCAATCAGCAGTGTGTCCACCACTACAGGGAACCCAGGCTAACCCACCACCCCAACAACACCAGGGACCTGGGGGCAGTGGTAGTGGGCACACGGTTCAGGGGACAGAGCCCCATGAACACAGGGGAACTGGGAGGGCTGCTGTGCGACAGGGGTAGGACAGGCCCAGGGAACCCACTCTCCACAAGGCCCTCTCCAACATCGTGGGAGCCTACCACCATTCCCTGGAGATGATGGCAACGGTACTGGCCAAGTTTCAGGAGACCCAGTGTCTGCAGGAGGAACAGTATTTGGGCTTCAGGGAGGAACTAACATCCATCAATTCCACCCTGGGCACCATTGAAGGGGTGCTGAAGGAACTTGTCAACACCAGGAGGGACACTGTGGCACAACAAGGGGCCCCTGACACTAACCTGGACGATGAACTGCCCACCACCTCCGCTGACGCTAGTGGACAGGAGGCACCGCCACAGGACCACCACACCAGCACCCCACCCGCTGCAGATGGAGAACCACCTTGCAAATGGTCCCTGAGATCCAGGACAAAGACAGAGAACAATGCCAAGACCCTAGCCAAGAAATGAGACCACCCTGATTGTCATCCTTCTGTCCCACTTTGTCACCCTGTCCATACTTAAACTGGCCCAGCTCCACTTCCTATACCCCTTTGGAAAATGCACCTGTGACACTAATAGACTGGACTCTGCCATGAACATTCCTCCACCATCACCCCTGACCATTTTACAACCCCCTCCACTATTGAGCACTTAAATCAAAAAACAATCTGGAGTCAGTCTGTGCTTTCGAAAATGTGTATTTGCAATAACAGTGGCAAAATGGTATATCAAATGTAATGTCAACATACCTATGTCAGACAGCTCTAGTCAATGCGGAAACAAAGCAGATGTCACACAGTGGGACCCACATCTATGAAATTGTAAGGGAAAGTGACAACTCAGTGACCATACACTCGGTGAAAATGACAGACAGATGAGAGGTAGTAGAATTAAATCAGATGTAGCAGGCTGTGTTGTCTTCTTACCTGTGTCTCACTGGAAGTATTGCAGGATCACCATGTTCCTGTTGTCTATGTCCTCTTCTTCTGCTTCCTCATCTTCAATGTCCACAGGCTCCACAGCTGCCACAACTCCTCCATCTGGACAATCCTCCTGCAGAAAAGGCACCTGTTGTGGCAAAGCCAAGTTGTGAAGCATACGGCAGGCCACGATGATCTGGCACACCTTCTTCGGTGAGTAGAATAGGGAACCACCTGTCATATGGAGGCACCGGAACCTGGCCTTCAGGAGGCCGAAGGCCCTCTCTATAACCCTCCTAGTTCGCCCATGGGCCTCATTGTAGCGTTCCTCTGCCCTTGTCCTGGGATTCCTCACTGGGGTCGGTAGCCATGACAGGTTGGGGTAACCAGAGTCACCTGCAAATGGCGAGGGACAACTGTTAGACACACACTAACTCACAGGGACATCCCCAGACAACTATTCACACTGTATTGGGTCCATGTCCTCACCTAATAGCCACACACAGTGCCTCTGGAGTTGCCCCATCACATAAGGGATGCCGCTATTCTGCAGGATGTAAGCGTCATACAGTGAGACAGGGAATTTGGCATTCACATGGGAGATGTACTGGTCTGCCAAACACACCATCTGCACATTCATCGAATGGTAACTCTTCCGGTTTCTGTACACCTGTTCACTCCCGTGGGGGGACTAAGGCCACATGTGTCCCATCAATGGCACGTATGATGTTGGGGATATGTCCCAGGGCACAGAAATCACCTTTCACTGTAGGCAAATAATCCACCTGAGGGAAAACGATGTAGCTGCGCATGTGTTTCAGCAGGGCAGACAACACTCTGGACAACACGTTGGAAAACATAGGCTGGGACATCCCTGATGCAATGGCCAGTGTAGTTTGAAATGACCCACTTGCTAGGAAATGGAGTACTGACAGCACCTGCACTTGAGGGAGGGGGGTTCCTGTGGGATGGCGGATAGCTGACATCAGGTCTGGCTCCAACTGGGCACACAGTTCCTGGATTGTGGCACGATCAAGTCTTTAGGTGATGATCACATGTCGCTTCTCCATTGTCGACAGGTCCACCAGCGGTCTGTACACCGGAGGATGCCGCCATCTCCTCACATCCCTCAGCGGACGGTGCCTATGTAGAACAGCGAGCAGAGAGTCAACCAACTCGGAGGTACGTAAACACAGCTTACTCTGAAATATTAGCAAATCGACATATGCGTGTATGAGTGTTTAGGCAAGGCCTAGATATGTGTGACGCAGTCCAAAATAATGGCATATGGGCCCATGAAATGGCGGCTGCCTGACCTGTAAAGTGGGACAATAGGATATGAGGTAACTGCGCTGGCGTTGTACACCGTCACAGTAGGTGGTCGAAGACCGCGGCGCAATCCTGCATTGGTTAACATTGGACCCTATGGGTCCCAGGAGCCAATGTCGATGTACGCCGGCCGTGACATTACGCACCGCCGCGGACCTGACCGCCATTTTCTCTCTGTTCAATCACTTGATACCTGATCTTCGACAGGAGAGGACCTACACTGCAAGTGCTGCTGTGACCTCAGTCTGGAAGAGACAATGGCTTGTGTGTCTGGGGAAAGGGCCCCTGCCTTCAGCATGGAGGAGTTGGAGAAACTTGTGGATGGGATCCTCCCCCAGTACACGCTACTCTACGGTCCTCCAGACAAACAGGTAAGTACACTGTGAGCATGCTGTATGGGCAATGCCTGTGTGAAGTTGTGAATGAAAGATAGGGGGGGGTTGAGAATGAGGCTGGTATGAAACGACAGTGAGTGCATGTGCGTCATGGCAAGTGTGGGGATGCGGGCCAATTACTGTGACGGTGCGGACGGTAATAACTTACCTTTTTCCCCTGTACTATTCCTGTAGGTCAGCGCCCACCAGAAGAAGGACATTTGGCATGCCATGGCCTAGGAAGTCCGGACCCTGGGGGTCTACCACAGATGGAGCACCCACTGCCGGAAAAGATGGGAGGACATTCGCCGCTGGAGCAAGAAGACGGCGGAGGCCCAGCTGGGGATGGCCTCCCAACGTGGAAGGGGTGCCCGTCGCACCACGAACCCCCTGATGTTCAGGATCCTGGCGGTGGCGTATCCGGAGTTGGATGGGCGCTTGAGGGCATCACAGCAGCCACAAGGGGGTGAGTGCACTCTCATTCTGTTGATTCAGTGCGCATTGTAGGTGTTTGGGTGGGGGAGGTGGGCTGTGGGTTCCCCTAGGCCACGGCGAGTTTAGTAGGCAAGGACCCTTCCTTAGGTCAGGCCCTGTGGCACCCCACCCCACCTGTGTACAGTGCCAACTACACCTAGTCAGGCTCCTGTGACATCCATGTGTGCAGCAATCAGGCATAGCCTTGTAACCCATGTCCCTGGGACTGAATAGGGAACTCCAAGTGCGCAGCGTAGTGTAGGGGGCTTCTGTGTCTGTAGTGTCCGCCAACTGTAGCGGTACTGCATGCACTCAACATGTCTTTCTTCTGTCTTCCCCCCCCTTTTTGTGGTCTCCCTGTTCTTGTGTGCATTAGCATCAGCAGGCGGAGGAGCAGTGCCAGCGGAGCAGGAGGGAGCTGCATCCCACATGGCCCTGGAGGGTGACACTACGGAGTCTTAATTTACCAGTGGGACGGAGGGCGAGGGGAGCTCCACGGCGGGGACAGAAGCTGACACCAGCAATACGGACTCCTCCTCTGATGGGAGCTCCCTTGTGGTGGTGGGCCCATCTGTGCCCCCCGCATCTACAGGTACAGCTGCCGCCCCCCCTACCAGCACTGCCCTCCTAGCAGCCCCTCAGCGTGTGTCCCGTGCCCGCTCACCCAGGAGGGTGGGCATCTCCTTCGCCCCAGGCACCTCAGCCCCTGTCCCGGTCACCCCTGCTACCCTCAGTGAGGAGGCCATTAACCTCCTCAGGTCCATCACTGTTGGGCAGTCTACCATTTTAAATGCCATCCAGGGTGTAGAGAGGCAGTTGCAACAAACCAATGCATACCTGGAGGGCATTCACTCTGGTCAGGTAGCCCATCAGTGAGCTTTTCATACTCTGGCCTCAGCACTGATGGCAGCCATTGTCCCTGTCTTTAGCCTCCCCCCTCCAACTTCCTCCACCCAGACCCAAACCCCTGTACCTCAGCCTATCCCAAGCACACCATCAGACCAGCACGCACACACCTCAACACACAAGGGAAGCTCTGGCAAACATAAGCACCACACATCCCACAGGCACTCACGAAAGCATCACACACATGCAGACACACCAACATCCACTGTGTCCCCCTCCTCCTCGTCTCCCTCCTCCCTCCCTCATCTCCACTCACACCTACATCCTCAGCCACTACGTCAATCACCAGCACACCCACCACCACAACCCGCTCACATGCAGTCACCAACCCCACCACCATTCACACGTCCCCTGTGTCCCTTCCCAGTGTGTCTGTGAGGCCACCTCCCAAGGTACACAAACGCAGCCACACACCCACCCAACAGCCATCCACCTCACGACAGCCTCCAGCCCATGCACCTTCACCCAAAGTCACCAAACGTACACCTCCAACAACCACTACCTGTAACGCCGCGTTCAGACACAGCGTCTCTTTCTGTCCTTGCGGATGGAACGCGCTACCGATACTCGGAGCGCCGTTCCCCGCGTTTTTTGACTACACATTCTGGGAAGCATATATTTCGCTCCCAGTTGTGCTACACTTACTTTTAGCCTTGTTTTCTTCTTTTTGTTGTCAGTGGGTTTGTCTGGTCTTTTTACCTCTCCCTGTCCATGTTGTGTCCATCTTGTCTTTTCGTGTTTTTGTCCCAGCATGCTCTGTTTTTCTTTTATACTACTTTCTTTTCAAGATGGTGTTCTTTCCTTTTCCTGTGATGTCACTTCCCTTTTCTCAGTATATAAGTCAGTCAGTCTTGTTCCACCTTGCGTTGCAAACACTTCCTTCTGGTTGTGCTGTTCGCTCCTGTTCTTTGTTCCTGCTTTTTGCCTTGGGAGATTTTTGCCTGTTCTTTGTTCTTGCTTTTTGCCTTGGGAGATTTTTGCCTATTTTTGTCTCCTGTTGTTTAGTCATGTTTTTCTTCAGGGGTTCCTGTTTGGGTTTTTTTCCCCCAGTGTTGGGGTTTTTTCCCTCTGAGACGACTCCTTGAGGGTACGGTCTGCTTTGGCGTAGCCTGTCAAGCGGCACCGTGGCTACTAGAAGGGGTCGCCCTTATCTGGGAGTATCCAGAACCTGTTGAAGACATGGGGGGTCATTACAACCCTGGCGGACGGCGGAGAAGCAGCAGTCTTACCGCCAACAGGCTGGCGGTAAAAATTTTGCAAATATGACAATGGCGGTTACCGCCATGGTCATCCGCCACTTATCCGTTCCGCCCCCCATGTCTTCTACAGGTTCTGGATACTCCCAGATAAGGGAGACCCCTTCTAGTAGAATTCCTTCCCTGGCACTGATAGGGGTCTACCCCACCCCCCACCCCCACCAGAGTCCTTCCCCTACACCCCCCACCACCCCTACAACCCCCCAAAGGTGGCAGGAACCCCCTCCCCACCCCAACCCCCAACATCACATCACACATACACAGCCGACACGCACGCAGGCACCACAAACACACATACCCGCATGCACATCAACATACATGCGAACATCCACACACAGTCATACACGCACACCCACATTTAGACATAAACGCACACATCCATACAGACATACATACATACACGCACTCATTTCCAAACACACAACACCCCTGCAAGCACTCAGACACCCCCTCTACATGCACACATGCACACCCCCATGCACCCACACAACACACAACACCCCCCCCCCCCTAACGGATGATCAACTTACCTGGTCCGTTGATCCTCTGAGAGGGGACGGGATCCATGGAGGCAGCTCCGCCGCCACCACACCGTCACCAGAATACCGCCACGCCGAATCACAGGACGTGATTCGGTGGGCGGTGTTCTGTTGACGTGGCGGTGGAGGTGGAGCAACCTACACTTCCCCCCCCGCCTGCCAGTATGGCTGCTGGCGGTTCGCCATCCGAAAAAGGACGAAGAGCTGCCAGCAGTCATAATACGCCGAGTGGAAAACCGCCACCACTGGGGGTCTTCAGCTCGGCGGTATTTTCAAAAGACCGCCGAGGTCAAAATGACCTCCTTGGTGTATTCGACAACCCGGAATCCAGAGGTGAGAAGTCCAGCGCAGTACGTAACACTACCTCTTCCTCCACTCCCAAACCCCCTCCATTTACCCGTCCCAGTGTTCCTAAGAAGCTTTTCCTGTCCAAACATGACCTCTTTCCCTCACCTCCCCCGCCCCTTCAGTCTCCTAGGGCCCGACTCTCCAGGTCTCAACCCATCACCTCAGCCACAATATCTGCGGGACCAGTGGTGCCAGTGGTCACGGGCTTCTGGAGTGCACCAGGCAGCAGGGCAGCCAGTGTGGCAAGGAGCCAGAGTACGGACAGTCCCCCACCTGTAAAGCATAAAAAGTTGGCCAGTGCCCGGCAGGAAAGGGGAAAGAAATCAGCCACCAAAGCCGCTCCCAGGGGTACAGTTGGGTGTGTGGAGACAGCTGCGCCACCATCCAAGGTGGGGAAGGGGCACAGTAAAACCGGTAAGTCTGGGAAGATCTGCACAGCGGACAAGACCGCCACCAGCCCTGCTGCCCAGGACACCACCGTCAGCAGCACCGCTGTCCAGGACACCGCCGCCACCAGCCCCGCTGCACAGGACACCGCCGCCAGCAGCACCGCAGGCCAGTAAGCGCCAATGATTCCAACACTACTGATGCTGCCACGGGCAGGATGAAGCACTCTGGGCACAAAGCCCCCTCCAGAACCAGTGGAGAACAGCATCCACTACCCCAGTCCTTGGCAGGATGAAGCACTCTGGGCACAAAGCCCCCTCCAGAACCAGTGGAGAACAGCATCCAGTCACACAGTCCTTGGCAGGATGAAACACTCTGGGCACAAAGCCCCCTCTAGAACCAGTGAAGACAGACATCCACTACCTCTGTCCTTGGCAGGATGAAGCACTCTGGGCACAAAGCCCCCTCCAGAACCAGTGGAGAACAGCGTCCACTACCCGAGTCCTTGGCAGGATGAAGCACTCTAGGCACAAAGCCCCCTCCAGAACCAGTGGAGAACAGCATCCAGTCACACAGACCTTGGAAGGATGAAGCACTCTGGGCACAAAGCCCCCTCCAGAAACCAGTGGAGAATGTTATCCACTTGAGAGACTGTGGCTTTGCACTCCCCAGGATTGAACAGTGGGCAAACCACCCACTGTAGAGACTTGAGAGACTGGCTTTGCACTCCCCAGGATATAGCAGTGGGCAAACCACCCACTGTAGAGACTTGAGAGACTGTGGCTTTGCACTCCCCAGGATTGAATAGTGGGCATGGAGCCCCCTGGTGGATCTGGCGTTGTGCACTCATCCGGCTCAGGTTCCCCCCACTCCCTTCCCCCTGAGGTGCCTGTTTTATTTCTATCTGATGCCCCAGCAGTATTCTCTCCGCCTTGTTCGGGTATTGAGTGTGGGCCTCGCCCATGCCTTTTGGGCCCTGTGGTCCATGGACTATGATAGTGGAATACCTTGGATTTGGTGAGTGTTTTCCCTTCCAAGTCCTTCTTCCGCTGTGTTTTTGTCTGCGGTGTATCTGCCCCCGTAAAGGTGGCAGATTGGTGGCTTGTAATAATGTGGGCGGTACATTGTCTTCCGCCTGTCTGTTGGTGGTTACCGCTGCGGTGTTTGTTTGTACCGCCTTGGCGATTGGAGTGTTAAAGTGGCTGTCTATGTTGGCGGTTTCCGCCACGGTCGTAATTCCATTTTTTTTCCGCTGGCCTGTTGGCGGTTTTACCGCCGCTTTAACACCATCCACCAGGGTTGTAATGACCACCTATGTCTTTTTGGCCCTGCGACTTCAGGAACAGGAGGTAAACTCAACCTAAGTCCTTGAAGAACACTTCTCAACACTTCTCAGCAGAGCCAGAGGCCAGCAAGGCAGCAGGGCAACAGCTAGGCAGCAGGCCTTCACAGCAAAGCAGTCCAGGTGAGTCCTTTGGGGAGCCAGGCAGCTTCTCTTGGAAGATTGCAGGTTCTGGTGTAGAGTGTCTTTCCCAAGAAATGACTGAGTTGGTAGGGTAAAGGGACCCAGTTTATATACCCAAAAGTGCCCTTGAAGTGGGGGAGACTTCAAAGAGTGGTTTTGAAGTGCACAAAGTCCCTTTTCAGTACAAGCCTGTCTGCCAGGGTGCCAGTAGGGGGTTTAGCAGTCCATTTTGTGAGGGCAGGCCACTGTCCTTTGAAATGTAAGTGTCAGGCCCTCCACCCTTCTAGCCCAGAAAGACCCATTCAATACGCAAATGTGTGCAGGTTTGACTGAGCATCCTGTGTTTGTGGTTGTCTGGATGAAATGCACAAGGGAGCTGTCAATCAGCCCAGCCCAGACGTGGATTGGAGACAGGCTGTAAGGCACAGAAGGATTTTTAAGTGCAGAGAAATGCTCACTTTCTAAAAGTAGCATTGCTAAATTAGTAATATAAAATACAACCTCACTAGTCAGCAGTATTTAGTATTACCATTCTGGCCATACTAAATATGACCTGTCTACCCCTTTCTGATCAGAACCTATCGCTCAAACAGTATATGAGGGTAGCCCCAATGTTAGCCTATGAAAGGAGGAGGCCCCACAGTAGTGGAAAACAACTTTGGGTGTTTTCCACTACCAGGACATATAAAACACACAGGTATATGCACTGCCTTTTACTTACATAGTAACCTGCCCTGGGGGTTATCCAGGGCCTAGCTTAGGGGTGACTTATATGTAGAAAAAGGGGAGTTTCAGGCTTGGCAAGTACTTTTAAATGCCAAGTCGAAGGGCAGTGAAACTGCACACACAGGCCTTGCAATGGCAGGCCTGAGACTTGGTTAAGGGGCTACTTATGTGGGTGGCACAATCATGCTGCAGGCCCACTAGTAGCATTTAATTCACAGTCACTGGGCACATGCTTTGCACTTTAGTAGCGACTTAAAAGTAAATTAAATATGCAAATTGGGTATGAGCCAGTGTCACCATGTTTTAAGGGAAAGAGTATATGCACTTTAGCACCGATTGGCAGTGGTAAAGTGCGCAGAGTACTAAAACCAGCAAAAACAGTGTCAAAAAGTGGAGGGAGTCAGGCAAAACGTTAGGGGTGACAACCCTAAGGCTGTCATGTCTAACATATACTTATTGGCAATGCAGCGAGTTTGCCTACATCCCCGGATGTTGTAATCTCTGGCTCCCTCACCACCATACACACCCGACCCTGGTAATTCCTGGAGAAGATCTGTCATAGTTGTACCAACACCTGCTAAAGAAGATGACTCTGTTGCATCAGGCTTAAGAAAAAAGAAATGCTGATTATTTTGCCTGGGCTCAGTACAAGAACATTCCAGAGGAATTCTGATGCAGATGAATGAGGAATTCAGCGAGAGGGTCCATACATTTCTTTACTGTGCAGACAAAAGCGAACGCCTGCTGGTTACAAACAAACAGGTGAGAAATGCTGAAGATGATGAACAGAACTAAGCTCGGTCTTAATTACATCAAGGAGGAACTGAGAGCCATCCACCTCATGGTGGTGCAACATCAATGTGTTTTGGACTTAATCACTGCAATGGAGGGTTGGGTGTGTACCAAGATTGGTACTTCCTGCTGCAAGCAATGATACGGACAACAGGGCTCTGACTCTTGTCATCCAAGCATTGCACTATTTACAAAGAGGCATGCGTGAGGAGGGAGGTGCCCCTGAGAAATAGTGGTTAAAAAACTGGTTCTCCTGGCTCCATCAGTGGCTGATAGGCCTGTGTACGTAATTGTTTCGCATTTTTATATTATTGTTTTTGTGAGATTGTTTGCTGTAAAAACGCAGTCCTCAAATTGGATAGAATGCAAGTAACAAGGAAAGCAGTAATAGTCAAAAGTGAAGAAAAACAAACCTCCAACATATGTGACTGTCATGACATATGGGTTAGATAGTGTAGTTGAAAATTCAATTATGGGGGAATTATAATATTGAAAAAGTCGATGTGCACCATGATACATTCACACAAAAATTAAATTGCATCACTATTATCAAATACACCTGTCATGAAATCTCCATCACCCCTATGTGGTCAGGCAGGCTCTGAGACCTAAGCCTGAGGTTTACTAATTGACAGTTCACAGGTGGGGTCAGCACAGAGCCAGAAGACAAATGCGCGAACAGGACACTACAGTGGTCCCAGGAGATTGGCCCCAATAAAACATATGGCCAGAGGGGTGAGCACATTCTCAAAACACCATAAAGTCAGATGCCACATGAAGTTAGGAACACTCAGCCAATCAAAACACAGCACACCGTGATCAGGCATCCCTCATGCCAGATATCTAAACAGATTACCCACTGGCCCTTATTGTGTCCACGCAAGATCGAGGCCGATCTGGATTTGTTACCAGGGACCTTATTTACAGCTTCAAGGCAACTGCTCACCTTCTTCACCTAGAAAAGAATTCCGAAATGGTTTTACCGTGCTCAGAGAAATGTATAAAACATTGCTGAGATCAATTGTACTTTGAGACAGTACCCAGATCCCAGTACTGTAACTGTTCTCCTATCCGTTGTGTTTAAATAAACCAACTGTTCCTGTTTTGACAAATGACTCTTGTCTTCTGTTTTTTCAAGGTAAATTCACATTCGTTCAGCACCTTATCACAATTAATGCAAAGTAGCCATCAACTTGCACCTGGCCTGGGGCCAGTGCATTATTGAAAGATAGACCTTTCACTCTAACAGCAGCAACCAGCTTGCACTTCAAAAGCATATAGAGAATCTCCTGCAGGCAGGTGTAATGAATGGTTACACTTGCCTTGATAGGGGGGTGGTATATGGAACTCCAATTTCCCTCTTTAAGGGTAGCCCTTGAGTGTACACTTATAGTGCAGTAACTGAATGTGGCACACACTAAGGGTGTCCTCAACAGCTCTGCTCCCACATCTGTAATAAATTACAGGCATAAATGCAAAGTGTTTCCACACTTGTATGGAGGCAAGCCCCCATGCAAGTAAGGGAATGCCCCTTTCAGATAGCACTGGCACACACATTTAGTGCGACCTGGCCTGGTTCTGGCCTGGAGTCCACTTGGCTCCACCAGCCTGCCCCGTGCCCCTGATTCATCCGACTGCCGCCTGGACAGCAGTTCGAGGCCCTCCTCCACCCGAAGGCACCCGCCTGCGCCTCATCCCTGGTGCCTAGTGGTAGGCATCTCTGGTTTACTGTGTAAGTGATCATTTTGTGTTTTTGTATTTTTGTATTCCGTATATGCCGTTTATGTACTTTTTATTCTGTCGTTTTCTTCTGCCTTCTTTTGCATAGCCTTCTAATCCTCCTGTGACCCCTGCACCGCGCTTTTCTGCCCCCCTGCCCCCTCCTGTTCCTAACTCTCGCTTAGCCCTCTCTCCCCCACCTGTTTTTCTCACCTCCGGCCGGTCTCGGTTTCCCCTGCCGCTGCCTCCCCTGCGGCCCCACCCCCGCGCACACCCAGTGGCCCTCCCTCCCTCCTCCCAGCTACTCCACCCTCCCACCCCACCCTCTTAATGCCGGCCGCTGTGCAGAGCCACATGTGACTCCCTGACCTGGTTCTGGCCAGGAGTCCACTTGGCTCCACCAGCCTGCCCCCATGCCCCTGATCCATTCGTCTGCCGTGTGGACAGCAGTTTGAGACCCTCCTCCACCCTCAGGCACCCGCCTGCGCCTCATCCCTGGTGCCTAGTGGTAGGCATCTCCAGTTTACTTTGTAAGAGATCCTTTTGTGTTTCGTATATGCTGTTTATGTACTTTTTAATTCTGTATATGCCGTTTTCTTCTGCCTTCTTTTGCATAGCCTTCTTATCCTCCTGTGATCCCTGCACCATGCTTTTCTGCTCCCCTGCACCCTCCTGTTCCTTGCCTTCGCTTAGCTCTCTCTCCCCAACCATTTTTCTCACCTCCGGCTGGTCTCTGTTTCCCCTGCCGCTGACTCTCCTGCAACCCCGACACCGCGCACACCCATTGGCCCCCCCTCCCTCCTCCTGGCTACTCCACCCTCACACCCCACCCTCTTAATGGCGCGCGCGCGCAGCTGGCACGCTGCTGGTGCGCCAGAGGCGCACAGTGGCAAGCCCGTCTGTGCCTGGACCGTGCCCAGCACCGGCCCCTGTGGTCCACCCAGCCAAGACACCCCCAGACAACACTACACCACAAACACTCTCCACAACCCAGGACCACGCCCCACCTGCATCCAAACCAACCCCCCCCACACACAGGGACCCTTCACCTGCTACGCCTGCCGATTCTCCTGCTCCATCTTTCACACCTCCAACACCTACACGCTCCACACCAACCCCAGCGCCCCCACACCAAACACAACACCCCCAACGCAACAAACTCGCACACAGCCCCCACACCCCCAACAGGCCCCACCACAAAAAAAACACAACCTGAACACACTTCATGACAACACCACCACAACCCACAGCAACACCACAAGCCCCCACACCAACACCATCGCACAACACACCAACACCCCCTACAACCATCTCAACTGCTTATTCCCAAACACCCGCTCCCTACACAAACATGCCATATAACTCTGGGACCTCATCACATCACACTCACCTGACATCGTCTTCCTCACGGAAACCTGGACAAACCACTCATCTGAGCCCGACTTAGCCACAGCCACCCCTGATGGGCACAAACTCCAACACAAAGCCCGCCTAAACAAACCAGGAGGAGGCATCGCCATCCTGCACAAAGACACCATTAAGGTCACCACCAACACTCACGACACCCTCGACAGCGCAGAACACATGCACTTCCTAATCCACATAAACAACACCACCACCCTCAGAGGTACACTCGTTTACAGACCCCTAGGGCCATGCCCCCTTCTGTGACACCATTGCTGACACCATCAGCCCTCACGCACTCACCTTCATAGACTACATCCTCCTCCGTGACTTCAACTTTCACTTGGAGAACCCTCAAGACCACAACTCCTCATCCCGCCTAGACAACCTCACCAACCTCGGACTCAAACAACTGGTCACAGCACCCACCCACTCAGCAGGACACACACTAGACGCAATCTTCACTTCGAGCCAACAAATAACCTACACCCACACCACCCAACTCCACTGGACCGACCACCACTGCGTCCACTTCTCCTTCGCCAAACCCCCCACACACCATCACCAACACACCAAGCCCTACCGCATGTGGGACAAGATCCCGACAGAACTCCTGAACTCCCAACTGGTGCAGAAACCCTCCCACACCAATGACCCCAACACTGCGGCCCACAACCTCGCAAAGTGGATCACTACCTGCGCAGACTCACTCGCCCCCCATAGGAAAAAACATCACCACCCGCAACATCAAGAACGCCCCATGGTTCACCACTGGACTCCAAGCGCAAATGCCGCAAAGCAGAGAAAGCCTGGCAACAGGAACCCTCAACCACCAACTTATCCACACTCAAAACCTCCATTCGCAATCACCACCAACTCATACACACCACCAAAAGAGCATACTACAAGGAATGCATAGACAGCAACTCCCGCAACAGCAAAGAACTCTTCACCATCATTAACGAGCTCTCCAAATTCAAAGCCAGCAACATAGACCCCACGCACACACAACCCCTCTGCGACTCCCTCTCAAACCACTTCCGCCGCAAAATCCTAGACATACACAACAGTTTCATACCACACACTCCCACCACACACCCGTCCCACACAGACCCCATTCACCCCCCCCCCAACCTACTAATCACCTGGGCCCCATTCACCAACGAAGAAATGAAAAAACAATGAATTCCATCCACTCTGGATCCCCCTCCGACCCCTGCCCCCATCGCATTTACAACAAAGCCCGCCCAACCATCGCCCCCATGCTTCGCGACATAATCAACACCTCATTCTGCACCGCCACCTTCCCAGACCCCTGGAAGCATGCAGAAATCACCGTACTCCTAAAATAAAGCCCAAAGCTGACCCAGACGACCTCTCAAACTACCGCCCCATCTCTCTCCTTCCTTTCCCCGACAAAGTCGACGAGAAACTAATGAACACCCGCCTATCCCACTTCCTGGAGGAAAACAACACACTCGACCCCTCCCAGTCTGGGTTCCGCAAGAACCACAGCACGGAAACCGCCCTCATCGCATGTACTGACGACATCAGAACCAGAGTCAACAAGGGCCAGTCCATCGCACTCATCCTCCTGGACCTCGCCGCGGCCTTTGACACTGTCTGCCACCATACACTCTGCTCACACCTCCAAAACACAGGGATTCAACACAAAGCCCTAGACTGTCTCACCTCCTTCCTCACCAATAGAACCCAAAAAGTCCATCTCCCTCCCTTCCATTCCACTGCCACCAAAATCATCTGCGGAGTGCCCCAAGGGTCCTCCCTCAGCCCCACCCTTTTCAACATCTGCATTACCCCACTCCCCAACATCCTCCAACCACACGGAATCACCATCTTCTCCTATGCAGACGACACCCAACTCATCAACTCCCTTCACCGCAACCCTACTACCACCAAAACCAAACTCCACGCTGCACTCCTTGACACCGCCACTTGGATGACAGCAAACCACCTCAAGCTCAACTCCAACAAAACCGAAATAATCATGTTTGGCCCCAACAAGACCATATGGGATGACTCCTGGTGGCCCACCGCCCTAGGCTCCGCACCTACCCCCGCAACCTTGGCATCATCTTGGACCCTTCCCTCTCCATGACCCAGCAAATCAACGCCATCACCTCCTCCTGTTTCAACACACTCTGCACGCTGAAAAAAACCTTAAAATGGATTCCCATAGAGACCAGAAAGACCATCGCCCACACACTCATCAGCAGTCGGGTAGACTACAGTAACGCCCTCTATGCCGGCATCACACTCAAACTCAAACGCAATCTCCAGAGAATCCAGAACACAGCTAGTTTGGTTCTAAGCACATATGTTCTTACCTTAATTCTAAACTAAACACACATGCAACTCTACCGGATACATTATTCTTTCTTGTCTATCAGCCATCACAAGCAGGAAGTTATTCCTATGAATTAATCTCAAAGACTGGGTGGAACCTGCATCAATAACCTTTTTTTAGCCATCACACACAGTCACTGAATGACTGATGTGATGCACATTATATAATGCTCTAATTTGCCAGATTTTAAAGTCAGGCTATATGAAGAGATATTTAAATGACTTCAACATGGCATTTGTTAATTATGGTAATTGTCAATCCCTGCTACATTATGTGCAATTAACGTACTGCCACGTCACATTTTCAAAAAAGCAACAATAAACCATGTTAACCTTGTCCTTTTCCAGTTGACTGGCATTTATAGATGATCATACGCATGTCCAGTCCTTCCTGCATCCAGATCCTGTCCATGACTCTAATGATCTGAAGAACAAGCATATCCTGCCGAAGATCATCTCCTGCCTGCAAAACATACATTTAATTTGATATATTTAAAGACAACCATTTACAAAGTAGTTTTAATTTTTGCGCCAAGCCATGGCATTTTATTAAAGTAAAGCAATTGTCAAAATTATCTTAATATGCACGTCAAGTTAGTCATAAAAAAGGATAATGTCTCAAATTTGTACATATATTGAAATATTAGAAGACTTTTTCAAACCAATTAAAAATATATATTTTAAAATGATTCCTCACATTCAATTGTATTAAAATCAACTGTTTACATCTAGAAATAAACAAAGAGAACTTAATATTTTAACGAAGTCACTTCAAGCCTAGATAAATTATCAGAATTATTTCACTCATATCAAGAATGTTTCATTTAGTTGAAAATCAATGCAGGGAAACATCCCTCTATTATTATAGTTCTATGATATCAGATAACATATCCCTGCATCCTTAAAAAGTCAAAGAGAAAAAGGGCAAATAAACAACTTGGGTAATCAAAAATTTTATTCTGTAGAAAGGTTAGACATTTTCAATGAATTTATGTTGAGTGGTGTGAGCATAATCCTTTAACATTGTGAAAAGCAGTCTATACTATTTGAATTATGATAGGTCTGATAGTAGAGGTAAGCTAAACAGTTCAATATAATAACCAGTTGTGGTTTTCATGCAATACATATAATTTTCCTTACAAATAATTTAAACATTGATCCCTGAGGAAAAGATGTGGAGCCCTACTCTACAAACTGTTTGTTCCAGACTATTCTTTACTGACTATTCCTAAACCCTTTATGATCTGACCATTCCACCACTGAGCAAACACCTGATAATAAGTAGTCAATATGACAAGTACTCTGAGGAACCTTTTGGTTGGCTCATCCCCTTCACCACAATGATAGCTTCCTCCTTTGTGGAGGCATCACAAACCATAAGTAGGAATGGAAAAACCCTCCTTATTCGAATGACATCCCATCTTTCTTCAGTACGCACCTCAAAATGAAATATCCATCATATTATCTTCATCTTGAGTTGGGTTAAGTCAGCATCCTCAAAAGATTCAATCACATCTTTCAGTAAATCACTGCTCTCACACCCACCAAAGGAAATGTGAGGCATCTCCCCTCAATGGCTCTAGCACAGCCCAGTGCATCAGGGAGTTAATGCTGCCAGAGCTGGTTCAACATAGTGGTCTCAATAAATGGAAGTATATGGTATGTAAATACCACAACACTTTCTGATTGGTAGCAGAGCACTGTACAGGATCCAAGGCAAGGACACAATCAATGTGGAACTGGAGAAGTAGCTGAACTCTAAAAGCAAAAGTGGACTGCAAATTTATCATGATGTTAAATTTTGCACTTCTCTATTTTCAGTCTGATGGTGTCTTGTCTGTGAATGTGTTGAGAGTTGCCAGAATTGATGAGCCTATCAGCAAGATAGTCAGGGGTGCCCGTTGTTGAGGCCTTGAAGAGGATGCAAATTCTTTTAAATATGGTGTTGGCTAGCTATAATAGCCAACACCATCAAGCAGTGGAGTTCCATCAGGTTGGCCTTAAAAGGTCATATTTTTTCAGACTCTTAATGAGGCATTTTGCTACATGCCTTAAGGCAGCCTCAATGAGGAGTCTTGGAGGCTGTGGAGTAGGGAATAACTACCTTTTATTTCCAAAACTGTAAAACTTAATGGCTTGCAGTCAGAGCCCTACATCCCCATCTGCACATCACGTCTGCACAAAGTGTATTCTAAGCCCTACAGCCACACCCAGATTCTGAAACACCATCTTTTTCAGTAGGGTCACAAACGGTGCCTGCTTAGTTGTAGTGTCTGAGACAAAAACTGTCATGTCTATTTTAAATGTTACTCAACAAAAATCAAAGACTCTGGAAACAAATTAATAGAAGAGGAATGCTAGGCACCTCACTAAATTGCCCACTTTGACTATTTTTATGAATGTATAGCAACCAAGGTTATCTTGTTGTACAATAATTTGCAAGGGAATTCCACCTCTTCTGAAGGTTCTAATGCATTGTTTTGAACAACAGTGATGTGGCTAATAAAACTTAGGGGCATATTTACAAGCCCCTACCACTGTCTTGTGCTGCCCTAGCATCCTTGTTTTTAACACTAAAGCAGGATTAAGGAGCCATTCCCCTGAGCCATATATACAAAGTGGTGCAATGCATGCACTGCACCACTTTGTAATCCCTGGCCACATTATGCCTGTGCCAGGCATAATGTATGCAAGGGAGGCCCGAAAAAATGGTGCAGTGAAATTTACAAGATTTCACTGCATAATTGTTTCTGTCATTTTTTTAACACCTGCTCAAGGCAGGCATTAATGTGACGCTCCCACATTGGTCTATGGGCCTCCCTGTGCTTTGCTGCACTAACGTCCCAAATTTTGGCGCAAGTGCAGCAAAGCACCACAACAGCACCAAAAATGTTGGTGCTGTTGTGGTAACGACCGCCATGGTGCACCATATTGTAAATGCGGTGCAACCATGGTGTCAGGGGGCGCAGGGGGATGCAAGAAAAGTGGCGCATTGGGACCAATGTGCCACTTTCTTGTAACTATGCCCATTAGTGTATTGAGAAATCATAGGCAAACATGGAATCATTTTAAACACATGACACCACACCTTTATTGAAGGCCTGTTTATTTTCCACAGATAAATACTGTTGCTAGGGTTCTATTAGCAGAGACCATCCATATTAGAAAACCAACTTCAACACATATAATATTCTTTGTTGGACCCATACTTAACACGTGCAAAGCTGCTTTGACTTGAGGAATTGTGGAAATAGACGTTGGGATAAAATTAGTTAACCAGGGATTTTGCTTATTTTTCTTTTCATTTTAGATCTAGACAAAAACAACTTAACTCAGGAAGGTTGTTGCGCACCAGGGCACCATACAAGTACACCTCCTGGTGTTTATTTTATGTAATCTGTCCCAAAAATCCAAAAATACATTGTCAGATACCAAGATAGGCTGAAAAACCAGAGATAACATGCTTGCAGTCTTTAAGTTCGAAGCTGCTGTTTTTAATTACTAGGGTCACCGATGCCTGTTTTGATGCATCTGGGGTAGTACCTTTGCAAACTTAGGGCAGGTGTACGACGCAGAGTTTTGCGACTCGCATTTTGCGACTCATTTGTGAGTCGCAAATCCATATGTACAACAGTGCACCTTTCACTGTTTACGATTCCCAATTGGGTCACAAATGACTTACCTCATTACTATTCATGAGGTAGGTAGGAATTTGCAACCCCATTGGTAACAGCTGCACTCACAGGGATGGTGGCCTGCAGCGGACAGCAGACTACCATGTCTGTGACTTCTTTTAAATAAAGCAGTTTTTTTTGTTGTTTTTTTAAATGCAGCCCGTTTTCCTTACAGGAAAATGGGATGAATTTTTAAAACAAAAATGAAAAGTTTTCATTTTTTTTTTCTGACCAGGCAGCTGCCTGCTCTGATAATTTTTTTTCGCTACCATTCACAAAGGGACTCATAGGGACCCCTTCCCATTTGCGAACGGGTAAGCACCAATTTGAAATTGGTGCTAATTGCGATTGTTTCGTGACCGCATTCACAGTCACAAAACAATCATACATCGCAATACGACTCCCAATTATGCAGGAAAAACCTCTTCCTAAATGCGACATGCAAACCCTATTTGAGATTCAGTAAAGTGATTACCGAATTGCAAAGTTGGGTTTGTGCATCGCCAAATGCTTTTTTCTTGTCGCACACGGCCCGATTCTGCGAATCTGGCCTCTTACGACAAGAAAAAAGCTTTGTACATGTGGCCCTGAGTTTCTTATTAATTTAATTATAATGGGCAGACGTTCATTGCACTCACCAATTACAAGAGTGAGGCACTAATCTCAATCACGACTAATCAAATTCAGATTTTCAGAGATACCACTAACTTCTATCTGAAACTGGTCACACAATTTATATATGGTTTTAAATGGACTCTGATACCTTAACCTAAAAACCTGCTTCTTCTTAATTTAGAACTTTAAATTGTGCACCACCACAACATGGATTTCACTGTCACATATTTATGTGATAACATGCATGAAACTAACATGTGTATGTACACTAAGGGGGTCATTCTGGCCTGGCTGGGACCGCCAGAATACCGCTGCGCGGTCAAAAGACCGCTGCGGGTATTCTGGCTTTCCCGCTGGGCTGGCGGGCGACTGCCAGAAGGCCGCCCACCAGCCCAGCGGGAAACACCCTTCCATGAGGATGCCGGCTCCGAATGGAGCCGGCGGAGTGGAAGGGGTGCGATGGGTGCAGTTGCACCTGTCGCGATTTTCAGTGTCTGCATGGCAGACACTGAAAATCTTTGTGGGGCCCTGTTACGGGGGCCCCACGACACCCCATACCACCATCCTGTTCCTGGCGGCCACAACCGCCAGGAACAGGATGGCGGTATGGGGGTCGGAATCCCCATGGTGGCGCAGCAAGCTGCGCCGCCATGGAGGATTCCCCAGGGCAGCGGGAAACCGGCGGTACACCGCCGGTTTTCGGTTTCTGACCGTGGCTGTACCGCCGCGGTCAGAATGCCCATTGGAGCACCGCCAGCCTGTTGGCGGTGCTCCCGCGGTCGTTGGCCCTGGCGGATTTTACCGCCAGGGTCAGAATGACCCCCTAAATATTTGGCCATTACAATGACAACAAGAACTAAATATACACTCCAGTTTAACATAACAACCCTCTGAATCTAACAAGGTATACTCCATTACAAATAGGACCCCAGGTGCCATCCATATCAAGACCTTCCAGTTCCCCTGCCATCAAATGAGTCTCCTGGAGACAAACTGGATCCGGAAGCATTTTAAGTATGAAAGAATCCTATAATTTTTCCTATATGTGCCCATCCCCCCTCACATTCCACATCACAATGCAGTTTTCTCAGGTTGCCATATGAGTTGCACGCGTAGAAGAATCTATGTGACTATAGGTGTACTGTCTGGCTGGTGAAAGAGACAGCATGCAGAACAGTAAAATACCAAACAGGAAACAATATAAATAAAACTGCAACAATTCTACATCCCTAGCCATGTCATCAATCAAACACAGCCAAAGAATGCCTCCAATGATTTGAAAAGCAATCTATAGCCTTTCCACCAACAGGGGTTGATCAAGCAAACCATGGCTCCACAATGTAGTACGGCTCCCTTGCTGACATCACTCAATAGTCCCACCCTCCACAAAACAGCTCGAGGGCCCATGCTCCCACCACCCCCTCCCTCTCCCAGTCAGGTAATTCAGCAACCAGCACAACCTCAAATAAAAGATATTACACTAGTTATGAGCAAATCAGTGGTTCTGCCATCATTGGTTCAACCTGAGGGGCCACCTCTCAGTTCCTCCAGGATATTCTCCACATTTAATGGGTCTACCAACCTCACCATGACCCCATCAGTCTTCCAACCTTCACAGTCAGCCTCAACTGACTGACTGTTCCATTGCAGCCAGCATCTCTGCTCTGCCCATCACAGCCTGAGCCCTTCTCAGTTTGCGTCAAGTGTTTTGTGTGGAGCGCCTCTGATTCCTTTGTGTCTTCCATTCATCCCCAGTCTCTGGTGCAAAAGTGCACTGAAATTTACCCTTTTTCTAACTAGGCCCACACATCCTTCGGAGTGAGGATGAAAAGAAGCTCACCGTCTGAGATGACCTTCTGTGTCACTGGATATAACACAGCATACGTGATCTCTAAAGCGTGGAGATGCTGCTTCACTTCATGAAATGACTCTTGCTGCCACCTAATATCCACTATGTAGTCCATAAAAATGTGACGGTGTCATTGTTTATAGTCCATGGGCCCCTGATCCCTGCGATCTGCATGATCTTTGTTTGTATCCATGACATTAAACAATCTCACTACCACTGGCCAAAAAGGGTCTCCGAGAATGTGCAGCCCAGCACTTTATGAGGCTTTTCTACTAAGAATAAAGGGTCGGTCTTACACCTCAACATATGTTTATCAACCAAGTCTCCAGCTACAAATTCATGCTCGGCTCCTCCATCCCTTCAGGCAGTCCCACCACCCAGATGTTATTCTGCTGGGAGCTCCCCTCTGCATTGTCCACCCTGGTGCATCGTACTGCCACCTATTTCTGAAAAGACTCTAGCAGTTGTTGGTGGTCGGCCACTCAGGGGTGCATGGTTGCCAACTCTGTTTCTGTGTCCTTCACCCTGTCTTTGAGCTTTTGGTATTCTTCCCATAGAAGCCCCACCTCAATCATAGGAGTGCCCAATTTGGGCTCCAGAGAGTTTTGAAACTACGTATCGGGGTCAGGTGCTCTGCAAATTTCTCTGGGCGATCCTGTAGCAGATGTTCTACAGCTGACACCTGGGGTGAAGGTCCATGATCCATTGTGGGATATAGCTTCATCTGCAGCCCCTCACCAGTCGTCATCCCTCACTTTGGCCATGATGGCATCTTAGCACTCAATGGGAGACATATGCAGGACCACAATGCAGGTAATATCATTGATTCCCCCTCACAGACCCTGCCAGTCGCCAGGTTCTCAATCCAAGCATAGCAGCCCAAAGGCAGACCTCCCATTGTAGGAAGGGGGGGAGGAGGAACAATATGTCTTGCAGAGCAGGGAAGGTGGAAGGAATGTACTGCCATAAGTAACAAGTCTGCGAGCTCTGGGGAACCTTCTGTGTGTTGGTAGGCACTGGGTCAGTCAAGCAAAGGGCCAGAACAGTCCCCACTCCTGTCCTAATATGTGTCAGAAATTGCGCAGTATGTGCACTGGGCTCAAGGTTGGGGGCTGTTAGAAATGGGGTTTTTGGTTGGCAGTCAGGTTGCCCTCTGTCCAAGCAAGAACCCTCACTCTAGTCAGGGTAAGTCACACACAATCCAAAATCAGCCTGTGCTCACCCTCCGGTAGCTTGGCACGAGCAGTCAGGCTTAACTTAGAAGGCAATGTGTAAAGCATTTGTGCAATAAATCATACAACACCATAGTATAACACCACAAAAATACACCACACAGTGTTTAGAAAAATATAGAATATTTATCTGGGTAATTGTAGGTCAAAACGATCAAAGTTGCAATACGAATTTGTAAAGATATCACTGAAAAGTGATATTAAGAGTCTTTAAGTCTTTAAAAAGCGATAAAGTGTCTTTCAAGCACAGAGTACCTGGTTTCTGGTGGGAAATCTCCTCCGAGGGCCACAGGAGAAGAGATGCGTGGAAAAAGGGGTGTGTGCGTCGATTTCCGCTCAGCACACACAGACTTGCGTCGTTCTTTTCCACGCGGGGAAGTCGGGCGTCGTTTTCCGGCGCGCAGACAGTCTCTTTTTGTGGATCGCGAGGATTACCAGATGTCCCGGGTCTGTGCGTGGATTCTCCTGCTTATTTTCCGGCTGCGCGTCGTTCTGCGGGGCTGCGCGTCGAAGTTTCGATCTCACGGTAGGCGTCGCGTCGATTTCTCCTTGGAAGTCGGGCGGCGTTGTCCTTGCGAGGCCGTGCGTCGAAATTTTGGTCTCACGGCAGGCGTCGCGTCGATTTCTCCTTGGAAGTCGGGCGGCGTTGTCCTTGCGAGGCCGTGCGTCAAAGTTTCGCACTCACGGTAGGCGTCGCGTCGATTTCTCCTTGGAAGTCGGGCGGCGTTGTCCTTGCGAGGTTGTGCGTCGAAGTCTCGATCGTCCCGAGGGCGTCGCGTTGATCAGCGTCGGTGTGCGGCGTTTTTCTCGCCGCGAAACAAGCTGTGCGTCGAAATTTTCGGCGCACGGAGCGTCCACGTGAAAGGAAGAAGTCTTTTTGGTCCTGAGACTTCAAGGAACAGGAGGCAAGCTCTATCCAAGCCCTTGGAGAGCACTTTCACAGCCAGACAAGAGTTCAGCAAGGCAGCAGGGCAACAGCAAGACAGCAGTCCTTTGTAGAAAGCAGACAGGTGAGTCCTTTGAGCAGCCAGGCAGTTCTTCTTGGCAGGATGTAGTTTCTGGTTCCGGTTTCTTCTCCAGCAAGTGTCTGATGAGGTAGGGCAGAGGCCCTGTTTTATACTAAGTTGTGCCTTTGAAGTGGGGGTGACTTCAAAGAGTCTCTAAGAAATGCACCAAGTTCCCTTTCAGCTCAATCCTGTCTGCCAGAGTCCCAGTAGGGGGTGTGGCAGTCCTTTGTGTGAGGGCAGGCCCTCCACCCTCCCAGCCCAGGAAGACCCATTCAAAATGCAGATGTATGCAAGTGAGGCGGAGTACCCTGTGTTTGGGGTGTGTCTGAGTGAATGCACAAGGAGCTGTCAACTAAAACCTAGCCAGACGTGGATTGAAGGGCACAACAAGATTTTAGTGCAAAGAAATGCTCACTTTCTAAAAGTGGCATTTCTAGAATAGTAATATTAAATCCGACTTCACCAGTCAGCAGGATTTTGTATTACCATTCTGGCCATACTAAATATGACCTTCCTGCTCCTTTCAGATCAGCAGCTGCCACTTCAACAGTGTATGAGGGCAGCCCCAATGTTAGCCTATGAAGGGAGCAGGCCTCACAGTAGTGTAAAAACGAATTTAGGAGTTTTACACTACCAGGACACATAACTACACAGGTACATGTCCTGCCTTTTACCTACACAGCACCCTGCTCTAGGGGATACCTAGGGCACACATTAGGGATGACTTATATGTAGAAAAAGGGGAGTTCTAGGCTTGGCAAGTAGTTTTAAATGCCAAGTCGAAGTGGCAGTGAAACTGCACACACAGGCCTTGCAATGGCAGGCCTGAGACAAGGTTAAGGGGCTACTGAGGTGGGTGGCACAACCAGTGCTGCAGGCCCACTAGTAGCATTTAATCTACAGGCCCTAGGCACATGTAGTGCACTCTAATAGGGACTTACAGGTAGATTAAATAGTCAATCATGGATAAACCAATCAATAGTACAATTTACACAGAGAGCATATGCACTTTAGCACTGGTTAGCAGTGGTAAAGTGCTCAGAGGTCAAAAGCCAACAACAGCAGGTCAGAAAAAATAGGAGGAAGGAGGCAAAAAGTTTGGGGATGTCCCTGTCAAAAAGCCAGGTCCAACAGGGGCCATCTAACCTCCAGTCTCCCCTGTCTATGACCGGGGCAGCATCATTCACTCAACCTCAGCTACCGTTGACACCCACAGTGAGAGCTGGTGTAGTTGCCCCTTCGCCGGGCTTCCACCCTGCTCAATATGCCCTGGGGCTAGCAGAACTTGTCCTGCATGGGCACCCAATCTGCGCTTCGAAAGCCGCTGGTCACCTAGAGTCTCCGGCCCGCTGGACAGCCCGATAGCATGGCAATTAAGTTATCCTCGATGGGCCAACCTTTGCCAGCCTATTACTTGCCATCACTGCATCCCCAGCTCACTCAGTGTTCCAGCCCACCGTGTGACTAACTCATGAGGGGCTGGCTATATACGATTAGATGTGGTGGTCCAGAGCTCACTTTCAGGCAACATTTCCGGCTGCCATCTTGGACACCCCATTTCAGGTCCTTCTTATTGGATTTCATTCATTTTTGCATTCTTTTTTATTTTATTTTTATTTGCTTCATTATAGAAATTGGTTGTGGGATTTTTTTATGTTGTGTTTTTTATTGTTTTGGTACTTCTGAATAATAAACACATTTTCCATGAGTTAAGCCTATCAGCTCTGGGCAATAGGTGGTTAAGCCCTAGGTGTATTTATTGACACTGTTTTTCACGTGGTAAGCTTCTGGACTTATTACTCATCCTCCCCAAATAATATTTGTCTTCTTTCAACCGACAGGGATAGAATACAATCTAGATACATTGAGAGATGAGAAAGATGGGTAGTGATAGGAGTGGAGAAAGGAGCAAATTGGTGAGAAAGTGTGACAGTGAGGCTGCAGAGTGTGTAATATCAAGAGGGGATTTAGGATTGAGAAAGAAAGTGTAGGTAAAGTGCAGGGATGATGGTGGGGAAAGATGGTGAACTTTGATGGAATGGAAACGGGATGAAATTTATAGTATGTTGAAGAGACAAAATAGGTTTACAAAAGTTTTTCTCTTTAGAGTTTGTTAGAAATGAAGAATGGTGGGATTTTGACACTGATGAATTAGTCGTTCAGGAGGTAACGTGCAACTGTGCAGAATGTCGTTGACTCTACAGTAAAATCATTCTTATAACAATGCAAGTAATTCTGAGATGTGCAATGTCCAATATTTAAAACAGTTACCAGAGAACAAGTCGGAAATGTCATAAATGTAATGTTGAGTGTTTACTGCAACTGGCCTTTACAAGGGCTACCGCTGGATGAAATGCCGCAACTGTTGTTTATGCGGCATCTTGGTATTCAGGCAGAGAACCTCTTCGCCTAATATGTAGAAATGCTTCATTCTCCTGGGGCTTCTAAGAGCTCATGACTAATCAAAACACAAACGAACTTACCTGTGTCAATTAAAACATAAGGTACAGTAGGGACTTTGGGGTTAGGAGATCAAAACTGTGTTATTGAAAGAGGCGTTCGTTTATTCTGAAACAACAGCTGGTATAGTTTTATATCAGGTATCTCAAGGGGCACACAGCTAATCTTGATCTCAATTAAATTTGCTAGCAATCCACGCGAAGGCAGAAATGCATTTGGGATTGCATAACCTTTGTGATCAAAAGACAGGAACAACAGCAGTTCAGAGATGTTCTACTATAACAAAATGATAACTATTGGAATATAACAAAAACAACTTGGTGCATCATAATCAGTGAAACATGAATTTATAATTAGTCACTTATTTCAATAGTCGAAAGCAGCAAGCTAACAGAAGGTTACAAAAATAGGTTGTTTTTTTCCGGTGGAAACTAGGTCTTATTTATCAAACCCAGTGTAAATAATATTTTTAAGCCAATAACATTGTTCAGGGCTCTCAGTGATAAATGTAAGAGATAAAAAAAGATGAATTCACGTTATTGATTAAAATTATTTTAAGATAGCCCAATTTCCCAGGAATATTACAAAACTCAAAAATAACTGATAAGCACCAGAAACGTCGTGTGGGGCAAAGAGTAGATATATCAGGAGCCAAAAAAAGAACGAACTGTTAAAAAGAAACAAAAAGAAAAACTGTAAAATATGGCAAATCAAATGCAGGTACACAATTATGGTATCAGGTCACACGCTACATATATTTTGAAAACGTATCTTAGAAAATTTCCAGAACATTGAGAACTGTCTTAAACAAATGCTTCTTTTCAGGGCATGTCTGCTGCATCTGAGTGATGCGCAGGCTGCATAGGCCTGGGCTGTGTGTCAGTGTGGACAGGGAGAAGACCACAATTTGTACTTTGTGCCTTGTCAGTAGTTTGCAGTGGGCATTGACTGTGGTTCTGTTGAGCGTGTACTGTGCACATGTACAATATCCATTTTAGGACATCCTCATTCCTCACTCCTCATCTCTACTTCTCATCCATCATCCGTACTTCTCATCCATCATCCTTGCTTCTCTTCTATCATCCCTACTTCTCATCCATCTTACATCATCCCTACTTCTCACCCACCATCCCTACTTCTCATCCATCATCCCTACATCTTATCCCAGCGTCTCATCCCTGCTTCTCATCCATCATCCCTACTTCTCATTCATCATATATCATCCCTACTTCTCCATCATCCCTGCTTCTCATCCATCATACATACCTACTTCTCATCCATCATCCTTGCTTCTCAACCATCATCCCTACTTCTCATCCATCATCCCTACTTCTCATCCATCATCCCTGCTTCTCTTCCATCATCCCTGCTTCTCTTCCATCATCCCTACTCCCCATCCCTGCTTCTCATCCCTACTTTTCTTCACATCACCTATTGCAACATGGTTTTCATTAGACGTCACTGAGCGGCACCTCCTGTTTTAACTGATGCTTCTTGCTAGAAAGAAAATCTGAAAGAATTGGCTCAGTCCTATAGCCCCCTCTGTGGCAATGTGGGTAAGGGCTTAGATACCCTTGATCACGAGAGATGAAAAGTTATTGTTTGGGACCATTTCTTGAGATGGGAAGGAAAGATTGACACATAATACAAGTTGTCCTATGACTTTACCTGGGTGCCATAATGTTACCGGGCTTGGGGGCTCATCTCTATGGTTGTGGCTATCACTGGCACTCGGATTGGTGACTGTCTCATATTGATCTGTGCCAGGAGATATGGCCTGCTCGGTGATATGAAGACAAAAAATACTTTTTTTAAAGAAAAAAAAACGAAGCCTAATCAGGAGTATTAAGCACTATATACAAGCAATTTCAATGCAAAGCCTGTCCAAGGATTTTCTTCAGCACCTGTAAACACATGCAAATACAAATGTGACAACAGAATGACTTATGAATTGTATGCAGCCATATCCTGGGAAATGTAATTTAGACCGGTAATATATAGACAAAAGGGGATCGAGGAGTTGCTCTAAAATTAGCTTTGGACTTCATGAAAATAACTATAACAAAACCATATTCAAACGTTTTGTAGGTCGCTTTACCATTTCTAATAATTTAGCCAAAATGTTTTTTTTTTTTTTATCTCCCGTTTATTACATTTTGATGCAGTGAATAACATCTCCATAATCAGATTACTACACTGGGGGATCTCATCCTGGGGTAAGCTCGTGTGGAGGATAGATTTACCTAGAATCTTGTGGAACAATTAGACAGCATTGTGCTTAACGCGTTTGGGAGGTGATCCATAATCAATGCCATCGGATTATGCCCTAATACGCAATTTATCTCTCTCTTATGACACTCCTGCCTTGGACGAGTCACCGTTCCATACTATTTGAGTATTCAGTTAATATAGTGCCCAGTTTTCATGAGACATCTATGTAAATCCCTGTATATATATATGATATAATCAACTGAAGCAAACTAAATTGAAACTCGGAATAAATCTTTGAAACCGAGCTAAATTTGAACACACGCATTCTTGGAATGAATTTTGGGTCTTTTAGAGAATACCTCCAAAATATAATTATATGTCTATACTAAATGGCAATATAATATGTATAGTATGGCACAAGAACATATACAGCAAGTAACCTCTTGTATCCTGTGACAATAAAGGCACAGAAGTACAAAATGCGTCCACTCAATTTATCAGTACAATTGACAGAATCTAGTCAGAAATGAAATACTCTTTTTAGTTTAGCAGCCTTTATTTCAATTATCTCACTTCAAATGAGATTCACCCAAACTGGTAGGGTTATGCTCAGATTTATAGAGATTTTCCTGAGAGAAGTATCAATAGCCTGCTGCCATAAAGTAGGCCTATGTGAAATATTAATTATAGTGGAGTAATCAGAGTAGTTACGGTAATTTGATGTTGATCCTGTTTCAAAAAATGACTGAAAATAACACAATTATGCTCACTCGAGTAATTCAGAGTAATCTGAGACACAAATGCCTGCAGCAAGAGCACAGGAACAGCGCATGAGCGGCTGCTGCTTTTCGTGTTCTCTTCCATTTAGTGTTATTTTCTTAGTGTAAAATATATCTTGAGGTCTATTTTGGATTCAGCAGTGCATTTTGCACGAATAAACAACAATAACTTTTAAAAAAACGAATAAACTTAAAACACTCTATGTAATCTTGTATTATTTTGCTGTAATTTTCGGTGATTATGCTTCAGCAAATTAAGCGAGTTCGTCCACCCCTACCATTAAGCCACTCCTGTAGATGTGTTGTACATCTGTATCATGGAAGGGCCAGTGGGTTGTATTGTTTTAAATGAGAAAGTGCCTCTTTTTGCATAGCTTTGTGTAAAAATGTCTTCCTTTTTGCATGGGCTTTGCCTGAGAAAGTGCCTCTTTTTGCATAGCTTTGTGTAAAAATGTCTTCCTTTTTGCATGGGCTTTGCCTGAGAAAGTGCCTCTTTTTGCATGTTTTTTCCCATTGTTGCTGGCTGGTATTAGTTTTTTTGTTGAATGCAGTACACTAGGGCACTGCTGTCTAAGCCCTACATTACTAAATTGGTTGTGGAATTGTTACTGTGTGTTGTTTTTGAAATTTTAACTATTTTGTTACAGCAAAGAACTTTACACAGTTTCCTAAGTTAAGCATTTCTGCTCGGTGCCATTGCTACTGGGGGTTTAGCCCTGGTTCAACTTTTTGAAAATTGTTTTACCATGTCAGTTATGTGGACCTATTCCTTGTGGCAGTGATAATCAAAATACGGCCCAGGGGCCACATGCGTCCCCCCTGGCCTATACATGCGGCCTCCTGGTGAACAGCAGCATTGAGCTGATGTTTACTTGACTCAGCACTAGCAATCAGAAAGATGTTAAATAAAGAGACAAATATTTATTTCTAGATTAACTGAAGTTAAAGAAAGGAAGTAACCTAAGTGTCATGCACCACCTAGTTTCAGGAACACCTTCATTGTTAAAGACATCTTGCAACAAATGTGTAAAATATGATACGGTCTCTTCCAAATTCCAAAACTGAATTGCATGAACATTTAGACGCATTTCACCTTGGTACATTGGACTGTACCAGTGCATTGAGAACCATATATGTTTATTAAAGTGATGGCTTACAAACAGGAGTTTAGAAACATTCATGCTTCACCCCACTCTGGTAACAACGCAAATATTGAACTAAGAGGCAAATCAGCTGTTATTTGGACCCTCTGGGTGACCTAGGTAGCTGTTATACATGGACAACATTATAGTCAGGCTACTGAAATTATGCAGCAAGGAAGGGCCAAGTTATGCGACCGGGTTGATTAAGCTATGCAGCAAGAAAAAAATAATTATGCACGTTAATGCAACACATTTTGTGATAGTATTACTTCATTAGTGTGTGATTTTCACAATGTCTGGGCAGAGGTTATACCTCCTTAGTACCAGATTAACACCAAAATATGGTAATAAGCAACAGAAAAGTGATCAGTGTGTGATTTTTACAATGTCTGGGCAGAGGTTATACCTCCTTAGTACCAGATTAACACCCATATGGTAATAAGCAACCGAAAAGTGATCAGTTTACCTCTGTAAAGGGCCTTCCACTGTGTGGTCAAAACGTCCCTGCATTTTTGGTAACATTTGAATCATTTGAGCTGAATTGATGTCATGTTTTCTGGTTTCACAATATGCAATTTAATCTTTAGCTGTATATGCTTTCTCTATGCCCAGGTTACAAACTCCCGACCCCAAAAAGTCCTCCGACTGCCACCCTACTGGCATCAATGCAGCTCTTTGGCACACCTCAGACCAAACTTTTAGACCCCTGGGAAAATGTTTGCTAGTGCCCATGCCAAAAAAGCAGCCTGACAAAAAATCTTTAAAAAAAGCATCAATAAGAAGTAGTTGAAAGATGTGTGTATAAAAGTCAATAATATAGGAAAAACACCCAATTCATTATAAACATGACTATTTCAAAAGGAAAGAAAAGATGAGCTAGTCAATACTCCACTATGGCAATCAAAGAATAATTATATTCGGTGCACCATTATGTCTCATTTTTATTTAAAGCTTTTAGGACTGCTATTATGCGTTACTGTAAAAAAACAATACCTGTGACAGAAACCAAAGCCTTTATCTGAGAAACCATGTGCACCTGTAATGCAGTATAATGTAACTTGACAGCATGCCCCATTTTAACTGCATGTAGGGGGTTCACACAACCTAACCTAGATGCAGGGATAAACCAGCCTAGAGGGGGATATAGGAACAAACATTACTGAGGCCCTCATTACGACTTTGGGGGTCTTTTTACAAGACAGCCAAAGCCATGGGCGCCAGAAGACCGCCAGTGCTGGTGGTCTTCCGACCACCATATTACGAGTCCGGCAGGATTTCCGCCACGTTTTGGGTGGAAATCATCCAGTAGTTGTGCTGGTGGTCGGAGGCGCATGGGCGGTTCCACCACCAGCCGGTCCTGCCAAAAGGACTACACCAGCCGTATTTTGACCTGTAATATGGCCTGGCAGTGTCCTGATGGTGGGACGCTGCTGGCGGTGGAAGTCGAGCATCCGACTGGGGAGGGGGATGGGAGGGTGGGGGGTGCTGTGTGTGCGGGTGTGAGTGAGTTTTGTCTGCGTGTGTCTGCTTGTGTTTATGGGTGAGTGTATGCGTGTGTGTATGCATGGTAGAATGTGTGTATGAATGTTGCAGTGAGTGTGTGTGTGAATGTTGAAGTGAGTGTGTGTATGAAAGTTGAAGTGAGTGCGTGTATGGATGCTTGTGAGTGAATGCGCATATGTCAGTGTTGGTGAATGAGTATGCGGATTGTGTGAATGAGTATGTGGGGTGCGTGTGGGTGTCTGTGTGCGTGTATGGGGTGGGGTGCTGTACTAGAAGAGGGTGGAGGGGTGGAGGAGAGAGCTGTACTAGGACAGGGATGGGGTATTGGGCTTGCAGACGGTGGGGGAGTCATCTGCTGGTGAAGGGAAATAAATTTCCTGTCACCAATAGCCTTTCCACTAGAGTTTTCAATCCTAATCTCTGGCCTGGCGGGTTGAACTGGCGGTACAGGCAGGGATGTGGAGGACTGGCAGAGGCATGTCAGCGGTGAGACTGCTACCGTGGCCCTGGTGGTCAGTAGGGTCATGTGTTGGAGGACAAGGAATACTGAGAGGCTACTGAAGGCACTTTAGGAGGAGGAGGAGATGGCAGAAGACACAAACAGAGGGAAGGGAAGAAAGCCAAGTAGTAGGGCTACACCCTGTATGAGATAAATTAAGCCAGGCAACCTACTCAAAGCATCTCCAAGATTTAAATGTTCCAGTCTGCAAATTCATATAAATTGCTACTTCTATGTCTACCGCCTGTTGCGAAAAACAAGAGGAGAATTAATACATAAGTCCAAGAAACCCAGCATCAGCAGATCCAAGGCACAGGGAATGATTATCTCACCTCTTCCCTACTGCCCTTTTGAAAATAGAACATAGACATTAAAATAGGTAAGAGAATAGAGAAAATAAAGAGGTCCCACAGAGCTCTTGAATATCTGTCTTCCAAATGTATTGATTCATGACTATTTTAGATCAAATTAAGAGTAGAATGATAATACTCTTCAAATTTATAGCAGAGGAAATAGATTCAAATAGTATTCAAGGTGTTCCCCCTAATTACCAAATATATCATGCCCTCTTGTTGAAGGTTTGCAAGCAATGGAGGTTAAAGTAGAAGTGGAAAGTCCCAGAAAACCTCAATGCAAAACAATCATGGAAATCATAGTTCTAAATTGTTGTTGGATCATATGTAGCCAAACCTTCATTTGTATCAACAGAAGGATACCTATGCTGGAAAGCACCCTGATGCCCATAAATTACAGAGACTTTTCTGTTAAAGGAAGATCAAAGAGGCATTTGGAAAGCACAATTCAAATAAATTAAGAGTAAGGAGTCTAGCACCCATTAAGCTGCCCAATTGCTGACATCAGCAGGTAACAGACTGCTGCCTTCACATACCAAATCGGCTCACAATACTACTAATAGAAAAGCAGACACTTTGTAACCTTTTTCAGAAATAGTCCACAAAGAACATCTAGCATAATTTTGAGTTATTAGATATTCCAGTAGATGATAAAGATAATCATGGAGAAAAACATTTTCTTCCAGAAATAGGCAGAAAAGAGCATACACTCAGGATACTCCATTAAACAAGGTTAACTGGGGCACTGACTATCTTGTGTGAGAAAGCGGAAGTAAGCAGAAGGGGAACATTCTGAAATTTAAGGAAGACAATCTACAACCAGCTCAATATGTCTTAGAGGAAAGGATTTGACACACATAAAATACTATAATCACCAACATGGATCAACCTCTCAAAAGAGAACTGAGCGATACCCTAATAAGCAAAATACAAGAATGCTTAAAAAAAAAAAATCTCACATTGGTGGGATCATAAGAGCTCATACTGGCTGTCTGGGTGAAAACAATGGAGTGGCCAATGAGAAAAAACAGTATAATGGTGGGCTGTCAAACATTTCTGAACATCAACAAGAACTTTGTGCAGAAACACTCTAACCTGAAAATTGTATTAACCAATCCAAGCACTGGTATTAGGCACAACAGTGCTTTTAATGGACCACTATGATTTCACTCCTAGCTCTGGCCTTAATGAAAGAAATCCCACACCTCTTTAGTGGCAAAAGTTTGCCAAGCATCCAATGGAAGAAATACTCACTCCATTCATTTATGGCTTCAACAGAGAGGTTTCTATGATAAGTAAGGCAACAACCTATAGGAACCACATGCTATATTTGTACTAAAATATACTTTTATAGCATTTATTAGAAGTCACTATTTTATACTTTTATATTGGAGAAATGACCTTGGATCACATTATATCCATTTTAATGTTGTCACACTTGCTTACCATTTTGTTTACTTTCTTATTTTGTTCTGCGCACTATGATGATGAAACTGAAAATGATGATAAAGAAACCAAAACCATAAAATCATTATAATTTGCCAGCTATGGTTAGTTTTCCTATCTATAACACACACACCAAATGCTACACTCATGATGCCACCCTTGACATGACAGATACAACTACGATAGTCATAAATGATCCAAGAGGTCAGATTACATATCACAATATCATTAACATTATCAACAAAATATACGAGTATAGTATTATTTATTGGTTCAGTATGTGTTTTTATTAAATTGTATTGTGCTTTCAGGTGTTGTTGTTTATTAGTATAAAAAGACTGTGGGATCCTAAACAGTGCACTTGGTATGTGAAGTACAAGTTACTTACCTTTGGTAACAAAATATCTGGTAGACACATATTCTAGTTGCAGATTTCTTACCTTAGAATTTTCCCCCAGGCGTCAGACTGGATCAAGAGATTTTCTTCAAGCAATACCTTTGCGCGTCTGTAGGTGGCGTCAGTTAACTCCTCAGGCATTGTAGGCATTGTGGTCACCATGATGACATCGGGAGTAGTACATAGACGCCGCCCTCGCGCAGTGACGTCAGTTTCTTTTAACGACTTTACACGTCAGAGCGCAGAGCTGCTAAGAACACTGTGATTGGTGCACCAGAGCTAAGGAACTGAAAGGGGGAATCCCTGTCCCTAGAAATCAGATTGCAAGCGGGGAAGATGGGTGGACTCTAAGGAATCTGCAACAAGAACATGTCTCTACCAGATATTTCGTTACCGAAGGTAAGTAACTTGTACATCTGATAGAGACTTCTAGTTGCAGATTCCTTACCTTGGAATAGATACCCAAGCAATGCCATCCTCGGTGGTGGCCTGCAAACCAAGATCATACTAGAAAGTCCTGCAGGACCAAACAACCAAAATAGCTGTCTCGATGGACCTGACTATCCAGGCAGTAATGCTTAGCAAACGTGTGCAGGGATGCCCATGTATCTGCCTTGCAGATATCCAGGACAGGAACTCAGCATTCTAACAAAGTGGAAGCAGAAGTTGCTCTGGTGGAATGAGCATGCAAGCCTTCAGGAGGTTGCTTCTTGGCCAAAGCGTAGCACATTTTGATGCAAAGAAGCACCCATCAAGAGATGGTACGCTTTTGCACCACCTTCCCTTTTTTCGCACCCACATAGCCAACAAGGAGTTGATGGTCCACCCGAAGTACGATTGAGGTAGAACAACAATGCTCTTTTTGGGTCCAGACGATGGAGTCTCTCCTCCTCAAGGGAAGGATGTGGGGGTGTATAGAAAGTAGGTAAAGTGATGGGCTGGCCTACATGAAAGGGTGTAAGCACCTTAGGAAGGAAGGAAGCTCTAGTGCGCAACACTACTTTGTCAGGGTGCACAGACAAGTATGGAGGTTTTGGGGAAAGGGCCTGAAGCTCACTCACCCTGCGAACAGAGGTGATAGCAACCAGAAAGACAGTTTTGAATGTGAGGAGCCGCAAGGGACAATTATGCATTGGCTCAAATAGGGTACACATCAAATAAGTAAGTATGAGATTAAGGTCCCACTGAGGAATGATAAATGGAGTGGGAGGAAATAAATGGGTGAGCCCTTTTAAGAACCTACTCACAATAAGAGATTTAAAGAATTAGGGCTGATCAAGTAGCCTAAAAAAGGCCGAAATGGCAGATAAATACCTTTAAGGGTGCCCAAAGGAGAGCCCTGCTGGGCTAAAGAAATAATGAACAGAAGAACCTCTGACAGAGGGGCAGAAAGGGGATCAACAGATTTGTTGGTGCACCATGCCACAAATTTATTCCAATGACAGGCGTATACAGTTTTAGTTGATGGACGCCTGGCTGCCAAGATAACATTGCAGACTTCGGGTGGAAGGGCAAAAGCCGTTAACTGTTGCCTCTCAATCTCCACGCATGAAGGTGGAGTTTGGACAGGTTCGGGTGAAGAACCATCCCCTGTTGCTGTGACAGAAGATCCGCCCGAAGAGGCAGTCTGAGTGGAGGATCGATGGACCTGCTCAATAGCTCTGGATACCACACTCTTCGAGCCCAATCTGGAGCCACCGAGATGACTTGGGCCCCATCGTTCCTGATTTTCTTGAGAACTCTGGGCAGAAGAGGGATAGGTGGGAAGGCGTAAAGGAGGCCGGAGCTCCACTCGAGATGATATGCATCTCAAAGCGAGTGCCGCCTTGGAAACTCCAACAAGCAAAACAGCTGACTGCGCGTTCTCTGTGGAGGCAAACAGATCTAACCAAGGCTCTCCCCACTGCTGAACGAGACCTTGCTCAACCTCCGGATGGAGATGCCATTCGTGATGGGCTGTGCACGGACGGCTGAGTTCGTCTGCTCTGGCACTGAGGGATCCCATCAGATGTTGAACCATCAGGGTAATGGCCTGATGTTCCAGCCATGTCTAGAGGCATAGTGCCTCCTGACAAAGGGTCCAGGAACCAACTCCGCCCTGTTTGTTGGAGTACCACATGGCGGTAGTATAGTCCGTGAACACCTGCACTACTTTCCCTTTGAGAGAGGGAAGAAATGCTTTCAACGCAAGCCTGATTGCCCGGAGCTCCAGCAGATTTATATGGAGCCCAGACTCCACCGGCTCTGATCTCCGCCTCTCTCAAGTGGCTACCCCAACCCAGAAGTGGTGCATCTGTCACTATAGAGAGATCTGGTTGGGGAAGGGAGAGGGATCTGCCGTGGACCCAATTTGGATTCGAAAGCCACCACTGCAGGTCTTTCGCAGTTCCCTCTGAAATCTGGACCAGGTCGGAAAGATTCCCCTGATGCTGCACCCACTGGAAATTCAGATCCCACTGCAGAGCCCGCATATGCCATCTGGCATGTGTTACTAGCAGGATGCAGGAGGCCATGAGGCCCAGCAGCCTCAGAGCCAATCTCACCGAAACCCAAGCCCAAGGTCGAAAGATCGGATTCATAGCCTGAATGTCTTGGACTCGTTTGTCGGGAGGATAAGCCTGATACTGCACTGTGTCCAGAACTGCCCTGATAAAAGGGAGCGACTGAGAGGGAGTCAGGTGTGACTTCGGCACACTGATAGTGAACCCCAGCGTGTACAGGAGATTTGCTGTAGTCTAAAGGTGGGAGACGACTTTCTGGGGCGAGTCCACCTTCAACAGCCAGTCGTCGAGGTAGGGGAAGAGTGAAACCCCTAACCTGCACAGATGAGCTGCAACTACCGCCAACCACCCGGGGGGCGCTGGTAAGGCCGAAGGGGAGCATGGTAAACTGAAAGTGCTCGTGATCTACCACGAATCGTAGGTAACGTCTGTGGGCAGGCAGGATGAGGATGTGGAAATAAGCGTTGTGCAAGTCCAATGCTACCATCCAGTCTCCTGGGTCTAAGGCAGACAGAACCTGAGCCTGGGTGAGCATCATTTATTTCTCCTTCTTGAGGAAGTAGTTCAGGTCCCGAAGGTCTAGGATTGGACGTAAGCCCTTGTCCTTCTTTGGTATCAGAAAGTAGTGGGAATAACAACCACAACCTACTTCTGGCACAGGGACCTGTTCTATAGCTCCCTTGGCCAGGAGAGCCGCGACTTCCTGGCGGAGAAGCGCCAAATGATCCTCCGGAAGGTGACTGAAGGATGGTGACGTGTGGTGGAGCAGATGCGAAAGAGAGTAGCCCTTTCGAACGATCTGCAAAACACACCTGTCTGTGGTGATATGTTCCCAGTGGGGCAGGTGATGGCGAATCCTGCCACCAACTGGGTGGGAGTGAGGGGACAGACTAGGAGGGTTTGGAGGCTGCAGCGGGGACAGAGATGGACTGAAGAGACCTCTGGTTCCTTGTGGTTCCTTGTCCCACGGCCACGTTGGATTCCACGTCCTCGGCCAGGCATAGGCTGACCAGAGTGCGTGGCACGGGGACTGTGTGGAGGACACGACAGGGCGCCCCTTCCATGTCCATGAAAGGGGCGAAAAGCAGACTGTGGTGGATGAGAGGCCAAGAAAAGACCGAGGGACCGAGCCATAGCCCGGGAATCCTTGAATCTCTCCAAAGCCGAGTCCGCTTTGTCTCCGAAGAGACGGATGCCATCAAGGGACATCCCCCAAAAAACCACAAGTTCGTAACCAGGTGTGGTGCCGAAAGGCCACTGTCGTAGCAACTGATCTGCCCAGAGAGTCGGCTGTATCCAGCCCACAACGGATTGTGAACTTTGCCGCATCTCTCCCATCGTTCACTGCTTGGGAGATGATAGCAAGGGCCTCCTCTGGTATCTGTGGCAGGACTTGCGCAACCATATCCCACAAGGAGTGGGTATAGCGGCCCAAAAGGCATGCGGTGTTCACAGACCGCAGCGCTAGACTGGAGGAAGATAAAAACTTCTTGCCAAACTGTTCCAGACTTTTAGGTTCCCTATCCGGGGGTGCGGAAGGGAACGCGCCTGAAGAAGAGGAAGCCTGGATTACAAGACTATCAGGCATGGGGTGTTAGGACAGGAATTTAGGGTCGTTCAGAACTGGCCGATGGCAGCGTGCGATAGTCCTATTCACAGGAGCCCCTGTTTTGGGTTTGGACCATGTACCCAAAAGGACATCGGTGAGGGCTTCATTAAATGGTAAAAGGGGTTCTGAAGTAGAAGCCCCAGGCTGAAGCACCTCCGTCAGGAGATTAGACCTGACCTCTACAGTAGGAAGTTCAAGTTTGAGGACCTCAGCTGCCCTATTGACCACCATACCATAAGTGGCTCCCTCCGCCATAGCCACGGTAGGAGGAGACAGCATGCCAGCATCTGGATAAGTATCCAGACCACTGGCTTCGTGCAATTCCTGTGCCCAGTCCATAGCAGGTTCATCCTGGTATTCATAAGGGTCATGGGAACCCTCCAATTCCTCCCCATATTCGTACCCATAGGAAAAAGGGTCCGAATCTGACCTGGGGCCGATGCTGCTCCGACTCCGAGTCGTCGGGGATAAGAATTGGGTCGACATCGATAGTGGGCACCACCGACGTCGGAAGCGTCGATAAACGACCCGGCGCTGGGGAAGGTCTTGATGGTGCGACCGGCGCCGGTGCGGATCTGCACATGGATCTGTAGGTGACCTCAGTGGCCGTGGCTGAAGCTGCCGGCGCGGAACCCGAAGGTCCCTCAGCTGAACCCCTTGGGCCCGAAGGTACCTTATTGGGGTCGGCCCGTCCAACTGTAAGGCGCATGACCTCGTAAAACTCTTTTATTGGGGTCGCTCCGGCAAACTCGGGGAAGCGTTGAGCAGACCCAGACGCAGGCTCTGAAGATGGAGTCCTGGTGCGTGGACGCACTTCCCTCGTTGCTTCGGTCGAGCAATGGGGCGAAGTTGGAGAGCGATGGGACTTCTTTGACGACTTCTTCTTCTTACCTTGACCCGAGGATTTAGAAGAAGACGAGTGGTGATGACTCCTCGACCGATCTCCAGACTTTCCTCTCGAGCAAAACCGGAACCTACGCTGAGTCGAGTGCCGGGCCACCATTAGCTTTAGGGACTGCTCCCTCAAAGCAGGTGCACGGCCCGGCACTCTGAGCACAACTTCGGGTTGCGCTCAAGGCACTACAGAAAAATGCAATGAGGATCCGTCATCGACATCGTCCGATGGCAGTCCTCACAAGGCCCAGTCTTTGGGGACATCCTCAACCCACCAAAGTCACACACAAAAAGCTCGACAAAACGGTCGAATTCGGCCAAAAAGTACCCTAGGGTAGCTCTCTCTGGATCAGCGTGTGGCACGAAAAGAAGAGAACTGACGTCACTGCGCGAGGGCAGCATCCATGTACTACTCCTGATGTCATCATACGACCACGACGCCTATGGAGTCGACTGACGCCACCTACTGACGCGCAAGGGTATTGCTCAAAGAAAAATCCCCAGATCCAGTCTGACGCCTGGGGAAAATTCTAAGGTAAGGAATCTGCAACTAGAATTCTCTATCAGATTTATGGTTTGCTTGGCTACTGTGTGGAGGTATGGCTTCTAATCATAACTGATAAATTTCAATTTTTTAAAGTTTTTGTTCTGTAACCATACATCCATTTTGACTTTCAGCGGTTTTCTGTAAACACTTTACAAACAAAACTTCAACTTGAGTTTTTCCTGTGTAATTCTATTTTTTATTCAAAATTATTTTGTTAGACTTTTCATCTTTGGTGTGGTCTCCCTTAACATTTTGCCTCTGTTTCCCAGGTTGTTGATGTGTGCTGGACTCCAATTTTAGTAAGTCCCTGGTAAAGTGCACTAGAGGTGCCCAGGGACTGTAAATCAAATGCTACTAGTGGGCCTGCAGCAATGGTTGTGCCACCCACATAAGCAGCTCTGTAATCATGTCTCAGACCTGCCATTGCAGTGTCTGTGTGTGCAGTTTTTAACTGTAAATTCGACTTGCCAAGTGTACCCACTTGCCAGGCCTAAACCTTCTCTTTTCTTACATGTAAGGCACCGCTACGGTAGGGCTTAGGTAGCCCAAAGGGCAGGGTGCAGTGTATGGTTAAGGTAGGACAGATAATAATGTGTTTTATATGTTCTGACAGTGAAATATTGTTAAGTTCGTTTTTCACTGTTGCAAGGCCTGCCCCTCTCATAGGTTAACATGGGGGCTACCTTTAAATCTGATTAAAGTGTAGATTCCCTTTGGGAGCGGATGGACATGTGGAGTTTGGGGTCTATGAGCTCACAATTTAAAAATACATCTTTTAGTAAAGTTGATTTTAAGATTGTGTGTTTGAAAATGCCACTTTTAGAAAGTGAGCATTTTCTTGCTTATACCATTTCTGTGACTCTGCCTGTTTGTGGATTCCCTGTCTGGGTCAGTTTGACAGTTGGGCTGGTTGCACTTCACACTAGACAGTGATACAAAGGGAGCTGGGGTTTAGTCTGCTGTTAGACCTGACAGCCTTAGGGTGGTCACCCCTAACTTCTTGCCTGCCTCCCTCCACTTTTTAGATTCTGTTTTTGCTGGTGTTTAGTCTCTGAGCACTTTACCACTACTACCCAGTGCTAAAGTGCATATGCTCTCTCCCTTTAAACATGGGAACATTGGATCACACCCAATTGGGCTATTTAATTTACTTATAAGTCCCTAGTAGAGTGCAGTATATGTGCCCAGGGTCTGTAGATTAAAAGCTACTATTGGGCCAGCAGCAGTGATTGTGCCACCCACTTCAGTAGCCCCTTAACTTTGTCTCAGGCCTGCCATTGCAAGGCCTGTGTGTGCAGTTTCACTGCCAATTCAACTTGCCATTTAAAAGTACTTACCAAGCCTAAAACTCCCCTTTTTCTACCTATACGTCACCCCTAAGATGGGCCCTAGGTGACCCCTAGGGCAGGGTGCTGTGTAGGTAAAAGGCAGGACATGTACCTGTGTAGTTTACATGTCCTGGTAGTGTAAAACTCCCAAATTCGTGTGACCTGTTCTCTTCATAGGCTAACATTGGGGCTGTCCTCATACATTGTTTGAGTGGTAGCTTCTGATCTGAAAGGAGTAGGAAGGTCACATTTAGTATGGCCAGAATAGTAATACAAAATCCTGCTGACTGGTGAAGTTGGATTTAATATCACTAATTTAGAAATGCCACTATTAGAAAGTGAGCATTTCTGTGCACTTAAATCTTTCTGTGCCTTACAATCCACGTCTGGCTGGGTTTAGTTGACAGCTCCTTGTGCATTCACTCAGACACTCCCCAAACACAGTATACTCCGACTCACTTGCATACATCTGCATTTTGAATTGGCCTTCCTGGGCTGGGAGGGTGAGGGCCTGCTCTCACACAAAGGACTGCCACACCCCCTACTGGGACCCTGGCAGAAAGGATTGAACTGAAAGGGGACCTGGTGCACTTCTAAGCCACTCTTTGAAGTCTCCCCCACTTCAAAGGCACATTTGGGTATAAAAAGAGTGCCTCTGCCCTACCACCTCAGACACTTCCTGGAAAAGAAACCTGAACCAGAACATGCACCCTGAAAAGAAGAACTGCTGGCTGCCTAAAGGGCTCACTTGACCGCTTTCTGAAGAGGACTGCTGCCTTGCTGTTGCCTTGCTGTCTTGCTGCTCTCTTGCCCTGCTGCAGAAGTGCTCTCCAAGGACTTGGATAGAACTTTTGCCCAGTTCCCAAAAGTCTCAGGACCAAAAAGACTTATCTCCTGCAGCTGAAATCCCCATGCGGTGAAAATTCGATGCACCACCTGCCAAGAACGACGCACAGTCCGCTTGCGGTGCAAATTTTACTGCAGGCCTAGTCCGGAACGACACAGCCCGACTTCACAACAGAAGATCGACACAGAGCCAGCGACATGACTAGAACTTCAACGCACAGCCCTACTGGATCGACGCAAGCAGACTAAGAACGATGCCGCCTGACTTCTTGAGAGGAATCGATGCAGCGCCTGTTGTGCGGGAAGAAAATTCCACGCATCGCCTACCGGAATCGACTCCCCCGCATGGAGAATAACAATGCATATCCGTGTGCGAAGGGGCAAAACCGACGCACACTCACTGTTTTCCACGCATCTTCTCCTCTGCAGGCCCTTTGCGAGGATTTTTCAACACAAAGCAGGTACTTTGCCCTGCATGAGACACTTGGGCCTGTATTTATACTTTTTTTAGCGCCACATTTGCGCCGCTTTTTGGCGCAAAACGGCGCAAACCTACAAAATACAATGGCATTTTGCAAGTTTGCGCCGTTTTTGCGTCAAAAAACGACGCAAATGCGGCGCAAAAAAAGTATAAATACGGGCCTTGTTGTTTGTAGGAGAACTTAAGACACTTTTTATTGCTTTTACAGTAATCTTTTAACTCTAAAGACACTTGATACCACTTTCAGTGATATCCCTACATTTGCTTATTTCATCTTTAAATGTTTTGACCTGCATTCATTCAGATAAATATTATATATTTTTCTAAACACTGTGTGGTGTATTTTTGTGGTGTTATATTGTGGTATTGCATGATTTATTGCACAAATACTTTACAAATTGCCTTCTAAGTTAAGCCTGACTGCTCAGTGCCAAGCTACCAGAGGGTGGGCACAGGATAATTTGGACTGTGTGTGACTTACCCTGACTAGAGTGTGGGTCCTTGCTTGGACAGTGGGTAACCTGACTGCCAAACAAAGACCCCATTTGTAACATCTGCATTTCCTGTCATCTGTGCTAGGCGAAAGGAGAGGAGTGGTCACTCACACCTGAAAGGGCTGTGCCTGTCCTTACACAATGCAGTCTCCAACCCCCTGGTGAGTGTCTGGGGCCTGGCCTGGGCAAGGCAAGATTTCACATTCAAGAGAGACTTTGCTTTGAAGTAGGCCCACTTCAAAGGAGAAATTGGGTATAAGAAGGGCACCCAAAACCACAGACTTTACAACACTTCTGGAAACCAAGAGGAACCTCTGCCTGGAGAAGAGCTGAAGAACTGCCCTGCCTGCGACTGAGCTTTGTGGAGCAATCATGCAGTTGCTGTTTCTGCCAGAGAAAGAGGGCAAAGACTAGACTTTGTGTGCCTTCCATCTTGTGAAGATCTCCAGTGGCTTGATTTAGAGCTTGGCTCCTGGTGTTTGAAGTCTCAGGGACAGCAAAGACTTCTTTCTGCCACCACCTGGAGTCTCTGGAGAGACTCTGCCCTGTGGTGCCCATCCAGTTTCTGGGACCCTGAAAGGAGAAGCTGGCAGCCTAAGAGGAAGAAATCCACGCACAGAACGTCATGCGGGGAAATGATCGGAGCAACTCCGATCTGCGGCTGAAAAATTGACGCACCGCTGGCTTCACGGCAGAAAATCGACGCTCGCCTGCAACGCGACCGAAGAATCGATGCACGGAGCTGGAGAAACAACGCATAGCATCACTGACAGAGGCTGAAGAGATCGCAAATGCGCTGCGTGGTTTTCGGATCATAGTGCGGCTCGGTTTCCAATGCATACACCACTGGGCGTGTAAAAACAACGCAAGGCCTGCCCGGACCCAAGTGTGCTGACCGGATCGATGCATCGCTCTCCTGCGGAGAGAAGAAACAACGCACCCGACCTGACAAAAGGAGAAACTACGCAAGGTCTCGCTTGAGAGTGGAACCAAAGCATCGCAAACCCTTTTTGACGCACACTCGCCCGTGCAGGGTTATTTTTGACGCACGCAAGGTACATTTTCACGCTAAGAGTGTTAGTGTGTGTTTAAAACTACATGAAGACTCTTTTTGCTTTTTTAATTGATAACTTAACTTGTGTATTGTGGATTTGTTATGTTTTGGTCTTTTTTTGTTTAGATAAATATTTCCTATTTTTCCAAACATGTGTTGTGTCATTTTGTAGTGTTTTCATTAAGTTAATGTGTGTGTTAGTACAAATACTTTAAACCTACCACTCTGAAGTTAAACCTACTGCTCGTGCCAAGCTACCAAGGGGGTAAGCAGGGGTTAGTTGAGGGTGATTCTCTTTTACCCTGACTAGAGTGAGGGTCCTTGCTTGGACATGGGGTAACCTGACTGCCAACCAAAGACCCCATTTTATAAGATTTCCTTCCCTCCTGTGAATGGTCTTCACATGTATACAGTGAGTGTTGGTTATAGAGTTATGGCCACCCCAAAACTGGCAGACACACCCTCTAATCATGGCATCAAGGGTTGGCCACAGTACTTTGTCTTTGGACAAGTCCACACCTGACCAACCTCTGGTGGACTGTCCCCACTACGCACAGCCTTTCTTCTTGTTCTCCACTACTGTGAGGCCTACCTCTCCCATAGTGTTGTCTTATTACATCTGATAAGTGCTAACATTTGATTGGGAACAGGTGAACAATTTGTCTTTGGTGTCTGAGAAACCGTAAACAAAACAATAGTAAAGTCAGATTTTGAGTTACAATTTCGAAGATGTCACTTTTAAAAAGTTGGCATTTTTCTGCTCTATTTGGTGCCTACAGCCTGTTCCTGTGTCACATGGTTGGGTGTAGTCAGGAGTTGGACTTTGTTTATTGCTACCAGACAGTCATGCAATAGAGGGGTTAGGTGTGATTGGATGGGCCTACAAACAGGAGATTGGAGGGGAGGAGCTGAGCACAGCCCCACTTGCATATGAATAGGCTGTGCTTTGCCTTCAAACTAAGGACTTGTCACCTCTGCATTGTTCATGCAACCAGTTTGGATCTAGGACAAGGGAAGCAGGAAACTTCAAGCACTACAAAGGGAATTTTCCAGAAACCTCTGCTACTTCAAAGGAGGTATCAGTTATAAAAAAAATAGGATCCTCTGATCTACTCTTCAGTTCAGGTTCTGGAGCTGTGGAAGGACTCTCAGAAGCTTACCTGCCTTTTTGGCCTGCTGTATACTTCAGAGGACTGCTTTGCTGCACCTGGAAGGTCTGCTCTGCTACCTGAAGTCTGCCTTGAGCCCTCAAAGGGTCTGCTTTGCTGTTTGAGCCCTTTCCTAAAGTTGAACCTGGGACTACAATAGCTACTCCAAGAACTAGTTGGATGGCCTTCTGATCACAAACGTAGGGTGGGAGAAAAGGCTCCAACCATTTTGAAACCCCAAATGAACCCAACCTGAGTGAGTTCTAATCCCTCAAGTGGTGCACCTCCAGTCTTGGACACTTGGTGGTGGTGTCAAAGGTGGCCAGATAGCCAAAATCCAAAACTTAGGAGTTATAACATTTTTTACAAGAAATTGCTCTGAGAATCGAGAGGAGACTTGGACCAACCTGCTTGTCTATCTGCCCAAGGTACATCGCTGGTCGGCCTGACTTTGCGCCACCTCCCACAATGTTCTTCTCCACAGCCGTAAATTCTTTTCACAGGTCCTTAAGCAAAGGGATATATATGGCCTTGTGAAACTCTCGTTAGCTATAGCCTTTAGCTGTGTCCTTCTGCAGATTTTTAACTTCCAAACAAGTAACTAAGCGCAACTTGGTCCGGTGGTCCAACAATGACCACACTCCCTCTTAGGAAACCCCCTTACCCTTTTGAACTTTATCTTCTCAGAATATTTTTCTTTAAATTTCTTCTAAGGTTGAAGGTGAGCACTGACCAGGTCTAATCCAGTTTTTGTATCTGACTCACATTCTGTCATATTTTTTTTACTTTGACCTGGTGCTGCATGACTAGTTGTCTGTGGTTGCTGCTTTGATCTTTTAGGTGCTAGTTTTTACCTAAAAATATAAAGATTCATAACACTGGTTCTAAGCATTGGATTTTATTTGTTTTTGTGTCAAATAATTTATTAAAATACTCTATTTTTCCAAATTGGTGTGGGATTTTATTTGTGCTTTCACTGTTTGTGTGCTGCAAGAATACTTTATACATTGCCTCTAAGTTAAGCGTAACTTCTTGTGTGTCAAGCACATTTTAATTTAGTGACTTGTGGTTCACCCCAACAGGGATTGTGGTTGTTGCTTGTACAAGGTAAAAAACTCATTCAACCAACATAAAGAAAAGGAAATAATATAAGGGGACAGGGAAGGGATATCCTGAGTCCCTAGGCCCCATGGCCAATTATGCCCTTAATGCCAAAAAGTAAAAAAAAAACAGCAGGAAATGCTGCAAGACTCTCACAGGACTGAAAAAAAAATTTAAAAAAAATGCAGCTGGGCTGCATTTACTAGCTATAAACTCAAGGGATCCCACAGCCGTAGCAGTATTACAAAGGGGGTGAGGGCATCATGTCCCCCCTCCCCGAGTCTCTAGAGGCCACGTGAAGCCCACCACTGAGTAGAAAACAGTTCATGGAAGGAGGGACATGTGGCCCACCTCCCCAAGCCATCAGAGCCCCGAGGGACCCATGCTGTCCCCTCCTTGAGCCTCTAAAGGCCTCAGGAGACCCACCCTGGGGCCAATTACTTTAAGGGACAATGGCTGCATGCCCCTCTCCCCTTAGCCCACTCCCAGGACATAGAGGTTTCATTGGGGCAGGGAAACCCGAGTTTGCTCTTGCTGGGTAGAAGCAGTTTCAAACTCCTGCCAAGCAGGAGCAAACACCAAGTGTGCTCCAAGCGGATGGGATCTTTGAAAATGCTTTCGTTCTGCTGGGAGGAAACTTTTGATCTGTTTCCCCCATATACAGTGATGTGGGTAGGGAAACAGATCAAAATATTGCTCCAAACCTGGATGGAACAGCATTAGGATGAGCACCAGGTAACCCACCTTTAACAGTATAGGGCCCCATGGGATGGGTTCCTTGGTGCAAGAAATATCTTGGGGAAGTGGGCTGCGTGCCTCTCTCCCCCTAAAACATGACACAGCCCAGTGGACCCCATCCCCCATGACACCGTGGTCCTGAGGGATGTGTTCCACTGGGCTAAAATCAGTCCAGAAGGAGGGGCCACATGCCCCTTCTTCCCCTAAATAGCATGACAGGCCTTGGGATTTGGGGGTCACAGGGGCCAAAATTGGACCCGGGGGGAGGGGGAGTTCCAGGCATGACCCCCTCCCTTTTATTTAAAAGTGTGTGCCTGGTGGATTGTGTCCCCAGGGCCTAGCATGATACAAGAGGGTAAGCAGGCAGCCCCCCTCCCCTTTAATAAAAAAACAATGTCCCTGTGTTATGGGGTCCCCAGGGCCTTAAAAGGCTCAAGGTGGGAAGGTCACATGGCCCCCCCTCCCTTTTATTCTCAGTAGTGGCCCTGGGGTATGCGCTACCCAGGCCCTAATAAGGCTCATAGAGAAAAGCCATGCAGCCTTCCTCTATAAAATAAATATGGCCCTTGGGGGATTGGGTCCCCTGGGCCAGGCCCCTTGGGTAACCCTCCTGCCATGTGCGAGCTGGCTGCCTTGGGGGATTGGCCATAAGGCAAGGCCTTGTGACCGCTGCCCCACTGCGCATGGCCCAGGGCATGCACAGTTGGGGTTGGCTGCCTTTACAGGGGTTGGCTGCATGTGGGGAGATGACAGCAAGGTTTGGCCGCAGGCCATGCATGGCAGGAGGTTGGATTTCATATTGTAATTAAATATTACTTTACAATAAAAAAAACTAGAAATTCACTGAAAAAAAAAACTAAAGGTTAAAGTGATGTTATGGTTAGCTATGATAAAAAGGTCTGCTTTTTAATTAAAAAAAGCCCTTATAAATTCAGTGAAAAACAGTGAACGTAACGTTATAGCTAGGTGAATTTGTTAGTGACAACATTTACATTTTGAACAAAAAACCCAAAGAAATTCACGAGGGAGAATGAGCATAGCTTACTAAAGCTTGCATCCCGCCATGCATTGGTTATGACCTCATACATGACACCACTCATGATGTCCTATAACATCATTGATAACGTCAATTATCACATCTCAAATGACATCACTGGTGACATCATCCTAGCTTGCTATTTAAAAGCGTATACCATTAGAGCTATGAAAGCAAGTACCAAATAGCTCAGAATAATACAAAGCGTCTTTACCGCTATCATACATACACCCTAAAGCAAGCTTGTGTTATTTGCATCATTGATGCTATGTTTAATAGGTATTTGTCTCTCTTTTTGATCACTTAATGATTAAACATTTTACCTATTCTACAGGCCCTTCTCTGGAACAGTTTTGTTTGGAACAAATTAACTCCCCATATGGAATACTCCTTAGCAATGGTCTAGGGTCAAAACTTCTTCCATGCAAAACACTAATTGTAGCAGTCAGTTTTCTGTACATGGTAGACTTCAATTTATCATCTTGGACATAAATACGGATATCAAAGGGGCCCTGCTGAGCACAGTAGAAGCTCCTTGGATCCTCATGTGTCCCCAAAAAACATTTTGGGGCAATTTCTTGCCCATGAGGGGCCCCTCTGAGACCCCTCCATCAGTCTCATAGAGTCAGCATACTCCTAGGCTGACCCCTTACATCCTATTTCATCTTTATTACCCCCTCTACCCCCTCCCTGGGAACCGTCTCTCGACTGACAAAATGGTGGCTGCGACTTTTCTCTCAGGTTGTGGCCAGCGAAACATGTTTTTGCTGTTGACAAGTGGATCCGCGGATCCACTATGGTAGATAAGAGGACATTACACTTTTCGTGGGCAGGAAAAAGATGGTATCTCTTGAGCTTATCCCATAGAATAGGATCCCTGGGGCACTGAATGGCTCTGGCAGGGGGGCTGCATACCATCTCCCCACTTTCTAATTTACAGCCTTGGGGATGGGGCCCCCAGGGGCTTGTGGTCCCTCTGCTTTATTCTGTATGGAAACTTGTGGGAGGGAGTGCCCAGAGCCTTTTAAGGGTCAGGGAGGGGGGTCGAATGCCCCCCTCCCCTTTATTAAAATGTCGGCCCATGGGGATGGGGTCCAACAGGAAACTGCTAAAACCACATCTTTTCAGTGCTCACTTGAACTGATGTCATTCTCCTAGGGCTAATCTGTGTTCCCACCATCATTGGTTGCCTTTACCTAAATTAGTTAGAATTTATTTCAGTATAATCTTTTCAATGCTCTTAGTTTTCAGAATAATTCATTCATCAATCCTTTAATTGTTCTACATAAAGAAAACTAATGCTCATTTACATCTAGTTGTGCTGCAGGAATTTGCCAAACAAATAAATACATTAATTATTAATGCATAAATAGGATAAGGAAGGTAGGTTGCCTGCCTGATTTTCAGGAGGATAACGGTTTTATACGTACATGAATTCCACTAAGATTCATTGGATGTAAGTTTATATTAGGTGGATATCATGAACATGTAGGTCTCTCCCGGACCTACACTAGCGAATTCTTGATTAAGGGGATTCTTGTAAGGACTGTGTTGAAGTGCCACTTGATCGAAGGCCCCAGGAGGGATCACTCTGGGACCCTCACCAGGCCTATGGGGCCAGGTTATCCCTAGTTTGCCCCTTATGTCTCTTGTTGACATTTTTCCTAGGATTCGCAATTGAGTCCCTGGTCCTACGATGGCTGCCGTCACATTGTTGTTGAAGTGGTGCCACCAATCAGATCACAGCTTGAAATTTTTCGGTTCCTTGGAACCTCAGTGGTGCAATTTATATATATATATACACAGTTTTTGAGGATTAATTGTTCAAAAAACTACTGAACAAACTTACACTAGTTCACAAACCGCACACTTTCTAGACCAAGATTTAGCGTTCTGCCAAACATGGTGTAAATCCCTTCAGGGTTTGGGCTGTTGCCTTGCCTGAAGTTGTTCCTATACAGAAATGAATGGGGAAAACATACTTTTTGATTCCCCTCTATTTCTTGGCCCCTGCTTTAGGGATCACCACAAAGCTTTCCATGTACAGATCAGGCAAAAACAGAGCACTTTTTTGAAGCATTTTGAGAAGAATATACAAACAGCGCCAAAGCCATTAGGAAAACAAAACAATATTTTCCAATGGAAACACAATCCTAACTATAATTACCCAGTCGTTACCACCACTGGGTAATATGTATATACAAAATCACTGAAAAAGTACAAATAAAGTAAAGTTATGGTAATGATTAATTAATTAAAAACACTGAAATTCAATAGTTAATGATATTTACATAAACCACAACTATCATCTTTACAATGCACTGCTCATGACCTCCAAGTCTGTATTGTCTAAACTTCCCTTCTCACATGATTTTCATAATTTGACTGGGAAGCAATGTTCTAATCCAGGCTTTCTCACACAAGTACAATGGCACATCTTTGATTGAACAAGTCAGCTAATCATTGGCATGGATAGACTAAGGGTCAGGTTGCAAGCAAGAAAAGAAAACTCTACCGACAACCTATTCAGAAGTTGAATTCACTGCTGATTTAGCTAAGACAGTGCAGAACTTGGGAAGAGAACACATCTTCAGATATATACTACCTCTAGTTGTCTTCTTTCTATATGGCTGTTGACATTGTTTATAGATTGCACTTGAGATATTTGTGCTGGACGAACTGAAGCACAGCAGTAGCCACCTAACAGCCCACTATGTGCAAGCACACCCATAGTACGTTTTGTGGCATTTATATGATCCAGTGGTGGGGCTGTTGGCGTGTACTATTGTGATGATGGTGATTATGCAGGCCTGCTCAGCCACTCCTTTACTAGCCAGCCTGCTTACTCAGATTCACAGATCCTCTGGTATGGACAGAGAGAACAAATATTTCTATGTCTAATTGTATTCATTTATTTGTCAAATTTGTATCAAAAAAGCTCCATATTTTATTTCTCTAAATTTTATCTGACACCTTTTGGTAATGCAGATATCTAAAGAGCTATTTTCCCAATTGAAAATAAATCACAAAAAGAGCCTATTATTGGAAAAGCTCTAGTTTTATGCCACATTTGGTGTAATTCCTTTCAGCAATTTTTTTGCAGTAGGACAAAAACATTCATAGTCAAGCTATGGTGCAAAACACTATTGACTGCCCTCTGACATATCCTGCTACTGACAAATCTGCATGCTACTTAAGATGCTGAACACTAAGCACATGTGCCATTTGCCAAATTTTGTACATGTTATTCTAATGGCTGCAATGTAATTATTAAACAAAAAAGATCTTTTATATGGTAAGTGAGACTTAAACATAAACACAGGGTCTTTATACTGTATACAAAACATTGCTTACAACAGAAAATGTGCTAATAAGTTGAAAAGTTATTGTTTAATAAACAAAGTTGTAATAACATATGTCTGCTATTATGATTTTTGCCGTCTCTCCATGTCCATATCACTCAAACTGCTAGGCAATAAATGTAAGCAGAACTTTATTTTGGCCACGAAGAGCGGCCATATAAGTATGCACAATAAAAATATCACAATAATAAATAAACTGAAACCTATAAAAAACACAAATGTAGACATAAACATACATAGGTGAGTTCATGGAGAGCCATCAGCAGTAGGAGTAACCAGATTAAACCAGTAAGGGTTTTCTCCTACTAAGCGCACATGTTAAAAAAAAAAAAAAGCCCCAGCCCACGCTTCTGATGGACAATTAACGTGAAGCACGTGAGTGTAACTCCCAGGAGTCTCATCAAAACCCTGTTATGCTCCACCTGGAGAGCACTTGTATTCCCATGTCCCCAAATTCCAGCACCATATTTAAGGATGGGAAAACATCTATTTTTATATACTTCCAGAAAAGGGACCAGGGGCTTCTTGCCAGGCTGAAAACACAGCCCACTGCACTAACAAATTTACTCTTCACACTGGTAATACATGGCCCCCAACTAGACCTGCATCTATGAGCAACCCAAGATACAAGAACTCAGAGAACAGGCTGACCATTCTGCACAACACACCGCATCCTATTATTCTTCTGACTGCATACCATAATAAAGGTCAACTGGGCCAAAGGAGACCATAGAGGATACAAATTCCTGAAATAGGATGTGGAGGCCATTGGGAGTCCTGGATAACAAAACCGATACATCTGTGTATAGTAAAACTGGAACTTTGTTCCTGCCAATCATAGAGATGTCCAGAGTGGTACCAGATAAAGCTTCCCCTACGCCATTAATATACAGTAGAAAAAATATAGGTGCCATACACACACCTTACCCCACGACCCATCTTAACCCTGTCGGTCCTCTCGCCAAACGGGCTGTATTTCACAGATGCTGACAGATCAATATGCAAAGCTCTTAGGAACTGAACCAAGTCTGCCTCCACCCCCAAATCTAGAAGAATCTTCCACAGTTTGGACCGGACAACTCAGTCAAAAGTGCACGAGAGGTCCATGAAGCCCAGGCAGACCGAGCCCTGTCTAGCAATCCTGTATTGGCTAATCAAACAATATAGGTTAAGAGATTGCTCCACCATGCCAAGCCCTTCTCTGAACCCAAACTGCACCTCCTTATAGCGTGCCAGTCCCCTTCAACCATGTGAGGAGGCACTCAAAAATAACCGGCCCACTAATTTAACTGCAGAATCCAATGGTGAAATTTGACAATAACACCCTAGTGACGAAGGTTCGCCCTTCTTAAACATAGGCACTATGACAGCAGTGTGCCAGGAAGGGGGATAGCAACCTTACAAATCCCAGTAAACGAATTGCAGATAAGTGGGGCCCAGAAATGTGGGGCTGACTTATAGAGATCCATAGGGATTCTGTTGGGGCCAAGGGCTTTGTTAGATGGGATCCTCAAAATAGCCTTGAAGACTTCTTCACAGGTGAAATGTATAGGAAGGGGAAAGGCTACCTTCTCTTCTGAATAGCAGTGATCAGCCCTAACACTGTAGAGTGCGTTTAAGTGGTCAAACCAGACCTCCTTACTAATAGACGTGATTAACGAGTTGGCCTGGGTCCGTTTACCTACACCAAAAATCCCCGGTATCCTTCAACCTACACGCCTTAATCAGGTTGCAGCAGAACTCATTTTGCAATTCTTTGGTTCTATTATGCACAGCTAGCTTATATTGTGATCTTCTACTTTTGATTTTACTGACATTCCATGGGGATTTTCTGAGAGCCTCATGGAATAAATTCAAAGACTACCTACAAAGCCGGTCTAAACCACATGGGTTCCATCTGTCCGGAATGGCAAGGCTTCAAAGGCAACTTATTCATTTCCACGTTCAGCTAAATAAAAGAACCAGCTCGCTCACTAAAGGCATTGGTTAGGCTAAGGTGGTTGAATACCAAAGGGGAATGCAAGGAGCAAACACTGAAAAACAGTGTGCCAAAGTTTGCATTACTCCAGGCCAAACGCAGACCCTGGGACTTAACTAATTAAGCAGTCTCATCCACACTCTTGCTCCACCCTTAAATAGATGGAGATATAGGCAGATGGGATCATGAGCACAATGAATGCTGTGAACTACCACAGCCCCCTTCACCCTTGATAACAAGGACCTAGCAACAATGACATAATCAACAACTGAAGATTTACAGCCCATTTCAAATTTAACTTTAGCAGAATAATTTGTGTTGCAGACCTCAGTAGCATTCACCAAGCCCAAAGAGATGATTAACATCAACAGGGCATACCCCTCATCTCTATTCAGGAGGCCAGACTCAGGCCCACGGTTGGCACCTAATCGAATGTCAAGCCCAATCTGGCACTAAAATCACTACCTAGGATTAATTAATATCCCTTGCACAAATAATCTATTTTAAGATTGAGACCTTCAATAAAATCATGAGCCAAATTAAATTCACCATGCAATCAGTGTCAGCTAGGTCATTTTAGAAATGAACAAAAATAAAATTAAAATTATCAGGCCACCTGAACTTGCAACAAAGGAGAAGTGGAAGGGATCACACTAACTCTGCAATCCAGCATAGTCTTAATCCAGGTCGATAGCCCAACCCTAGCTCGAACAGATGGTGAAGGGATAGTGGGAACATAATAGGGGTAACAACCATACGGGAACAAAACATCAGTTGCCCATGTTTCCTGAAAAAATATCAAGTCATGGTCGCAGACAAAGTTGGTACAGTCCTCCCGGTCCATTTTACTAGCAAGCCCTGCAATGTTCCAAAAAAGGACCTTAACAGTTTGGACACAGGGCGCAGACAGTTCAGAGCTAGCCAAATGACTGTGCTAAGAGAAATCAGAGGGTTTAGGCTCAGACAGACCCTCATTCACAGAACGACTTCGGCTTGTGGTGGCTCATTACACCCAACCACCTCTGAAGTCCGAAACTTCACCTCCTCACCAGTTACCAGTCAGTCTTTATCCAATAGGTCCTGAGGGGGGTGAAACGGTTAGACACTGGCAAATTTGGGAGAGGAGACTCTACAGATGTCACTGAAGGAAGCCTCTCCCTGCTAGATAAGCTCCTAACCCCTAACAGGTCCCTTTAAAAAAAAACAGGGGGAGCAATTTCATCCTTCTCTTTTTGACTAGCCCTTCTCACTATACAGGCCCCATCAAAACCTTTATGTATCTTCCCCACCAATCCCACTCTTCTAGCCATAATAATTTCCTGCGAAATATTACTCCAACAGCTAACATTCCCATGCAGCCAATGGGCGATCTTAACTATTAGGTCAGTCGTGGGCTCCTTGATGTCTGACGGTAGCACCGGAAAATCCGCAAGAACAACCATATCAGGGCAAGCAGTAGGTGATAAGTCACACTGAGAGGGGTTTAAATAGGCCAGGACCTCCTTACTGGATTGGCTGGGGCACGTGCTGGGGCGCGGCCCAGGCTGTGGGAGCCTCCCTCAACTTATGAATGTCCTCTGGGCAGGCTAATGTCATATCCGCCCTGAGCCTCGGGCTTCCATGGGGCTTAAAGTTGTGGTCCCATTGCAAGGGCCAAGCAAGGCATCCCGCGCTGCGGGAGCCTCCACCATCTTAAGAAGAGTCTTCAGGCAAGCTGACATCTTATCTGCCATCAGCCGTGGATGTCCCTGGGCCTAAAGTCCTGCCCCCGTTGCAAGAGCCCAGCAAGCTGGACAGTAATTTTAACACAAAAAGATAAATATTAAAATAAAAATACATTTACTTACTGCAGCTCTCTGAAAATAGAGTTGATAACTCACCACTGTCAACTTTCAGCTCTACAGAATACTTAAAATACAAAAATGTATTTACCCGTTTGATTGCAAAGTCTGTAAAGAAATGCAGAAGGGCTACAACTTTAGCTCCTCTTGGCCAATCTTCCTTAAACATTTAAGGAATACTTAATGGTGAATATTAAATGACTATACTGAACACTATAAACAGAGTACTGCTAACTGCTGTGCCATGAATGTAAGACCACGCTCCATATTTTGTTGCAAACTGTTCTGTGCATTTGGCTCCTGCACGCTTGAAGGCTGTGAGCACTAAAACTCCTACTCCAACGGCTGTTTCCACTCCCTGGTCTACAGCTTGCAAATATATCATACCACACCTCCTTGATAGACTGTCTACAAATTGTCAGTCTCTTTTGCTGGATGGCAGAGCTTGTAGAAATTGAAAGAGTGTATGTGTAGCTTCTGTATCATGATGATTCCTGGGCATAAATGTCTATAAAGGGAAGATAGGGAAATGTGAGACAGTTACAACCCTCATATCTAAATTAGGCCTGTGCAGAGATCGAGGAGTTCTGCTACGCGGAACTCCGCAAAATACTGAAAAAACTCATTTGCAGTACGTTGAGTTCCGCGAGTGGTGGAGTTTAGGTAAGTTGCACTGGTCGTGCTGATTTTCAGCACCAGGAGTTTCTCCTGTGCTGTAAAATCAGTGTGAACCGCATCACACGGAGCACAAGGGAGCCTAGCTTCTTTTTGCAGCTCGAGTAAATTTTCTACTCGAGCGGCAGCTTCCTCAATGCGAGCAGCAGCTTTCTCAATGCGGGGGGGGGTGCAATCTGCCATGACCAGCCGCCTTTCAGAAATCTTGCCCACGCTCTCCACCATGGCGATTTCTCCCACTCGCCAACTCAATGTTTAACTTAAATCAGACCAAAAGTCTTCTAATTTAAAGTCTAGTAAAAAAATGGATTTACAAAAGCAAAACATGTACCCATCTTAAGTTTTGACTTGCGACTATTGTTTTAGATAGAGAAATAAGGACCTTGTGGACATATTCTGGTGGCAAGACTGGTGGATGATACCATTGCAGCACGTTCATCCATTGTCATGGGATTATAGTGCTACTGCATCTGAGCTCCCTTAGGTAGGCACTAGTTGACTCAGCATTTCGTTGTGTGGTTAGTAGAGATTTTTCCAGTGATTAGTTTTACAATGGCGTTTGAGAGTTACTGTGAAATTAAAATTATGATGACTTAGGAAGATCTCGTTTCTTTTTCCTGGATGGGTGGTTGCTAATGTGCTTTCCATTCATTGTAGATATGCAACTATGATACCTGTGTATGTACTTTAAATTTGCATAAATCTCCTTAAAACTAAAATATACCTGTGTTTTATTTTTTTTTCTACAACAAACTTTCAGTACCTATGACACAATTTTTTGTGAGGTATGATGGATCAGGGGTGGCTAGCAGATTTCCGACCTTCAAACTCCTATGTACAATAGGCATTTAATACTGACTAATATGAGGAAAAGTAGGCCTTTGTCACAAACAGATGATAAGGAATTAGTTTATTAAGGGTCCAATTTAACTTTACTGGCAATTAGAGAAAAAGATTAGAAACAGAGGTAGAAACGAATAATCTTGAGACAGGGCAGTTGGAGGCATTATTCAGACAATGAGTTATTAACTGCAGAGCAATTAATTTAGATATTTTGACTACTACAACTGAGGAAACATTTACACAGAAAGCAGCATTGCTTAATCAAAATAAAACGAACGAAACGTCATTTTAGAAATAAGCAGTTACTTTGGATTTTCAAATAATATTTTGTACAATTGCGTGTATTTGCCCTAGGAGCCTATACCTGCCTGCCTTATTTAGTCAGTTTCTTCATCAAAGGCAACCAACAACAGCAGCTGCTCTGAACGAAATAGGTAGATGTGTTGAAACATTCGAGGCGTACTGGCAGCAAAATAATTCTCCCAGTTCAAAATGCTCTGTGTTTTGTTAGCTGCATAGTACACAGAGCAGCTGACACATGTAGAACAATTAAAGCATATTTGTAATTAGGCTACAACTACAATAAGCATGTATTTGTGCAAGTTCCGAGATAAAACTGTAAATAAAAATAGGATTTATTTGCATCTCAGTGAAATGATCATTTCCTTGCAACAACTCTTCATACAATTGTTATTTGTGTAGAATATTAAATACGTTTTACTTCCCACGAGAGCATTCAAAAGTAAATGCCATTAAGAGCTATATTCCTTTTAAACATTTCAAATCCCTAATTTTTTTTCAAAATAGGACAGCTCTGCATGGAACAACTGTGTATATGTCAAAAAAGAACTGACTACTACATAAATTCAGTGTATTGGGGAAATCACTGTGCTATTTGTAGTGTTTTGTAACGTAATAATGACGGAACCCTTTTGGCTCCCGATAGACTACGTAGAACTGTTACATAAGTGTTAGAACGTGGTGAGGGGAATGCAGGTTTAGAATGTTATGTCCGCTGCTAATTCAGATCAATAAGGACATGTAATGCCCAGCTGCATGTGTGGCATAGTCATGGGCAGGTGCCCAGGCTGGGAAAGATGCTACAACTGGTGACAAGTAACCCGAAGATCGAGATTGCTCTCCCGTAGAGTTTGCCATAGTCCAAGCGAACTGCTTGTGCGTTGCAAGTGTGCCTCCATTGAAGTGCAGAATCAATGTTTGGCGTATGTGGATTCAGAGTGCAACTCCTGCAGGTATGAAGCATTTGAAAAGAAACAAAAACGAAGTAAAAGAAATTAAGAAAATTAAAGGGAGAAAATGTTTAATGAAATTTGGGAAAGCTCACGCAAAGGACAAGATGTTGAAATGCGCATTATGCGCAAGGTGAAAGGTTGAATGGGAAAGGTTTGTGTGATGACAAAGGAGGGACAGAGAGGCGTAGCTTATATAATCTATATTAACATGAAATGTTTATGAACTAATGTACAATAATGCTGTGTAGAAACTGTATTAACATGTTTTGCTAAAACGTGCACTTGAAATGTGCCCACGGTGAGTGGCCGTCAATGTATACGGGGACTAATACAATTGACTAATGTTGATGAATTATTATGGTTTTACACTAATTATTAATGATTATGTTATTAAAGCTTTGCTAATAAGTCTTTTAGGCCTTAGTTAGCATGAGTCGAGGCCTAGCTGCCTGACTCTCATACTACATGTATTTTTCTAATGTGCAGTGTGCTGACTTGCTAAAGGACATGAACTCTTGTTTTTTTCTAAAAGTTAGAAGCTGAATGTAACTGTAGTAGATCCGTTCTCATGAAATTCATCCTGCCTGTGGTAAAATTTTTAGTTGAATGCAACAGTGTAGATTAACTTTATGTACAAGGTCATCTAAACCGGTACGGACAATGGAGCCACTGACCGAAGATGTGCAAAGGACCACAAGACGATGAAATCATAACGGACATTCCACCCGCTAAAGACGATATCATAAGCACCAATAAAATACGTGAGAACTGTTGTGGGGTAACAAATTTGATGAGATAATTTGATTTTAATTGGTCAGAGATAGTGGGGTGCAACCCCTTGTCCAATTAGATTTTAGGGGAATGGATAATGAAAAGGTGATAAAAACCCTTGTCACCAGGAAGTAAATTAGAACTGAGGGAGAATTAGGGAGTAGGAGACTGTGAGAGGGAAGATGCTGATGCGATTTATAATGATCCAGAGACTTTGTCACTTTGCTTGGTGACTTGCTGATTTTATTTAGAACCATCCTTGTCCTTCGATTGCCCATTTACACTTTACCTCCTTATGAGGGAAGTGCCCCTTTTACTTGAGCCGAGTTCCTGACTGATGGCAAACCAACTGATGTCCTAAAGACGAAGACCGAACCTGTGTGCTGACCCAAACTTGGAGGGTAACTATATGACAATGAAATTGTGATTGTCTGTTTGCTTTTCCTTTCTAGGTATCAACTGCTTTTCTTTTGACAGAGACCTTAGTTAGATGTTTTCCAAATTGATGTTACTAAATTATTTTGCATGAAGCCCAACATGCCAATGCTAATTAGAGGTTAGTTGAGAGGGGTTTACTAAACGGACGCAAATAGACAAATGACTGAATCTATGCTTTGTTGAACAATACGCTAATATACTCTGCTAAGGATAGTCTATGTTCACGCCGTGCTATATTCTAATGTTTGTTATTTTTGCTTTGATTAAATCTTATCAGAGTTGCCATATTGTAACTATGCTATTGTGCTTCTTGGTTCTGAGATCAATAAACTTGCTAGTAGTATTGTAATCAATAGGGAATAAATATCATACAATTTATAATGAATTGGTTTGGTTATTCATGACTGAAAGGTCATGGTGGTGTCTTGAGTTTAATTAAATGTCATTAACTAAGGTGAAATGCATTGTGGTAATAAATATTGATGATAATATTGACGTATTGATTAACATGTTGATTAGCTATCTCGTCCTAAGGTGTCTTTCAACTGGATCAAAAGACTCATTGGCCTAAAACTAGTCCCAATGTGTAATAATTAATCATAAAGGGACACGTTAACAGTTCTGGTAGCAGAGCGACGGTTTAGGCCCTTTGGGGCCCTAGGACGGAGAATTATTGTTTAGACTTGTTTTTCAAGATAATGAAAATTGGAGGTATGATGCGTTTCTAAAGTCCACTTTCCCGGGATCTCTGAGCCTGCCTAAGTGAGTTGGGAATGTTCTCGGCATTTTAGCATGCATGGTGTAGAATTTGCGCTTGTTCAGCTTATGCATATTGCAGGTGATTTGTGAAGTTTGTGTGAATATAGGCCAGCTAATGATGTTTTAGTAGGAGTGGGTGTACTCCGCAGTATGAGAGTAGGGAAGTCGGCGTACTTCATGTAAGTATGGCGCTTTGTGCTCAACAATTATCCACGTGGTTGGTTGATGATGTACGGACCCGTCGTGGTCTAAGACTCTGGAGTATATTGACAAGTGTAGGAGACACTTGAGTTTATGTTGTAATTTGTGCGGTTTAATAGGTCAATCGGCGTGGTTGACAAGTCGAGTTTGAGTCAAATTGTGTGTGTGAAACCTTTGAAGAAGATTTGGCAAGTTCTATAGTGCACTAGAACAAACCATTGACAAGTCGAGAGTAGGATTTGCAGGTCAAATTCTGCTTGCGGGTGCGGGGCTGAGAAGGAGAGAGTAGCGGCTGAGGCTTCAAGTGAAATCTCTGTAAAGTTCTGAAGCAAATGTGTTACCCTTCCTGTAGTAAACCGGCAAATTTGTTTTTTTTTTGTTAAAGGTGCTCGCAATATATTGCATTAGTTTTGTGTGAGGAGGACAAGCCGCAAGACTTTGTCAGACGCAGTGTGTGTGAGTGTGACGTCAGTGGTGCCGTGCTGGGATAGGTCAGTTGCCGAGAGGGGTCGAGCACGGATTGGCAGCCGTCCGTAAGAGGCAATAGGTTGAGAAAGGTGGGTGAAGAGTGTCCTGGGAATTAAAGTCACTTTCTGATTAGATTCAAAAACAAAAATAAAAAGATGCAAAAATGAATTTGTTCAAGGCTTTAAAGAGTGCTCTGAAAGGAGATGCATACATTATGGCGAGTGAGGGAGAGCCTACACTGCCTGAGGGTACTCCAGCTTATATAGTAAAGGAGGAGAAGGGAGTTTTCTCTTGCCTGTGGAGAAGCAGTGGCGCAAATTAACAGAGAAGGAGGGATGTCTAGCGTTTCCAGAACATGTAACGTTCAATACAAGAATTTTAGAGAACTTGAGGTGGATATTAAGTGTGCAAAAGCCACCTCCGAGACCAGTCTAGTATGAGGCGTTAGCAGTCTGGGATTTAATGGCCATACGACAAAGACAGCAAAAACTTGAAAGGAGAATAAAAAGGGCAGAAAAGACTTTAGCCGAGGCTAGATGGGATCATGAGAGCAAAATGTGGAGAAGAGGAATAGTTGACAGACTTAAATTGTTTCCGGCAATTACACAAGAAGATGAGACACAGGGAAAGAAAGCCACCTGTAAGACAGACAAGGGCTCTAATAAATCTAAGGAGACTCAGAGGTCCTGGGTAGACGAAGATGATTCAGATGATGAAGAGTTTCTTAATCAGTTGTTATATGACCGGCCGCCACCATATGCCATAAATGATACTGCTCCAAGCACTAGTGCGGGACCTGGGAATCGGACACAAAGTAAGGAAGTTACAAATGCAATGAAGACAAGTGATACGGTTTTGATACAGAATGGTGTCAGTGTACCCACTGCACCAGACGTGCAGATACAGTTGCAACCTCCGCCACAGATACAGAGGATTTATCCAGACGTCCCAGTACTAGAGACGAGTCTGATGGTGCCGCCTGATCCAATATACACCAGATCAAAGCTAGTGCAGATTGAGCCAACTCAGCAATTGCTGTCCCAGCCGCAGCAACAACTGATTCCGGGTTACAATCCAGTGGCAGGGCCTTCGTTAGTACCTGCACCAGCTACAGTGAGTCAAGCTTTGGGAGTTACTGCTCCACGGGGTTTGGGACCTGGTCAGACACCAGCTGCCATATCATTACCAATTACTGTTGGTCCCCCAGTACCATTGTATGCGCAGGGTAAGCCTGATGTATTAGATCAGGGGGTGAGAACCCTAGAGGTAGTAAGAGGAGAATTCACGGGAACTCCTCAGCCGATAACATCAAGAGAACAATCAGCCGAAGGACTACGGTCCTTGTTAGACCTCAGCCCGATTGGGGCTCCTTTGGAGGCAATGAGACAAGCAGGGTTAAGTGTGCTAGCCCCACAAACAATGAGTACAAATACATCACAGTCACCACTGATGCATTCAGGGAACATTTTGTTGCAAGGTTTTTCTGCACAACAACTAAATGAGTGGTTAGAAAAGACTTATGCTTCACAAAATATTGCAGTAACCGCAGATAAGCCAGAAAAGGAAAAATATCTGAATTTTGTGAGACTGGGTGTAGAAGCTGCGGAACTAGTGGAAGGGACAATGGGAGTACACAAATTAGAGTCATACACAGAAGCAGAATTGAGGTGTCTGTGCCCCAAGATCACTAAAGAAGTGGGCAAGGTGCATCAGAGGTTGGAAAACCTGGCAGACAAGTACAACATAGACATTGGAAATACTAAACATTTGAAAAGAAGCTACAGATTAGACTTTGATTCTAAAGATTTTGAGCACATGAGATCTACCAGAATGAAAGTGCATCTTAAAGAGATACTGCACAGATCTGGGGAGCTTTAGAGAAGTGGGAAGGCAGATGGGCAAAGAAAAGAAATAAAGAGAAAACGGAAGGTCCGGAACCAAATCAGGCTAAAGCTGCATCAGACATGGGTAGAGTAAAGATGTTACCAATGAGAGAAACAGCTGGAGGGGTTCTAGTCCATGTACCATGGTCTAGGGGAGATATTCTGTCATTTACGAATGATTATCCCAGGTTAAGGGAGAAGCCGATAGAATGGTACCAGCAGACAGATAGGTTTGTGAAACTTGCGAAATGTCTCTGGGAGGACTTGAATACCCTGTTTGAGATTATAGTTCCACCCGACTTATGGCTCAAATGCAAGAGGGGTGTGGACTGGCCGACACAGGAGCCGGCAAGGGATAAGGTTAATGGAGCACCATCTGAGGAGGTGATGAAGTACTTTCATAAAGTGATTGAGTTGTTGAAGCAGAAAGTGTCGCCGAAAGTGACCGTTTGGCAGAAAATTGATCGAACTTCACAGGAAGCTAAAGAGTCAATTCATGCTTATTATGAGAGATTGTTGAAAGCGTTCAAGCATTACAGTGGCACTGAGACCATAGAGCCGAAAGACATGAATCATCTTGTGGTCAGATTTGTTGAAGGGCTGAGACCAGAGATTAGTCAGATGATTAAGAATCATTTGATCTGTTGGCAGGCAAAGCAGATTGATGAGGTGTTGCAATATGAAAAATACTGTAGTGACGAGATTGAGTTGAAGCAGAGAAAGTTGAAGGAGAAAGTGATGGTGATGCAGATTAAGGCAGCGCAGGCAGGGATGCAGGGAAATGGAATCCAGCAGATGGTACAGCAGCAACCGCAAGAGAATGGCATGGTTCAGGCACAGCCGAGAAGCCGAGGTGAAGGTTTTGTGAATCGCGGTCCAGACTTGAATACTGTTGTGGTTCAAAATGATGTACAGGGGATGAAAAAGATGTCACCATATCTCACATGTGCGGGGGCATGGGGCATTGGAAGCGGGAATGCCCAAATGTGGTACAGGATGGTGTTGTTCAACAAAGCAGTGATGTCAGTACATTTCAAAATGTAAGGGGTCCAAAGGTGAGGGGCCAAAATCAAAACTTCCAGAATAACATGGTTCAGGTGCAGGGGTTACAGCCCATGCAGCCAATACAAATGCCGCGTGTTCAACCAGCACAAATGCAGCAGGTACAACAGCAGGTTCCCATGGTACCTAGACAGCAAATGCAATTACCATTAGCTCCGATGGGACAGCAACAGGTGATGCTTCCTTAGCAGCTCACAGGCCAAATGATGGGTCAAAATAACACAGTGCAACAGTTCCCACTGCGTGGTGAAGATGGAATAAACGATGAATGGTCGGATGATAGTTCAGACAGTGAAGAATGCAGGCTTGCAGCGTCCCTAGAAGTAGATCAGAGGGGACCCTATGTAGAGGAAAAGGTGATGGGTCACAAGGTTTCATTCCTGGTTGACACGGGCGCTACACGCTCTACAGTCAGAAGTGAGGAGGTTCCGAAATTGCCACTTTCAGGGCGTACCATAAGGGTGGTAGGAGTGGCAAATCAGTATTTGACAAACCCGATTACAGACCCAGTTCAAGTTGAGATTGGAAATTTCCAGGGATTACTTAAATTTGTAGTCTGTGATTCTAGTCCTGTGTCCCTACTGGGGAGAGACTTACTGTGCAAAACGAAATGTTCGATTACCTGTTCTAATGAAGGGATTGAAGTGCAGACAAACAGTGATGATGAAGGGGACGATGGACAATTTACAGATCTAGAGACGGAAAGTACAAATGAGGAATACCCTTTGATAACTTTATTCCCGATGCTTACAGTGACTGACTTTCCACCTGAGTTGCAGGGAACAGTGACAGAGAAGGTGTGGGACCTGACAGGAAAAGAAGTAGGACTGATAAAGGGAGTAGAACCGGTTAAGGTACAGGTTAAGCCGAACGCAGTGTTTCCTCAGGTGCCGCAGTACCACATGGCCCAAGATGTCCTCATTCAGGCATCACAGATAATTGCAGACTTTGTAAAGCAAGGAGTTCTGAAAGAAGTGATGAGCAGCCTGTGTAATTCACCAATAATGGGACTGAAAAAGCCTAGTGGGAAGGTTTGAATTGTTCAAGACCTGAGGAAGATAAACGAGATTGTGGTAAAGTGTTGCCCCATAGTGCCAAACCCAGCAGTGATCATGTTTCAGGTTCCGTGTGATTCAGAGTGGTTCACAGTTGTGGACCTGTCTCAAGCATTCTTTTCGGTGCCTCTTCATGAGGACAGCCAATTTCTCTTCAGTTTCAAATTCCTGGATAAGGTGTACAGTTGGTGCATAATTCCTTAAGGGTTTTCTGAGTCACCGTCCATCTTCAATTAGATATTGAAGAAGGACTTGGAGTCGTTAGAACTACCTTTCAGTTTGACTCTGGTACAGTACATTGATGACTTGCTGATTGCATCCAGAACAAAAGATGACTGTAGGTATGACACAATTGCCTTACTGAACCATTTGGGAAAGAACAGACATGAAGTGTCCCCAGAGAAGCTGCAGTACTGTCAGAGAGAGGTAAAGTACTAGGTCACTTGATTGAAAAGGGTTCCAGGAGAATATCAAAAGAGAGGGTGACAGCCACACTGCAGATGAATCCCCTGATAACCAAGAGAGATGTCAGGATGTTTTTGGGAATGGTGGGCTACTGTTGTCAGTGGATTCCCAACTTCTCAATTATCTCCAAACTTATGGTGAAATTGACAGGTAAAGAAGTTAAGGATGACCCATGTACTATAATCATGTCAGAGGAAGAGATAGAGGCATTCATGTTATTGAGAGAGTGCATGTGCAGGGTGCCAGCTTTAGGTATGCCTGACTACACAAAGCCTTTTCTACTGTTTTGTCATGAACATGATGCTTGTTCTTTGTCTGTCCTAACACAGGTCCATGGTGGTGCAAACCGCCCAGTAGCATATTTTTCAGCTACTTTGGACCCAGTCGCAGCAGCCTTACCGGGTTATTTGCGAGCAGTTGCAGCAGTTGGTCAGAGCCTCACACAGTGTGAAGGCATAGTGATGGGACATCCCTTAACAGTAATGGTTCCACATTCAGTTGAAATTCTGTTAACCCGAACTAAGACTCAGCACATGACAAATGCTAGGCTGATGAGATATGAGACCATTATACTGGGGTCTCCGAATGTTTCTCTCAAGAGGTGTACTGTATTGAACCCGGCAACTTTACTTCCTGTTGAAAATCCTGAGATTAATAATACTGAGGAAGTAGAACATGACTGTCTTGAGGTACAGAACTATGCACCAAACCCAGACCTGACATTAAGGATACACAGTTAGAAGAAAATGATTACATTATGTTTGTTGATGGTTCATGCTTGAGAGACTCAGTCGGAATATTGAGAGCTGGTTATGCCGTGTGCACAATCACCGGAATCCTAGAAGCTTCCTGGCTCGAAAGAGTGTACTCTGCACAAGTGGCTGAATTAATTGCCCTTACTAAGGCATTCCACGCAGCTGAAAATCTGAAAGTCACTATCTATACTGACAGCAGATACGGATTCGGAATTGTGCATGATTTTGGCCAATTGTGGTCACAGAGGGGTTTCATGACCTCTTCTGGCTAACCAGTGAAAAATGGCGAAAAGATTAAGGATTTGTTGCAATGGATTCAGTTACCTCTTGAAATTGCTGTGGTGAAATGCAATGCTCATGTTAAATCACAAGACTTTGTGTCAATGGGAAACAGCTACGCAGATCAAGTTGCAAGGTTTTGCGCATTGAACTGTATATCGTTCAAGGAACAGTGGGAACTATTACCTGAACCTGAAAATGAAACATGCTTGAACTTTGCATTAAGAGTGGTTGATACATTAGATGAGCGGAAATCACTGCAGGGCCGTGCTAGCAGAGAGGAAAAAACGCTCTTGGCAGAGAATGCAACGTGTACAAAGGTCTGACGACTTGTGGGTCTCAGAGGAGGGGAAATTGGTTTTGCCAAACAGTCTTTTGTCACAGTTTGCAAGACTTTACCATGGGCAGGCACATCTTGGGAGATAGGCAATGATCAGATTATTCAAAATTGATTGGTTCAATCGAAAATTCATACAAGCCGCAGAGGTTACCTGTCACAGGTGCATCATCTGTCACCAGATGAATGCAGGAAAAGGGACTGTGGTGACATTGAGCCACATAGGGATAGTTGGAGGTCCATTTAGAAAGATGCAGATGGATTTCATTGAGAAGCCTGTGTGTGGAGGCTTGAGGTACGTGTTGGTGATTGTGTGTGTTTTCAGTCATTGGATTGAAGTATACCCTACACAAAGGAATGACAGTCTCACAGTAGCAAAGCTGTTGCTTACAGAGTTAGTACCCCGGTTCGGATTTGCCGTCTCTTTAGACTCAGATGGGGCAGACACTTCGACAATGAGGTGAAAAAGCTCTTGTGTGTTACATTAGACATTGAACAGAAGCTGTATTGTAGCTACCGCCCTAAAGCATCAGGACTAGTGGAACAGATGAATGGTACCTTGAAGTCAAGAATGGCAAAGATGTGCACAGCTACCAATATGAAATGGCCAGACACATGGCCCTTAGTGCTGATGTCAATGAGAAACACACCTGATAAGAAGACAGGACTATCCTCCCATGAAATTCTGATGGACAGAGCTATGAGGTTGCCCGCAGTTCCTTGCAAATGCTCTTGTGAATATCACGGATGATACGGTGTTGGACTACTGCAAGGGTCTGGCTGATGTGGTCTGCTCTTTTTCTCACCCTGTGGCGGCTAACACATTGCCACCTATCAGTGATCCAGGTCACACCCTGAAAGCCAGTGACTGGGTGGTTGTCAAGAAACACGTGAGGAAGTCGTGTCTCGAGCCACGTTGGAAGGGGCAATATCAAGTAATACTGACCACAACCACTGCTGTGAAATGTGCAGGTGTTCCAAACTGGATACATGCCAGTCACACTAAGAAGGTGACGTCCAACTGACGAGGAACTTGAAGTATCCAAAACAACAACAGCAGAGAAGCAAGTCTCAGGGCTGGAGAGTATCCAAAGGGGAACTGAGACTGAAGGAGAGCCCACTGAGGACGGCTTAGTCCCTCAAACAGTAAACAAGTTCGAGAGAGGTGACAGTGAGCCTATCTCAGCGGAGGCAACAGGAGAACCGAGACAAGAAGAGGTTCTCCCAGAAGCAGACAGATAGGGTTTGAACTTGAGCCCATTACAGACCTTGAAGACGAGGGGGAAGGAGCAGAAGTAGGTCGAAGAACACCGACTATTCGTGGGCCGCTTGCAGGTCCGTCAAGACAAAACACCATAGCACAAGAGGAGGGTGCTATTCAACGTCCTGAAAGGCCAAGCAGAAAGAAAACGCATAAAGGTGACAAATGGCCAAAGAAACAAGCTGCAAGGGAGAAAGTCGTCCCTTGTGACACAATAGAGGAAGAAGTTGTTACAACCAGAAGGGAGGATCTTAGTGAAGGAGAGTTGCAGAGTGAATGTAGATTGAAAAGAAAAAGAGTCGCAAACAAAAGGTACGCTGGTCCTAAATGGGCGTACGCAACATCAGCTGAATGGCAACAAGAATTCTTATCATTCTGTTTTGATCGAGAGGTACCAGGCCAATACTACAGCACCTGAATACAATCAAGAGAAAGAGACTGTGTTAAAATAGAAATTGAGAGCTGAAAAGCTGAGAAAAGAGACTGATAAATTACCGGATGTGACACTGATAACATGAATTGACTTTAGAAAAAAACGATTATGACAAGCTGATAACCTTATTTGACAAAAGAGTCCTGGGGTGAGTGAAACGCTGTAAATACTCGCAGAAAGAAAGAGAGACTTTGCATTAAGGAGAAAGAAAAAAAAAAAAGAGCTTTTAAATCATCCTCAAGTTGATTGTTTGGTGTCTTTTGCTATTTGATTCTTTACAGATCATGGCTTACACTAGAGGTAGTAGCAAAAAGGGTAGGGTGTGTGGTTGCTTAAGTGCTATCTTAGGTATTGTGTGTGCAATAATAATTATATGTGTGATTGTGGGAATGCCATGTTTGGATAAAAAGGCAACTAACAATGCTTCAAAACCTGAGACTGCTACATTAACACCATGGGAAAAGTTTGAGCAGGATACAAAATACTTGCATGAGGGAACTAATTCAAAGGGGGAACTTTCTACTAATGTCTTCTATCACTTGCTGAATGAGTATGTTGATACTATGGGTGTGAGAAATTGTTATGTGTGCACAAAGATTCCATCATCAGTACAAGAAGGGGTCACCTATCATAGTCTGCCTCTAACATATGGGATAAGCTGTAGCTTGCTATTAACAAGATTCTATGACCAGGAACATTTGCAATAGTTTTACTCTAATTTAGATGTAGTGTTTTCTTTTGTGCCTGTAATTGAATTTCTGAACAAGTTAGCTAAAGAGCATAGCATAAAATTAGTTAGAGGTTTCTTTGAGCCGACACTAACCTTTGGGACAGCTTATGTGCACCGCAATAATTTAACCTGTTTACTAACACCCGTAGAGAACAGCTTTTTAGATCACACTGATGATAGTTGCAAAGCACTGAAAGAAAGGCTAGAAAAGGGACTAGAAAAACGAACATATGCAAATGATTATGCTTACACTGCAATAAAGACGCAAGGCTGAAATCTGATCATGACACTATTTGTGGGAACGAGTGAATGCAGGCATGTGGTTTTGTTTCAGAGTAAATGAACATTCATGTTAAATGGACAGGATCCAATGATCCCTGGGATCTATTACATATGTGGACTTAATGCTTATTACCGTCTCCCTAAGGAATGGTATGGGACATGTTATTTGGGAATAGTTTTCCCAAAGATCTACCAGATTACCTAAAGCAAATTCCTAAAATGTCTGAAGTACAACATGCTAGACAAAAGAGAGAGACAGCGGCTGCTGTCGTTGGTGACATATTTGGAGCCATAATTCCTTCAGTAGGGGTTATCTTAAACTCCATAAAGATTCGAAAGTTGTCTACGATTGTGGATAACATGCAGTCAAATTTCACAGGGGCTATACTCCTGATGGATACCGAACTTGCTGCGGAAAGAGCTATGACTCTTCAAAACCGGTTTGTTTTAGACATTCTTTTAGTGAAGAGCGGCGGAGTCTGTAAGATGCTCAACGAGCGCCATTGCTGTACGTTCATACCTGACAATAGCAAGAAGATTAGAAGTATGCTTACTAACCTAACAAGAGATAATGCAGATTTTAATGAGCTGAAGGAACCTGGAGTTTGGGAGAAAGTTGGGAAAGGAATTGCTAGAGTAGGGAGTTGGTTTAGTAATATTTGGAATGGGGTACTTGCAAAAATATTAGGGGGTTTATTAATTGTTCTGATTTGTTTATTACGTTTATGGGGAGCATGCAAAATTAATGAAAGAATTAAAAGAAATTTGCCAAAACGAAGTAAAAGAAATGAAGAAAATGAAAGGGAGAAAATGTTTAATGAAATTTGGGAAAGCTCACACAAAGGACAAGATGTTGAAATGCGCCTTATGCGCAAGGTGAAAGGTTGAAAGGAAAAGGTTTGTGTGATGACAAAGGTCATCAGAGGAGGGACTGAGAGAGCGTAGCTTATATAATCTATATTAACATGAAATGTTTCTGAACTAATGTACAATAATGCTGTGTAGAAACTGTATTAACATATTTTGCTAAAACGTGCACTTGAAATGTGCCCACGGGGAGTGGCCGCCAATGTATACGGGGACAAATAAAATTGACTAATGTTGATTAATTATTATGGTTTTACACTAATTATTAATGATTATGTTATTAAAGCTTTGCTAATAAGTATTTTAGGCCTTAGTTAGCATGAGTCAAGGCCTAGATGCCTGACACTCATATTAAAAGTATTTTTCTAACGTGCAGTGTGCTGACTTGCTAAAGGACATGAACTCTTGTTTTTTTCCAAAAGTAAGAAGCTGAATGTAACTGTAGTAGATCCGTTCTCATGCAATTCATCCTGTCTGTAGTAACTTTTTTAGTTGAATGCAACAGTGTAGATTAACTTTATGTACAAGGTCGCTTAAACCGGTACGGACAATGGAGCCACTGAACGAAGACGATGAAATCATACCGGACATTCCACCCGCTAAAGACCTCAATCATAAGCACCAATAAAATACGTGAGAACTGTTGGGGGGTAACAAATTCGATGAGATAATTTGATTTTAATTGGTCAGAGATAGTGGGGTGCAACCCCTTGTCCAATTAGATTTTAGGGGAATGTATAACGAAAAGGGGATAAAAACCCTTGTCACCAGGAAGTAAATTAGAACTGAGGGAGAATTAGGGAGTAGGAGACTGTGAGAGGGGAGATGCTGATGCGATTTATAATGATCCAGAGACTGTCACTTTGCATGGTGACTTGCTGATTTTATTTAGAACCATCCTTGTCCTTAGATTGCCCATTTACACTTTACCTCCTTATGAGGGAAGTGCCCCTTTTACCTGAGCCGAGTTCCTGACTGATGGCGAACCAACTGATGTCCTGAAGACGAAGACCGAACCTGTGTGCTGACCCAAACTTGGAGGGTGACTATATGACAATGAAATTGTGATTGTCTGTTTGCTTTTCCTTTCTAGGTACCAACTGCTTTTCTTTTGACAGAGACCTTAGTTAGATGTTTTCCAAATTGATGTTACTAAATTATTTTGCATGAAGCCCAACATGCCAATGCTAATTAGAGGTTAGTTGAGAGGGGTTCACTAAACGGACGCAAATAGACAAATGACTGAATCTATGCTTTGTTGAACAATGCGCTAATATACTCTGCTAAGGATAGTCTATGTTCACGCCATGCTATATTCTAATGTTTGTGATTTTTGCTTTGATGAAATCTTATCAGAGTTGCCATATTGTAACTATGCTATTGTGCTTCTTGGTTCTGAGATTAATAAACTTGCTAGTAGTATTGTAATCAATACGGAATAAATATCATAAAATGTATACTGAATTGGTGTGGTTATTCATGACTGAAAGGTCATGGTGGTGTCTTGAGTTTAATTAAATGTCATTAACTAAGGTGAAATGCATTGTAGTAATAAATATTGATGATATTATTGACGTATTGATTAACATGTTGATTAGCTATCTCGTCCTAAGGTGTCTTTCAACTGGGTCAAAAGATTCATTGGCCTAAAACGAGTCCCAATGTGTAATAATTAATCATAAAGGGACGCGTTAACACTGGCAAGGCCATAAAGAGAGGTACTGTGCGTTTATGCAATATAAAGCTATACATCATGTGGAGTACTAAAGCTAAAGACAGACATGAACAGATATAAAAAAAGCATTGAAAGCTACCATAGGCAAATGTGAGTAGAAGACATGAAAGCACTAGCTGACAGAATAATTGATAATAAAGCACACTGTTACACTTAACAGAGCTCCACGACCTCAGCAGCAGGTGAAAAGACCCAAGAAGCAGCACATGGTTATGCTTACTGAGCTGTCCAATACCTGAAGTGGCATGCCAACAAAGCTACCAGGTGGCGGCTCAGAACAACTCCAGAAGTCTCCAGAAACGCGAGGGAACCCTTTTGGCTCCTAACGGACTCCATAGAAATTAGACATAAGTGTTTGAATGTAGTGAAGTGAATGCAGGTTTAAAATGCTGTGTTCGCAGTTAAACGCAGACAAATAAAGACATGTAATATCCAGCTCTGTGTGTGGCTTAGTCTTTGGCATGTACACAGGCTGCAAAAGACGCAACACCATTTACCTAACCAAGTAAGTACAAGTATGTTTCTCACTTTTCCGACACCCAGCAAAGATTTCTGAGCGACAACAGTACACTTCAGATACAGTTGTCTAAGCATTTGCCACCTTTATGGCATGTGTGGTGTTTCTATAGCTCAAAAGTAGCCAAAAGGCAGTGGAATACCTTACATGGTAAAAGACAAGCAAAAAATCATCAATATTCGAGGCAGTTGGGTCATGGATAGTTAATTAATTGTGATATGTTGTTCTTTAAAAAGGTGAGTCTTCAACTGTTTTCTAAATCTGACCAACATTGGGGTGTTCCTGGTGGACACAGGGATGTTGTTTCAGATCCAGGGTGCATCCATTGATGTTACACTGACTGTTATGCTCTCGCCAATCTACGTATCACACCTGAAGGTAACTTGAACCTACTGCAGCCTCATGCACATATAATCGTATCAATGCAAGTAAGGGGCAAGGATGCCTTAAAATATAACAATTACCTGAAGTGAAGCAATGTAAAACCGTACACCTCAGAAGAGCGAAACAAAGAGCAGTGCCCATCATTTGAGTCATTATGACCTGACACGATTCCACATAACCCATCGTGAGAAAATACCCACTCTAACCTCGCCGCCCACTATCAAATATGATGTCTATACACAAAATAAACACAAACAAATAAAACACTAAAACACCACTGACGACAATCAATGGTAATTTCAGCACCATTAAGGGTACCCTAATTCCAACAGTGCTTTGGCATCCTACAAATGGTGGGAATGCACATTGCAAATTCACTTAAATTCATAACGACTTTCCTCGGAAAATACATACATAAAGCTAGTATAATATGGAAATTCCTTCGATAAAACCACCTGTCCGCATATCAGCTACAATAATTTCTTCTACAGCTTTGATGGCCCAGTTACAAGCTCATTAAAGCACTTCAGACTTGGAATCCCTGGAAAGAGCGTCCTCCAGGATTTATAGATCCCTACACTGTCTTTTCATGCTGATTGATGGGCCTTTATTGGTTTGCCTGGTTGTCTATGTAGCTCTGGTGGGAGGAAGGAATTAATGCACGATTTGTGACCTGTCTCCAAGAAGTACAGCTGAAAGAACATTCCACATTTTTCAAATACAATTAAGTGCCTGGTAGTTAGAAAAAAATAGTTTTCATACCTTAAAAATGACATTGATGTCTGTGCCCAGTGGATCAGCATTGATGAAAGAAACTTTCAATGGAAAAGCGTTGGAAGTGAAATATGAGCATCCCTTTAAAACGAGGAAATAAAAATATATATATATAGCAACTTTTATTATAAAGTATTCAAGTACTGCAGCCCCAAAACAAACACCCACCAAGACACTCACACAGAGTAAACATGATCCACAAAAATGCAGAAAGAGTATTTAGTTTAAATTTTACAACCATTTGAGTTGCACTAAAGAGCAATAGGCAAAAAGACACGTGTAATTTGAGCGAAGGGAAATTGTTCTGTGCAGGGAATTAAACAATTTAAAACACGTAAAAAGCTAGTATACATTCTAATAAAGACAGAACTTGCTTATTTTGAGACAGTTGAAAGGAAGCTAACCCGGGTTTTACATTTTTCTCATCCTGGCATTATCTTTAATTAATAATGTAACAGATGCTTTCTGATAAAGAACAGGTCAATACCGGAAAGAATACACAGAGCCTGTCGAAATCTCAGTGAGCCCCTCTAACGTTTGTATACCAGTGACTGTCTTTTCCTTTTCGTTCCTTACAAAAATCTTCACGATAGGGCCATGTTTATCAATTTTGTACACAGTGCTATCTTCACAACTAGCTTGAAGTTAACAGTCATAAAAGCGTGCATGAGGGACACACAAACAACGTGGAATTCCCACACAAATCTTACAGTTGGTTTTCTGCTGCCGAGAAGTGAGTGGTTTAGAAAAAGACCAAACTATGGCTAACAAAAACAGGGGAAAAGAAAGGCCAAAAATCCGCAGACACCGATTAATGCATTTTATGTAGTGTTCATGGGACGTTGTGTAGTCATGCGGGCTCGGCTGCAGGGATCTCCTTTTGACTCCATGCTTACAGGCTTGAATCCTAATCATTCTTCCAACATTAATAAAATAAGTAACATTGAGTTTGGTAACAAGAAACACCGGGGCTTAACTTGGTCAGTTAGTTTGTGGGGCAGTGAGATTCGGATTTTCCAACAGCCACTCTGCCATATAATGTTGAACATTATGTGACACATAATGAAAGGAGCTTAAAGGGCTGTGGAAAGGGTAAGAAATGCGGTTGGTAGGGGTGCTAAGTGAGAGAAAACATAGGCCCTCATTACCACCCTGGGGGTCGGTGATAAAGCAGCAGTAATACCACCACCAAGCTGGCGGTAAAAAAAAATGGAATTATGACCACGGTGGAAACCGCCAACACAGACAGCCAGCTTAACACACAGACCGCCATTGCGGTAGCAACAAGCACCGCAGCGGTAACCGCCAACAGCCAGGCAGAAAACAAGGTTCCGCCCACTGTATTACAAGAGGCCTATCCGCCACCTTTTTGGGGCAGTACCAACGACAACAAAAGCACAGCGGAAACAGAACACAGAAGTCAAAGGACTCACCTCTGGAGACTCAGGGAACAACCACAACGCCATGGAGCCCGAACTGCAAATCTTCCCTGTTAGAAATGGGGTTTTTGGTTGGCAGTCAGGTTACCCCCTGTCCAAGCAAAAGCCCTCAATCTAGTCAGGGTAAGTCACACACAATCCAAGATTATCCTGTGCCCACCCTCTGGTAGCTTGGCACGAGCAGTCAGGCTTAACTTAGAAGGCAATGTGTAAAGTATTTGTGCAATAAATCATACAATACCACCATATAGCACCACAAAAATACACCACACAGTGTTTAGAAAAATATATAATATTTATCAGGATAATTGTAGGTCAAAAAGTATAAAGTTGCAATGGAAAATTGTAGAAATATCACAGAAAAGTGATATGAAGTGTCTTAAAGTCTTTAGAATATAAACAAAGTCTCTTTCAAGCACAAGTACCTGGTTTAGCGTGGAAAAATCTCCTCAGAGGGCCACAAAGGAAGAGGTGCATGGAAAAAGGGTGTGTGCGTCGATTTCTCCCCAGCACACACGGACTCGCGTCGTTATTTTCCACGCGGGGAAGTCGTGCGTCGTTTTCCGGCGTGCGGAAAGTCTCTTTCTGTGGATCGCGGGGATTACCAGATGTCCCGGGTCTGTGCGTGGATTTTCCTGCTTGTTCTCTGGCTGCGCGTCGTTCTGCGGGGCTGCGCGTCGAAATTACGATCTCACATCAGGCGTCGCGTCGATTTCTCCTCTAGACGTCGGTCTGCGGGGCTGCGCGTTGAAATTACGATCTCACGGCAGGCGTTGCGTCGATTTCTCCTCTAGAGGTCGGGCGGCGTTATCCTTGCGAAGCCGTGCGTCGGATTTTCGATCGTCCCCAGAGCGTTGCGTCGGTCAGCTTCGGTGTGCGGCGTTTTTCTTGCCGCGGAACAAGCTGTGCGTCGAAATTTTCGGCGCACGGAGCGTCCAAGTGAAAAAGAGAAGTCTTTTTGGTCCTGAGACTTCAGGGAACAGGAGGCAAGCTCTATCCAAGCCCTTGGAGAGCACTTTCACAGCCAGACAAGAGTTCAGCAAGGCAGCAGGGCAACAGCAAGACAGCAGTCCTTTGTAGAAAGCAGGCAGGTGAGTCCTTTGAGCAGCAAGGCAGTTCTTCTTGGCAGGATGTAGTTTCTGGTTCAGGTTTCTTCTCCAGCAAGTGTCTGATGAGGTAGGGCAGAGGCCCTGTTTTAAACCCAAATGTGCCTTTGAAGTGGGGGAGACTTCAAAGAGTGGCTAAGAAGTGCACCAGGTCCCCTTTCAGTTCAATCCTGTCTGCCAGGGTCCCAGTAGGGGGTGTGGCAGTCCTTTGTGTGAGAGCAGGCCCTCCACCCTCCCAGCCCAGGAAGACCCATTAAAAATGCGGATGTATGCAAGTGAGGCTGAGTACCCTGTGTTTGGGATGTGTCTGAGTGAACGCACAAGGAGCTGTCAGCCAGACGTGGATTGTAAGGCACAGAAGGATTTAAGTGCAAAGAAATGCTCACGTTCTAAAAGGGGCATTTCTAGAATAGTAATATTAAATCCAACTTCACCAGTCAGTAGGACTTTGTATTACCATTCTGGCCATACTAAATATGACCGTCCTGCTCCTTTCAGATCAGCAGCTGCCACTTCAACAGTGTATGAGGGCAGCCCCAATGTTAGCCTATGAAGGAAGCAGGCCTCACAGTAGTGTGTAAACGAATTTAGGAGTTTTACACTACCAGGACATATAACTACACAGGTACATGTCCTGCCTTTTACCTACACAGCATCCTGCCCTAGGGGTTACCTAGGGCACACATTAAGGGTGACTTATATGTAGAAAAAGGGGAGTTCTAGGCTGGGCAAGAACTTTTAAATGCCAAGTCGCTGTGGCAGTGAAACTGCACACACAGGCCTTGCAATGGCAAGCCTGAGACAAGGAGAAGGGGCTACTTAAGTGGGTGGCACAACCAGTGCTGCTGGCCCACTAGTAGCATTTAATTTACCAGCCCTAGGCACATAGAGTGCCCCTTACTAGGGACTTAGAAGTAAATTAATAGTCCAATCAGGTATGATTCCAGGTTACCATGTTTTAGGGGAGAGAGCATATGCACTTTAGCTCTGGTTAGCAGAGGTAAAGTGCGCAGAGTCTATAAACCAGCAAAAACAGTGTCCAAAAAGCAGAGGGAGGCAGGCAAAAAGTTAGGGGTGACTACCCTAAGGCTGTCAGGTCTAACATGTGTCCCCCCCAGCTGAAAGTGGGGAGAGCTACCCGACCTCCTGGGAACTCTCATCGCTAAGGCGGAAGTACCTGGAGAGACCATCAGCATTGGCGTGGTCAACCCCTGGGCGATGTTCCACCGTAAAGTCCATCCCCTGTAGGGAAATGGACCACCTCAAGAGTTTTGGATTCTCACCCCTCATCTGCATGAGCCATCTGAGGGGCCTGTGGTCTGTCTGAACCCGGAAGTGAGTCCCAAACAGGTAGGGTCTTAGCTTCTTCAGTGCCCAGACCACAGCAAAAGCTTCTCTCTCAATAGCACTCCACCTCTGTTCCCGTGGTAATAGCCTTCTGCTAATAAAGACTACCGGTTGATCTCTGCCCTCCTCATTCAGCTGTGCTAGGACTGCCCCTATGCCATGCTCTGAACCGTCTGTCTGCACGATAAATTCCTGGGAGTAGTCAGGGGCCATGAGTACGGGGGCCGTGCACATGGCTTCTTTCAGGGCGTCAAAGGCTTTCTGACAAGCCTCTGTCCAATTCACCAACCTAGGTTGTTTCTTGGAAGTGAGTTCTGTCAAGGGTGTTACAATGGTAACATAGCCCTTGACAAATCTGCGGTAGTATCCTGTGAGGCCTAGAAAGGCTCTCACCTCAGTCTGCGTTTGCGGTGGTTGCCAGGCCTTGACAGTTTCAATCTTGGCCTGGAGTGGCTGCACCTTGCCACCACCCACTAGGTGTCCCAAGTACACCACGGAACCCTGCCCAATCTGGCACTTACTGGCCTTGATGGTCAGGCCTGCCTGTTGCAGGGCCTGAAGCACCTCCTTGAGGTGAAGCAGGTGTTCCTCCCAGCTGGAACTGTAGACAGCTATGTCATCCAGGTAGGCTGCACAGAAGGCATCCTTGCCAGCTAGGACCCCGTTAACCAACCGTTGGAAGGTAGCGGGGGCATTTTTCAACCTAAATGGCATCACCCGGAACTGGTAATGGCCATCAGGGGTTGAGAATGAGGATCTTTCCTTGGCCCCCTCAGTCAGGGCGATCTGCCAGTACCCTGAAGTAAGATCAAACGTACTCAGAAACTTTGCAGCGCCACCTCAAGAGTTTTGGATTCTCACCCTTCATCTGCATGAGCCATCTGAGGGGCCTGTGGTCTGTCTGAACCCGGAAGTGAGTCCCAAACAGGTAGGGTCTTAGCTTCTTCAGTGCCCAGACCACAGCAAAAGCTTCTCTCTCAATAGCACTCCACCTCTGTTCCCGTGGTAATAGCCTTCTGCTAATAAAGACTACCGGTTGATCTCTGCCCTCCTCATTCAGCCGTGCTAGGACTGCCCCTATGCCATGCTCTGAAGCGTCTGTCTGCACGATAAATTCCTGGGAGTAGTCAGGGGCCATGAGTACGGGGGCCGTGCACATGGCTTCTTTCAGGGCGTCAAAGGCTTTCTGACAAGCCTCTGTCCAATTCACCAACCTAGGTTGTTTCTTGGAAGTGAGTTCTTTCAAGGGTGTTACAATGGTACCATAGCCCTTGACAAATCTGCGGTAGTATCCTGTGAGGCCTAGAAAGGCTCTCACCTCAGTCTGCGTTCGCGGTGGTTGCCAGGCCTTGATAGTTTTAATCTTGGCCTGGAGTAGCTGCACCTTGCCACCACCCACTAGGTGTCCCAAGTACACCACGGAACCCTGCCCAATCTGGCACTTACTGGCCTTGATGGTCAGGCCTGCCTGTTGCAGGGCCTGAAGCACCTCCTTGAGGTGAAGCAGGTGTTCCTCCCAGCTGGAACTGTAGACAGCTATGTCATCCAGGTAGGCTGCACAGAAGGCATCCTTGCCAGCTAGGACCCCGTTAACCAACCGTTGGAAGGTAGCGGGGGCAATTTTCAACCCAAATGGCATCACCCGGAACTGGTAATGGCCATCAGGGGTTGAGAATGCGGATCTTTCCTTGGCCCCCTCAGTCAGGGCGATCTGCCAGTACCCTGAAGTAAGATCAAACGTACTCAGGAACTTGGCAGCGCCTAGCCTGTCCACGAGCTCATCAGCTCGGGGGATGGGGTGAGCATCAGTCCGTGTGACTGAGTTGAGACCCCGGTAGTCCACACAGAACCGGAGTTCTGGCTTCGCACCTGGGGCAGTAGCCTTAGGGACCAACACCACTGGGCTGGCCCAGGGACTACTGGATTTCTCGATAACCCCTAGAGTCAACATCTTGGAGACCTCCTCCTTGATGCTGGCCTTCACCTTATCCGACAACCTGTAAATTTTGTTCTTCACAGGGAGACTGTCACCCCTGTCAATATCATGAACACAGAGGTGGGTCAGTCCAGGAGTAAGGGAGAACAGGGGGGAGAACTGCTCCAACAGCTCATAGCAGTCTCCTTTCTGGTTTAGAGTCAGGGAGTCAGACAGAATGCCCCGCTTACTGACCCATCACCTTCTTGGGCAGAGAGGAGGTCGGGCAGAGGTTCACTCTCCTCTTCCGTTCCTTCATCTGTGACCAGAAGCATGTTGATCTCCGACCTCTCAAAATGAGCTTTTAGTCGGTTCACATGGAGCACCCTTAGGGGATTCCTAGGGGTTTGGAGGTCCACTAGGTAATTGGCCTCCCCTTTCCGCTCCTTTATTTCAAATGGGCCAGACCTGCGGTCCTGGAGAGCTCTGGGCTCTACTGGCTCCATTACCCACACTTTGTCTCCAGGTTGAAACTCTACCAGGGTGGCCTTCTGGTCATACCAGTGTTTCATTACCTCTTGACTGGCCTCAAGGTTACTTTGGGCCTCTTTCCAGAAGCGGGTCATCTGGTTGCGGAGGGCCAACATATAGCTGACCACATCCTGAGGGGGTGTCTTTGGAGCTTTCTCCAATCCCTCCTGGACAATGCTTAAGGGTCCCCTGACAGGGTACCCGTAGAGAAGCTCAAAGGGACTGAACCCTACCCCCTTCTGGGGGACCTCTCTGTTAGCAAAGAGAAGGCATGGTAAGAGGACGTCCCACTTACGCCTCATGGTCTCAGGGAGGCCACCGATCATGCCCTTCAGGGTCTTGTTGAATCTCTCCACAAGACCATTAGACTGGGAGTGATAGGGGGTGGTGAACTTGTAAGTTACACCACACGCATCCCACAGAGACTTCATGTATGCAGACATGAAGTTAGTGCCTCTGTCAGACACTATTTCCTTGGGGAATCCCACACGGGTAAATATCCCCATCAGGGTTCTGGCCACCACCGGTGCAGTAACGATCCTCAGAGGGATTGCCTCTGGGTAACGGGTGGCATGGTCCACCAAAACCAGGATGAACCTGTTGCCTAAGGCAGTTTTGGGGTCCAAGGGACCAACAATGTCGATGCCCACCCTTTCAAAGGGGGTGCCAACGACAGGAAGTGGAATCAGGGGGGTTTTAACCCTTTTGCCTGCTTTACCACTGGCCTGGCAGGTAGGACAAGATCTGCAAAACTTATCTGAGTGTGTCCTCATTTTGGGCCAATAAAAGTGGGTGACAAGCCTGTTAAAGGTCTTGTCCTGCCCCAAATGTCCTGCCAGTGGAATGTCGTGAGCCAGACCCAGTAGGAAGGTTCTGTAACATTGGGGGACCACCAGCATACGTGCTGCCCCAAAGGCCGGAACCTTAGGCTCACTGTAGAGGAGATCATTCTCCCAATATAGGTGGTGAGCCCCAGAGGCGTCGCCTGCTGCCTTGTTTGAGGCTTGTTTCCTCAAACCTTCCAGAGTGGGACATTCTTTCTGCGCCTTGCAGAATTCCTCCCTGGTGGGTCCACCCTCCACTTGCCAGCCAGCAAGCTCAGGTAAGTCACCTAGGGCGGCAATGTCTTCCCCAGTTGGCTCGGGAGCCTCCTCCTCAGGAGCCCCGTCAGCCACTGTGGGAACTTCTGGGGCCGGTTCCCCGTGCCCCTGGTCCCTCCTCCTGGCAGCTCTCTGGGCCATCGTTCCAGGCTCCAGATGCCCTTGACTTCCCTCTCGGTCAGCCATGGACCGTGTGGTCATGCAGACCCACTCAGGTAACCCTAACATCTCCAGGTGAGACCTGAGCTCCACTTCTTTCCAAGCAGTGTGCTCAAGATCATTGTCTAACAGACAATCTACAGGCATGGCAGGACTCACAGCTACTTTCAGAGTACCAGAGACCCCCCCCCACTCAAAGGGAACCAGAGCCACCGGTAGGTGACTCTCGCGATTGTCAGCGACTCTGACCTGGTGGAATGTATTAGGTACTATCTGCTCCGTTGACACCAGCTGACTCTTGATAGTAGTCATACTGGCTCCTGTGTCACGCAGAGCCTCCACCTTCTGCCCATCAATGGTGACCCACTGCCGGTACTTGGAAGTATTTTTGGGCATGTGGGCCTTGGGCACCATTTCTCCTACTCCCAGGGACACTAGGGAAATCTCTACCTGCTCCCCAAAGCTACTTGGGTCCATCTCCCCCCCGAGCGCTACACTAGTCAACCCAGGTGCCTGTCCGGTAGTGGACGGTGCCCTCTTAGGGCACTGTGGATTGCCTTTGTCGTGACCATACTGGTAACACTCCATGCATTTGGGGCTAGATTTCCCTGACTTGTCATATGTCCCTGACTTTTTCCCAAATTTGGAAAAGGAAGGGTTGCCACCCCCTCCCTGGGAATTCTTTTGGGGGCCTTTGGAAAGTTCCTTATCCTCAAGTTTATCTCCCCCCTCTTTCTTCTGTTGGGAACCCTGACCACCTTTGTGGGAGTCCCCCCCAGGTACCTTCTTGGACACTCTGGTGCTAACCCAGAGGTCCGCCTCCTCAGCAAGCTTCCTGGGATCAGTCAGCTTACTATCCACTAGGTGCTGGCGCAACTCTGTATAAGTAGTATTAAGCATATGCTCTCTCAGAATCAAGTCATATAAACCTTTATAATCTGCTACTTTGTTGCCCCGCACCCATCCATTCAGTGCTTTACTGGAGAAATCAAAGAAATCTACCCATGTTTGTGTGGTTTGTTTGGTGCTGTCCCTGAACCTCTGACGGTATCCCTCAGGGGTCAGCCCAAACTTGGCAAGTAAAGTGGCTTTCTGAAGTGGGTATGTGTTTTGATCAGGTTGATCCAATGTGAGAAGTGTGTCCCTCCCCAATGGCGGCACATAACCCCACATAGCTACACCCCATTGCCCTTCAGGAACCTCATGAGCCCTTAGTGCAACTTCATAAGCAGCTAACCATTTATCTATGTCATCTCCCACCACAAAACTGGGCACCACATTTTTGGGTATACGAACCTTCTTTTCTCCAGCAGGTCCTGTCTGTATGCTGCCACCATTATTGCTGGATTCAGACTGCCTCGCCTTGATCTCCAGCTCCTTGAGACTCAGTTCATGAGCCAACAATAGTTTCTTTTCAGCCAAAGCTCTTTCAGCTTCCACTTGTTTGGCTGCTCTTTCAGCTTCCGCTTGAATCTGTTTGGCTGTTCTTTCAGCTTCACTTTGTTTGGCTTCTCTCTCTGGCCTCCTCTCCTCCTGTTGAGCCTCAATTTTCAGTTTTGCCATTTGCAATTGGAACTCCCTTTCCTCTCTCCTTTCCTCTGCGGTCAGGCTTTGTATAGAGACACTGCTCCCTGGTCTGGAAGGGGGCACAATTGCAGTGGTAACACCATCCACAGATAGTGAAAATTCCTCTGAGGGGCCATGTTCTGGCTCCTCTTCCTCATCATCCTCTAAATGGGCTTCTGCCCAGGCCCTCAGCGCCACTTGAAAGTCCTCCTTTCTGGAGGCCCCTTGGGTGGGTACCCTCAATGCCCTGCAGAATCCTCTTAGTTGTTTGACCGTATATGCATCCAACTGGACTAGGTCAAATTCCCCTGTCTGAGACCCAGTCAGAGACATGTTGAGTGAGGATTTAGTTTTTGAAAATTGTCAGGAAAAAAATTGGGTTTTCAAAAAGAGATAAAAACCAAGTTGACCTTCAACTGTGGGTAGGTAGTGAAATACTTAGCTACTGTATGTCACTGCACAAATACAAGTCCTATCCTCACCGCTGATCACCAATGTTAGAAATGGGGTTTTTGGTTGGCAGTCAGGTTACCCCCTGTCCAAGCAAAAGCCCTCACTCTAGTCAGGGTAAGTCACACACAATCCAAGATTATCCTGTGCCCACCCTCTGGTAGCTTGGCACGAGCAGTCAGGCTTAACTTAGAAGGCAATGTGTAAAGTATTTGTGCAATAAATCATACAATACCACCATATAGCACCACAAAAATACACCACACAGTGTTTAGAAAAATATATAATATTTATCAGGATAATTGTAGGTCAAAAAGTATAAAGTTGCAATGGAAAATTGTAGAAATATCACAGAAAAGTGATATGAAGTGTCTTAAAGTCTTTAGAATATAAACAAAGTCTCTTTCAAGCACAAGTACCTGGTTTAGCGTGGAAAAATCTCCTCAGAGGGCCACAAAGGAAGAGGTGCGTGGAAAAAGGGTGTGTGCGTCGATTTCTCCCCAGCACACACGGACTTGCGTAGTTATTTTCCACGCGGGGAAGTCGTGCGTCGTTTTCCGGCGCTCGGACAGTCTCTTTCTGTGGATCGCGGGGATTACCAGATGTCCCGGGTCTGTGCGTGGATTTTCCTGCTTGTTCTCCGGCTGCGCGTCGGTCTGCGGGGCTGCGCGTCGAAATTACGATCTCACGGCAGGGGTTGCGTCGATTTCTCCTCTAGACGTCGGTCTGCGGGGCTGCGCGTTGAAATTACGATCTCACGGCAGGCGTCGCGTCGATTTCTCCTCTAGAGGTCGGGCGGCGTTATCCTTGCGAAGCCGTGCGTCGGATTTTCGATCGTCCCCAGAGTGTCGCGTCGCTCAGCTTCGGTGTGCGGCGTTTTTCTCGCTGCGGAACAAGCTGTGCGTCGAAATTTTCGGCGCACGGAGCGTCCAAGTGAAAAAGAGAAGTCTTTTTGGTCCTGAGACTTCAGGGAACAGGAGGCAAGCTCTATCCAAGCCCTTGGAGAGCACTTTCACAGCCAGACAAGAGTTCAGCAAGGCAGCAGGGCAACAGCAAGACAGCAGTCCTTTGTAGAAAGCAGGCAGGTGAGTCCTTTGAGCAGCCAGGCAGTTCTTCTTGGCAGGATGTAGTTTCTGGTTCAGGTTTCTTCTCCAGCAAGTGTCTGATGAGGTAGGGCAGAGGCACTGTTTTATACCCAAATGTGCCTTTGAAGTGGGGGAGACTTCAAAGAGTGGCTAAGAAGTGCACCAGGTCCCCTTTCAGTTCAATCCTGTCTGCCAGGGTCCCAGTAGGGGGTGTGGCAGTCCTTTGTGTGAGAGCAGGCCCTCCACCCTCCCAGCCCAGGAAGACCCATTCAAAATGCAGATGTATGCAAGTGAGGCTGAGTACCCTGTGTTTGGGGTGTGTCTGAGTGAACGCACAAGGAGCTGTCAGCCAGACGTGGATTGTAAGGCACAGAAGGATTTAAGTGCAAAGAAATGCTCACGTTCTAAAAGGGGCATTTCTAGAATAGTAATATTAAATCCGACTTCACCAGTCAGTAGGACTTTGTATTACCATTCTGGCCATACTAAATATGACCGTCCTGCTCATTTCAGATCAGCAGCTGCCACTTCAACAGTGTATGAGGGCAGCCCCAATGTTAGCCTATGAAGGGAGCAGGCCTCACAGTAGTGTGAAAACGAATTTAGGAGTTTTACACTACCAGGACATATAACTACACAGGTACATGTCCTGCCTTTTACCTACACAGCATCCTGCCCTAGGGGTTACCTAGGGCACACATTAAGGGTGACTTATATGTAGAAAAAGGGGAGTTCTAGGCTTGGCAAGAACTTTTAAATGCCAAGTCGCTGTGGCAGTGAAACTGCACACACAGGCCTTGCAATGGCAAGCCTGAGACAAGGAGAAGGGGCTACTTAAGTGGGTGGCACAACCAGTGCTGCTGGCCCACTAGTAGCATTTAATTTACCAGCCCTAGGCACATAGAGTGCCCCTTACTAGGGACTTAGAAGTAAATTAATAGTCCAATCAGGTATGATTCCAGGTTACCATGTTTTAGGGGAGAGAGCATATGCACTTTAGCCCTGGTTAGCAGAGGTAAAGTGAGCAGAGTCTATAAACCAGCAAAAACAGTGTCCAAAAAGCGGAGGGAGGCAGACAAAAAGTTAGGGGTGACCACCCTAAGGCTGTCAGGTCTAACATGTGTCCCCCCCAGCTGAAAGTGGGGAGAGCTACCCGACCTTCTGGGAGCTCTCATCGCTAAGGCGGAAGTACCTGGAGAGACCATCAGCATTGGCGTGGTCAACCCCTGGGCGATGTTCCACTGTAAAGTCCATCCCCTGTAGGGAAATGGACCACCTCAAGAGTTTTGGATTCTCACCCCTCATCTGCATGAGCCATCTGAGGGGCCTGTGGTCTGTCTGAACCCGGAAGTGAGTCCCAAACAGGTAGGGTCTTAGCTTCTTCAGTGCCCAGACCACAGCAAAAGCTTCTCTCTCAATAGCACTCCACCTCTGTTCCCGTGGTAATAGCCTTCTGCTAATAAAGACTACCGGTTGATCTCTGCCCTCCTCATTCAGCTGTGCTAGGACTGCCCCTATGCCATGCTCTGAAGCGTCTGTCTGCACGATAAATTCCTGGGAGTAGTCAGGGGCCATGAGTACGGGGGCCGTGCACATGGCTTCTTTCAGGGCGTCAAAGGCTTTCTGACAAGCCTCTGTCCAATTCACCAACCTAGGTTGTTTCTTGGAAGTGAGTTCTGTCAAGGGTGTTACAATGGTAACATAGCCCTTGACAAATCTGCAGTAGTATCCTGTGAGGCCTAGAAAGGCTCTCACCTCAGTCTGCGTTCGCGGTGGTTGCCAGGCCTTGACAGTTTCAATCTTGGCCTGGAGTGGCTGCACCTTGCCACCACCCACTAGGTGTCCCAAGTACACCACGGAACCCTGCCCAATCTGGCACTTACTGGCCTTGATGGTCAGGCCTGCCTGTTGCAGGGCCTGAAGCACCTCCTTGAGGTGAAGCAGGTGTTCCTCCCAGCTGGAACTGTAGACAGCTATGTCATCCAGGTAGGCTGCACAGAAGGCATCCTTGCCAGCTAGGACCCCGTTAACCAACCGTTGGAAGGTAGCGGGGGCATTTTTCAACCTAAATGGCATCACCCGGAACTGGTAATGGCCATCAGGGGTTGAGAATGCGGATCTTTCCTTGGCCCCCTCAGTCAGGGCGATCTGCCAGTACCCTGAAGTAAGATCAAACGTACTCAGGAACTTGGCAGCACCACCTCAAGAGTTTTGGATTCTCACCCCTCATCTGCATGAGCCATCTGAGGGGCCTGTGGTCTGTCTGAACCCGGAAGTGAGTCCCAAACAGGTAGGGTCTTAGCTTCTTCAGTGCCCAGACCACAGCAAAAGCTTCTCTCTCAATAGCACTCCACCTCTGTTCCCGTGGTAATAGCCTTCTGCTAATAAAGACTACCGGTTGATCTCTGCCCTCCTCATTCAGCCGTGCTAGGACTGCCCCTATGCCATGCTCTGAAGCGTCTGTCTGCACGATAAATTCCTGGGAGTAGTCAGGGGCCATGAGTACGGGGGCCGTGCACATGGCTTCTTTCAGGGCGTCAAAGGCTTTCTGACAAGCCTCTGTCCAATTCACCAACCTAGGTTGTTTCTTGGAAGTGAGTTCTGTCAAGGGTGTTACAATGGTAACATAGCCCTTGACAAATCTGCGGTAGTATCCTGTGAGGCCTAGAAAGGCTCTCACCTCAGTCTGCGTTCGCGGTGGTTGCCAGGCCTTGATAGTTTCAATCTTGGCCTGGAGTGGCTGCACTTTGCCACCACCCACTAGGTGTCCCAAGTACACCACGGAACCCTGCCCAATCTGGCACTTACTGGCCTTGATGGTCAGGCCTGCCTGTTGCAGGGCCTGAAGCACCTCCTTGAGGTGAAGCAGGTGTTCCTCCTAGCTGGAACTGTAGACAGCTATGTCATCCAGGTAGGCTGCACAGAAGGCATCCTTGCCAGCTAGGACCCCGTTAACCAACCGTTGGAAGGTAGCGGGGGCATTTTTCAACCCAAATGGCATCACCCGGAACTGGTAATGGCCATCAGGGGTTGAGAATGCGGATCTTTCCTTGGCCCCCTCAGTCAGGGAGATCTGCCTGTACCCTGAAGTAAGATCAAACGTACTCAGGAACTTGGCAGCGCCTAGCCTGTCCACGAGCTCATCAGCTCGGGGGATGGGGTGAGCATCAGTCCGTGTGACTGAGTTGAGACCCCGGTAGTCCACACAGAACCGGAGTTCTGGCTTCGCACCTGGGGCAGTAGCCTTAGGGACCAACACCACTGGGCTGGCCCAGGGACTACTGGATTTCTCGATAACCCCTAGAGTCAACATCTTGGAGACCTCCTCCTTGATGCTGGCCTTCACCTTATCCGACAACCTGTAAATTTTGTTCTTCACAGGGAGACTGTCACCTGTGTCAATATCATGAACACAGAGGTGGGTTAGTCCAGGAGTAAGGGAGAAATGGGGTTTTTGGTTGGCAGTCAGGTTACCCCCTGTCCAAGCAAAAGCCCTCACTCTAGTCAGGGTAAGTCACACACAATCCAAGATTATCCTGTGCCCACCCTCTGGTAGCTTGGCACGAGCAGTCAGGCTTAACTTAGAAGGCAATGTGTAAAGTATTTGTGCAATAAATCATACAATACCACCATATAGCACCACAAAAATACACCACACAGTGTTTAGAAAAATATATAATATTTATCAGGATAATTGTAGGTCAAAAAGTATAAAGTTGCAATGGAAAATTGTAGAAATATCACAGAAAAGTGATATGAAGTGTCTTAAAGTCTTTAGAATATAAACAAAGTCTCTTTCAAGCACAAGTACCTGGTTTAGCGTGGAAAAATCTCCTCAGAGGGCCACAAAGGAAGAAGTGCGTGGAAAAAGGGTGTGTGCGTCGATTTCTCCCCAGCACACACGGACTTGCGTCGTTATTTTCCACGCGGGGAAGTCGTGCGTCGTTTTCCGGCGCTCGGACAGTCTCTTTCTGTGGATCGCGGGGATTACCAGATGTCCAGGGTCTGTGCGTGGATTTTCCTGCTTGTTCTCCGGCTGCGCGTCGGTCTGCGGGGCTGCGCGTCGAAATTACGATCTCACGGCAGGGGTTGCGTCGATTTCTCCTCTAGACGTCGGTCTGCGGGGCTGCGCGTTGAAATTACGATCTCACGGCAGGCGTCGCGTCGATTTCTCCTCTAGAGGTCGGGCGGCGTTATCCTTGCGAAGCCGTGCGTCGGATTTTCGATCGTCCCCAGAGCGTCGCGTCGCTCAGCTTCGGTGTGCGGCGTTTTTCTCGCTGCGGAACAAGCTGTGCGTCGATATTTTCGGCGCACGGAGCGTCCAAGTGAAAAAGAGAAGTCTTTTTGGTCCTGAGACTTCAGGGAACAGGAGGCAAGCTCTATCCAAGCCCTTGGAGAGCACTTTCACAGCCAGACAAGAGTTCAGCAAGGCAGCAGGGCAACAGCAAGACAGCAGTCCTTTGTAGAAAGCAGGCAGGTGAGTCCTTTGAGCAGCCAGGCAGTTCTTCTCGGCAGGATGTAGTTTCTGGTTCAGGTTTCTTCTCCAGCAAGTGTCTGATGAGGTAGGGCAGAGGCCCTGTTTTATACCCAAATGTGCCTTTGAAGTGGGGGAGACTTCAAAGAGTGGCTAAGAAGTGCATCAGGTCCCCTTTCAGTTCAATCCTGTCTGCCAGGGTCCCAGTAGGGGGTGTGGCAGTCCTTTGTGTGAGAGCAGGCCCTCCACCCTCCCAGCCCAGGAAGACCCATTCAAAATGCAGATGTATGCAAGTGAGGCTGAGTACCCTGTGTTTGGGGTGTGTCTGAGTGAACGCACAAGGAGCTGTCAGCCAGACGTGGATTGTAAGGCACAGAAGGATTTAAGTGCAAAGAAATGCTCACGTTCTAAAAGGGGCATTTCTAGAATAGTAATATTAAATCCGACTTCACCAGTCAGTAGGACTTTGTATTACCATTCTGGCCATACTAAATATGACCGTCCTGCTCATTTCAGATCAGCAGCTGCCACTTCAACAGTGTATGAGGGCAGCCCCAATGTTAGCCTATGAAGGGAGCAGGCCTCACAGTAGTGTGAAAACTAATTTAGGAGTTTTACACTACCAGGACATATAACTACACAGGTACATGTCCTGCCTTTTACCTACACAGCATCCTGCCCTAGGGGTTACCTAGGGCACACATTAAGGGTGACTTATATGTAGAAAAAGGGGAGTTCTAGGCTGGGCAAGAACTTTTAAATGCCAAGTCGCTGTGGCAGTGAAACTGCACACACAGGCCTTGCAATGGCAAGCCTGAGACAAGGAGAAGGGGCTACTTAAGTGGGTGGCACAACCAGTGCTGCTGGCCCACTAGTAGCATTTAATTTACCAGCCCTAGGCACATAGAGTGCCCCTTACTAGGGACTTAGAAGTAAATTAATAGTCCAATCAGGTATGATTCCAGGTTACCATGTTTTAGGGGAGAGAGCATATGCACTTTAGCCCTGGTTAGCAGAGGTAAAGTGAGCAGAGTCTATAAACCAGCAAAAACAGTGTCCAAAAAGCGGAGGGAGGCAGACAAAAAGTTAGGGGTGACCACCCTAAGGCTGTCAGGTCTAACATGTGTCCCCCCCAGCTGAAAGTGGGGAGAGCTACCCGACCTTCTGGGAGCTCTCATCGCTAAGGCGGAAGTACCTGGAGAGACCATCAGCATTGGCGTGGTCAACCCCTGGGCGATGTTCCACTGTAAAGTCCATCCCCTGTAGGGAAATGGACCACCTCAAGAGTTTTGGATTCTCACCCCTCATCTGCATGAGCCATCTGAGGGGCCTGTGGTCTGTCTGAACCCGGAAGTGAGTCCCAAACAGGTAGGGTCTTAGCTTCTTCAGTGCCCAGACCACAGCAAAAGCTTCTCTCTCAATAGCACTCCACCTCTGTTCCCGTGGTAATAGCCTTCTGCTAATAAAGACTACCGGTTGATCTCTGCCCTCCTCATTCAGCTGTGCTAGGACTGCCCCTATGCCATGCTCTGAAGCATCTGTCTGCACGATAAATTCCTGGGAGTAGTCAGGGGCCATGAGTACGGGGGCCGTGCACATGGCTTCTTTCAGGGCGTCAAAGGCTTTCTGACAAGCCTCTGTCCAATTCACCAACCTAGGTTGTTTCTTGGAAGTGAGTTCTGTCAAGGGTGTTACAATGGTAACATAGCCCTTGACAAATCTGCAGTAGTATCCTGTGAGGCCTAGAAAGGCTCTCACCTCAGTCTGCGTTCGCGGTGGTTGCCAGGCCTTGACAGTTTCAATCTTGGCCTGGAGTGGCTGCACCTTGCCACCACCCACTAGGTGTCCCAAGTACACCACGGAACCCTGCCCAATCTGGCACTTACTGGCCTTGATGGTCAGGCCTGCCTGTTGCAGGGCCTGAAGCACCTCCTTGAGGTGAAGCAGGTGTTCCTCCCAGCTGGAACTGTAGACAGCTATGTCATCCAGGTAGGCTGCACAGAAGGCATCCTTGCCAGCTAGGACCCCGTTAACCAACCGTTGGAAGGTAGCGGGGGCATTTTTCAACCTAAATGGCATCACCCGGAACTGGTAATGGCCATCAGGGGTTGAGAATGCGGATCTTTCCTTGGCCCCCTCAGTCAGGGCGATCTGCCAGTACCCTGAAGTAAGATCAAACGTACTCAGGAACTTGGCAGCACCACCTCAAGAGTTTTGGATTCTCACCCCTCATCTGCATGAGCCATCTGAGGGGCCTGTGGTCTGTCTGAACCCGGAAGTGAGTCCCAAACAGGTAGGGTCTTAGCTTCTTCAGTGCCCAGACCACAGCAAAAGCTTCTCTCTCAATAGCACTCCACCTCTGTTCCCGTGGTAATAGCCTTCTGCTAATAAAGACTACTGGTTGATCTCTGCCCTCCTCATTCAGCCGTGCTAGGACTGCCCCTATGCCATGCTCTGAAGCGTCTGTCTTCACGATAAATTCCTGGGAGTAGTCAGGGGCCATGAGTACGGGGGCCGTGCACATGGCTTCTTTCAGGGCGTCAAAGGCTTTCTGACAAGCCTCTGTCCAATTCACCAACCTAGGTTGTTTCTTGGAAGTGAGTTCTTTCAAGGGTGTTACAATGGTACCATAGCCCTTGACAAATCTGCGGTAGTATCCTGTGAGGCCTAGAAAGGCTCTCACCTCAGTCTGCGTTCGCGGTGGTTGCCAGGCCTTGATAGTTTCAATCTTGGCCTGGAGTGGCTGCACTTTGCCACCACCCACTAGGTGTCCCAAGTACACCACGGAACCCTGCCCAATCTGGCACTTACTGGCCTTGATGGTCAGGCCTGCCTGTTGCAGGGCCTGAAGCACCTCCTTGAGGTGAAGCAGGTGTTCCTCCTAGCTGGAACTGTAGACAGCTATGTCATCCAGGTAGGCTGCACAGAAGGCATCCTTGCCAGCTAGGACCCCGTTAACCAACCGTTGGAAGGTAGCGGGGGCATTTTTCAACCCAAATGGCATCACCCGGAACTGGTAATGGCCATCAGGGGTTGAGAATGCGGATCTTTCCTTGGCCCCCTCAGTCAGGGAGATCTGCCAGTACCCTGAAGTAAGATCAAACGTACTCAGGAACTTGGCAGCGCCTAGCCTGTCCACGAGCTCATCAGCTCGGGGGATGGGGTGAGCATCAGTCCGTGTGACTGAGTTGAGACCCCGGTAGTCCACACAGAACCGGAGTTCTGGCTTCGCACCTGGGGCAGTAGCCTTAGGGACCAACACCACTGGGCTGGCCCAGGGACTACTGGATTTCTCGATAACCCCTAGAGTCAACATCTTGGAGACCTCCTCCTTGATGCTGGCCTTCACCTTATCCGACAACCTGTAAATTTTGTTCTTCACAGGGAGACTGTCACCTGTGTCAATATCATGAACACAGAGGTGGGTCAGTCCAGGAGTAAGGGAGAACAGGGGGGAGAACTGCTCCAACAGCTCATAGCAGTCTCCTTTCTGGCTTAGAGTCAGGGAGTCAGACAGAATGACCCCGCTTACTGACCCATCACCTTCTTGGGCAGAGAGGAGGTCGGGGAGAGGTTCACTCTCCTCTTCCGTTCCTTCATCTGTGACCAGAAGCATGTTGATCTCCGACCTCTCAAAATGAGCTTTTAGTCGGTTCACATGGAGCACCCTTAGGGGATTCCTAGGGGTTTGGAGGTCCACTAGGTAATTGGCCTCCCCTTTCCGCTCCTTTATTTCAAATGGGCCAGACCAGCGGTCCTGGAGAGCTCTGGGCTCTACTGGCTCCATTACCCACACTTTGTCTCCAGGTTGAAACTCTACCAGGGTGGCCTTCTGGTCATACCAGTGTTTCATTACCTCTTGACTGGCCTCAAGGTTACTTTGGGCCTCTTTCCAGAAGCGGGTCATCTGGTTGCGGAGGGCCAACATATAGCTGACCACATCCTGAGGGGGTGTCTTTGGAGCTTTCTCCAATCCCTCCTGGACAATGCTTAAGGGTCCCCTGACAGGGTACCCGTAGAGAAGCTCAAAGGGACTGAACCCTACCCCCTTCTGGGGGACCTCTCTGTTAGCAAAGAGAAGGCATGGTAAGAGGACGTCCCACTTACGCCTCATGGTCTCAGGAAGGCCACCGATCATGCCCTTCAGGGTCTTGTTGAATCTCTCCACAAGACCATTAGACTGGGGGTGATAGGGGGTGGTGAACTTGTAAGTTACACCACACGCATCCCACAGAGACTTCATGTATGCAGACATGAAGTTAGTGCCTCTGTCAGACACTATTTCCTTGGGGAATCCCACACGGGTAAATATCCCCATCAGGGTTCTGGCCACCACCGGTGCAGTAACGATCCTCAGAGGGATTGCCTCTGGGTAACGGGTGGCATGGTCCACCAAAACCAGGATGAACCTGTTGCCTAAGGCAGTTTTGGGGTCCAAGGGACCAACAATGTTGATGCCCACCCTTTCAAAGGGGGTGCCAACAACAGGAAGTGGAATCAGGGGGGTTTTAACCCTTTTGCCTGCTTTACCACTGGCCTGGCAGGTAGGACAAGATCTGCAGAACTTATCTGAGTGTGTCCTCATTTTGGGCCAATAAGAGTGGGTGACAAGCCTGTTAAAGGTCTTGTCCTGCCCCAAATGTCCTGCCAGGGGAATGTCGTGAGCCAGACCCAGTAGGAAGGTTCTGTAACATTGAGGGACCACCAGCATACGTGCTGCCCCAAAGGCCGGAACCTTAGGCTTACTGTAGAGGAGATCATTCTCCCAATATAGGTGGTGAGCGCCAGAGGCGTCGCCTGCTGCCTTGTTTGAGGCTTGTTTCCTCAAACCTTCCAGAGTGGGACATTCTTTCTGCGCCTTGCAGAATTCCTCCCTGGTGGGTCCACCCTCCACTTGCCAGCCAGCAAGCTCAGGTAAGTCACCTAGGGCGGCAATGTCTTCCCCAGTTGGCTCGGGAGCCTCCTCCTCAGGAGCCCCGTCAGCCACTGTGGGAACTTCTGGGGCCGGTTCCCCGTGCCCCTGGTCCCTCCTCCTGGCAGCTCTCTGGGCCATCGTTCCAGGCTCCAGATGCCCTTGACTTCCCTCTCGGTCAGCCATGGACCGTGTGGTCATGCAGACCCACTCAGGTAACCCTAACATCTCCAGGTGAGACCTGAGCTCTACTTCTTTCCAAGCAGTGTGCTCAAGATCATTGCCTAACAGACAATCTACAGGCATGGCAGGACTCACAGCTACTTTCAGAGTACCAGAGACCCCTCCCCACTCAAAGGGAACCAGAGCCACCGGTAGATGACTCTCCCGATTGTCAGCGACTCTGACCTGGTGGAATGTATTAGGTACTATCTGCTCCGTTGACACCAGCTGACTCTTGATAGTAGTCATACTGGCTCCTGTGTCACGCAGAGCCTCCACCTTCTGCCCATCAATGGTGACCCACTGCCAGTACTTGGAAGTATTTTTGGGCATGTGGGCCTTGGGCACCATTTCTCCTACTCCCAGGGACACTAGGGAAATCTCTACCTGCTCCCCAAAGCTACTTGGGTCCATCTCCCCCCCGAGCGCTACACTAGTCAACCCAGGTGCCTGTCCGGTAGTGGACGGTGCCCTCTTAGGGCACTGTGGATCGTCTTTGTAGTGACCATACTGGTAACACTCCATGCATTTGGGGCTAGATTTCCCTGACTTGTCATATGTCCCTGTCTTTTTCCCAAATTTGGAAAAGGAAGGGTTGCCACCCCCTCCCTGGGAATTCTTTTGGGGGCCTTTGGAAAGTTCCTTATCCGCAAGTTTATCTCCCCCCTCTTTCTTCTGTTGGGAACCCTGACCACCTTTGTGGGAGTCCCCCCCAGGTACCTTCTTGGACACTCTGGTGCTAACCCAGAGGTCCGCCTCCTCAGCAAGCTTCCTGGGATCAGTCAGCTTACTATCCACTAGGTGCTGGCGCAACTCTGTATAAGTAGTATTAAGCATATGCTCTCTCAGAATCAAGTCATATAAACCTTTATAATCTGCTACTTTGTTGCCCCGCACCCATCCATTCAGTGCTTTACTAGAGAAATCAAAGAAATCTACCCATGTTTGTGTGGTTTGTTTGGTGCTGTCCCTGAACCTCTGACGGTATCCCTCAGGGGTCAGCCCAAACTTGGCAAGTAAAGTGGCTTTCTGAAGTGGGTATGTGTTTTGATCAGGTTGATCCAATGTGAGAAGTGTGTCCCTCCCCAATGGCGGCACATAACCCCACATAGCTACCCCCCATTGCCCTTCAGGAACCTCATGAGCCCTTAGTGCAACTTCATAAGCAGCTAACCATTTATCTATGTCATCTCCCACCACAAAACTGGGCACCACATTTTTGGGTATACAAACCTTCTTTTCTCCAGCAGGACCTGTCTGTATGCTGCCACCATTATTGCTGGATTCAGACTGCCTCGCCTTGATCTCCAGCTCCTTGAGACTCAGTTCATGAGCCAACAATAGTTTCTTTTCAGCCAAAGCTCTTTCAGCTTCCACTTGTTTGGCTGCTCTTTCAGCTTCCGCTTGTTTGGCTGCCCTTTCAGCTTCTGCTTGAATCTGTTTGGCTGTTCTTTCAGCTTCACTTTGTTTGGCTTCTCTCTCTGGCCTCCTCTCCTCCTGTTGAGCCTCAATTTTCAGTTTTGCCATTTGCAATTGGAACTCCCTTTCCTCTCTCCTTTCCTCTGCGGTCAGGCTTTGCATAGAGACACTGCTCCCTGGTCTGGAAGGGGGCACAATTGCAGTGGTAACACCATCCACAGATAGTGAAAATTCCTCTGAGGGGCCATGTTCTGGCTCCTCTTCCTCGTCATCCTCTAAATGGGCTTCTGCCCAGGCCCTCAGTGCCACTTGAAAGTCCTCCTTTCTGGAGGCCCCTTGGGTGGGTACCCTCAATGCCCTGCAGAATCCTCTTAGTTGTTTGACCGTATATGCATCCAACTGGACTAGGTCAAATTCCCCTGTCTGAGACCCAGTCAGAGACATGTTGAGTGAGGATTTAGTTTTTGAAAATTGTCAGGAAAAAAATTGGGTTTTCAAAAAGAGATAAAAACCAAGTTGACCTTCAACTGTGGGTAGGTAGTGAAATACTTAGCTACTGTATGTCACTGCACAAATACAAGTCCTATCCTCACCGCTGATCACCAATGTTAGAAATGGGGTTTTTGGTTGGCAGTCAGGTTACCCCCTGTCCAAGCAAAAGCCCTCACTCTAGTCAGGGTAAGTCACACACAATCCAAGATTATCCTGTGCCCACCCTCTGGTAGCTTGGCACGAGCAGTCAGGCTTAACTTAGAAGGCAATGTGTAAAGTATTTGTGCAATAAATCATACAATACCACCATATAGCACCACAAAAATACACCACACAGTGTTTAGAAAAATATATAATATTTATCAGGATAATTGTAGGTCAAAAAGTATAAAGTTGCAATGGAAAATTGTAGAAATATCACAGAAAAGTGATATGAAGTGTCTTAAAGTCTTTAGAATATAAACAAAGTCTCTTTCAAGCACAAGTACCTGGTTTAGCGTGGAAAAATCTCCTCAGAGGGCCACAAAGGAAGAGGTGCGTGGAAAAAGGATGTGTGCGTCGATTTCTCCCCAGCACACACGGACTCGCGTCGTTATTTTCTACGCGGGGAAGTCGTGCGTCGTTTTCCGGCGCGCGGACAGTCTCTTTCTGTGGATCGCGGGGATTACCAGATGTCCTGGGTCTTTGCGTGGATTTTCCTGCTTGTTCTCCGGCTGCGCGTCGGTCTGCGGGGCTGCGTGTCGAAATTACGATCTCACGGCAGGCGTCGCGTTGATTTCTCCTCTAGACGTCGGTCTGCGGGGCTTCGCGTTGAAATTATGATCTCACAGCAGGCGTCGCGTCGATTTCTCCTCTAGAGGTCGGGCGCCGTTATCCTTGCGAAGCCGTGCGTCGGATTTTCGATCGTCCCCAGAGCGTCGCGTCGGTCAGCTTCTGTGTGCGGCGTTTTTCTCGCCGTGGAACAAGCTGTGCGTCTAAATTTTCGGCGCACGGAGCGTCTAAGTGAAAAAGAGAAGTCTTTTTGGTCCTGAGACTTCAGGGAACAGGAGGCAAGCTCTATCCAAGCCCTTGGAGAGCACTTTCACAGCCAGAGTTCAGCAAGGCAGCAGGGCAACAGCAAGACAGCAGTCCTTTGTAGAAAGCAGGCAGGTGAGTCCTTTGAGCAGCCAGGCAGTTCTTCTTGGCAGGATGTAGTTTCTGGTTCAGGTTTCTTCTCCAGCAAGTGTCTGATGAGGTAGGGCAGAGGCCCTATTTTATACCCAAATGTGCCTTTGAAGTGGGGGAGACTTCAAAGAGTGGCTAAGAAGTGCACAAGCTCCCATTTCAGTTCAATCCTGTCTGCCAGGGTCCCAGTAGGGGGTGTGGCAGTCCTTTGTGTGAGAGCAGGCCCTCCATCCTCCCAGCCCAGGAAGACCCATTCAAAATGCAGATGTATGCAAGTGAGGCTGAGTACCCTGTGTTTGGGGTGTGTCTGAGTGAATGCACAAGGAGCTGTCAACCAAGCCCAGCCAGACGTGGATTGTAAGGCACAGAAGGATTTAAGTGCAAAGAAATGCTCACGTTCTAAAAGGGGCATTTCTAGAATAGTAATATTAAATCCGACTTCACCAGTCAGGAGGACTTTGTATTACCATTCTGGCCATACTAAATATGAACGTCCTGCTCCTTTCAGATCAGCAGCTGCCACTTCAACAGTGTATGAGGGCAGCCCCAATGTTAGCCTATGAAGGGAGCAGGCCTCACAGTAGTGTGAAAACGAATTTAGGAGTTTTACACTACCAGGACATATAACTACACAGGTACATGTCCTGCCTTTTACCTACACAGCATCCTGCCCTAGGGGTTACCTAGGGCACACATTAAGGGTGACTTATATGTAGAAAAAGGGGAGTTCTAGGATTGGCAAGAACTTTTAAATGCCAAGTCGATGTGGCAGTGAAACTGCACACACAGGCCTTGCAATGGCAAGCCTGAGACAAGGAGAAGGGGCTACTTAAGTGGGTGGCACAACCAGTGCTGCTGGCCCACTAGTAGCATTTAATTTACCAGCCCTAGGCACATAGAGTGCCCCTTACTAGGGAATTATAAGTAAATTAATAGTCCAATCAGGTATGATTCCAGGTTACCATGTTTTAGGGGAGAGAGCATATGCACTTTAGCCCTGGTTAGCAGAGGTAAAGTGCGCAGAGTCTATAAACCAGCAAAAACAGTGTCCAAAAAGCGGAGGGAGGCAGGCAAAAAGTTAGGGGTGACTACCCTAAGGCTGTCAGGTCTAACATTCCCCATGCTGGTCTACCTCCTCCTACACCAGGAATACCAATACCGGCGACGATGACCACAGTGAGTACTGCCCCCTAGCACACAGGGGAGGAAAAAGAGAGTTACACACACATGCAACACCCCCACCCCCAACACCATACAAACAAACAGATGCAGTAACATTACATATTCACCCCATACCACTCAGGAATAATGCAAGGACAAAAGGAAGTGAGTAAAGTGATTGCAATAAGATAAAAATCCAGAAAAACGTCCTCTAAACTAAAAACAGTATTTACAGATATATAAATGGAGGGTCACAGCCCAGTCCATAATGTCCGTGGGCCACAGGGCCACATCACCTAGGTCAAGGCTCCATCTTACTCCTGCATCAACACGGAGAGAACACTGCTGGGGCATAAGGTCGAAAATACACAGGCACCTCAGGGGGACTGGGAATGGGGGGGGCACCTCAGCCGGAAGATGGTACAACGCTACTTGTCCTGGAGGGGGAAACATGCCCACTGCTTGGTCCTGGGGAGTGCAAGGCCACAGTCTCTCAAGTGGGTGGTTTGCCCACTGCTTGGTCCTGGGGAGTACAAAGCCAGAGTCTCTCTAGTGGGTGGGTTGCCCACTGGTTCTGGAGGGGGCCTTGTGCCCAGTGTGCTTCATCCTCGCAAGGATGGGGTGGGTGGATGGCTTCTTCCACTGGTTCTGGAGGGGGTCTGGTGCCCAGTGTGCTTTATCCTGGCAAGGATGGGGTTAGTGGATGCCTTCTTCCACTGGTTCTGGAGGGGGCCTTGTACCCAGTGTGCTTCATCCTGGCAAGGAGGGGGTGAGTGGATGAGTGGATGCCTTCTTCCACTGGTTCTGGAGGGGGCCTTATGCCCTGTGATGCAGATCTTTGGAAGTGCAAGGTCACAGTCTCCCACCTGGGTGTCATACCAACAAGAATTGCAGAAACTCCATGGAGGCAGGACTACAGACCATCCGCCGGTGCGTACCGTCACCACCGGAGTACATCTCCTTTGGCTACTGTAACCCATAGGGCCCACTGTTAACCAATGAGAAATTGCACGGCGATATTCAACTGCCTCCCGCAACGGCGCACAACGTCAGCGGCATTACTTCATTTCCACCTGTCCATCCAAACAGGACAGGGGGCTAAACATCAACATACTGTTTCTGTCACAACATGCAATGCACTGTACATTTAGGAAATGTTGAAAAATGACCAGATGCTCATCGCTTTGCCTCCTAGATTACAACTGCTGCAGATGAATAGGAGATGGAGACATCCCCCGTGTACAGGCCCCTGGTGGACTTGGCTTCACCTACAGACTTGATAGGGCCACAATCCAAGAGCTGTGTGCCCAATTGGAGCCAGACCTGATCTCAGCTATCCGTCACCCCACTGGGATTCCCCCTCTTGTGCAAGTCCTATCTGTGCTCCATTTCATGGCAACTGGCTCCTTCCAAGTGACAGTGGCCTGGCAGCAGGAATGTCACAGCCAATGTCCTCAATAGTGCTGACCAGAGTGTTGTCTACCCTGATGAAACACATGTACAGCTACATCGTTTTCCCCCAGGTGGAGGATTTGGCCACAGTGAAAGCTGATTTCTATGCAATGGGACATATCCCCAACATCATTGGGACAATAGATGGTACCCCGGAGAAATGAACAGGTTTTTAGAAATCGAAAGAGCTTTCACTCTATGAATGTGCAGATAGTGTGCCTGGCGTACCAGTACATCTCCCATGTGAATGCAAAGTATCCTGGGTCTGTGCATGATGCCTTTATCCTGAGGAATAGCAGCATCCCATATGTGATGGCTCAACTCAAGAGGCACCGGGTGTGACTAATAGGTGAGCCCATGGTCCCCACCCAGTGGATGTTGGTATATGGGTGTGGGGTTGGCCCTAAAGGTAAGTGTCTGGCTAACTGGTATCCCTCGATATTTGCAGGTGACTCTGGTTACCCCAACCTCTTATGGCTACTGACCCCAGTAAGGAATCCCAGGACAAGGGCAGAGGAACGTTACAATGAGGCACATGGGCGAACAAGAAGAATTACAGAGTGAACCTTTGGCCTCCTGAAGACCAGGTTTTGGTGCCTCCATCTAACATGTGGTTCCCTGTGCTACTCACCCAAGAAGGTGTGCCAGATCATCGTGGCATGTTGCATGTTGCACAACCCTGCCTTACGTCGCCAGGTACCTTTTTTTCAGGAGGATGAGGCTGGAGATGGGCGTGTGGCAGCGGTAGAGCCTGTGGACAGTGACGAAGATGAGGCAGAGGATGAGGATAACAGAACAGCAATCATTCAACAGTACTTCCAGTGACACACAGGTAAGACACTGTAACTTCACCTACCATTGCAGTTTTGTGTTGTAAGTTTTCACTGGCAGGCTGATGTTCCCACTACTATGGCCACTTACTGTACCCTTTGACATGTCTATTCACAGATATCTGTGCCCCACTCTGGCTCCTGGTGTATTGACTGCAGCAAACTACAGGTCATACCTAAGTATACATGACTGTACAGTTGAATTGCAATGTCTACAGATTGTGAAACAAATACATTGTTCAATCACTTGCCAGACTCAATACTTGTAGTTTTCACAAGGATGTTTATTCATGTGCTAATAAGTGAATGGGGTATTGCTATAGGCTGGGAGGTTGGTGGAGGATAGTCCAGGATATAGTCCAGTCTATTTGTATCACAGGTGCATTATCCAAGGGGGCATAGGAGTTGGAGCAATGGCAGTTCAAGGTGAACAGGGTGACAGAGTGGGACACAAGGATGACAATCAGGAGAGTCTTATTTCCTGGCGGGGGTCTTGGTAATGTTCTCTGACTTCTACCTGGATCGCAGGAACTGTTTGTGTTGTCCTTCTGCAGGGGTGGGGTGCTGGTGACCTGCTGTTCCTGTGACAGGCCTCCTGTCCACTAGCGTCAGCAGATGTGGAGGGCTGTTCATCGGTGTGGCTAGTGTCAGGGGCCTGTTGGTGTGCCACTGCCTCCCCCATGGTGTTGGCCATGTCTGCCAGCACCCATGCAATGGTAACCAGGGTGGTGCGGATGTCCCTCAGGTCCTCCCTGATCCAAAGGTATTGTCCCTCCTGCAGCCGCTGGGTCTCCTGCAACTTGTCCAGTATCTGGCCCATCGGCTCCTGGGAATGGTGGTATGCTCCCAGGATGTTGGTGAGTGCCTTGTGGAGTCCGTTCCCTGGGCCTGTCCTCCCCCTGTCGCACAGCAGTCCTCCCAGCTTCCCTGTTGTCCTCTGCCTCTGTCCCCTGAACTATGTGCCCATTTCCACTGACCCCAGGGCCCTGATCGTCCTGTGTTTGTGGGGTGCCCTCGGGTCCCTGTAGTGGTGGACACACTGCTGATTGAAGTGCCCTGGGGACAGAGGTATGGGCCCGCTGGCTGGGTGCTGTGGTGGTGTTTCCTGAGGGGGAGACTCTGTGATGGTATGGGACTGTGCCTGGGTAACAGACTGTCCGGAGGTCCCTGGTGGGCCATGTTGGTCATCCAGGCGACCAGAGCTGCTGTCATCACTGTGGGCCTCTTCTGTGGGGGGACTGGATGTTGCTGGCACATTGTGTCCGGTGACGTTGGGTGTGGGACCTGTGGGGATGTAAATGTAGTGTTATTGTTTCTGCGTGTGACATGTTGTGCATGGGTGTGTTGCCCTGCATGGTTGTGATTGCCCTGTCAGCTTTGCCTTGTGTGAGTAGTGATTTTGTGGGCTAGGTGATTCTCTCTACTGTGCATGCTTTAGTGATAGGTGTCCATGCAGGGCTGTGAGTGATGTCCATGCATTGGTGGTGCATGCAGGGCTTAGTATTGGGATAGGTGGGGTGTGATGGTGGGGTGTATGTGAGGTGGTGAGGTGATGGGGTGAGGGTAGGGGTGGGGGTATGTGATGGCATGCAGGTACGGGGGTGATAGTAATAGAGATTTGACTTACCAGAATCCAGTCCTCCTGCTACTCCTGCCAGGCCCTCAGGGTGCAGTATTGCCAAGAGTTGCTCCTCCCATGTTGTTAGTTGTGGGGGAGGAGGTGGGGGTCCACCGCCAGTCTTGCTATCACGAAACGCACCTTCCCCTGTTGGTCGTTCCACCGCTTCCTGATGTCATCCCTTGTTCTTGGGTGCTGTCCGACGGCATTGACCCTGTCCACGATTCTGCGCCATAGCTCCATCTTCCTAGCGATGGATGTCTGCTGCACCTGTGACCTGAATAGCTGTGGCTCTACCTGGATAATTTCCTCCACCATAACCCTTAGCTACTCCTCTGAGAACCTGGGGTTTCTTTGTGATGCCATGGGTGTAGTGTGAGTGGTGTGTGTGAAGGTGTGTGGGGTGATGTGTTGGGGTGTGTGCTGTGAGGGGCGTGGATGGTGTATGGGTGATGGTGCTCTGTGGCTCTGGTTGTGTGGATGCTCTTGCTGTATCTCTCTCTAGTGGCAAATTTTGTTAGTTGTAAAGGGATGTGGGTAATGTGTATGTGTGTTTTATAGTGGTGTGGGTGTGTGGGTGCGGTGTGTGTATGAGTGTCAGGTGTCTGTATTTTGAATTGACCAATGTGGTGTTGTTTTGTATGTGTGTGTGTGTATTTTGAGCGCAGAGGTATGTACCGCCAATGGATTACCACGGTCGAATGTCCGCTGCAGTGATTCGTGGGTCATAATGCTGTGGGCATAGTTCTGTTGGCGTAACGGTGTGGGTTTTGCTACCGCCAGTTTATCACTGACCTTTGGGCTGGCGGACTTGTGTATGTGGCTGTATAGTGACAGACTGCAATGTGTGGGCCATAATATGGGTAGCGGTATACCGCCGCGGATGCGGTATGTTGGCGGCAGTCGGCATGGCAGTAAGCCGTAGGGCCATAGTATTTTGTAAAATACTAAACATTTTTGAAGACTTTGAAAACAAAGAAAGAGTGTGTTTTTGTCTGTGTGTATGTAAAAATCCACAGACACCTTACAAAACCCGACTATTTACCATAAAATACTTTTATTAGGGGGGTGTAATTAGTGGCGGCTGCCACTGAACTGGGGTGGTGGGGGTGGGGTTAAAAAAAAAAAGAAAAAAACACTGGCTCCTTAGAGAGATGCGTTCATCTGTCATCCGTCCTTGTCCTCTTCCCGGCAGCACACAAGCTCCCAGCCAATCACAACACTGCTGTCACCAGCAAGACAGCAGCATTGTGATTGGTGTGAGCAGCCTGGTTCGGCACAGGGAGTGAAAACCTGTGCACTTTCTCCTCCTGGCTCTGCAATACAGCCCAGTGGAGAAATGCACAGGACACATGTCTGTTTGGCCGGCCGTGTTGGGCCGGCCAAACAGATATGCACACTTATGGTGCACATACCCCTCCTTCGCCAGCCCTCCTCCGGCCCTCTGCAGCCCAACCCAGCCCTAACCCGGCTCACAGGAAAAAAATGATAATAACAGTGTTGTTATCATTTTATTTTTCCTTGTACTGAATGCAGTGGGGCGACGCTCCTCCGCCTTAGCAGAGGAGCCACCGCTGGGTGTACTACCCCAAACACACCCCTCCCCCGAAGCTATGCCCCTGAAGAAAAATGTTATACAGTACCAGTGGAGCCACTTGGTGAATGTGCTTTATAAATACACAGTATAAAAACGTCCTACTCCATGGAATATTAGCGTAACATGGATAAGTGTCAACAATGAGCTATAGACATAGCCACATAGGTAAAGAACTTGCTAAATGTGGCAAGAATGTGGACCTGCAAAAGCCGATAGAAACTTTAAAAAAGTAGTTTTATCAAACACCATATGGGTATATAATTTCCCATTTCTTTAATTGCCTCAACTTTTTAAAGACTGACATCTGCATTGTACCTACCCCTCAACTCCAATCTAATATGTATAAACCAGTGAATGAGATGTGATGGTATGTAGGTAGCACAATTTTAAGGCAGTCACAACCACTGAGAATCAGTAATCCGATCACCCAAAATGATGTGAATTCTGCACTGTGAAAGGCCAATGTGGAGTCCACATGTAAAGTCCCCACACACATGTGGCATGGAGCCAGCTACACAAAAATATATATTAAACAAAGAGATAATAGAATAGAAATAGTTATGCAACCTTGTTGCCAGATGGGGTAAATTAATTTACAGTGAGCAGCAGTATATTTGTGATGTCTAGTTTATAAAGTTCACCTATTGAAAAATGGTTGGTTAGATCTATGGTGAAGCCAATACTTTAGTTATCAATTAAGATCAGTCAAGGCCTTGTGCAGGAACCTATGGCATTTGGGTGTATTTCCAGTTTTTTAAAGGTTTCAGTGACCACACTTTAAAAAAAAACTAAATCTGCAGGCAAATGCACTCTAAAATATCACTGTAAATGCAATAGGTGGAAACTCAATCAGCTACTTCTGTCTCAACCAAACAATATTATTAAATGCACTAAAACTGTGTATGTTTCTTTCTCCAATATATGCTGGAGGAAACTGGGACACCCCTATGAAAACCCACAGATTTTTTTTTGCTTTTGAACTCTGCTGTGGTGCACCCCAGTGGATTCTTACTCACACTAATGTCCTATTACTCACTGGTAATCTTCATTACTCCTAGCTCTGTTGTCCTCATCCCATTCCTCACAAAGTAGAGATTGTCTATCTCCACAACAGAAAGAAAGAACACGAGGAATGCTGGATCCCCTTCCCCTCACCCCTCCCAGATAGTACTTACGTGTACTTACCCAGCCATCCCTCCTGTACTACCAAGCAGTGACAGAAGGCGGCAGTCTGGGAGGAAGTGTGGGGTGTGAGGAATGGGACAAGGACAACACAACCAGGAGTAATTAAGATTACCAGTAAGTAACAGGACATTACCTCCAGGTCTCACTAGTCCTCGTCCCATTCCTCACAAAGTGGAGCATACCCATGGTCACCAAGCCTGGACCTTCAGAACCCCCGAAACACTTCATAACCAAACCACGGGAAAGATAACAGGCTTACACCATACATGCAGTAACCTATAAGTGATTTATTCAGTATAGAAAAGAAAAAAAAAAAAAAAACCAAGATCAAACTGCCCTTAGAACCCCCCCCCCCCCCAGCCAAAATTGAAAGTATCTCGGACCGACGCCTGCCGGAACAACGAGTGCCTGAACAACGAGGTCGGAACAACGACCTCGTTGTTACAAGTAATGCCTTTACCACGAAAGCCTTAACAACGATTTTTCGTTGTGAAGGCATTCCTGGTAAAGGCATTAGTGATAGGCATCCATTGTTCCTGCATGCGTCCCCCTGACCCCCCACCCCCTGGCCCAAAAACCCTGACCCCCCACCCCGCCCCCAAAACAGAAAATACCCCGACCCCTCCACCCCCGCCCTAAACCTAAAACCCCGACCCCCCCACCCCCAAACCAGAAAATACCCCGACCCCCCCACCCCTGGCCCTAAACCTTAAACCTCGACCCCCCGCCCCCAAACCAGAAAATACCCAGACCCCCCACCCTCGACTGTTAACCATAAACCCCGACCCCCGTCCCCATCCCCAAACCAGAAAATACCCCGACCCCCCACCCCCAGCCCTAAACCTTAAACCCCGACCCCCCACCCCCGTCCCCCGGCCCCAAACCAAAAAATACCCCAACCCCCCGCCCTAAACCTAAAACCCCGACCCCCCCCACCCCGCCCCCAAAACAGAAAATACCCGACCTCCCACCCCCAGCCCTAAACCTTAAACCCCAACCCCCCCTCCCCCAAACCAGAAAATACACCAACCCCGACCCTAAACCTAAAACCCCGACCCCCCAACCTGCCCCCAAACCAGAAAATACCCCGACCCCCCACCCCCGGCCCTAAACCTAAAACCCCGACCTCCCACCCCACCCCCCAAACCAGAAAATACCCCAACCCCCGGGCCGAAACCTTAAACCCCGACCCCCCACCCACGCCCCACTTACCAGAAAATACCCCAACCCCCCACCCGGCCCTAATCCTTAAACCCCGACCCCCCACCCCGACCCACTTACCAGAAAATACCCCGACCTTCCAGTTTCAGTGTCTCCAGCCATTCTGAAAGACCTGCATTGATGGACGATTCTGGACAAGCTCCTAAAGGGGATGCCTTTGCAGCCCGCCACTCCGTTAATTCTTACTACCGATGCCAGTTCCCTGGGGTGGGGGCTACTCTTGGGGGACCTTTCTTTTCAAGCCCGATGGTTGTGTCAGGAGAGGCGCAGGTCTACAATTGAAGGGAATTGATTGCCATATGTTGGGCTGTCCAGAGGTTCCATCATCTTCAAGAAGGTCATCATCTGGTGGTAAGGTCGGACAATCAGGTGGCAGTAGTATAGATCAACAACCAAGGAGGATTAATTCCCGTTCCTTCAATGCTGTGGCTCGGCAGTTGTTTCAGTGGGGTGAGTTGCATCTTCTCTGAAAGCAGTTTATTGCAGGAGTTGTCTTTGATGGAGGATGTGTTTTGACAGGTTTGCAGGAGGTTTGGGGTTCCCTTCTGGATCTCTTTACTTCCCGTCTCAATGCCCAGGTTCCCATGTTTTGTGCCCTTTTTTCTCAGGTAGGGGGATTAGGGCGGATGCTTTACCGATTCCCTGGCCCAATTGCTTGTTGTATACAATTCCTCCACTGGCTTTGATTACCCAGTATCTCTCACGGCTGAAGGGAGAGGCCCGGGTGGGGATTGTGGTGGTTCATTTTTGGCCTCAGAGGTTGTGGTTTCCCACTCTCAGGGGGATGGAGATCAGGGTCACTGGCTGATCCCATCTTCCCCATGTCCTTCTCTGGGTCTCAGGCGTCTCCGCCTGTCGGTGTGGAAATTGAAAGGAGGGGGTTGCAATGGAAGGGACTGTCAAGAAAGCCGACCATGCTTCAGTCTTATTATCACCATTGGAATAATTTCAGGAAATGGTGTGAACCACTGCAGTGTTCTCTTCCCACGGTTCTTCAGTTTTTGTGGGAGGGGTTTAAGAAGGGTCTGGCGTTGTCCACTTTGCGCATCCAATGGTCTGCTATCAAGGACTTCCATGCTTCTTGGGGAAATCTCCAAGATGTGGATGATTTGGTGGTTTGGTTGCTGAGTAATTTTTCCTTGTCCGGTCCAGAGGCCTGTCTTTCCTTTTTGGGGTTTACCATTGATCCTGAGGTCTTTGGTTATGTCTCCTTTTGAGTCATTGGATTCTTCTGATATTAAATTTGTCACCTTCAAGGCAGTGTTCTTGATGGCTCCAACCTCAGCAAGGCGTCTCGGGTAGTTGAGTGCCCTTATGGCCAGGGAACCTTTTCTGTCTTTTACTGAGGATGGGGTTGTTTTATGACTCGACTTTTTGTTTGTGCCTAAGGTTTCTTCCCAGTTCCATTGCTCTCAGGAACTCCTTCTTCTAGCCTTGGTGTTGGGTGAGGGAGAGACTTCCGACCTGAATTGGTCTTTATTGGACGTCAGATGAGCTTTGTAGTTGAATCTGGTCCATACCAGATCTTTCTGTAAGTCGGATTCTCTCTTTGTCTCCTTTGGGGCGTCTGCTAAGGGGGAAAGGGCCTTGGGGGTTTCTCTCAGCAGATGGATCAAGTAGACTGTAGAGCCAGTGTATTCAGTGTCAGGGGTGCCTCCTCCTGCAGGTGTTCAGTGTAGGTCCACCAGGGGTGTGGGGCCTCCTGGGCTAAGCTTTGGGGGTGTCTTTTCATGAAATGTGCAGGGCAGATATCTGGGCTTCTGTGAATTCATGTAAAAAATTATTGTTTGCAAAATGTCGAGTGATGAACCTAATTTTGGTGGGAAACGCCCTCAATGCCGACTCCTAAACAACAAAGTCCTGGTAAACGAAAGCGGAACAACGCTTTCCTTAACCACAACTTTATTGTTTTGTGCCTTAACCACGCATGTGCTGAACAACACACATGCGTGGTTAAGGCACAAACAAGGGAGTCGGCTGAGGAGGATGACGCGGACGATGCGATTCAGGTAAGTGGGGCGGGGTTTCAGATTTTGGGGCGGGGTGGGGGGTCTGGGTATTTTCTGGTAAGTGGGGCGGGGGTGCGGGGTCAGGGTTTAAGGTTTAGGGCCGGGGGTGGGGGGTCGGGGTATTTTCTGGTAAATGGGATGGGGGGTCCGGGTTTAAGGTTTAGGGCCGGGGTGGTCAGGGTATTTTCTGATTTTGGGGGTGGAGGGTCTGGGTTTTAGGTTTAGGGCCGGGGGTGGTGGGTCAGGGTATTTTCTGGTAAGTGGGGCGGGGTGGGGGGTCGGGGTTTAAGGTTTAGGGCCGGGAGTGGGAAGTCGGGGTATTTTCTGGTTTGGGGACAGGGGTGTTTTAGGTTTTGGCATGGGGGTGGGGGTATTTTCTTGTAAGTGGGGCAAGGGTGGGGGGTCGGGGTTTAAGGTTTAGGGCCGGGGGTGGGGGGGTCGGGGTATTTTCTGGTAAGTGGGTCGGGGTGGGGGGTCGGGGTTTAAGGATTAGGGCCGGGTGGGGGGTTGGGGTATTTTCTGGTAAGTGGGGCGTGGGTGGGGGGTCGGGGTTTAAGGTTTCGGCCCGGGGGTTGGGGTATTTTCTGGTTTGGGGGGTGGGGTGGGAGGTCGGTGTTTTAGGTTTAGGGCCGGGGGTGGGGGGTCGGGGTATTTTCTGGTTTGGGGGCAGGTTGGGGGGTCGGGGTTTTAGGTTTAGGGTCGGGGTTGGTGTATTTTCTGGTTTGGGGGAGGGGGTGGGGGGGTTGGGGTTTAAGGTTTAGGGCTGGGGGTGGGAGGTCGGGTATTTTCTGTTTTGGGGGGCGGGGTGGGGGGGGTCGGGGTTTTAGGTTTAGGGCGGGGGGTTGGGGTATTTTTTGGTTTGGGGCCGGGGGACGGGGGTGGGGGGTCGGGGTTTAAGGTTTAGGGCTGGGGGTGGGGGGTCGGGTATTTTCTGGTTTGGGGATGGGGACGGGGACGGGGGTCGGGGTTTATGGTTAACAGTCGAGGGTGGGGGGTCTGGGTATTTTCTGGTTTGGGGGCGGGGGGTTGAGGTTTAAGGTTTAGGGCCAGGGGTGGGGGGGTCGGGGTATTTTCTGGTTTGGGGGTGGGGGGGGTCGGGGTTTTAGGTTTAGGGCGGGGGTGGAGGGGTCGGGGTATTTTCTGTTTTGGGGGCCGGGTGGGGGGTTGGGGTATTTTCTGGTAAGTGGGGCGTGGGTGGGGGGTCGGGGTTTAAGGTTTCGGCCCGGGGGTTGGGGTATTTTCTGGTTTGGGGGGTGGGGTGGGAGGTCGGGGTTTTAGGTTTAGGGCCGGGGGTGGGGGGGTCGGGGTATTTTCTGGTTTGGGGGCAGGTTGGGGGGTCGGGGTTTTAGGTTTAGGGTCGGGGGTTGGTGTATTTTCTGGTTTGGGGGAGGGGGGGTTGGGGTTTAAGGTTTAGGGCTGGGGGTGGGAGGTCGGGTATTTTCTGTTTTGGGGGCGGGGTGGGGGGGTCGGGGTTTTAGGTTTAGGGCGGGGGGTTGGGGTATTTTTTGGTTTGGGGCCGGGGGACGGGGGTGGGGGGTCGGGGTTTAAGGTTTAGGGCTGGGGGTGGGGGGTCGGGGTATTTTCTGGTTTGGGGATGGGGACGGGGGTCGGGGTTTATGGTTAACAGTCGAGGGTGGGGGGTCTGGGTATTTTCTGGTTTGGGGGCGGGGGGTCGAGGTTTAAGGTTTAGGGCCAGGGGTGGGGGGGTCGGGGTATTTTCTGGTTTGGGGGTGGGGGGGTCGGGGTTTTAGGTTTAGGGCGGGGGTGGAGGGGTCGGGGTATTTTCTGTTTTGGGGGCGGGGTGGGGGGTCAGGGTTTTTGGGCCAGGGGGTGGGGGGTCAGGGGGACGCATGCAGGAACAATGGATGCCTATCACTAATGCCTTTACCAGGAATGCCTTCACAACGAAAAATCGTTGTTAAGGCTTTCGTGGTAAAGGCATTACTTGTAACAACGAGGTCGTTGTTCCGACCTCGTTGTTCAGGCACTCGTTGTTCCGGCAGGCGTCGGTCCGAGATACTTTCAATTTTGGCTGGGGGGGGTTCTAAGGGCAGTTTGATCTTGGTTTTTTTTTTCTTTTTTTTTTTCTATACTGAATAAATCACTTATAGGTTACTGCATGTATGGTGTAAGCCTGTTATCTTTCCCGTGGTTTGGTTATGAAGTGTTTCGGGGGTTCTGAAGGTCCAGGCTTGGTGACCATGGGTATGCTCCACTTTGTGAGGAATGGGACGAGGACTAGTGAGACCTGGAGGTAATGTCCTATTACTTACTGGTAATCTTAATTACTCCTGGTTGTGTTGTCCTTGTCCCATTCCTCACACCCCACACTTCCTCCCAGACTGCTGCCTTCTGTCACTGCTTGGTAGTACAGGAGGGATGGCTGGGTAAGTACACGTAAGTACTATCTGGGAGGGGTGAGGGGAAGGGGATCCAGCATTCCTCGTGTTCTTTCTTTCTGTTGTGGAGATAGACAATCTCTACTTTGTGAGGAATGGGATGAGGACAAGAGAGCTAGGAGTAATGAAGATTACCAGTGAGTAATAGGACATTAGTGTGAGTAAGAATCCACTGGGGTGCACCACAGCAGAGTTCAAAAGCAAAAAAAAATCTGTGGGTTTTCATAGGGGTGTCCCAGTTTCCTCCAGCATATATTGGAGAAAGAAACATACACAGTTTTAGTGCATTTAATAATATTGTTTGGTTGAGACAGAAGTAGCTGATTGAGTTTCCACCTATTGCATTTACAGTGATATTTTAGAGTGCATTTGCCTGCAGATTTAGTTTTTTTTTAAAGTGTGGTCACTGAAACCTTTAAAAAACTGGAAATACACCCAAATGCCATAGGTTCCTGCATAAGGCCTTGACTGATCTTAATTGATAACTAAAGTATTGGCTTCACCATAGATCTAACCAACCATTTTTCAATAGGTGAACTTTATAAACTAGACATCACAAATATACTGCTGCTCACTGTAAATTAATTTACCCCATCTGGCAACAAGGTTGCATAACTATTTCTATTCTATTATCTCTTTGTTTAATATATATTTTTGTGTAGCTGGCTCCATGCCACATGTGTGTGGGGACTTTACATGTGGACTCCACATTGGCCTTTCACAGTGCAGTGCATAGGTTCCTGCACAAGGCCTTGACTGATCTTAATTGATAACTAAAGTATTGGCTTCACCATAGATCTAACCAACCATTTTTCAATAGGTGAACTTTATAAACTAGACATCACAAATATACTGCTGCTCACTGTAAATTAATTTACCCCATCTGGCAACAAGGTTGCATAACTATTTCTATTCTATTATCTCTTTGTTTAATATATATTTTTGTGTAGCTGGCTCCATGCCACATGTGTGTGGGGACTTTACATTCCCTTCCATTGCAACCCCCTCCTTTCAATTTCCACACCGACAGGCGGAGACGCCTGAGACCCAGAGAAGGACATGGGGAAGATGGGATCAGCCAGTGACCCTGATCTCCATCCCCCTGAGAGTGGGAAACCACAACCTCTGAGGCCAAAAATGAACCACCACAATCCCCACCCGGGCCTCTCCCTTCAGCCGTGAGAGATACTGGGTAATCAAAGCCAGTGGAGGAATTGTATACAACAAGCAATTGGGCCAGGGAATCGGTAAAGCATCCGCCCTAATCCCCCTACCTGAGAAAAAAGGGCACAAAACATGGGAACCTGGGCATTGAGACGGGAAGTAAAGAGATCCAGAAGGGAACCCCAAACCTCCTGCAAACCTGTCAAAACACATCCTCCATCAAAGACAACTCCTGCAATAAACTGCTTTCAGAGAAGATGCAACTCACCCCACTGAAACAACTGCAGAGCCACAGCATTGAAGGAACGGGAATTAATCCTCCTTGGTTGTTGATCTATACTACTGCCACCTGATTGTCCGACCTTACCACCAGATGATGACCTTCTTGAAGATGATGGAACCTCTGGACAGCCCAACATATGGCAATCAATTCCCTTCAATTGTAGACCTGCGCCTCTCCTGACACAACCATCGGGCTTGAAAAGAAAGGTCCCCCAAGAGTAGCCCCCACCCCAGGGAACTGGCATCGGTAGTAAGAATTAACGGAGTGGCGGGCTGCAAAGGCATCCCCTTTAGGAGCTTGTCCAGAATCGTCCATCAATGCAGGTCTTTCAGAATGGCTGGAGACACTGAAACTGGAAGGTCGAATTCCTCTGACCGAGGATCCCAGAAAACCAAAAGAGGAGTCAATTGTGGCCGCAGGTGAAACAGAGCCCACAGCACTGTGAATACTGCTGCTTCCATGAAGCCCAAATGATGAAGTCAGATGCAAACCGGGACCACAGTGTTGAGCAACACTTCCTGGGCCAGGGGCAGCAAAGTCTCCGACCTGAGGAGGGGCAGTAACACCCTGTTGGTGTCTGTATGGAAACAGGCCCCTATAAAAATCAAGCCTTGGGAAGGAAGCAACTGACTCCCAATTTATCAAGACCTAATGGGACTGAAGGGCAGAACACACTTTCCGTAAATCCACCAGAAGGTCATCCCAGGAGGAAGCATGCAGAAGCCAGTCATCTAGGTCAGACTAAATATGACAACCCTGGAGATGAAGACAGGCAACAAGCAGAGCTACCACCTTGGTGAATACTCGTGGCGCAGAACGGAGACTTAAAGGTAGTACTGTAAACTAGTAATGGATGCCCCGGAGACAGTATCTCAGAAACTGCTGTGATGATGGCTGAACTGGCATATGATATTAGGCATCCTGGAGATCCAGAGTTCACATGAAATGCCCGTGTCCCACCAGAGGAATTTTTTTATGCAACGTCTCCATCTTGAAGGGCACATGACAAACAAACTTGTTCAGGGCCTTCACATCCTGATAAAGTAGAACTCAAGACCTTGTTCCAGAAGGGGTACCACTCACCCTGCTTGCTTCTGCAACATGGAAAGAATGTTGAGATGGAGGGCCTCCTGCTTCTCTGGAAGCAAGAGCCACGGGGTTGGACAACCACCAGAGGAAGGAGGAATTTCCCCAAATTCTCTTGTAGCCTGACTGAACAATGTCCATCACCCAAGCATCTGAAGTAGATCCCAGCCAGGCCTGAACAAACCTCTGCAGATGTCCCCCTACCACCACATCCTGCATGACCATCATATAGTCAGGAATGCAGCATGGTTGGTGGAGACTTTGCTTTCTGTTCCCAACCCTTTCAAGCTGGAAACCTCCCCTGAGATCTCAAAAACTGTGTTCTAAGAGGCTGATGCAGAGGAGACTTGCATTTAGGGAAAAACCTGTCCCCATGGCCTGACTCCAAAAACGAAGAATGCATTTTCCTTCATAAGTTTATGCAAGTGAGTCTTCAATGCATGCCCAAACAAGATAGAACCCTGAAAAGGCAACTTTAACACTGAATGTTTCTGAGCAGTATCTGTCCTCCAGTCTCACAATACAAGATTACGACAGGGCGCCAAGAAGGCCCCTTCTGCCAGGGCTGGCGACCCTAACTATATCAAAGGAAAATCCAGAAGAAATGCCACTTATCTCTCAATCAACTGCAGAACCCCAGAACAATCAGAGGATTCATCCAACACCTTTTACAAAGTCCTTAGATCTGAGGTAAGGGATTGAGCCACATAGGACCCACAGATCCCAGCTTTGAGGGCCAGGTGAGCCCCTGAATACACCTTCCCGGGGGAGCCATCCATCTTTTTGTCCACTAGCTCTTTAAGAACTACATCCTTCACCAAGGAAGTGTGCCACACCAGCCTGGCAACAAAGTAATCCACTGGAATGGAGTCCAGCAAGTCTTCATGCATATTATGTAATGGATAGAGTTTAGCCATAAACCAGGGCAATACAATTTTATCGGGATCCCTGCATTCCCTATGCATCACATCCCTAATACAGGAATGAACCAGGACAGTGGTTCCCAACCTTTTGATTTCTGTGGACCCCCACTTTAACATTAGTGGAACCCAGGGACCCCCACTGAATCATCATTGGAATCCGGGGACCCCCGCATGAGTCATTACTGGAAGCTGGGGACCTAATTTGTCAATATTTGTTAATATGTTTTAATTTTCTAAGCAGTCGCGGACCCCCTGAGAAGGCTTCGCGGACCCACAGGGGTCCCTGGACCACAGGTTGGGAACCACTGAACTAGGACATCCACCGGAGTAGAACTTTGAAACTTGTACAAAATTGCAAATGAAGAAGTCTTTGGAACATCCTCAACTTGAAAGCCCACATTACATTTCACCTGGCGAACCAGTCCCGACACTTGACCCCTTGAAATGTACTTCCCAGTTAACTCTTCCGGGGTGGGACCTTCCTCGTCAAAACTAGAGGAAGGGGACACAGCCATCTGAGGAACCCGTTTCTTCCCATCAGCCCCCATCTCTAACAAAGTCTCCGCATGAGCGAGGAGGGGATGAAGAGGTCAATGAAGAAGAGGACAAATCCAAGTGCCTCTGTTTATGGGAGTGTTTCCCCATGCCAGTCAGCCAGAGGCCCACACAGATCAAAGTCCCAGGGATAAGTGTAGGAAATTGCAAAAAAGACAAAGCTGCCACTGAGCAGTAATCACCTCCAAGGTCATTGCTTCTAAATAGCCTGCCAAGGCACTCAGCAACCGGCCTCTGCGAAGGTCAGGCAACATACCCGGCACCCATGCCTATTGACAAAATGCAGCCACAGGAAGACAGGCGAGCAACAGACTTCCTGCTTCCTTTTGGAGACAACGGCCTGCCCCTTTACACCATAGGGCTGAGTGCTCTAAAACACACCAAAATACTAGCCCAGCTAAAAAAATGCAGTACACTGAACAGCCGCTCCCGGACTGTCAAACGCGACCCCCAGCAGGCACGGCAGGCTCGGGGACATTCCGTCAACCCCAGTGAGCCCCACAGGCTGAGTTGCACATCGCGGAGCCTCAGCAAGCCCAGCAGACTGAGGGATGATCCTAGAAACACCGAGGAATCCATGACCGGCAACCGCCCCAGCCCAGCAGGAATGGCTCCCTCAATCCTCATGTAATTCCATTGCAAGGCAGAAAAAAGAACAGGAGGAATGCTGGATAAGTACTCTTAAGTACTACCTGGGAGAGGGGTGGGGAGGGGGATAGAGCATTCCTCGTGCTCTTTTTTCTGTCAAAGAGACAGACAATCTTCACTTTGTGAGAAATGGGACAAGGACTAGCGGGACCTGGAAGTAATGATTTCTATAAAATGGTTTTACGCTTTGGACACCTGGTTCCACTGTTTAAAATAATGTCAGCTGCTGTGGATGACTATTGTTCAGGGTTCTGGGCAGGGAGCACATGATAAGTACTAACATGAGAAGGGTGAGTGACGAAGTTTGTTGTCCTTCTCAGACTGGCATGTGTAGATAGGTGGGTCTGCGGCTGGAGGGGCCAAGTCCTATGTTGTGTTTCAGGTACTAAAGGAGACTACACAATTTATTATGGGTAAAGTGTGTAATATGTTTTGTTTTTCACATTGGCCTCAAAAGTGCTCAGGATCACTTCCCACTATTTCCCTTCATGGAATTACTATTACCTGGGGTCTTGGTCTCAGTATGGAGAAATGTTAAGATTTAAATGTTTTGTGGAAAAGCATGCTATTATTATTTCTGTGCCATTTACCACATATTTCCCCTAGGTCTTTCAGATAGATTTTACTTTCTTCTACCTGCAGGAGTTTGGCCCTCCCTCCAGCCACTTTCATATGGAAATGAGGTGTCTTCTTCTCCATCAATGCTATAACTTATTTTTTCCTCCTGCTAGGGAAGCAGACTGAAAGTCTAGGGTGGCTCAAGGAATTAATGGTTTTAGTTACTAATATTTCCATTTCCTATTTACACTTCAAAGGTAGCACTTTGAAAACCATTGTCTCCAACCAAGTCTTGGTATTGCTAAGTGCCACTGTTACCACCACTCATGCTTCTGGTTATCAGAGGCCAACCTATTGTCTTCTAGGAGGTAAGCCATTAAGAAGTTAATTAGTCAATAATGTGTGCTCAGCTTCCACTGCAAGGTTGAGAAGCAAGCCAGTTCTACATCAGTTTACTCTTAGCACAAACTAAACTTTTACAAAGCTACTTTTCCACTAAAGTCATCAATGGCCTCTGTAGCCTTTTCCCATCCTTGGCTATGAAGAAGTTATTGTATTTATAACTAGACCTATTTCTAAAACGTGCAGCTTTATGTACACAGTGAAAAGAGCCTTTTGTGATTGTTCATATTGAGGGCATGCTTTTCCCAATGTGTCATATACTACATTTTTATATAAGAATCACGCAGTCTACTGTGCCGCAATGTATACTTTAGTGGTAAAGGCCCTAATCCTTCTGATGTGGCACTACAATGCTCTTAAGCTGCAGCACAGCAAAAACCCTATGGTGCTCTCCGGAGTAGTTTTTGTCATAAAATGAAATGTTTTTTTCAGTCAACAAAAAAATAACATGTTTTAACATTTGTATATGTATTACTGAACTGCAGAAATGGGAATTTAAAAAACAGTTTAGGAGAGCCAAATGTTAGGAATAATAATTATCTTCCCCGGTCAAATTAGCATGGTCCATATTCAAGATTCTCTCATTGGTTACTGTAGTGATCTCATTATGATCTGAATAAGATTGTTTGCACAGCAATTGTATACATGGGTTTTAAGCCAACCAAAAGGCGTAATGCTTTGATGTGAATAGAACTGTGGACCCACCAGAACTTCTCCCAATAGAACACACAATCTGTCAAAATAACATTTCTTACAAGACCCTCAAACTGGGACGCAATATGTCAAAAATACTAACTGAGTTGAATAAGCCATCTTCTTTGGACCGACAGGCAATCCTGCATATTTTTGTTAAAGGAATTTAAACCTATAGATACACGCTTGTGCTTCTGACGGAGTTAATTTTCCAATTTCAGTGTAAAATATTGGATAAAATATTTATTGTTTTATAATCTTCTAATAAGGTAACATCTCAGGCCCCAATAGATTTTTTTTTTACACCAGGGAATAACAGGCATTTGGTTTCAGAAAAAATAACTATCTCTATTTTGAGCAGAATCCAGTAAATCACGTCTACTCTATAAACATGTTTGAATGAGGCCCTCATTAACTTATCATAACGCAGGAAATGATGTCAGAGCATTCAGGGGAGGATCGCTATTAATACTTGCATCCACATCAGCTAAACAATATTGACAATGTGAGGGTTCAAAATGCATCCGTGATGGAAAATCTATGGTGAGGAAATCTTGGATAAAGAAGCATTGGTGAGGTTTGCAGGGCAGGTGCTTTTTTAGCTGACGGAATCACCCAATACTTAAACTGTGTGCCCTTCCACCGAAATTTTGGGAGTACCTCCCCACAAACACTGTTCGATCAAAAACAAAATGACGTTGTGTATGCGAGTTAAACAACTAGATATTTTGCTGCCAGACCATCAACTAGATCAACAACTACAGTAAGGAACAATTTTAGAAAAGCTACTCTAACTCTCAAGGAAGGAAGAGAACATTGAGGGCGAGAACAGATTGTTACTGAAGCTATTAATAGATAATTTCTTGTCAGATCATTTGTTCGTTTTCTGTTGCCAGCTCCCAAAGACTTTGGGAAAATGTGCAACACACAGCAACTTTCTCTTTATACAGAAACCCATGAATAAGGACTGGATAAGATACTGCTTCACCCCATTTTAAGGGAGAATCACTCAAGAACATTAGATCAGAATGATTGTCTAATGGTCTTTGAATCAGACAAGGCCCACGGACCTAGAGAGGACATTCAAAATGACACTAAAAATATCAGGATGAGTAAGCATGCCTCTATGTATAGATTCAATAACATGGATGCAACCACAATCGCTGAAACATTTTATTTAAGAAATGCCCCTTACATTTGAATTAATGCCTCTCACAGCAAGCGCAGGATCCAAAGGAAGTCGGCAAACCTTGATTTCCCAAAACAAGCTTTCAAGTCTGTTGATTTCTTTCCTTAGCACTTCCTGTAAAACAAAATACAGCTTGATTCGCTTTTTAAAAAAAAATATTTTACTAATTATAGAAAATTATGTTTTTCTTTTAGTCAGTCAAATAGGATAACTGCTGACATGAAGTGAACCGATGATTACTTGACACGAGAACGTTTGCTTGTTTCTACATAAGAAACATGCATAAAGATATGATTATTATATCAAATATTTGTTTGGTAATAGTTTTTTGGCAACATGTACAAAGTATGCAGCTGCACATAAAATTCTTCTGAATGCAAATAATCTTAAAAATAACTTTTTTTTAAATAAACTATCCCACAGCACCGGGTCATTAGGATTTGTGGCCACAAATGTAAAATGCAAAAATGAGTTTCATTAAATGTGGTGTTTTGCCGTTGCGTGCACTGTGCGAAATGAGATAAATATTTCCATTTTGTTCCATTTGAAAAAACAAGAGGAGCATTACTGATGAAAACCAACAATATTAAAATAATGTGTACTCTTTTTTAAAATGTGTCAATTTTATAGCATTTTAAAAGCTTTCAATGATTTATTTTGCATTTTCATAGCGTCTGACCAAACCTGGAGGATGTCAGGATGCAGGAAAGAGAAAAACTGAAGAGATGGATTATCTCTTTACAGAGACTCGAAGAAATCAAAGCGATCTATGTAACATCGGAAGAGTGTATTATGATAGAAAGAGTAGGTTGTGATCGATATGAGTTAAAGGCCAGCAAAGAAGGCTGTAGGAAAAATGAGCAAGTGAAGTCGGTAAAGAGCACCGGAATACAAAGGAGTGCGGGGGAGAGTGGAGAGGACCGAGAGGACGAGATGAACAAAAGTGATGATAGGGCACCCAGAATGAAAAAGTAGAGGAGCAGCAGAATCTTGAAGTGATAAAGGAGAAAAGGAAGGTAGCAGCAGAAGAGTGGGAGAAAAAAATACCTGCTAATTTTTTAAATATTTTTTAATTATCAAAGTGTCTCAGGTGCTGGTGACTTGAGTCCAAAGTGGATGAGCATCTCTGGAGAACGACTGATTTTCTGCTGCATGATGTTTAATTTACAGAGTATGTGCTCCTGAGGTATTTTTCAGGCATTAACCACTTCGCTGCCAGCCCTTTTCCCCCTCAGGTGGCAGGCCTTTTTTTGTCTGTTTGGGGCAGTTCACGCTTAGGCCCTCATAACCTTTTTTCCACATAAGCTACCCACGCCAAATTTACATCCTTTTTTTCCAACATCCTAGTAATTCTAGAGGTACCCAGACTTTGTGGGTTCCCACGAAGGAGACCAAGAAATTAGCCAAAATACAGCAAAAATGTCCTTTATAAAAAAAACAACAAAGGGTTTGCAGTGCTAAAATCAGCATCTTCCCCGCTTCCAGGAACAGGCAGGCTTGAATCAGAAAAACACATTTTTCAACACAATTTTTGCATTTTACTGGGACATGCCCCATTTTTACAATTTTTGGTGCTTTCGGCCTCCTTCCAGTTAGTGACAGAAATGCGTAAGAAACCAATGCTAGATACCAAAAACCTAAACATTTCTGAAAAGTAGACAAAATTCCTAATTCAGCAAGGGGTCCTTTGTGTAGATCCTACAAGATTTTTCTACAGAAAATAACATCTGAAATAAAAAGAAATATTGAAATTGATGTGAAAAAAAACAGCCATTTTTCTCCATGTTGTACTCTAACTTTTTCCTGCGGTGAGATTTTTAAAAGCAATATACCGTTACATCTGCTGGACTCTTCTGGTTGCGAGGGTCTATAGGGATTGTAGGTTCATCAAGAACCCGAGGTACCCAGAGCCAATAAATGAGCTAGACTTTGCAATGGGTTTTCATTCTATACCGGGTATACAGCAATTCATTGGCTGAAATATAAGGAGTGAAAAATAGGTATCAAGAAAAACTTTGTATTTCCAAAATGGGCACAAGATAAGGTGTTGAGAAGCAGTAGTTATTTGCAGATCTCTGGTGCCCATACTAGCATGTGAATTACAGGGCATTTCTCAAGTAGACGTCTTTTTTACACACTGTCTTACATTTGGAAGGAAAAATGTAGAGAAGGACAAGAGGCAATAACACTTGTTTTGCTATTCTGTGTTCCCCCAAGTCTCCCGATAAAAATGGTACCCCACTTGTGTGGGTAGGCCTAATGCTTGCGTCAGGAAACGCAACATGGACACATCAAATTTTTACATTGAAATCTGACGTGTTTTTTGCAAAGTGCATTCCTGTAGATTTTGGCCTCTAGCTGAGCCGGCACCTAGGGACACCCACCAAACCTGTGCATTTTTGAAAACTAGACACCTAGGGGAATCGAAGATGGGGTGACTTTTGGGGCTCTCACCAGGCTCTGTTACCCAGAATCTTTTCCAAACCTCAAAATTTGGCCAAAAAAACCCACTTTTTCCTCACATTTCGGTGACAGAAAGTTCTTGAATCTGAGAGGAGCCACAGATTTCCTTCCATCCAGCATTCCACCAAGTCTCCCGATAAAACTGGTACCTCACTTGTGTGAGTAGGCCTAGCGCCCGCGCCAGATATTGCCCCAAAACACAACTTGAACACATCACATTTTCCTAAAAAAAACAGACCTGTTTTTTGCAAAGTGACTAGCTGTGGATTTTGGTCTCTAGCTCAGCCGGCACCTATGGAAACCTACCAAAGCTGCACATTTTTGAAAACTAAGCACCTAGGGGAATCTAAGATGGGGTGGCTTGTGGGGCTCTCACCAGGTTAGGTTACCCAGAATCCTTTGCAAACCTCAAAATGTGGCCCAAAAAATAATAATTCCTCACATTTCAGTGACAGAAAGCTCTGGAATCTGAGACGAGCCACAAATTTCCTTCCGCCCAGCGTTCCCATAGGTCTCCCGATAAAAATGGTACCTCACTTGTGTGGATAGGCCTAGTGCCCGCGAAGGAAAATGCCCCAAAACACTATATGGACACATCAAAATTATCAAATACAAAGCTACCTGGTTTTTGGGGGGGGACCTGCATTTTTTGTCCTGGGCTCAGCAGCCATCTAGGGAAACCTACCAAACTCAGATATTTCTGAAAACTAGACACCCGAGGGAGTCCAGGGAGGTGTGACTCGCATGGATCCCCCAATGTTTTCTTACCCAGAATCTTTAGCAAACCTCAAATTTAGCTAAAAAAAAAAAAATCACATGTTTCCCACATTTCTGTGTGGGATCACTGCACCTAGACAAATTTCCTAATACCCAACGTTCCCCTCAGTCTCCCGGTAAAAATGATACCTCACTTGTGTAGGTGAGCCAAGTGCCTTTGACAGGGAAGAGCCAAAAACATGTCAAAATTGAGGGGGAGCCAAAGTGGGTCCAAAAAGGGCAGTTTGAAAAAAACATTTTTAGGCTGACAAGTGTGCCAGAATTTTTATCAGTATAGATAAGACAATACTGGGTGGTAGGAATTTTGTGGATTCCTGCAGATTCTGGAAGGTTCCAACACAGAAATATGGGAAAAATGTGTGATTTCCAGCAAAGTTGGAGGTTTGCAGGGCATTGTGGGTAAGAAAAGGGTGTGGGGTGCATGTGAAGTACACCACCCTGGAATCACCCAGATGTTTAGTTTTCAAATGAGTCTAGGTCTTGTGGATTGTTCTACATGGCAGCGTCCCAAAGTCCAAAAATTGCAGCCCTCACAATTCCAAGTGGGACGATTTTGAGAGTTAGCCAAGCTCTCATGGCCCAAATGTAAAACCAAAACCCAAAATAATCAAATGTCCTCTTGCTTGCCATGGAATAAGATGTTTTAGTGTGTGGGGGGGGGGAGCTAAAAGACTGTTACTCCCTTCAGTTGGGTGGGAGCATAACCAGGCCCATACTGGTTGGTAGCCACACCCCACTATTTGTTTTTTTTAATTCACTGGCATCTAGTAGACTTTCTACTCCCCCCCCGGGGTGTGGATCGGGGGTAATTGTAATTGGCAGAACAACTTTGGCCCCATTTATTTGGGGTAGGAGTATGGCCATACCCCGACCCTCCTATTTTGGAGAAAAAGAAATCTTCCCTGGTCTCTGGTGGGCTTTCTGCCCCCCCTTGGGGGCAGATGGGCCTTCCAAAAATAGGCCAATCGCCAACAGTAATGTGTCCCCATGGGGAGCGACCCTTGCTCAAGGGGCTGACCCTCAAACAAAACACACACATACACACACGCCAATCACTGGTGCCTAGTGGTTTCTGCCCCCCCGGGGGCAGATCGGCCTAATAGAAATAGGCTGATCTGCTCCCAAAGGGAGCAGAAGTGGCCTAAAATAAATTTGCCACCCGGAAAGCGACCCTTGCCTTACATATAAAACATACAAATAAACAAAAATTATCCTTGGTGTCTAGGGGGTTTCTGCCCCCCTGGGGTAGATCGGCCTAATTATATTAGGCTGATCTGCCCCCAGGTGGGGCAGAAATTACCTAAAAATAATTTGGCCCTCTGGGAGTGGCCCTTGCCTAAGGGGCCGCTCCCCTCATGTCAAAATGCCCCCCCCCCAAAAAAACTCCCTTGTGTCTAGTGGGCAGCACAAATGCTGAGAAAGACATCAAAGGAGAGGCCTTTCCTTTTCTTTGATGCCTTTCTCGGCCCCTCCACTTGATTGGAGGAGAAATGCAAAAGCATTTCTCCTCCGATCCAAGGGGCAGGCCTCTGATGAGGTCAGCGCGTAACTGCGCGCTGACATCATCAGACGCCAAGGGGGGGTGGAGGTGGAAGGGGAAGCGATTCCCCTTCCATCCCTGCAGTGGGAGCTAGCATGCCCCCTATGAGCCGGTACCATGAACCAGGAGCCGGTACCATGATGTAACGGTTACGTTCTTGCCACCTCAGCACCACAGCCAAGGACGTAACCGTTACGTCCTTGGCTGCCAAGGGGTTAAAAAAAGGGCTCAGCACTGGAGCAGAAAAACCCTCAGCAGCAAAAGGGGTTAAGCATGCTTCACTGGATTAGTCGTTTATTTTTATTTCCCCATATGCATTTAATCAATAATTAATGTAATGTAGTTTTGTATAGCTCCAAAATCCTGGCAGGACTAGTATTGTAAAAGATTTTTAATTAAATGTGTAGAACCAATTTGGTATACTTTTTGTGTTTATTAAGACTATCCTGAAAGAAATTGAATGCATAATGAGTCTAACCTGAGAAACAACCAAAGATGGAAGCCTTAACAATGAAAGTGGAGGTGTTGGATACAAGGCTGAGGGCTTCCTTCAAGAATTATCAGGAAATGGACATCTAGCTAACTTGTTTAAAGGAGCGAGTGAAAGTCAAGCTAAATAGACAATTCATCACTTTGACCCATAAAACCACAGATCTAAAGAATAGATCCAGATGGTTCAATATTTGCATAACTGGAACCCCTCAGTGTAAGAAATTGGGTTTTTGTTTGAGAGCGGTGGAAACCATCCCAAGCAACAACCACAGGCCTTGTCAAAGTTAACCACAAAAGTCAATACATTAACCTGTGCCTAATCTTCTGGCAGCTTTACCCAAAAGCAGTCAGCCTTAACTTAGATGCACTGTGTTAGGTATTTATGCAGCAAACAAATAGTAGTAAACTGAAAACACAACACAAGAAACATTTCAGTCTATTTAGTACAATAGAGTAAATCTGAACACATGAAATGAGATCAAAATAAAAAAATCCAATAAATAGAAACAGAGTTATGAGTTTTTAAAGATTAAAGTTAAAAACAGCACCTAGAAGATCTGAGCGCCAAGCACAGGTATCTGGTCACAATAGATGGGGGCAAAGTTAAGGTTAACTACAATGTAGCAAGGTTTGACTACCCAAGGTGGGATGGGACTGGTCTCGGCTTATCTTGAGAAAGTAAGGTTCTGCAGGGCAAGGCTGCAAACGGTGCCCAGGAAGGAGATATCATCATCTGGAAGCAGCAGGACAAAGTCATAGTGAAGATTTCTACGTTTAAACTTTGTCACTTTTTTGTAAGTTCAAAATCTCCAACAGGATGAAGCTGCAAGCTGTAGCCTACAAGGGCTCCATGAGGCTGGGTACACCTTCTGGGAGGTCCTGCTGAATAGGATTTGATGCTGTTGAGAAGGACATAGCAGGAGCTACTGCAAAGGCAGGCCGACCAGTGATGAGCCTTTGGTAGATCAGCGAGCAGATATGTCCCGGACTTCTGACACCATTCAGGCCAATTTTCTGTGAAAGTCCAAAGTTTCAGGTTTTAGCAGTAGTAGAACCATAAGCACCACTTCCAAGGGTCCAGGACTGGTTAGGCACCCCTTGCAGGGTCAGGACTCACCCCAGGCAGAAGGCAAGTATGGGTTTTTGTTATGTCCCTGTAGGTCATACAGGAGGCCAGTCAACTAGCCCTTGGAGTCACTCTGGTAGTTCTGGGAGCAAGCAGCAAGGCAGGCCTCAAGCATCAGGCCAGTTTGCTAAAAGCAGCAGGGCAGTCCTCTGAAGAACAAAGCAGGCATTAAACAGCAGGGCAGTGATCTGAAGTACTTGTGGTGGTCTTTTGCATATTCAGGAGTGTACTGAGTTGATCTGAGATGTTGGATGCTGCCCTTTGAAGTCAGAGAAACTTCTAGGCTATCCCCAATCTGGTTCTGTAAATTGCCTTACTGCCCAAGCCTAGGCTCCAAGTGGTTTAGGGTGATTTAAGGCCAGTTTTGAGTTCTTTTGTGAGTGTGCTGAGTACATGTATTATCACTTTATCAGGGACTAAGAAGTAATTGTGTGTTAGACAAGTTAACCGTGTTTAGAGGAGAGAGCTGTTGGGTCTTAACCATGGAGTGTTAGGGGTTTCCATGGCCAAGGAATGTTGGGGTTTCTAAGCGGCTGGAATTTTCCAGGGAATCAGCTTGAGATGAGCAGCAGCGGATTATTTACCTTGATCATTCTGCTGTACATTGCATCTTAATAAATACTTACCTGGATAACTGCATCCTTTTAGTGTAGCCGAGGATAGGATACAAACCCACCTGTGAGGAAGTTCTGTTTCAGTGCACCCTGTGCTGTGCACTGGAACTTTGTTCCTCCTGCACACTGCGTGTTGGCTGTCGCTAGAGGAGCATGTCTGTCCACTGCTGTATGGTGCCCCAGATGAGACACATTTTGAAGTGGTGAGAGTGTGGCTACTGCAAAGCTCCCTGGTTATCGCAGTGCATGTGTGTAAGAGTTGACGGGACCTTTAACTCCTGATTTCACCAGGCATGCGCAAGTGTCATCTTGGTCCGGCCAGGCTTGAGCTCTACTGTGATGAGTCCACGCACTGTGAGGCAGGACACATGGCCACCTGGTCCATCATGAATGCGCGTAATAGCTAAAGTACCCTTTTGGATCATCATATAACTGATGTTTCATCATTGCTTCGGAGAACCAGTCAATGCTCGTAACGGACGTTTCATCATCGGATATTGAGCATTATTCAATGTGCCAGCATTCTGAGGTACTGGGTTTTTCAGAACCGGTACTGATCCGGTAACCCAGCGGTGCCAGGGTACACCCAAAGACCTCGGGTACTTTCCTGATTCAGACTACAGAAACTCAGAGTCTTCTAGGTGAAGTCAAAGATCGAATTTATTGGCTGCAACCAATTGACAAGTGTCCTAGAAGTACAACAGCACGATTTGTATGTTCTCAGGAGACTGTGTTTCAATGCAGTCAGGTTTCCTTATATACAGTTTTTTAAGCTTCAGGCAAACATTCTTGACATTTTGGTTGGTCATTCACATGTTTTTACTACAAAGGAAAAAACAGTGTCATGATGAAACCTTATATTTCATGTCATCCAACCCATAATAAATTACCCGGCAAGGCCTAGTATTTTACATCAGATAAGTGTGGACCCCCAATAAAAACGGGCACCTCCCCCTCGTAAAGTAAGAAGAAGAAAAGAGCAGGTGCAGGTGTGAGCAAGATTAGGCAGGGTGTGTGAGCGATAATAAGGGTTTTATGGCATGGTGTGCCTTGATGCTATCTGATTCGGCCACTGGGAGAGGGACTGACCAAACAGGTTTGGCCTGAGGCAATGGTTCCAGCTTGCCCAGGCCAGAGAGAAGTCAATCAAGGTGTACGTGTCCTTGGAATCAAATCTGACTGTATTATAAGCCTATGTGAGGGCAACTTTTAAAAATGGCTGCTGTGTATAAAATGGGAGCCACGAGTGCAGGACGAAAATGGCGATTTCGAGGTGAAAACGCTGCTGGAATTGAGCGAAAATGCTCATGCTTAGTGTACTAGTCATTATCGGTCTTTTGATACTAAAATCGTACTGCTGTGGCAAAGTAAATTACATGGGTCCAGAATTTTTAGAACCACAATTCAAGCTAAGAGGCAGTTTTTACCATTTATGGATACTACATTGTTGATGTCTATTATAAGGCTCTATTCTTTTTACATCTGAGAGATGAGTGTTTCCTTCTTTCTTGTGTTCATCATTATATACAATATCCTATGTTCAGTAACTTAACTAGAAAGAGAGACATAATTACTTGCTTGTTTGTCGCATTTTTAACTTGTGCATGGTTCATGCTATCAGTCAGTATCACCGAGAACAAGTGATCCAGTATCAGCTATAGCTATCAGAGTCAATCTCTCTGTTCCCCAGCCATACAACAATCCATGGATACACCTTCTGCTTTCTCACCTAATCCAACAGCTTCTGAGTCAGACCAGGAACAGTGGAAAGAGGTCTTTGAGGCATAGCTGGATAAGAAGTCTTTCACATATAAAAATAAATTTGCCAAACTGCAACATTGTTTGGGCTCTGAAGGTCGGACATTTCTAAAACACTGGCACGTATAAAAGGTTGGACCTTGATATAGTCAAGCAATATACTGAAGGCAATGTTTCCTTTTTATGGATTTCCTTTTTATTTTGCTCTAGCTCATACATTTCTTTCACATAACAAGCAAAATGGTAATCTTCTTAATCTTTTTCAGGATCAGGGGAATTAGATCACAAGGGATAAACTGCCCACAGATTGAAAAGAAAAGAGCTACAGCTAAGTATTTTATGTTCTTTTTACTAAGCGTTTAGAATGGGGGGGCGAACTTATGAGGAATGTCACCACTCCTTCTTATATCACCATCGTGTTCCAGATCCTTGATTGTTTGACCACCAAGCATGCCTCCCTAGGTGTCAGAACCCTGGCAGTCTTACGCAGGTGACCCCTTTATGGACCAGTCACTCCCAGCCCACCACAACCTGTCTCAGATTTCCCGGTCATCCCTAGCATACGTTCACGTTCCCAGGTTAGCCACACTCCTCCTGGAGCGTGATGGGGTGGTTCGAGGTGACGGTGGGCTCCGGGCCTCTGTGTTACTGCTTCTTCTGACTTCCAGACCTCGTTGTAAGTGGAGACTCGCGGTAGAAGGGTCTCCATCGGAACTTGATGAGCTTTGGCGGCAGATCCCCAAGTCGGGTCCATCTTCATCCGGGGAGCATGCCTCTCGACTCCCACAGAGCGTTGTTCTTCCTGCTTGTTTGTGCCTCCCTCCTCAGACAGCCAACCACAGTCAAGCTCCAAAACCCCAGAGTTGATTTCGTGTCCGCCTTCTTCCTGTGTGAACATCAGCGCCCTAAAGGGGCAAGCATCCCAGGTATCCTGAAAGGGAAGTAAAGGCTCATCTTGTGATGCACAAGAACAGGGGAAGGGCAAGGGTATAGACCAATCGATGCCCTGTCCCCGTCACAAACATATTCCTAGAGAAGTTGTTCTTCTGGATGATGGTGATGGTGAGTGCAAAGGTGGAAACTTTGATGAGTATGCCTCTGCTATTAAGTCCTTAGATGCAAGGTTGAAGGCGTGCAAAAACATTACCATGGAAAGGCATACATTTTATAAAATAGATCAAAGTGCTAGAGAATCTGTAGCAAGCTTTGTGGGGGCCCAAAGGATTTTAAGAGAGTTAAGTAATGACTGTCAAGACTATCTCTAGGGTTGTGAAGCTTGCGATTGTATGGGGAGTGTCGATGAATATAATAAAAAGGCCTTTTTGCATGTTGAACATAAATGGGGTGGAAGTAAGGGTTAGGGCAGACTCGGGTTCTACTTTTACCTTGTCTGAGCGAAGAAGTATGGGAAAATTCCTTCAGTAGAATTCAACTGAAGGATTCTGTGATTTGCCTTGTTGGCAAACCACCTGACAAATTGTGGCAAAGCTGAATTTTAAGAATAGGGTCATGGAGATGTAGTATATGTGACAAAGGAGGATGCTAGCTTTTTGGGATAACACAATCAAAAGTATTTAGGAATACTGTTGGACCCCCAATAATCTAGCTCAAGTAATACTGAGGAACGAGTATGTTCAAGTTCTTTCTATTGAGAAAAATGCATGGGAGAATGCTTATTTTGAAGTGTTTCAAGGATTTTTGACCTGTTTAAGGGTTTTGTACATAAAATAAAAGTGGTAGTCGCTGCACGTTCTGTAGTAAATAATGTTCGGAGAGTGCCCTTAGCATTGCGTTCGGAATTAAGAAAGGAATTGGATAAACTATTGTGGCAGGACATCACAGAACCCATAGAGTGTTGTGACTGGGTTACACTGATTGTTTTTGCCCGCAAGGTGAACAGATCCATTCACATGCTTGGATTTACATGATTTCAATGACCAGATATGGCTTGATCATCATCCCCTTCCCATCATCACAGAACTTTTATTCATACTCAAGGGGAGCAAGGTTTTCAGTCTTCAAGACGTGGCCTTGGCGTACCATCAAATCAAACTGCACCCAGATTACAGGTATTTCACATGTTTCATAACTCCTAAGGGACATTATCAATTTAAATGAATTCCTTTTGGTCCAGCTTTCACATCAACTGTCTTTCAAAGAGAAGTGGAGAGTGTTTTCAAGGGTCTGATGGCTTTGTAGCATTCCAGGATGATGTGTTAGTCTTTGGTGGTGGTCAAGGGCTCCACGACAAGAGATTACATGTAGTGTTGTCCATTTTGAAAGGGATTGGGGTGACCTCAGTGCAGAGAAATGCAAGTTCACTACTTCCAGCATTGATTAATTAGGATACAAATTGTCTGCCAATGGAGTTGTATCAAAAGCGTATCTTGTAAAGGCCATCAAAGATTTGATGGCCCATGAAAAACAAGGATCGATTGATGGGATTAACAGATTTTAACAGAAGATTGATTCCCAGGCATGTACAAAAAATGTACAATATGAGAAACCTTTTGAAAAAAATATCAAATTTAAGTGGAGCTGTGAATGCAGTCAGGGGTTAAATGTTTGTAAAGAATGAAGTAGCTCATTCCATTCCCCTTCAGACTTTTGACACCCGGGATCAAAGTGTAATTATGACTGGTGCCAGCCAGAGGGTCTAAATGACGTCCTCCAGAAACAAAGGGAAGGGAGAGATGAAGCAGTCACATTTGCTTCAAGAATCTTTAGGGGGGCTGAGTCATCACATTCTGTGATAGAGAGAGAAGCTCTGGAATGCTGGTGGGGTATCAGGAACTTCAAACATTACATGTGGAGCATCCTCTTCATTGTACATGTTGATCATAAACACCTTATACAGTTGTCTACCACTAAGGATGGGAAAATAACTACACCAAGAATTGTCAAATGGCAGTGCAGGCTGCAGGAGTATGATTATTGGATAGAGCTCATACCAGGTGCCAAGAATCTGTTGGCCAATTGTCTTTCTCGTCTTCCTGGATGTGATCAAGATATGAAAAAGGAAGAATTGTGTGCTGATGAGGCGGAGTAGGAGAGCACGGTTGAGAGTCACTCTGAGGGTGCCATGTCACAGGATGAATGGATTGCTGTATGCAAGTCAGACAAGGGAATGATGGAGGTAAGAGAGGGTATCTGTTAGACCTGACAGGCTTAGGGTGAGTTTCCCTTTATCATTTTGCCTGTTTGTCTCACATTTTTTCTGTATCTTTCTGTTGGCCTTAGGACTCTGAGCACTTTACCACTACTAGCAAGTGCTAAAGTGCATGTGCTTCTCCCCTAAAACATTGTGACATTAGTGTATATACAAATGGCATATATAATTTACTTCTGAGTCCCTTGTAAAGTGGTAGATCCATATACCCAGGGTCTGTAAATTAAATGTTACTGGTGGGCCTGCAGCACTGACTATGCCCTGAACTGGATCAGGTCCTTCCTCACCGGAAAAACACAGAGGGTCGGACTACCACCATTCATGTCAGAATCTAAAGACACCTGCTTTGGAGTGACCCAAGGATCCTCACTCAGCCCGGCGCTTTTTAACGTCTACGTGGCCCCACTCGCTAAGATCACCAAACACCACGAGCTAAACAGTCTCCTACGATGACGACACCCAACTGATCCTCTCCCTGCTCAAGGACTCTGCTTAAGCCAAGCCAAGACAAATTTCCACAATAGGATAAGAGCAGTCGCCGCCTGGGTGGAGACCAGTTGCCTCAAGCTCAACTCGGACAAGACAGATATCCTCGTGATTGGCTCCACCCCTTTTGCCTGGAACAATTCCTGATGGCCCAGCTCTCTGGGTAATGCCTCTACCCCCACTGACCAGGCACGCAACCTCGGCATAATCCTGGGCTCCTCTCTAGTGATGACCCTCCCCCCCAAGTTAATGCCATCTCTTCATCAAGCTTCCACACCCTCCATCTCTTGTGGAAGATTTTCAAATGGATTTCCCCTGACATAAGGAAGACAGTCACCCATGCACTCATCACCAGCAAACTAGACTACGGCAACGCACTCTATGCCGGCATCACTAAGAAACTTCAATCAAGACTACAAAGAGTTCAGAATGCAGCAGCCAGACTCATCCTGGACATCCCGGACACGGCCGAATCTCCTCCAACCTCTGAGACCTACACTCGCTCCCAGTCAACAAGTGCATCACTTACAAACCCCTGATCCACACCTTCAACGCACTGCACAACATAGGACCAGCATACCTCAACCACCACCTCACCTTCTACATACCCTATAGACATCTCTGTTCCTCCCAGATCACCCTTGCAGCTGTCCCCAAGACATGAAAAAAATACAGCAGGAGGAAAGTCGTTCTCCTACCTAGCAGCCCAGACATGAAACACAATGCCCCTCAAGCTCAGGCAGACCGTATCACTGAAACAGTTCAGGAAGGACTTCAAGACCTGGCTCTTCGACTGAGCAGCACGCCTACATCCAGTGCCTTCAGACCCTATAGGTCACCTATGGGTGATAAGCTGCGCTTTATAAATCCATGATTGATTGATTCAGTCAGGATTAGCGAGTTACACTCCTAATACAACTCCTGCCTTCCCAGGCCTGGCTCCAGACTCACACCAATGGGTTGGACACTACATTTTGTGAGGGCAGCCATAGCCTTATCAGATGTAAGTGTCAGCTTCTCCCTCCACTCTAGCCCAGATGACCCATCAGGATATGCAGGCTACACCCCAGCTCCCTTTGTGTCACTGTCTAGTGGAGATTCATTCTGACCCAGACAGGGAATACAGAAGCAGGCAGTCACAGAATGGTTTAAGCAAGAAAATTCCCACTTTCTAAAAGTGGCATTTTCAAACTGACAATCTAAAAACCAACTCTACCAAAAGATGTATTTTTAAATTGTGAGTTCAGAGACCCCAAACTCCATATTTACATCTGCTCCCAAAGGGAAACTGAAAATTAAAAGATATTTAAAGGCAGTCCCCATGTTATGAGAGAGATAGGCCTTGCAACATTGAAAACCACATTTTGCAGTATTTCACTGTCAGGACATGTGAAACACATCAGTTCATGGTCCACCTTTAACGTACACTACACCCTGCCCAGGGGACAACCTAGGGCCTACTTTAGGGGTACCTTACATGTACAATAAGGGAAGGTTTGAGCCTGGGAAGTGGGTACACTTGCTGTGTCAAATTGGCAGTTTAAAACTGCACCCACAGACACTGCAGTGGCAGGTCTGAGTCATGTTTACAGGGCTACTCATGTGGGTGGCACAATCAGTGCAGCAGGCCCACTAGTAGCATTTGATTTACAGGCTCTGGGCACCTTTAGTGCACTTTAATAGGGCCTTACTAGGAAATCAAATATGCCAATCACGGAAAAGTCAATTACACTGGAACACTTGCACTTTAACACTGGTCAGCAGTGGTAAAGTGCCCAGAGTACCAAAAACAGAGTCCAGCACACAGTCAAAACATGGGAAGCTGAGGCACAAAAGACAGAGGAGACCACACCAAGGATGCCAGGTCTAACAGTGATATATTCATGCTTGTGAAGTGTCTCCAAGGACTTGGATTGAGCTTGCCCCCTGTTCTGAAGTCTTAGGGCCATCAAAGACTTATCTCTCCCAGCTCCTGGACTCTCTGCTGAGACTCCTACCCTGCCAAGTGGTGCCTAACCCAGTCCCTGGGCCCTGGAAAGGAGACTCTGGTGTAAAACCAAGAAGAATGAAGTGCACACACTTCGGACTGACGCCCCTGCCGAATTCCACACCCCTGCCTGCAACTGAAGCCGTGGTCCTTGCTGGAGTGTGATGACCTCGCAGGCCCGATGCCACTGCAGCCTTGCTGAAGTCCACGACTCTGAGTCCCTTAGTGCTATGTCACCTATGTCCGTGACATCCCAGTTCGCCGTGCTGTGCCATGACCACCGGATATCAACCTTGCGGGAAGTGTGAAGATCCAATGCTTCACATTGGCACTGCCTCACCTCCACAGCAAGGAACTGACGCCTCGTGCCGATGCTTCTGCTCCTTCGCTCCCCAGCACCAGCACCAGAACCTACACCACACCAGATCCGGTGAGGCCTCGATCCCTGACTCTGTGGACCAGCTTGTTTCCTCATTTTCACAATGTACTGTACACCTGGGGGACCGTGCGACTCTGTGAAATGCGCCATTGGTGTTGGATTATTGGGAACAAATCTGTCACAATGCAGTGATTTAACAAAATTGAACCATTTGTGTTTCTAAGCACTATATTGAAGTTAAATCTTTAAAAATTCATAACTTCACTTGTGTATGTTGGATTTTTGTTGTTTTCATCTTGTTTGCTGTAGATAAATACTGGCTATTTTCTAAACTGGTGTGGTGTCCCTTTTGTAACGTTGTTACTGTATTACTGTGTGTGTTGCTACAAATACTTTACATATTGCCTTTGAGATAAGCCTAACTGCTTGTGCCACGCTACCAAGGTGGTGAGCAGGGGTTATCTTAAGTATATCCCTTGCCCTGACCTTAGTGAGGGTCCCTGCTTGGACAGAGTGTAAACTGACTGCCAACCAGAGACCCTGTTTCTAACATTGGGTATTTCCACTTGGGCTCTGACCCTAGCAAAGCAGTACACTACTGGTCCTGGGCAGAACCCTACTGGAGTAAGGACTAGATTGCTGTAAGGATTGCCACTTTGCTTAGACTGACTGTTCTAAGGAAGTTGCCCTGCTGATCTCTGCCCTGCTGAGGACATGGACTGGACCCATGTCACTTAAACTTAGATTGACTCCAAGGGCCTGCTGACTTGCTCCCTGTTCTTCTGCAGTCTCAGGGACATTAAAGACTGCTTGCAACTCTCCTGGTGCTGCTGGAATATGCCATCTGTGAATCCTTCCCTTGCCTGAGGATCCCCGTCCAGTCCTAGGCCTCAGAAAGGCTTTGGCAGATGCTTTCTGCTAAAACCGACACATTGTCACCACTGTGGCTGTTGGAACTGACACATTATCCCTTCTACACCGATGCAGAGGCTGTTCGATGACAGCGAAATCACAGCCTGCATGGCCAGACGATAATGCTTTGTGCGGCTCTGTGATGATGCATTGTATTCATCTCAATGGAGGTTGATGCCAACATTGGACCAGACTGCAAGGAAAATATCACTACATCACCTTTGCATTTTGTCCTCAATGTCAATGCTTTCTCAATACAAGGTACTTCTTCAGTGGACTCTGTGTGGGTTCTGTAGCCAGCTTACCCTCCTCAGTGGTCAACCTGAATTTTGGATTTTCAACAGTCCCTCATGACCTCAAGGAGCCTTTTGACAGCTAGGGACTTCTAGGCACTATTTTTTGTTCAAGCTTTAGAAAATAATATCTCAACCTCTACTGATTAGATTTTTGTTGTTTAGGTCTTGTTTTACTCAGATAAATATTCTCTATTTTTCTAAACCTTTTATGGTATTTTCATTGTGTTACTGTGAGTGTTTTTTGCATAAATACTTTACACATTGCCTCTTAAGTTAAGCCTGTCTGCTCTGTGCCAAGTTACCAGAGGGTCAATCAATCAATCAATCATTTGTAAAGCGCAAATTGTCAACCATGTGGGTATCTAGGTGCTAGGAGCAGGCGCTAGGAGCAGAGGGTGTGCACAGGGTAATTTAAAGTGTGTATCTGACTTGCCCTGACAAGGATTGTGATCCCTACTTGGACAGGATGCATACCTCTGCCAACTAGAGGCAAATGTCTTGCAGTATCCTTCAAGTGTGGTCCTGGTGGAAGTTAAACAAAAAAGTATTGTGAAGAGTATAAGTGGGTATTTGAGGAGTTATCTACTGTCAATGGTGTTCTATTTCAGTTGAATGTCCTAGTGGTGCCTGGGGAAATAAGGAACAAAGAGTTAGCCTTGGCCCATGAGAGGCATATTGGTATCAGTATGATGAAAAGGAGGATTTGTGAAAATTTTTGGTGGCCAGGTCTGTGCCAAAGTGTTTAACACTAAGAGATAGAGTGTATAAGTAGTACCATTAGCAACAAATCTCAAGCTACCTTTCTAAGTCCCATGGAGGCAATAAGAGTGTCCAACAGAGCCTGAAGTAAATTGGCTTTTGATGTCATTGGCCCCATGGTTGGCATGGTGACAGGCTTGAGTATGGCATAGTGGTTACACATTTTACAGAACTCTTTTTAACATCTATATTTCTCCCCTGGCAAGAAACATTGAACCATATGGACTATCTTTAGTATCCTATGCGGATGATACTCAGATGGTCTTCTCTTTCTCGACTAACCGAGAACAGGCTACTTTATCTTCCTGTCTTTCAGATTTCGGCAGATAGCAAACTCAACCTCAACGACGGAAAAAACAAAGTCATGATGGTTGGGAACTTTTCTTTACTTGAGTCTCCTTCTCCAGCTGCGGATTGGTTTAAAGAACTTCCCCCGCCAAAAGAAACTATTAAGAGTCTCGGCTTCTGGTTGGACCCTCACCTTACAATTGAATACCATTCCAAGAAACTGGCAGCTACCTGTTTGGTTTTCTAAGAACTCTCAGGAAAATCTTTAAGATTCGTCCATTCTCAGCCAAAAGACTCCTCATTCAGGCTCTAATACTATCACGTCTTGACTACGGGAATATGTTGTTCCTGAGCTCCCCCTCTTATGTGCTAAAGAGACTACAAGTGGCGCAGAATGCTGCAGCTCGCTTACTCTCAGACACCCCCAGACATTTGTCTGCCATGCCAGCCTTTGCTTCTCTCCATTGGCTTCCTGTTGAACAGCGCATCATCTTTAAAGCTATGTGCTTTGTACACCGAGCTCTTGGAAATTAGGGTCCAGTTTTTCATAGACAAATGATTACACCCTATACCCCTCAGAGAACACTCAGATCTTCATCAACCTTTCTAATTAACTCCTTTCATTCTAAAAAACCTAGATGGGGGTAGATCCTTTGCCTGTAGAGGAGCTAAAATCTGGAACTCCCTCCCCCTAGAGCTTTGTCATGACATGTCTGAACTTTCCTTTCGTAGAAAACTGAAAACTTTACTGTTCCCCGTATAGTCCTGTTCCTATTGCCTAGTGATTCTCCATCAGCGCTGGGAGGCCTCCGGGTAGCCATGCTGTAGGAAGTTGGCTCTGTATATACTATTTCAAAGTAAGAAATAGTGTGCATAGAGTCCAAGGGTTCCCCTTAGAGGTAAGATAGTGGCAAAAAGAGATAATTCTAATGCTCTATTTTGAAGTAGTGTGGTCGAGCAGTTGGCTTATCAGAGGGTAGTGTTAAGCATTTGTTGTACACACACAGGCAATAAATGAGGAACACACACTCAAAGACTTACTCCAGGCCAATAGGTTTTTATAGAAAAATATATTTTCTTAGTTTATTTTAAGAACCACAGGTTCAAGATTTACAAGTAATACTTTAAATGTAAGGTACTTCTCTTAGATACTTTAGGAACTTTGAATAGAAGCAATATCATATACAGTCTTTGTAAAAATGGCAGTAAGCTATTTTCAAAGTGGACACAGTGCAAAAATCAACAGATCCTGGGGGAGGTGAGTAAAGGTTAGGTAAAACACTTACAAGTCTCAAAGTTGGGGCCAAGGTAGCCCACAGTTGGGGGTTTAAGGCAACCCCAAAGTTACCACACCAGCAGCTCAGGGCCGGTCAGGTGCAGAGGTGAAAGAGGTGCCCAAAACACATAGGCTTCAATGGAGAACAGGGGTGCCCCGGTTCCAGTCTGCCAGCAGGTAAGTACCCGCGTCCTCGGACCAGGGGGGTTTTGTAGGGCACCGGAGGGGACACAAGCAGGCACAGAAAGTACACCCTCAGCGGCACAGGGGAGGCCGGGTGCAGTGTGCAAACAGGCGTTGGGTTTTAAATAGAAAGTAATGGAGGGACACTTCAACGATGCAGGCAGGCACGGGGGGCTCCTTGTGGTAGCCACCACCTTTGCTAGGCAGATGGTTGCCTGGGGGTCGCTCCTGCACTGGAGTTCGGTTCCTTCAGGGCCTGGGGGCTGCGGGTGCAGTGTTGGTTCCAGGCGTTGGGTCCCTTGTTACAGGCAGTCGCGGTCAGGGGGAGCCTCTGGATTCTCTCTGCAGGTGTCGCTGTGGGGGTTCAATTGGGTCGTCTCTGGTTACGCATGAGCTCGCAGTCTCTGGGGAGTCCTCCCTGAGGTGTTTGTTTTCTGCAGGTCGAGCCGGGGGCGTTGGGTGCAGAGTGGAAAGTCTCAGGCTTCCGGCGGGAAACGTGAAGTCTTTAAATTTGCTTCTTTGTTGGAAAGAAGTTGCAGGATTTTGAACAGAGCCGCTGTTCACAGGAGTTTCTTGGTCCTTGGGTGCAGGGCAGTCCTCTGAGGCTTCAGAGGTCGCTGGTCCCTGTTGGATGCGTCGCTGTTGCAGTTTTCTTCAAAGTTGGGAGACAGGCCGGTAGGTCTGGTGCCAAAGCAGTTGTCGTCTCCGTCTTCTCTGCAGGGCTTCAGGTCAGCAGTCCTCCTTCTTGTTAAGGTTGCAGGAATCTAGTTTCAAAGGTTCTGGGGTGCCCCTAAATACTGAATTTAGGGGTGTGTTTAGGTCTGGGAGGGCAGTAGCCAATGGCTACTGTCCTTGAGGGTGGCTACACCATCTTTGTGCCTCCTCCCTGTGGGGAGGGGGGCACATCCCTAATCCTATTGGGGGAATCCTCCAAACGCAAGATGGAGGATTTCTCAAGGCACGGGTCGCCTCAGCTCAGGACACCTTAGGGGCTGTCCTGACTGGTGGGTGACTCCCCCTTGTTTTTCTCATTTTCTCCTCCAGCCTTGCCGCCAAAAGTGGGGGCAGTGACCGGAGGGGCGGGCATCTCCACTAGCTTGGATGCCCTGGGGCGCTGTAACAAAATGGGTGAGCAGGGGGTGGTGAGAAGCACCTCCATCCAGTACAGGCTTTGTTCCTGGCCACAGAGTGACAAAGGCACTCTCCCCATGTGGCCACCAACATGTCAGGTGTGTGGCAGACTGGCAGGAACTGGTCAGCCTAAACTGGAAGTCGGGTATGTTTTCAGGGGGCATCTCTAAGATGCCCTGTGGGTGAATTTTACAGTAAATTGTACACTGGCATCAGTGTGTATTTATTGTGCTGAGAAGTTGATACCAAACTTCCCAGTTTTCAGTGTAGCCATTATGGTACTGTGGAGTTTGTGTTTGACAAACTCCCAGACCATATACTCTTATGGCTACCCTGCACTTACAATGTCTAAGGTTTTGATTAGACACTGTAGGGGCATAGTGCTCATGCACATATGCCCTCACTGTGGTTTAGTGCACCCTGACTTAGGGATGTAAGGCCTGCTAGAGGGGTGACTTGCCTATGCCACAGGCAGTGTGAGGTTGGCATGGCACTCTGAGGGGAGTCCCATGTCGACTTAGTCATTTTCTCCCCACCAGCACACACAAGCTGTGAAGCAGTGTGCATGTGCTGAGTGAGGGGTCCCTAGGGTGGCATAAGACATGCTGCATCCCTTAGAGACCTTCCCTGGCATCAGGGCCCTTGGTACCAGGGGTACCAGTTACAAGGGACTTACCTGAGTGCCAGGGTTGTGACAATTGTGGAGACAAAGGTACAGTTTAGGGAAAGAACACTGGTGCTGGGGCCTGGTTAGCAGGGTTAGCAGGGTCCCAGCACACTTTCAAATCATAACTTAGCATCAGCAAAGGCAAAAAGTCAGTGGGTAACCATGCCAAGGAGGCATTTCCTTACACATGCTCTCTATAAATCCCATGGACTAAATTAAACTGGCCAAAAGGTATGTTTATGAAAACTGCCAATAGCTTCAAGGTTATTGAATTTATAGAGTCTATCTTCTAAGGAGGGATTCCTGATGAGATCTTTACAGACAATGGGATTCGGTTCACATCTACTCAGTACATGGAGTTTTTTAAGGTTTTGGAAATCAATCATACCAAGGCTTCATTTGAATCACCCAGTGAGTAACGGTCTTGTTCAGGGATTTAGTAGAGTCAACAAGGATAATGTACAGTTGGTGAAGTTCAATGGAATTGCATTTTAGAATTGAGGATGTAACGCTGACACTGGAGTATCAACTTTTTGTATTGTTGAGAGGCAGGGTTCATGCATCCAAAATGATAAGGCAGTGGATGGGGGAATGTTCTGTGTAGTTCTAGGTAGATGATGTGGGTGGGGGTGTGAAAACAGGTTACAGGCACAAAACAGGTATGTGGGCAAGTATGGAAGTAAATTAAAGGTGTCAGTTGGAGACTATGTGAGGATTAAGATTTTGGCAATTTGGCCCAAAGGAGAGTCCATGTCTTTTGCACCAAGGAAACTGTTAGATTTGAGGAAGATTGTGGTGAGATTGGAGTATGGTAAGTGGTGGAATAAAGACAAAATATCTGTAGCTCATGTTCAGTATGTGGAGACTCAACTGGGGACAGGGGTAAGAGTGAGGAAGGCGAGGTGAATGGCAAAATGAATGATGATTTGGGCAATGAAGGAGAGCGTAGAGTATCACTGAAGAGAAGGAAATTGGCAGATAAATTTCAAGAATATTATCTACTTTAGTGTAATGTACAACCTTATTTTTATGACTACACAGGGTATTATGTTTCTGACCTCTCAAGGTAGGCTTGTGTACATGTCCATATAACCTTTTGGTTTTTATTTTAGTTTTTATGTTAGCCAGTGGACTATATATTTTCCGTTATAGTGCTGTATTCATTATGTTATATTTTTGCTGTTTAATGTTATAGGGGGAAGGTTGTGGTGGGTTTTAACCAGAGGGTGCTGGGGGTTTCCATGTTTAAGGAATGTTGGCGTCTCTAAGGGAATGGAATTTTCCAGGAGATCAGTTGGAACTAAACAGAGGTGGTTAATGTACCTTGATCATCCTGCTATACATTGCATCTTCATAAATACTTACCTGGAGTGCTATTGCCAACAAACATGAAATTCAGAAAACAAAAAGGGAGGAGGCAAAATGTTTAGGGAAGACCACATCAAAGGCTGTCAGGTCTAACACAGATGTCACTGAGATGAGGGCCCCTGACCTGAAGACCCCTTTGGATAGGACATGTAGACCCCTTTAGATGGGAGGATACCTGTAGCCCCATTCATCGCTGATAGCAAATTATGTTATCCTTTAGATTTGAATCCAGTCAAAGTAACCATTAAAAATGTTCGGCTACTGAAAGACTGGTTTATCTGTATGTATCTTCTCTGGGATCGGGTGACTGTGTCTCCTTCAAGATAAGTAAAAAAAAAAAAAAAAACACTTGCTTCCCCAGCCAGGGGTGGTCATAGCCCACTTGAACTCACATGTGATCAGGTGTAGGAATGCTCAATGGTGAAGCATGTCACTTTATGTGGGTGAAGGCCTTGCATTTCCCAGTGGTGTATCTGTTCCAAAATGATGATTAGCGTATTCTATGCTTTTTCTTTGTGAGTATAGATTTGATACAGAGGACACAAGAGTTGAAAATTTAGGACCCCTCTCCCCTCCTAGTTAGAGAGCATTAACGTTTCACACTGGTATCAAATAACGATCTTAGGACAGGGATGATGTGAATGAATAATCTGATATTAAGTAAATGAGAATAACAAATACAAATATTAAAATTAAAGGACTCAATCCCACACAGGACACTGCATAGAATGTGTGAATTCATTAGAAATCTATGCTATTTTGCAGTTTTGGCCCCACAGTAATTCAAACTGTAAAACTGATGTATCCAAATCCAAAGGGTAAAGAATAGTTATGTTTTACTTTTTTCGTTACAATGGAAATGTGAAACAAATATTGAAATAGTTCTATTGAACTCATCTGTGCTTTCTCTTGTTACAGCGCTAAGCACATTTCATTTTTAAGAGAATTTTGTGAAATAAAAATTAAAATATGATTACACTGTCTATGCCACCAAAGCTGGTGTGGTACTGTGAATTTATGGTAAATGCAATTGATATTTTTTGTCCATTTACCTTAGTGAACCCAAATAGTTGAGACATATTATTATAAGTGAAAATGGCCGGGCATTCGAAGCCCATGATATAATGGATGCACAGAAATCATGTCCTGTGCAAAAATGGTACCACATAAAATAACGATGAGGACACTCGTTGCAAGTTGTGGCCTTGCTTTAGGACACAAGAGCTGCATTTACTCCTGTGGCCTTACATGGGAATGGAAGGGTTATATTTACTCCCACTGCCTTATGGGAGTGAGGGGAGGCAGATATGCCAATTCCAATGTTGCACTTACTGGAATTGGTGGCTTCATGGTATTATGTGTTAAGTATTATTATTAATTATAGGTATGCAACTATCATAAAGGACACTCAGATTCCATTTTATTCCTTATTAAGATTAAGACACTCCCTTTCATTACAGAAGCCAATTTTTTTTATTTATTTTAACTACATTCTGCACCTTATCAAATTGGTGCTCGCCTGTTTCCACACATTTTGCATTTTCAAAATTCCCAATACATCCAGGTCACAGGAGCATAATCCAAAAGTTGAGTACCACCATTGTTTTTATTTTTAGTCATTCAGCCCATATGGTGGGAAACATTATTTCTGTACTTTTGAGAAAATGCCCCTTTTTGCTTGGTCACCCCATTTGTTTGCTGAGTTTTACTGCTGCTTTTGGACTCTGCACATTGGGGCAGATCAGCCCAATGTATGTGCTCTGATCCCCAAAGCATATAGAAATTGGTTAATCCTTGATGGGTGTATGCAGCTCTCCTATAACGCCATAGCATATTTTGTAGAAACTGCAACCATGACATGAAAAGTCACTTTTTTTCATCCACTAGTGTGATAATGATAACATGGTTTCAGGTCTACTATTGTGACCGTGTAAAATTGCAATGTGACCTATTAAAATAGCACTATATGATAGGTAAAAACCTCCCTTTTAAACATTAATTAGCCATCTCTGTAACTGCCTTATAGACAATAACTGCCTAATAGACAATAAGGTTGGGTGCATGGTATTTAAAATTATACATGTAGACAAATAATGTTAACATGTCCCTGCTGTGCAAAGGGTTGAAGAGCTAGTATCACTGTGGTAGGCTTAGCTGTCCTATATAGAAAACCATGGAGCAGATTAACATACTAACACTTCTAACTCAGAAAAGGGACCAGCGATAAAATTATTTAAAAAATATTTTTCATAGTTCTTAAAAATCCAATTCAATGGTGAAACTAAACTCCTGTTAAATATAAGGAAAGGTAACTTGTAAACTGTTACTCTTTACCTGCCTGAGCTTTCAGGAGGCTTATTTGCATTAGATCTCCAGCTACTCTCATCCAGTGCTCAGCCTTGTTTGAGGTATGTGAATGAAGTGTGAAATTCCTCCTGTGAGCACGCAATAGGGGTAAAAATTCCTCCTGTGAGCACTCAATAGGGTTAGCGGAATGGGCAGAGATGACTCCTCTGAAGTTCATAGAATATTCAGCGTAGGGTCTGTGGGCATCCATTTTGACCCAGTCTCAAAAACTACCTGACAATTATGTTTAAAGCACAAGTAAAAGTGTTGCACACTTCAAAGGGATCTAACAAGATGCTAGGGCAATTCTTGGGTGTCACCTTTCTGGTTGCTCAAGGGCCCTGGCTTTTGTCCCACCAGACTTCTTTCTCTGATTTTTTTGTAGGTACAGTGCATTCTTGAAACTGGATGTTATTGTTAGATGTCACTAGCACACTAGGAGTGCCTCACACACACTCGGAGCCCTAGTTTAGTGTGGCCAAAGACCTTTGTCATCCTGAAAATGCTTTGAAAAAATTTATTTTGAGTCTTTTGGCAGTAAAGGAAACAGAAATGACTTCAGTAGTAGGTAGGTCAGGGCCTGGTAACCCTTGTCCAATGGTCAGAGACAAACTATGAGTGTCTTAACGTGTCCCCCACCCACATGCTGTTAAACCCTACAAAGCTGGCCCCTCACCCTGCCTTATTCAAAACACTGCTGGATACCAGGTAGGCTGCACCATCTAGACTTAGCATCTATGACCTGTGGGAAGGACCTGAGAAGGTTGGACACTGTTCCACTTGAAATATAAGAATAGAAATATCTCCAAGGATCATTAGGCTGATCTCCTGGGTGGATTTAGGAACACAAAAAGCTGAAGAGTGCATTCTTGTTAAATATTCCATTGGACTTTGCTGTTGCCCTCTGTCTGATTGTAGGGGTCAGAGTAACTAGGGTAACTTGATGTAGCATAATCACGCAAAATGATCCAAAAATATTGTAAGATTACACTAAATAAAGTGAGATGAATAATTCAGCATTTAGTGCCATTTCTTAGGGAGAAAAAATGCCCTCATATGTCTAAACTTGTTGCGAGGCTGCATTTTGCGCTAGGAAATAATGCTTAATGCACTAAATGCAACAGAACACGAATGGCGAGTGCAAGCAGACATTTGCGTACACTAAATGTGCTCTCACTGTAGATTTTTTTTCCCCCATAATAATTTTTAATTACATGAGTGGGTGTAATCCCGTTTTTATCAGTAATTGTGAATTAAAGAGTAACGTGGAATTACCAAAATTACGCCCAGTACTACCTAACATCCTGAGTGACTAAGTTCTCCCCCTGAGGTACTTGGGGCCTTGGAAATGTTCTCCTGACTCTTTTCTTAGAAAATTGACAGAGTCCCCTTTCAGATTGGAACCTAGAAAATGTTTTGAACTTCCCTACTTTCAGAACCTAGCGGGACTAATAGGTTTGGTGCATCGGACCCAGGCACCATTATGGTCGGCATCAAATTGCACTTAGATCCCATTATACTGTGACCACTGGTCACAATTAGTTCCTTGCAATTCTTGGCACTACTGTCTCTTAAATATTCAGAACATTCGTCTCTCCAGTTCCCCTTATTGGATTTTTGCGATTTTTGGTTTCTTTTTGTATACTAAAGCTTAGTCCTTTTTTCTACATTATAAACCTTTTTTGTACATTAGAGTGGGATGTTTATTGTGTTTCTTTTTGGATGTTGTAACTGCTTTGGCACTTCTACCTGCTTTACAAATGTTCTCTAAAGTGCCTTTGTTTGGTCTCTGCCAAAGCCACCAGAGATCGAGCTCAGGTTTAAATCACTGAAAGCTTTAACTAGACTGCAAGAAAGGTGGTTTATTATATGGGGTAGTTGTTGGACTTCACTGTGTAATAAACTTACAAACCAATATAAGGTCCAGTCAGGATTGTTTGCAAAACATTACCTGAACCCTCGGCAGCTGTAGCTTTGCGCAGTCAGGTTTTGTCAAAGGAAAAGGTGCAAAGCATTTAGAAGTTCCAAAACAGTTGAATACGAATTGAACACAACACAAAAAAGCCATTTAAAAAAGTTCCTCTTATTTATATGAATGTCTAATCACAGCCTTTTTTTCATTCAATTACTTTTATGGATCCTTTAAATGATGATGTTGATCTGCCAGCTTACGGGCTATCACACCTTTAAGCCTGCCCTGATAAGGATTTTTTACTTTTCTCAGCTTCTCATTATTATTATGTTGTGCTACAGAATTAGATACCTGTGGTGATTTGGTTTAACACTCTTTTCCAAGCGATTTGTTTAATGATTCATTTGGCAAATCTCCCTCTTTTTTCATTAATTTATTCTAGATATCCTGATTGACCTTTCCATTAAACCCATCGGAGGTAATTCTTCTGATCATGGTGGGTAAGCTAATACAATCCCTTGAGTGTTGCTGTAGTATTGCACTTCCAACAATATTTTTGTCACGTTTTATTTTTGTTCAAGTGACTAAAGATTGCCTTGGTATACATACGTGTTTTGTTGTTTTTGTTTTCGCAGATTACTACAGGTTTGGTGCTAGTATACACAGAATGGCAGTGAGTAAAGATTTCCTTTGCTTCTCCCTTTTTGTATGAAGAGAACTGTATTAATTTACGAGACATTCTGGAGAATGATTTTCTTTCTAGTCCTGACGAAGCGCCATGAGATCCTGTTGGGCAAGTTTAAGGCGTGAAACGTGTTGATTTATCATAGAGGCTGAAGTCACTGTGCTTTACCCTTTTGTTAAGAGTGAGGGATCATTGTTTCCCAGTTACTTTTACTGTGTTTTTATCCTTGATAGGGTCCTTATTTGTCTATTAAATTATTTCATATATTGAGGGGATACCCAAGCCAATTTAAAAAAAAAAAATATTCTCTCCAGCTGTTTCCTCAGTAACCTAATTTTTTGGTACTGGGTTGATAAGAGACATTCATTGGCTTGTGGTCCTATGTAGGACCCCATCAGACATTGCAGTACCAGTCTGCTGTGGAGCAGAGCCTGATTATGATCCATGAGGGCTTGTGCTTCTGAGTATGTGTGCCTAAGAGAAGGGTTGAATCTTTCTCCCTTTGTTTGGAACAGTGCATCTATTGATAGTTACAATGTATATGGGGAGAACGTGCACTGGACCAGTTAATCTCCCAGTCCCCCTTTTTTTCTTCATAAACACTAAAATAAACAAAATTCACCTCTGGTTTCCAGACATGTAAATATTATGCAAATAATAAATCACTGTTTTCCTTTAAATGACAAACGAACAGTAGCCACTGCAGCAGTTAGAGGTTAGTTTGAAAACTTGTGTATTTGGCATTGTTAGCACATCGGTCCTTAATAAGTAAACTTAGGAGGGGAACGCGTATGGGTCGGTGAACCTTTTGACTCGTTTAAGATGTCCTTATCATAGCTCCAATATAGGGAACAACAATCAATACACAATAATCAATAATCATTGGTCAAACCACTAATCAATGGAGTCAGTAATTGTCACACACCATGACTTTCCAGCCATGAATAACCACACCTTTAGTAAAAGTTTAGTAATTTTATTTCCCTTATATCAACAATGCTAAAATCGCGTAGATTAATCTCAAAGTCCTGTCGGAACGCATATGAGAACAAATTTTATTAACCAAAAAGACGCAAGAAACACAACCTAATCAAAACTTGAATCACAATACATTCTAAAGCATCAGTGCAACTCATTAGCAAAGTTAACTTCAATAAGTCTACTAGTCCATAAGGTTCAACAAAGTAGTCTGTCAACCATTTGTCTCTTTAATTATATCAGTAGTCATGTAGATACCCTCAACTAATCCAGATTAGCATCAGCATGTCGGGCTTCATGCAAAACAATTTAGAACATAAATTTAGGAAACATTTAGCTAAGGAAAACTAATAAGACAGCGCAGTTGGTACCTAGAAAGAAAAGGCACAAAAATACAATTCAGTCATTTTGTCATATCTACCTATCCTCGGTGTGGGTCAGCAACCAGAATCAGTCTTTGTCCTCAAGTCATCAATCGAACAGCAACACATCAGGCTCTCAATCAGAGAGTATGAGCCCAATGACAGAATCTCAAATCTCTTCTAAGTCTCTCCTTCTCGACAGCAGTCTGCCTAAAAATCTGAATAAGGACTAATCTGCCTCTGTTCTCCTCTGCCATTTTGTTATACCAAAGTCACCCAAACTATCCCCTAATTCTCAATTGGTCAACTAATCTTACGTTATTACTCTGTCCAATAGTGTTCATATACCAAATCTATGAATTCTAATATTTCGCCCTTTACACAATGTTGATTGGTCTGCCATACGATGTTCTCATCATCCGGCTCGTCAGGTATCGTATTTGTTGCATCTTCCTCTCCAGTCAGTGTCTTCATTGTTCGCATCCTGGGAAAGAAACTCTTGCATATATTACACACATTTTGATACATTACTAGAGACATCATCTCCTGTCCGTCGGTTCCCATAGAAAGCTTTGGTTAAGCATTTTATTAAACCAATTAACATTTCACAGTTAGTTCACTTGGTCAGCATTTTCTATTAAACGCTAAGAAATACAGCTTCTGCATGATGCCTGGCAAACTAAGCCAAGACACTTGCTAAATTAAGGCCTACAATGAATAAACTAGAGCATAATTCATAACCCTTATTATGGCATATAACTACATTAATCTATACATTTTCAATATTTCACACATATCAATCATCAATTAGTACATTTTGTGAACGCTGGTGGCCATTTTCCGAGGTCACAATTTCAAACGTGTGCATTATTTTTCTCTACGTTATCTATTTTCTACAGAATTCACTGTTCAAAATACATAAACACTCATTAATAATTTCTAATTAAGACATCTGCTTCAGCAGCATCCACCTACCTATGCCAAACCATCTCTCTCCTTTTACTCTCATCTTCTCTCTTGTTACCTGTCTGATATTTTTTATGACTGCTGTACCCTCTGTTGGCATCTCCAATGCCGTTAGTGGTGTCTTGGCTGATGGAAATGCCAATACTGAACTATTTGACAGAGAGACGTTGTTTGTTATTATCAGTCAACCCTGCCTTAATTAAATGCCACATTTTTGCAAAAGAGATGTGTTTGGGTATGTATAGCAAGTGTAATACAGTGAAATTACGACATGACTATAGTTAAAATAGGATGCCCTGAATGAGTACAAGTTGTAACAGAATTTTACTAGAAATGTAGTTTTGTATGAAAATACATTTCACTTCCCAAATTAATTAAAAAAACAGACAAGTGAGTTTCTCTGCATGTATGATTTTAATTGTATATCTGACAAAACAGTCATAGGCGAGAATGTCAGAAAAAAGGAACCGTTTCACACCAAAAGGTCCTTCCTTTTTCATATAGTAAGCACACCTAAATTAACCTTTTGTTACCACGGTAGAGTTGGCATTGTTCCAATTGCCGAGAATTAATTCCACCAATACAGTTAAAAGAATGTTTTAATATTTTCAGCCAATTGGAAAATGGATTACTGCAATGTTTCGCTCTGTAGGTTTGAGTGATAGATAATTAACGAGTGCAAATTAGAAGTGGCTACCGTAATCTTACACATTTGTAGCTATAGTTTTCCTGTAATGCATGCACAGCCATGCGTGAAACGTTGCTCGTGTGACTTTTTCCAAGGCCAGCATAAAAGTGATGTTTTGAAACCAGCTCTGTACTTTACAGTTCCCTTACATGATTTATAATCAAAATATAAGGCACGTAGTGAAGGGCCTGATGAAGTGATGAAAATGAGCGCAACTTTGGCTTTAATTAGATGGGTCATAGGATGTGAGCGACTGAACTTTGTTTTTGTGCTTTGCACTATGTTTTGAGTATATTTTACATCCAAGCCTGGGTAAAACTGTTGTCAGTGGACAAAAGGGAGGGCATCTACTTAAACACTGCTATTACAAGAGTAAAGTGAGTAAGTCAAAGTCACCTCAATTTACTTTGTGTGTTCTGTTTTTAAAGTTCTCAGTATTTTACAGTTTGCATTTCTGATGGCCTTAGTTTACACTTTACAATAACTCTATCTGGAAAATGAATTTAGAAAGTGCTGCGAACATAATATATGAAATAAAGTACCTCTTGCTATATATTATAAGCACGTTGCAAGACAACAAGATGTTTCACGCACATGTAAATGAATGAGGTCAAAGGCAGAGTCCTTTTGCTAGTTTATGGACTCCAATGTGACTTGCAAATCCTTAACCTGTAGGAGGAAATTATTCCCTATAATACATGGTACAAAAACTAAATATGTTGACATAAACATCTACTTTCTGCTTGTCACTATACAGCTAGAAAACAAGGCAGAAGAAAAAAAGCCACTGAAAAAAAAGTCGTCAAACAATTGCTTTAATTACGCTCCTTTGCCTTTTCCCTAGGGTGCTGGCACTGGTAGGCATCGTTACATCAGAACTAATTAATTAGGGCCTGATTTAAAGTCTGGCAGAGGGGGTTACTCTCTCACAAACATGATGGATTTCCCATCCGCTGCGTTACGATCTCATAATAGGCCTATGGAGAGCGTGATAGGGCAGACGGGATACTTATTACATTTGTGACAGAATAAACTATCCGCCAAATTCTAAATCAGGCCCTTAGTTAGGGATAAGAATGTAAGTTAACCTCACTTTCCCTCTGGGTGATGGGTGGAATGTTTGAATTAATCTCAGCCACTAATAATTACATTTTGAAAAAGACTGGAAGTTACCCTGGGTGATTGCTAGAATTCCATCCAAAACATTGTTTGTTGCAGTTCACATCCTACAGGTTTGCCCAGACCTGGGACACAAGCTGCACCGTATTGATGAGGCCCAAACAGAATGAAATTAGTTCTGGAGGGGTTTTGTTCAGCAGTTTGGGATGAACTGCTCCCAAGATTAGAAAGGTCATTACTGATCTACGTATGGCAGGTATCTGTGAAGAGAGGGGATCATATTAGATGGGATGCTCAACATGGCTGCTCAGGTGAATGCAGTCACCTCCTCCTGCTTCCACTTGCTACGCATCCTCAAAAACATATTCAGATGGATTCCCGAGACCACAAGACGTACTGTTACTCATGCCCTGATCACCAGCAGACTTGACTACAATAACGCAGTCTATGCCAAAATCCCCAACCGCACCCTCCATCGTCTTCAGACCATCCAGAACACTGCAGCCAGACTAGTCCTGGGCTTCTCCCAGCATACCTACAGATAAACGTACAGATATTGCTACAATATTACTAGAGCGACAGTGATGTGTACTTGTTTCCAAATGTCACCATGGCAAGCATGCTAAAACATTCCTAATCTTAACATTTAGCCCCCTTAACCCACCCTTCCCTTCCACCCAGAGATTCTATTACCAAACTAGTCTCACTGTGGTACTGTGGCTCGTCACCTTGTTGGCTGCCAGTATATACCACAGCATAGAAACTTGGGGTGCCCCATTGGAAGAGTGTGTGCAGAAGAACCATGTGTTGACATAATGGCCATCCAAACATCGCCAGATGAAGGAGGTGGGGGTACGCAGAGTGGCTCCGTATCTAGGGAGGCCTGTCATTGTCCTCTCTGTATTGCTAGAATGTCCAAACTTTGTGCAATAGACTGCTTCCTCATTTCCCATCTCTCCTTTTCATGCAGGGCTTTTCTGTCTGCTTTGGACCAGTGGAGCACAGCTGCTCTTCAGGCCTCTTTCAGAGGGCCCACCTACTTTCAACACATTGCTATACTTCATTTGCCAAGAGGTAGCAGGCGATCTGTGGATCTCATTGTCACTTTGGCCTTGGTCGGTCTGGGGTAAGTGCCCAAGTGGCAGTCCTCTATGTTGGTCAACGGAACCTGACTGTGACCACTGCTATCACAGTCTGTACAGTGTTCCAGTATACTCCAATAACCAGACAGCACCATATGATGTGTTAGAAATCTGCTTATCACAAGCAGACTCGACTACGGCAATGTCCTCTATCCTGGAACCTCAAAGAAAAACCTGAACAAGCTACATCAGTTCCAGAACGCCAATGTCAGACTCGTCCTAGACCTTCCCCACTGAGAACACATCACAGAACACCTGAAGTACCTCCACCTGCTCACTGTCCAGAAGAGGATCAACTTCAAACTCCTCATGCACACCTAAAGAGCCCTCCACGATGACTGACCCAACTACCTCAACAACCGCATCAACTGGTACTCCCCTCCCAGACTCCTCCGCTCATCCCAACAGTCACTCACCAATGTACGCCGAATAAAGAAGTCCTCAGCCGGAGAAAGATCGTTTTCATACCTGGCAGCAAAAAAATAGAACACCTTACCAATGCAACTCAGACAGTCGCCATCGCTGCCTCCATTCAGGAAGGACCTCAAGGCATGGCTCTTTGACTGATCTGGGAGGTCAACCTTCAGCGCCTTGAAACCAAATAGGTGAGTAGTAAGCTATACAAGACCATGATTGATTGACCTTGCAACTCAATGCGGGCATCCTCCACCAAATAGGGGACAGTCTGTTATAGTCAGCTGGCAGCACCTAGAACAAATGCTGACTAAGTTGTATAATAGATTTGCCCTTCCAGCAATGGTGCAAAGTGTGGCCCACCTTCTCAGTCAGGTGTGTTGACTGTAAGAATACTTTGTGGACCACCTCCGTCTCAGCTAGGCAAAGATTCTGTAGCTTTTCCTCAGTTCCCCCATCCCTCTAACGTTCCATGTAGTTAATCAAATATAGTTACTTGCATGGGCTATAGTTTATATTCATAGTAAGCAACATTGGAACCAGGGACTAAACATGCCCGTATATGAATGGACTTCCTGGTTGGTGGTAGCTCCCCTCATACAATGCTGGACAGACTACGGAACAGTGCCTGACTAAAACTGAGAACAACTATTCAAGCAGTGAGGTGCAATGTCACAAGTTCATAATGTGAGGCATTTGCTAGCTATGGGGGTTTGGGTTCTTGCGGTAAGAAGAGGTAGGACTGTCCTTCAGCTCTGAACAGATCAGATGAAGTATTTGGTGTGGAAAAGAATGTCAATGGATCTATCAAGAGCTTGTTTCAGTGAAGGGGGGTTTGTCACCTGAGCATTCCCAGAATGAGGCTTACGCCGACCAGGAGTTTTGAAGATGCAGCGAGGGAGGGGGGAGCGTTCCCCACCACCATCCCAAGCCAACCATGGAATACTCGGTCTGTTACTTATACCAGTTCACCTGCTGTCATTGAGGTCACCACCAAGAGGGCTGCAGTAGCATTGCTGCACTCCAAGGCAATAGGCGGGCACTCAAGCTCTCTGAATCTGGAAATGTCATTCTGTTACGAAGTGTTGCCGGTGCTGCGATCACCAAATTTTGAATTTCATTCATAGGCTGTAAAGGTGCCCCCCTAGGGATATGCTCTCTCCCATTCAACCTATGAGAGCAAAGAGCGGGGCCCGGGTCACGCTGGTCATGGAGACAACCATGGGATGCGTTTCTAGGTCCGTGATCTAGGCAAGACCAGGTTTCATCTGGGGAGGTAAAGAAGTGAGTCTTCTGATCCACCATAATCTTTAGCTTCACTGAGAAGAGAAGTGCATATGTGACCTCCAGCTCCATTCAGATGCCCCTTGACAGAGAGAAATGAGACTCTTGACACTGGGCTGCCAACATGAAATCATTACCCTGGTATTGTTCACCTTAATAGGGCACCCGGTACATGCATGGCAGACCATACAAGCTCAGTCCTGATAATTCAGTATTCTTGCGATGATTGGTCTAGGCAGGGCCACAGGTAGGGGGCCCTAGCGGGAACCCTGTATGCTTGCTCCATTGTGATTGTCTGAGACAGATCTTGAGCGTCCACCCTGGAACAAGCCCATATTTCAATAGATTATTTGACATTGGGGCCTTCGGCTGTCTCTGGTAGGCCAACAATTCAGAGACTGTTTTATCTCGACCTCCCCTTAGCATCCTGCACAAGGTCCTCAAGAATCTTAATGCTGTCGGTGAGGCTGTACAAGTTGTTGCTGAGGTCTTTTTTCATCTGAGGGTTTATTTCCTGGAGTGTTGTTTCCAACTCTATTGGTTAATTTCTTCCCAAGACCAGTAGAGGGTTTGACTCCTTTATTCTTCCCCATCCTGGCGTATGTAGGGATCTCCACCCTGGTTACTGTTCAATCATCGTGCCGGCCAGTGCTTAATTTCTCAATAAAAAGGTATTGTGCCCAAACGCTACTCTTAAACACGTGGGTGCTGCAATTAAATGTGTCAACACAGAATACAGAGGCAGTGTAATCCTGAAGTCATTTCGGGCCTCATCAATCCATTTACAGGTACTCTCTGACCCTTCAGCTCACTCTTGCAGATTTCAGCTTTTTCCCATTGTGACGCTTTTTTGTTTTTCTCTTCCTCCGTCTTTCCCATGTGTGTCTTTTTCTCGCAGTAAATGCTTGATGCAGAAAAATAAGCACCCGTCCTCAAAAATAAGTGCCGGTGCTCTGCACCAGAAACAACAAGCACAAACTACACTCGTGCCTGCCCGCCCGTCCCTCAGAAAAGGGGCAATGCAGCCCCCCCCTGGGGTGACCCCCCTGCAGCCACAATATGGAGTTTTAACCATACAGTCTATGGAGGGTTGATGCACCTCTCCAACAGCGTCCTGTCAGCCTGCCAGGCCTCCAAGGCATGGGATCCAATAGTCCCCAGAGTGGCATGAGCAGCCACTACCTGCGCTTGGTCCACAGGCCCTCTCAAGGGTGTGTTCTGGGGGAGGTAGAGTAGCTCCTCCACCTGTTCCAGTCAAGTTGAGTCCCGAAGGACCACGGATTCGCCACGGACATACAGGTCCAGGAGTCACCTTATGGGGTAAAGTCCTTCCCAAAGCTGGGGCTTCCAGCGTCCCCCCATGTCTTGTCCAGTACACAGTTCAGACTGCTGCACCACACACAAGTCCACTGGGCCCGACAGAGGCCCGCCAGATGCCCAGACCCTGTTGGCCTACGTTTTTGGGTGTGGCTCGAGCAGCCATCACCAACATCCGGGACATGGGCCTCCTATACTCCCAATGGCTTACATGGTTCAGCCCCTTTTTCCCCCACGACTCGGGGACAGACACCTCACAGCCGGCCTGGGTCAAGATCCAAGATTTGTTTGCCTCCTTTCAGCCCTGCAGAGCCCGCATCCTAGCCCATGGATCAGGACAATGACCAGGCATACAGGAGTCAACTCCCTTGGCAGGACAGGCTGCACCTCGACTGTTCTATGGCTCGTCTTGGTGCCCCTGTGGGATCTGTAGCATCCTGCCAAGATTTACGCCAGAGCTCAGCTAAGTTCCATCTACCAAGCAGGGTGGCTAGCCAGACCCCCCGGTTCAGAGAGCTTATTACGTCTTCTCTTTTCTGCAGAACATTTTTTTCATAATGGAACACAAGTATGCTCTGCCTAGTTTGGTTCTAGGAAAGTTTTGAAAGTGTTTTGAAAGTGTTTGACACCACCTTTTATGGTGCCTTCACTCACCCCTGCTGTTTGTTCTTTTTCTCTTATGTGATACTAAATCCTGAAAGCACAGTGTTGCATATCCACTCTACAAATAATCCAGTTAATATAAAGATCTGCGTCACTTTAAAGTGTAGTAACATTTCTGTTGAAGACCCTCCAATTTAAATTTACATTTTAGTGCAATTTAAGTTGATGCTGCTTCGTGTTAAAAACCTTAGATACCTCGCTGACTGCATATTTAAACATCTACCTAAGGCTCACCTGTTGTCAATGCAACATTGCAGGTCATTCATTAGACAGAAGCCCAGTTAGTGGTACTAGACAATAAAGGTGTGCTGATAAATATTAGATTTGACTAAAGTAAGAGACATTGAGCTTGTGGTATAGCAGATTTTGGGAGTCTACTTTATGCCTCTGGCTGGGAGTGATGTAAGAAAATGTATGCAATGAACGCAGGACTCTGGTAATGAAGAGGTTTGTGTACAATATACAGGGTATTAAGCTTCATCTGTTCCTGCACACAATACTGGTACAGAAAATGGCAGCCATGATACAATTCGATAATCTAAAAGGATGCGTGAAAAGGGAAGATTGGGAGCTTTTTCGTGTGTAATCGGCTAGTAGGTCCATTACGATGGAAGCACAGTGGACATTACTGCTGCTGATTGGATCAAAGAAATGTTGGTTGGTTTTCTCGACAGGTGAAGATGCCCTGCAGACGTCTGAGGCAGTAGAAGACATCTTTGATGTCAAAATCTTGAAAGGAAAAGGCAAATTCAAAGAATAAATACCAACACGCTTACGCAGCAGGTGAGGCACATGAAGGCAGGCTGGTGCGAAAGGAAGGATGCCTCGAGCCTCCTGACCTGACGCCACACTGTCAGTTTTGGATGCACAAAAGCACCGCCTGTCTGAGGCATCCAGCTCTGGACGGACTTCAGGCAAGCAGTGACTTGATAATGTTTCCCATGTCTACTTTAATCCGGAGACGGATCTGTGTTTTGTCGATATGTATTTACGGAAGCAGACACCACGATAGTCGAAAGCAGAACAACGCTGAAACAAACTGGTCTCAGCAAACCAGGACTTAATGTTCTCAAATGAAATCCTGTATAATGATAAAAGTGATTGCTGCTGATGAAAAAAAGTGAGTGTTGCTGACAGTTTCTTCCTCATCTTGGTGATTAATACTGCAGTTTAGTCATTAAGTTTATAGGCGAATTTAAGTTCCCATTAATCGGAATACCGCATTTTTCTGCTATGTGACTAAAGTCAGTTTGACTGCACATACAATCCTTAATAATCAATGGCAATAAAATTACGCTGGCATAACAAACTGAAAATGAACAGACCTGTCTCTTTGAATCATGGGCAGCCTTGACTTTTTCAGCAGTGTCTTCCAGAATTTTGAGAATTTTTTTCTCTTTAGAAAACTCGTCATTTAGTGCTTTTCCAACACAGAACTGTAGAGCCACCAATAGCTGTTGGTACCAGCTTCTGTAATGGACTTCATTTAGCGCATCCGTTAGCAGCCTGGGGAAAAAAAGGATATATTGTTCTAATGCATGTCCCAGCATTATTTCATTTTTCAGGGTAAACTAACATCACCAAACATACATTCCTCCTCTGCGTACATCAAATTAAACCTAGATTGATATGCATGCACACTGATTTTCTAATCACATTCTGTGGCTATGACAGCGTGTATAACGGAAAGCACAGTTGTGCACTGTTTTCAGCTCTGGCAGCTTTTCCGTGTCCAGTTACAGTATAGAGCCGGTGCCTCCAGTGGCTATTTTTTTTTTTATTGGGCGCCAGGTTACAATATTTTTGTTACAAGTGGGGCACACAAGTGAGTCAAGCCGGCAAGTCCTCCATACCCCCAGGAAAGTTTAGTAATTCTCCCCTGAAAAAAACATTTAAATAATGGGGCCCAATTGAAGTTTTTGTTTCCAGCCCTATGTGTCAGCAAATGTGCAACCGGTCGTAGGTTGTATTTAGATGCATTTCTGAAGATGCTTTATGACTTCTCAGGAATGCGCATGCATTACCCAGCGCACTGAGCCAGCAAGCACCTGCTTTCACTTTCAAGTGAAAGCAGGTGCACATATATTTTTCATACAATTCTTTTCCACTCTCTTGTAGTTTAGAAGCAAATTCACAGGCGGCTGGTGTTAAAGGGCATGAGGGGTGTCGCCTGATATCAAGGAGGAGGGGAAAATGAACCAAAGAGCAGCTCTACTTAAAAGCTAATAGGTGCGCTGGGATGCAGGGCTTTTTCATTTTTTTATTTTTGTGAGTTGAAGAATGAGCCTCTTGCTGCCGATGTGCCGAGTGAGAGTGATTCTCGCCCTGAAGGCATACACCGAGGTAGTGACATCACTGAGGTAGGAGTGACCGGTTTTATCAGCGAGTCATATTCTTGATTTAGGACCTTTACAGCTGTCACAGGTCAGCAGAGCTCCATTCACCTAGTGGAGAAGGACGGGGCACACCCAGGGGGACACTGTAAAAGTGGGTTCCTACCCTGGAAACACAGGCTCTGTCTCCTCCACTGCTTGTGTGGCTTTCATTGACTGATGAGACCTGTGGGCGGAGTCCAGCAGCTTCCACTTTTGACTTTCATGATCCCAAGGACAAGGAGTACCGCAGTGCACGTGTCATGTGGCAGAGCTGCTCCTCGTCGCCCGTTGGCTGGCCCGATTGACCAGTAAGTGCTCTTGTAAACGGATTTACCGTTTCAAACTAAGTAATCTAGCAGCTAACTCAGCATGTTAATTGCTGTTTAAATGTTGCAATCACAGCTACAAGTTAAGGGACAAGTGCAAGTCTCCCTTATTTTCTTTTTATTAGATTGGGATGTGCTGCAGGCTGAAGTGTGATTTTAATGACTGAAAAACAGCGTGCCACTGTTTTCCTAATAATCCACATAATGTGGTTATGGAAGTGTGTATAGCAGAAAGCATAGTTGTGCACTGTTTTTCAGAGATAAATGGGAGCTCTCAAAACAGCTCGAACTAAGAAGGCAGACATTTGTTTTTAATTCCAGATAGATGCTAGCTCCTGCTCAAGCCCGAGGACTCTCCTCTGGCAGGCAGCTCCATGCCCTACTTGCTCTGTGTACTTTGACACAATAAGATTATGCACCACCAATTTTGAATTTCACCAGCCGACCTCTGGTAGAAATGTTTTTAATACTTTATTTTGCAATTTTCATCTTTAACAAAGGGATATATCAGAAGATCATGAGAGTAATTACAGAATCTTAAAATAATTTTACAAAGAACCTGTCAGGGGCATCAATCTGGAGACAATTCATAACCAGCACATCCCCCAGATCTCTCATAATACATCCTATCCATCATTGATCCTGGTACAAAACAACATGCAGCAATTGTATAATGGTAAAATTGGCTTATGGTGTGTGGCCTATGAGGTAATCCCGCAAAGGTGACCATGTGTCTCATAGATGTGAGGGTCATGGTGTGAGTTTGCTATTGTACAAAATCAGGTTATTGTTTGGGGGGAAAGAGGGAGCACAATCCTTCTCAGGATGAACCACAAAAATCATCAAATTAACCTGCGGTTAGTCCTCTGGTAGCTTGGCAGTGAACAGTCAGGTTTAACTTAGAAGCAATGCGTAAAGTATTTAATGGTATTCAAGTGAAAACACAACACAAGAAAATTGCCAAACCAATTTACAAAAATAGAGAAAATGTAATATATAAAATGAGAACAAAATGACAAAAATCCAATCAGTAGAACTGGTTATATTGAATTTCATCTGGCCTCAATCAGCAGAACAATCCGCTGAAAAACAAGGCAGGCCTCTAGTCACAGGGACGTCCTCTGGAAAACAAGGCAAGCCTTAAGTAGCAAGGCAGTCCTCTGTAGAACAGGGCATTTCTTCTTTCTGTAATATCCACAGGTCTAAGTGGTTACTGAAGAGTGGCTCAGGAGGTCCAATATTTATTTATGGTGCTGTGTTTGAAGTGGAGGAATCTTCTAGGCTGATTATGGAAAGTTCTTCCCTATCCTGTGTGTTGGACTGGTTGCTGGAAACCAACCCAAGCAATATCAATCAGGTATAAGTCAATAAGGACACTCAATAAGGAGCAACACCCATCTAGCGCATCTAGCTTATACAATATGACTTTAATAAAACACTAGCACAAGGCCACAAACACATAAATTGGCAATGAAAGCTAAACAGTAGCAGAACTGTTACATATATATGTATAGTGCAATGCTAGAACTACAATAGCATAAGAAAGGAACAAACTTGAATCACCTGCAATGCAGTAAATCAAAAGCACAATAATAATTCTGTAAATCAAGATAGCGCAGGAGAATCTGACACTTCACCTCTGGATAACTTAACTTTAGCAGCTAGCACCGGGAACTCGCTCTGACTTCTGGCCCTCATTTGCTCCTGTAATGATGCAAGAGGGGCAGTGGCTGTGGGCACAAAGGCAAAACTGCATAAGACCATCTGTGAGCTCCCGAGGCATCTGCACCCCTTCTTTTTATATACGAACAGCTGCCATGCACATCATCATGTTCTTTACTCACACAAGTGGTTCTTGTGATGTTGTCAGTGTTGTCACTATCCCGTGATCCTCCTGACTCTTACTCGCCTCTTGCTCACACTGATACCAATCAATCATCCTTTCAGATCATTTGGGGTCAGTACAACTTCACCTGTATTTCTCCTCTAATCCACATGCCTCAGCCTGGGGCATGTGGCAATGCATCTAGTTAAGTCTATTAGGAGTGGCAAAAACAAGCATCACAAGATCATCTGCTATCTCAGAATGGTGCATGGGTATTTCTCATCAATACTGCCGAAGCTGATTAACCCTTTCTCATCACAATGTCTTCTGCACACTATTCCCTATATACTGCACACCTGCAAGGATCCAGGAAGTCCAGTGTGGCCCTAGGCTAGTGTCAGGTTCCATTGTGTGTGTGCTGAAGGCAACACTTTGAAATGTAAGAGAGGCAGGGAACAGCTCCACCCCCAGCAATCCAGGCAGGATGGCCCTCACCCAGCTCCTAGTGTTCACATTCTTAATTTAACAGGTCGAGGAAGTTGTAAACTGCTAGAAAGCGTTGGAGACGTTTGGGTAAGGAAATCCCAACTTTCTAAAAGTGGCATTTGCAAAATCGTAATTCATAATCCAAATTTATCATTAAATTCTAGCCTGTCTGGCAGTCAAAATGAACCCTACCCATCAGGGAACCTAAATGCCCCAAAAATGATTTTTTGAGGTGGATATTCTGTAAATGGTAGAGCAACTTGTAAAGGATGACCATTCTCATTAGCACCACTTACTATGCTATTGGATAGTTTATTCCACCTCTCCACCATCCCAGCTATGTTTGACACAGTTTTTCTGTAATTTTCCCTCATGAGTATGTAAATATCCCAGTGGTGCTGAATGACTAAGTAGCACACCAGGTCTATCTACCACTTCAAAGATGCTGTACAGTCAGAGCCTTGGTGATTCTAATAGTAGCATCAGGATTCATGTCAGAGATACACCAAGAAGCTGAAGTGATGTATCAGTTCTGAGATGTGGCAAGGTAGTGAGACGAGGATCTGCAGTGTCACTGAGGATACCATCGCCAGGGTCTGCGTTGCAAAGTCTGGCTTTGAGGATGGGGTGTGCATGCGAGACGATGCATCAGTTACAAGGAGCTGAGAGGCTGCAATGCAGAGTCCGGTGTCATCGCTGAGGCTGGTGTCTATGAGGGATGCAAGGGCCTGTGCTGAGAACGCATTGCGTTTGTTATTCTATGGGAGAGGTGGGCCTTGCAGCAGTGAAAAACAACTTTAAGAGTTTTTCACTACCAAGACATGTGAGACTTACAAGGACATGTCCTACTTATTAAATGAATTGCACTATGACCTGTCCAGAGCCTATTCGAGGGGTGACATATGTATTAAAAAAATAAGGTTTGGGCTGGCAAAAGACAAAATGGCAGGTTAAATGGCAGATTAAAACTGCACACACACACACAGTTTGCAATGGTAGATCTGAGACATGTTTAAAGTTAATTCATTTCAGGCCCTGGGCACACGCAATGCCACCTCACTAGGAACTTACAAGTAAATTAAATATGCCAAGTAGACATAAGACAGTTTCACCATGTTTTAAGAATAGAGCACAAGCACATTAGCACTACTAAGCAGTGGTAAAGTGTGCAGATTCCTAAAGCCAGCAGAGCGAAGTCAGAAACAGGAAGTTTGAAGTCAAAATGTTAGGGGGAAAACCATGCCATGGACGGCAGGCCTAACAGCCTATATGAAGAGGTGTGTGCTTAAGACTGGCACAAATATAGCTGGGTGGTAGGATAGCGGTGTGAAACATAGCTACTAGATGAAGCTTTTGTAAGGTTGTCGTTAGATGCAGCCTGCTTGGTTTGTGTCATTGGGGGTCAACGTGTTTGCTATCCATTTCTCGAAATATGGTAAAATCACTTGGCCACACTATGGAGTATGGATTAGTTCATAATAATTTGGAATTGATTTCTGAATAGAAGGAGCAATCATTAAAGTTAGGGCCATATACGTTCAGCAATGTAATTTGTGTGCCGCCCACACAGTAGCACCAATGCGCTCCGACCCTGCATGTCTGTCTCAGAATGAATTTGTCTAAATTGTACATCTTTTCTGATCCATATGGCAAACCCCCTGGAATAGGCTGAGAAGGAGGAGCAGCAGTGGTAAGTCCACTAGCCAGCAAAGCTGTTGGGTCTAATGGGCCAGAGGTGGGTTTCTTCAATCAAGCAATATCTATAGCATGTGAGGTCAATATGCGCCAGGATTTGCTGTGATCATTTGCTCCTCCCACCATGTTTATATTGTGGAAGTGTGTTGGCGCCTGTGATTGACGAAAGTGCATCTTCAACATCGCAGCATGTCTCTGGCGTAACAGATGTGATATAGTACATTTGTGTGATAGGTATACATTCATATTTAGCCACACTAACAGTCACTTCCCCCTTCACCCACCCACATCAAGCCCCAACTTCTCAGCGAACGTACGCAAAGGAACTTACTAGCACATCTTCTCAGTGAACAAATGCAAAGGAACTCACTAGCTAACAGTTCTAACTAGGGGACCAATATTACCTATAATTTGTGGAGGCTCATCCATTCAGTCAGAGAGGGTATACTCTGACCCAATTCGTATATAGCGTAGGCCTGACAAAACTTTCTAGTTCTGCTACTTCAGGGCACCTGTCAAATAGTTATCTGAATAAGTGCCAATGTTCACTAGGTCCAGTTAACATTTGGTTGTGTAAGATGGTCGAATAGAGCATATCAATGAACCCATGGTTTGTATATATTGGGGTTGTCAGACCCTACATGACGAAGGCCCAGTCTCCTACTAATAAGTGAGAGATGTATTGTTATTGTGCTATTACACTTCATTCCATTGGCTCACACTGGAGGCAGATGGTTCATATTCCAGTGATGTTTGCTTCATAGCTTAATTGATGTAGGTGGTGGCATCCTCCAGTTGTGGGAAGACTTGTGCTTTGCCACTGAATACAAACATAGGCTGTGTAGGGTAAAGCATGGTGTTTCAGACTATTTTTGAGTGATGGCATTTTCTGTTTGTCTACTGAACGGCCAGTGTAAAATCTGAAAAGAAGCAAACTGTGGCTCCACCGGACTGTATCTGTGATTTGTATAAAGCCCACTAGCACAGTGTCTCTGTAGTTGAGAAGTTTGGTGAATATTGAGCACAGTGGTGACCCCAGGAATGGTATTGGTGTCAGTGATCAATGCATACGCTGAACTTTGAATACAGCAGATAGACTTTCCCAGCAAAAAAAGTCCGACAACATTGACTCAACATAGTCCTCAACACACCCCATGTTCACTAACTTGGGAATTCTTATACTACTCCTTGAGGAGCGAACCTCTAGGCCACTATTGTTGCCAACTCAGAGTTCATGTCTTTTAGACGCTTGGACTGTTGACTGGCATCATCCTAAATGTCCAAGATGTGCTATTCTGCCCCATCTATTTGGACATGTTGTCTTTCCAGTAACTTTTTCATGTCATTTAGACAACTGGTGAGTGTATCGTTGTTAGCATCTATCGTGACTAGGCTGCTTCTCATTTCCAATAGTAGTGCCTGCAGATCCACTTACTCTGAACAGAGGGTGTTATGTTGCTGTCTGCAGGTCAATGCACATCACATTCGGTAGGCCAAGATCATGCTCTTTTTCCAGGGATTTGGCACTCTTTTTATTATCTCTGTAACTTGGATTGTTTCCCAACTGCCAGTCCCATTTTCAAGTTGATGGCAGACAATGGGCAGTATGGATAGGTGTGGCCATGTGTCAGTGTGTCGCCCCCAGCCAGTGACTGCCAGCCATGCATCAGGCCCAACCAGCCTTACATTTCTGCATAAAAGAGGTGGTATGATTTTGCTGTTTCAGGCCAATATAGTATCTCCTTGCAGCTTGTCAATCATTTTCACTCAATTGCAGCTGCATTGGGCTGAGAATACTGCCAAGAAACATCAGGGGGGTACCAAAGAGACCACCTCACCTAAGCTACGAGAGTATGAATATTAATAAAAAATACTCACAATCAGCACTGACTCACACAACTCTGCCAGCCAAATCAGCTATCAGCTGCTGTGACCACGCCCTTCCTTGTACGCTACTGTGCCCCAATCATTAGGGCTGCAATGGTATGGCTACGAGGTCCATTATTTATCTCAGTCTGTGTACCGAGCAGGACTATCTCCATGTTCCAGAGACCAGAATCAAACAATTCCTTCCCCCCAAGGCTTATTTGTCTGATTATCACCCCCCCCCCCCCCAGGCTCATACTGTGCATAGCCAGAAAGGGGAAATCTAGTGGTAGGTGCATTCCTTTCAAACACTAGCCTACACCATTTCAGGTAGTGGTCTCTTTGTCCTCTCCTGTTTCGAGGCCCCAAAATGGAGCCATGGTGCACTGCCATTAACTAGCAAGCACAGTCCAAGGCCTAAGGAACAGCGTTCTGGGGGCCAAACACTCATCAAACCGCTGGCCGGTGGATCTGCTGTGTGGTATGTTCTATGCCCGACGGTGGCGATTTGTCATACCCAGCAGGAGTTGGCCACAGCTGCACCACAGATAAGGGTATCTCCATCAGTTATGCAGGGCTAGTGATCTCAGCACTTTCTTACCAGCAGTCATGCAGTTCACCCTGGATTAGCAGACAAAGTGGAGTATCCATAATAGACCAGCTTCCTTACACCTCACATCAGTCTGATTGATGCAGTATAGGAACTCTGCTGCTTCCAGGGCCTGGGCTCACTTGCAGCAATCTTCCTCCGATTCTGTGTTTGACCTTCGGCTGCATCTTCCCAGCGACATGCAGGTCACTGTGTGCACCTGGATCTGCAGGACCATATTTAGGTGTGATTAGCTGCACTGTGTAGTGCATAGGTGATTATGATGGATGTTAAGCTCTGACTGTGGAGCTCAATGTTCAGGTGGCCGTCTTGTTTAGCACCCTGTAACACCCCTCCTTAGAAGCAATGTTAATGTGCCTTCTGTGCAGCAAATCTTTCAATGTACAGGTAACAAGGTTAGAGTCTGGGGAAAAAGCTCAGTTTATTCATGTAATTATAGTAGATTATCTTCTGTCACCTGTACGTCACAAGTGGCAATTCTGAGAAATAATTCAGTCAGTTTTGCCTTTGCTGCAAATATCTGCATGCTATCTGTTGCATTTAAATCTGTATATTTGAATCATTTCAGGATTTTAATATTCAGATGTTTGTTTAATGAATATCACTGTGTTGGGCCCTACTGGCCATGACGTAAATACATAGTTTTTGTTGCTGGGATGCTAAGTGTGAAGTGAATAACCTGCTACCACCTTTCATGGCTACTGAAGAAAATGTGGATATTTGTGCAGGATATGCAGCCTGCACTAGTAATAAGTCCACACTTTTCCCTTACTGGAAACCAAGCACCCTATTGTAGCGCTGGACTCTCTCAAGGCGGCAAAGCAGAGTAGTCCAAGGCCTACTCAGGGATATAGGTGGTGTAGGCTAGTAATTACAATTCACCACCAAGCAATAACAAAACTTAATAAATGACTGTGCAGTCAGAGCCTTTTCAAAAGAAAAAGGAAAGTACAATTTTCACACACACAACTAAATACTATGCATTAATTTACAAATACATTCATCAGACAGATGAAAAAATATCTTGGTAACACTCTGAAGTCACATTTGACCTCTAAGGATAATGTGCCTCAAAATCATAGTACCCATTCCCCAACTATACCAAATTAAACACCACACTATAAGAGGACATAAGAGGGTATCACGTTGAGTAAAACAGGTCAACTGGCTTTGTGAAGGGTCATCACAAGAACATATGAGGCAAGCCAATTGGCTTTATCAAAGATTCAGCACATAATAAATCCAGACAAATAATCCAGATTTTACTGCAGTAGATGACTAGGCAAATATACAACTTTAATGTTAATACATATTTCAATCATGATCAAAAATCATTATCAGCATAAATGGTTACTAAAACAATGAAGATAAATTTAACATGAGCAGGAAATTGGGTCCCTAGTTGAGGAGAGTGAAACCCTACCCAAACAGCAACCATACATCTTTTCAGGGTAAAAAATACGCAAACACTAAATTATCCTGTGCTTCACCCTCTAGAGGTTTGCCACAAAGCAGTCAGGCTTAACATAAAAGAAATTAGTGAATAAATGTAATGAATGATTTGACATAAAAATGACAAAAATCCAATTAGTACAACCGTAGATCTGTAATTTTAAAGATTCAGGTAAAAATAGTGATTAGGGGCACAAAGCGCCAACTGTGGTTATTTGGTCGTGCCGGACTGGACTGAAATAAAGTTGCAAGTTCAGGCCGATAGTGATGGAGCATGGGCCAGACTAAGTTAGGACCACTGAACACTGTACCCTAAATCCAGGTTGCGGAGTGTTGCTAGATCCCAGGTGGAAGAAGAATCGCGCAGTGGCAGTTGTGATGGGCTGAGATGCAAGTTCTTACATCAAAGATGCGTTGTACAGCAACAATTCCTGAAAGCTACAGAGTTGCAATGCAAGGTCCTGCATCAAGGAGGCATTGTGAAGTGGTGGCTCCACATAGCTGTGATGTCCTGTGTAAGAAATGCACCAAACAGTGGTAGTTATGATGCTGAACTGCGGGTCAATGCATTGTGCTGAGTCAGTTCTGTTTGGACCACAGCTCGGCTGGAAGAGCACCTACATGCCCACTTCCAAGGTTCTAGTACTAGAGGTGGCACCATTTGGGGGGGCAAGACTCACAGCAGACTGGATCTAGGTGCTGAGTTCAAGGCAGTTTGAGGCTTTTTTGTCACTGAGGCTCTGATCTGGAGGACACCAAATAGCCCTTTGTGTCATTCTGGTGGTTCTGGTTTTAAGATGTAGGTCTAGTCCTTTTCACTAAGGCAGCAGGACATCAGAATAGCAGGACATTAGAGTAGCTGTCCTTCATGCTTTAGAGCAGCACATCAGTCCTTCTGAGTCTTCCACAGGTGCAGAGGAGTATTAAAGAGTTGAGCCTTAGAGTCCAGTATTTATAGCTGGTGCTAGCTTTGAAGTAGGAGAAGGTTCTTAACCACAATAACACTAACATGCTCCATTGTAAAATTAGGCTTGGGAGCAGATACAAATTCAGAAGGTAAAGCCGGAGTTTTCTGGCACTCCATAGCAGGTCCAAATATACCAAAGTTCAATACAAAAGTTTGAAAACCACAGTATTGTGCTCAGAACCTTTGCGAGTTCTGAATACCAGGATCTTCTCAAAAACACAAACATGAAGGTATTTAGATCAGAGTCAAATTAAGTTTGGAGCGCTCACAAAATATTGTGTCTAGAATGCTAGGATTTTCAAATCGTCGGCACACATTAAGTCCACGTTCCAAGAACAGGTTGGATCTACTCAAAAGATTTCGAATATAAGAAATGCTCAAAACTGAACTATAGATTAGTGCATACTTACCTGGGAAGCAGTACTTATCCTAGAAGTAGGTTTTTCTACAGGAATCCAGAGGAAGCCAACGAGCAAGAAGGCTGAAGGCACTAGAGACGACGGTGGAGACAGGATCACAGGAAGGCTTAGAATACTAAAGCACTGGACTTTCCGGGTGACTCAGAAGGTGAATGCAAGGAAGATGCTTGTGCAGGACTAGAATAAGGTCAAGCACCAACTCTAGGTTTTGATGGGTTTATATACCTGATGGGAAGACTGTTCCAGAAGGGGCACGTGGCTCACATGTAGGAGCTAGAATACTCCAACGGAAACCTGTGTTAAAACATGTGTTAACCTAATGGATGTGACCCCTTGCAAGTGCAGGTGTAAAAAATGGTTGGAAATTAAACAACTGCCAGAACCAAGAGTCAGTAGGTCACGCTAGTTGGTGTCAATAACCAAAGCAAGGGGAAAAACACCTGTAATTGTCACATGCAAGAGGTAAAGGTGGATGGGGCTAATAATTAGGAAACGTGTGATACTTATATAGGCCTGATACCAGGGAAAGCAATGGTAAAGGAGATTGAAGGTGGTGAAGAGCTCAGGGAGGGAAACAAGGGTTTGCAGGAGATCATGAGCTGCCACTGGGAAAAAGTGATATGAGCCCTGAGCGCAAACCCCACAGAACATAGGCCACTGACAGTGATGTGAAAGTGTGATAGGTGACAGCTCTGCCCCCCATCCAGTCAGAGATGGCCCATCCTGCCAACAGCCATATCACCTTTGTCACACTACAGAGGAACAATACACATTCATGTGGAGATGGCACGCAAAAGCATTGGAGAGAGGAAACATGTGAAGCTTGAGTGGATCATCTAATAAAAGCAGTCCTGTGGTGTTGCTCCGTACCTTACTGTGCAAGCAGGACAAATTGTGCAAACCCTGATTTGCTTCATATGTTGCGTCAGTACAGCATCTCCCTGTGCTACAGTATGTCAGCTGCATGGTCCTTAGTGGTACAGATTTATAGAGGAGTGGACGAGGAAGGTTGACAGACTTTAATGTGTTCATTTCGCCTATTGTAATCCGAAAATCTATTCAGCTCTTCTCCTGTGTTTTAGTTTTTGTATTTAATAATCCAGAGAGCCAAAAACGTTGAATACAGCAAATCAGTCTTATGGGTTCCTCCATGGTGCAGCTGCACTGGGGAGTCGCTTTGAGCTCTTGAAAGAAACATGGGAAACTGGATAAATTATAATATATGGGACTGGAACTCTTGTAGTTTTGTCTCCTTGCAGGACAGGGGCGCAACTAGATCTGAACTTTGGGGAGAGGTGGCTAACACACCAAGCAATAGAGGAGGGGTAAATACTTTAAATATTTGGGGGCGGGTTATCCTCAGAACTAATATGACAACATAGCTGCAAGCTGTGTATTTTAAATATACAGGGAGTGCAGAATTATTAGGCAAATGAGTATTTTGACCACATCATCCTCTTCATGCATGTTGTCTTACTCCAAGCTGTATAGGCTCGTAAGCCTACTACCCATTAAGCATATTAGGTGATGTGCATCTCTGTAATGAGAAGGGGTGTGGTCTAATGACATCAACACCCTATATCAGGTGTGCATAATTATTAGGCAACTTCCTTTCCTTTGGCAAAATGGGTCAAAAGAAGGACTTGACAGGCTCAGAAAAGTCAAAAATAGAGAGATATCTTGCAGAGGGATGCAGCACTCTTAAAATTGCAAAGCTTCTGAAGCGTGATCATCGAACAATCAAGCGTTTCATTCAAAATAGTCAACAGGGTCGCAAGAAGCGTGTGGAAAAACCAAGGCGCAAAATAACTGCCCATGAACTGAGAAAAGTCAAGCGTGCAGCTGCCACGATGCCACTTGCCACCAGTTTGGCCATATTTCAGAGCTGCAACATCACTGGAGTGCCCAAAAGCACAAGGTGTGCAATACTCAGAGACAAGGCCAAGGTAAGAAAGGCTGAAAGACGACCACCACTGAACAAGACACACAAGCTGAAACGTCAAGACTGGGCCAATAAATATCTCAAGACTGATTTTTCTAAGGTTTTATGGACTGATGAAATGAGAGTGAGTCTTGATGGGCCAGATGGATGGGCCCGTGGCTGGATTGGTAAAGGGCAGAGAGCTCCAGTCCGACTCAGACGCCAGCAAGGTGGAGGTGGAGTACTGGTTTGGGCTGGTATCATCAAAGATGAGCTTGTGGGGCCTTTTCGGGTTGAGGATGGAGTCAAGCTCAACTCCCAGTCCTACTGCCAGTTCCTGGAAGACACCTTCTTCAAGCAGTGGTACAGGAAGAAGTCTGCATCCTTCAAGAAAAACATGATTTTCATGCAGGACAATGCTCCATCACACGCGTCCAAGTACTCCACAGCGTGGCTGGCAAGAAAGGGTATAAAAGAAGGAAATCTAATGACATGGCCTCCTTGTTCACCTGATCTGAACCCCATTGAGAACCTGTGGTCCATCATCAAATGTGAGATTTACAAGGAGGGAAAACAGTACACCTCTCTGAACAGTGTCTGGGAGGCTGTGGTTGCTGCTGCACGCAATGTTGATGGTGAACAGATCAAAACACTGACAGAATCCATGGATGGCAGGCTTTTGAGTGTCCTTGCAAAGAAAGGTGGCTATATTGGTCACTGATTTGTTTTTGTTTTGTTTTTGAATGTCAGAAATGTATATTTGTGAATGTTGAGATGTTATATTGGTTTCACTTGTAATAATAAATAATTGAAATGGGTATATATTTGTTTTTTGTTAAGTTGCCTAATAATTATGCACAGTAATAGTCACCTGCACACACAGATATCCCCCTAACATAGCTAAAACTAAAAACAAACTAAAAACTACTTCCAAAAATATTCAGCTTTGATATTTATGAGTTTTTTGGGTTCATTGAGAACATGGTTGTTGTTCAATAATAAAATTAATCCTCAAAAATACAACTTGCCTAATAATTCTGCACTCCCTGTATTGGGCAAACCCAATACTAATAGAACAAATATACTTTGTGGTTTTTACAATGTTTATAGACTACCTACAGAGAACTTTAAAGGCAGGTTTGAGAGAAACAAAGTAACAAATAGTTTGATGAGAATCCAGTGCAAAGAATTTTACACCAGTTTTTATACAGTTTTTTCAAAATGTTGGCCCTTTTCTCCCAAGTCTTGGTCAATTCTTTCTTGGCAGGATAACACACTCATTAGGTATTAGAATTACATATTGAGAAAGGTGCTCTTGCCTGATTGCTGACCAAAGGTATGATTACAGTCTGCACATCAGGCTGCTGCAGCTTATGCTTGTTTGCGGCTTCACTCATGCACAAGTCACAAAACTGAGATTAGTGGGTTAACACACCTGGTTGGAGTGTACGAGTGGCTAAGTGACAGGTCTGATTCCAGATTCAACTTTCATTCCTCCTGAGATAGAATGAATGCCACTCAATTAGCAATATTGCAACTTGTTAATCGCTTTGCCATGAATCTGAACTATCTTAAAAATGACATCATTGATATGAGCATCCCATGCTGAACATTTCTCTTATATAATGCATGATTAAGCTATATCCATGAAGGAAGCCACCAATCTGGTGCATTTTCCTGTGATGATGTCACTCGAAAAAAACATTAACAGTACTGCATAATAACATGCTTTATAACAACCACTGTTTAATTCTCTTCTACGACCCACAGCACATACAGTGTGTCAAAACCACTAAAATAATTAGGGCTTAATGTTGGATGGGCAATGTGCTTTATAAAATTCCTATTTTTGTTCCCGATTTCTTCAGATCTTTCTTGTGGAAGAATGGCCACATTCTGTGTAAGGCTGGTCCTAAACAGCTACACTAATTACAGGAAAAGTATGACATACACACTTTTTAAACTGAACATTGTGTGTACAAAGAAGTGTGTTTTCCTTGTGGAATGCTTCTGTTTTGGTAACCTGTTATGCTTGGAGTTATGCTGCATTGACAGGCCTTGATTTAATTCCACAGCAGAGTAAGGGTTCACAAGTATTTTGCTGCCAAACTGCTAGGCACACTGATGCAGTGCCTATACCAGGGATGTGCTGCTGTTATGGTGAACTGCCTCTCCATAAAAACCAACTCCCGAAAAGCCAGTATCTGTTTGCAATATGAGAAAGTTTTCATTATGGCTCTTGATTTAGGCAGCAGTGTTTATGCTACAGGTTACATATACATTTTACATGCAGCATGCCCATAGCAAGGCTATGTCTTAGTCTACCTAGAGATCAGGCTCCTGACACCGAAGATAACCCTGACACAACAATGCTTTTTCACCAAAAGACAAGAACCATAAACCACTATACCTGCCTGATGTATTCCAAACATGCCAACACCCCTGCATTCAGCACCTGTAGGCAACCAATGACCAACAAAAAACTATACATGCCACGTATCACCACAACAAAGAAACAACGCTAATCTCCACCAAAGAAGACTTACACATGGTTCTTGAAAGAGGAAATCTAGTGACCCTGATCCTCCTGGACCTCTCTGCAGCATTTGACACAGTTTCCCACCTCTTTATCCAATACTTGTGAAATATTAGTATCCAAAGACATGCTGTCCACTGAATCTATTCCTTTTTGACAGTCAAAAAACAAAATGTTAGCCTGGCCCCGTACTCACCCGAAACCCACAAACTTATCTGTGGAGTGTAACAAGGCGTGTCCCTCAGCCCACTCTCTTCAAAGCTTACATGATTCCTCTAATTCGGGTCATCTGCATTCACATCAACTTCTCAGAAACTAACGACATGCAAATTATACTCCCTCTGAGACAAGACTCCCAGTACATGGTACAAGTACACAGCCTGCATGACTGAAGTCATCAACAGGATGAAGTCCAACTATCTCAAGCTAAACATCGAGAAGACAGAGGTAGTGATTTTTGGCAAGAAAACCTCACTTTGAGAATCTACCTAGTATCCTGTCAATCTTGAACCTACACTGAACCCCAGCACCCATGCCAGAAACCACAGGATCTTTCTTGACAACATACTGGACATGACCACACAAGTCAATGGCATCACAGCACCCTGCTTCTCCTCCTCAAGATGCTGAAGAAAGTCTTCAAATGGCTCTAGATCAACACCAGAAAGATTGTCTCATATACCTTAATTACCATTGAGCTAGACTATCGGAACACCCTCCATGCAGGAATCAGCAAGCAACTTACCAGAAGACTGCAAACCATCAGGAACGTGGCATCCAGACTCACCCTCAACCTCCCATGCAGAATCCACATAACTTCGCACCTCATGGAGCTCCACTCGCCCTGAATACACAAACATGCTCTGTTCAAACTCCTCACTCATACTATCATGCCACTGCACAACATCAACCCTGCCTATCTAACCAGTTGCATCTCTGTACAAACACCCTCCAGACATCTCTGCTCATCTAGACTCCTACTCACACACATGCCACGTATAAACATAATGGATCCAGAGGCTGGGTCTTCTTCTACACCCTCCTCTTCTTGAGTTCTGCAACAAGCTAAAGACCTGGCCCTTCGAGTAGCCCTGGCCGCCCTAGGGAAGGCTAGGCTCACCTCTTTAGTGTCAGTTCCGGGTGAGAGTGCACTCTACAAATCCATATAACATAACACAATAAAGGAAAAAAATGGGAACACAGATATATGCAAACCTTCAATACACACATGCTCCAGGATGAGGGGAGCTTTAGGGCAGTGCAGGATGATTTCTGCCATGTAGATGATCAAACTGTCTCAATGCTATACTGAAAGGAGCAATGTGTTGGCATGACCTGTGCACAGCTGTCATTAAAATGTATACAAAATGTTATTATCTTGCATCATGTCCTCTGATACTGGTGCATTTCAATTGTGCATACAGTCTTATATTTTCACAGGCTACAAAAACATGTGAAATTAAATACTAATAAAATTACATACTAAGAAAAAAAAGATAAGTATAACTACTTTTTATTATTTGCAGTTTTATTTAGTGCATACTTGACCCTGAGGTATTGGAGCACTCTACATCAGCGCCAGTTACATTACACCAGGCCACGTTCAATTTTTTAGGCACACAAAGATTAAATGAACTGCCCAGAGTCACAGGATGTTGAGACGATGCCAAGACTCAAACCTGCTTTTCCAGTTTCAAAGGCGGCAACTTTGGCCTAAAGCCACATCCTCGTCCTTTTTGGAACATCACGGCAAGCGCCATTGACATTCATTGGAGATTCATGGAGCAATAAGAAAGGAGAGAAAAATGAATTGACAGTTGGAAGTCAGTAGAGGGTAAGACGTCTGTAAATGCTGTGGTTGATTTTCATGTAAAGCTTTGAAGAACTGGGATGGTGTTTCAATCTAGTCGTCATTTCCAGTAGCATCCAGTGTAGGTCTTTTATACTGGTGTGATTTGATAAAAATTGTTCTGTCTGATTCTAGCCAACGAAGTTGAGCAAAAGACTGAATTTAGTGGCTAATTCTTAGATTTTATAGTTTCCAATAAAGTTTAGTTTTGGTGATAAATTCAAGAGCCTACGATCACCAGTAATTATAGCCTGAAGCCCAGACGCTGAGGAAAAAAATGTTTTGTTAGCAAGAGTGTAGTGTTACTCTGGAAGCTGAAGAGGTGTGCATGAGTCATTGAGACGTGATTATTTTGTCAGATCCATAAGAGATTTACCTCTTTGAAGGGGAGGGAATCCAACAGACTGGAGGTCAGTGCAAGTTAGAATTTGAGAACAATTAGATTTTTTTAATAATAAATACTCAGTTTCTTTTTCAGGGTTCAGTCTCAGTAAAAAGAGACATCCACATTTGCAATTTGACTAGATATGATTTTAAGACTCCAGTGTCCTGAATTGATTATGTGATTATGACACTGTATCATCATCATATCAATCAATAGTGATGACCTTTCCTTCAAAAATGGTTCTGAGAGGTTCCACGTAGATGTTAAAAGGCATTGGGACAATGGATCCTTGAGGAACACCTCATGTTATGAGAGTAGTGTCAGAAATAGAGGAGCCAATTCATACTAGGTTCTCATTTGCAAAACCAGACACCAACTATCTGCGACTAGTTTCTTTGATGTTCATGCACTGTTCTAGAGTTCATTCACTGTTAACAGATCTATGAGTATAAATTGCTTGTTGTTTATTATTTAGTCGCACCAAGGGCAAATCAGCCATTATGATTTCATATGTTTTTTGACAATGTTGCAACTCATTTCCTTTTGTGAAGTATAGTCCATGAAGGACTGACTTGGTGCCCATTGAAACTGAAGTCGTATTGTGACAAGGAACCATGTTTGGATGTCTGGGACACAGTTTACAATGACTGATGTCCTCCCTGTAAGCTAATCAGCCAACTAGCACCCATGGTGTGCAGAGGACTAATGCAAGATTGGTTCTTACTAGTAATATTAAGGGAAAGAACAGAGTCTACTTCAATTTTATAACAGTAGTTTTTGTTACTTGACTCTCATCATTGACCCATCAACAATTATACAGATGCACTAATTCACATGACCCCTGCACTCAGTGATGCATCCATTCATACAGTACAACATAAACAGACAAAAGCTTGCCCATCAATTACAAAGTAGTTTACTAATACAAGGCCAGCTCTGTTGGTTTTGTCAGTGCTCAACAAAGTGTTTTTTCTCTGGTTCAGATAATATGATTATGAATGGATACTGTACAATCAAAAGGTAAGTACTGTTAAATGCTCCACTATTTATCTTTATCATAACAGGTAAACAATGAAATCATGGCATATGATTTTTATTAGCTAATGTACTACCTAACTAGCTGACTTGTACATATTGTAATTGTGGATATTACAATAATAATGCATGTTTCCCCCTTCTGACATGTGAACCTGGATCCATGCTGTTTTTCCTCTCACAAATATCATAAGGTATTATCTGTCAAAAGTGTGTGTGAAACATGTACAAGATAACAACTTTTATGGAATCAAGATTTTGGTGGAAACTCCTGCTTTTATTCCCTCAATACACCAAAGGACACCCTTTATGTATTACTAATCAAACAAATTACAGCATTCATGCATTTGTGGTATTTCTTTGTGATGGAGAATATCAACCTCAGAATGTAGTCTAAAATTACCTTCTGGGACCAAGGTGATGCACACTGTACATATGGAAAAAATGCACTGATCTTAATTGCACTTCTTGTGTAGGGTAGAGTAGCTTGGGTTAGAGGCTAAAAGTTGAGTTTCTTTATCCTTGAAAGTAGATTGCAAGCCTTTCATCTCTGTGACCCTTAAGCTTTCAATAAAGGCTTTTATGACTTGGTTGTTTTGCGTTGTGTAGTTTGTTGGGGAATTAATTCTGTGGGGCAGACTATGTACAGAAGCTGATTTGAGCTAGCAATCCCTATCGGTCCAATTTGGTTAATATACAGAATCGTGGGAAGGTAATTCAATGTAGCCAGCTCTGGTTAATTCCGAAGATGAACTAGTTAATGCTGTTACACCTTTAGCTGAGGTGCCAAAAAGGCTTGTGTAGATATCAGGATGACTGATCTGCTCCTGTCCAGAGACATAATACTCAGAGTAAATTTCTAGCAGACACTGTTTATATTCCAAGAACATGGAATCTTTACAGAGAAATCAGACCAGTAAATCATGCATTTTTCTGCATGCCAATCATAAATTCTCCTTTCTGGTGAATAAAGGAATGTTGTGCTTTTCCTAGTGCACTAATGGCAGTGCAGGCTGGACAGTTCTCATTGGAGCTGGATCAAGAGACTGATTTATATATGTTGTGTCCAAACTGAGGTGTCATGGTGGGCAAAAAGTAATGGACTGGAGTGGGGGCCCCAAGCAGTTGCTATTGGCAGAGGTTAATTTTAGCATTCCATCCGTCACTTTGTTGTAGTTGTAGCTAACACCTCAAATGGGACCGTTATGTCCTGACGTGGGTCTTATGGTCTCTGTGCCACTGGAATTAAGCTACACCTGACTGAAGATCCCCAATCAGGGTGAAACAGCCTTGGGTTTCTTGCATTCTGGTTCAGGAAGGAACTGGCCTGGCAGTTCAGGCTATACTGTTCCTATTGGAACAGGATCAAAACTGATTTGCTTAAGGCTAGAACCAAACAGAAGTGGTATGCTTGGTGAAAAACGATGGCCTAGAGTGCGAACCCAAGCGATTGCCGGTGACAAAGACTAACTAGTATTCCATTCATCATCTTGTTGTTATTGCAGTCTTAGACGGAGCATAAATGTGCTTGGTAAGGGGCATAACATGATGAGGACTGCTTGGAAGAAGTGGAAGAGTGCAATGGCCAGCCTTTGGATATTATAGTGAATCTCAGAGAGCCTTCATGGATGCCAAGTTCATAACCTGCAAGTTGTCACCCAGGGATGGACATATGACAATGTAATTGGATGGTGGCACTTGCCTTGACACAGTACACCCATGGGACAGTCTGCAAAGATCATGATATAACAAGGAGGAACCCATAGAGCTAAAAGTTAATGCCAATGTTTTCTCAATTACTATTTTCTTAGTCAAGGGAGTCAAGTGTGGGGTAATGAAGGAAATGCCCCTTAAAGGCAGATATTTGCATGTGCAGCAAAGGTAACTAAGGGTTTTGCTTCATGGGCCACAAATCTATTTATGCAGGAATCATCTTGCCAGCAATTATCTAAAGAATCTGCGGCACAAGTTAAATGCAGCACATGCAGCATGCCGTAGGGATACTTACCTCTAGCACTGTCACAGAAAAGGAAAAGTTAAGAGAGTAAAGAAACTCTGCTACAAATTTCTTAGAGGACATTCATCCATCCATCCGGGGACATTCCAAATTACCTCTCCTCCATGGAAATGTAATTTACAACCCTCTCTTAGACCATGGTGATTTCATTCACACAGTGTTCTGACACACCAGTGATCTCATTCACAACTCCACCCCCAAATGGTAACACTACGCAAAATTGTTTGTCACGCTTTCAATATTAAAATACCCACCTGACTAAAGTGACATTACAGTTTGTCTATTATCTCTTGTATGGTGAGACTAGAGTCCTCACTTGATGCCAGTGGCATCAAAATCCTATATGGACTATACTGATATCACAAACCTCGACCATAATGACATCACCATCCTCTTTCTGACCACAGTGACATTATAAGCCCTTCTCAAATTACAGTCACATCAAAACAACTTATCTGATTTAAGTTACATTACTAAAGTCTCTCCAGCCACCTTTGTTTCACACTCTTCTCTGATTATGGTACAAATACAATTTCTTCCCTGACCATTGTTGCATTAAATACACCAATCAAAATCAGCATTAAAATTAATTCCCAGTCCACAGTGTTATAAAGTACTACTCTGTAATGGCATAAAAATCACCATCTGTCCCCTTTGAAATTACAATCCCTTCCTATATCTGTTATGTGGATTTGTGTAGTGCACTAATCACTCAAGAGTGTATCCTGTTAATTGGGCAGCTATGTGGTCGCCAAGATGCTTATAAAAGGAGACAGGTCTTCAGCTTCATGAGGAGCTCAGAAAGTGAGGTGGAGTCTCTGATGTCTTGAGGGAGGTCGTTCTATGTTTTGTTTTTCCAGATGAGGGGAATGTGTGTGTGAGAGAGAGTGAGGCAGAGTGTAGGTGTCTAGTGCAGTGGTTCCCAGCCTTTTGACTTCTGTGGACCCCCACTTTATCATTATTGGAATCCAGGGACCCCCCCCCAAATGAGTCATTACTGATAGCTTGGGACCTAATCTGTTAATATTATTGAATTTTCTAGGCAGTCGTGGACCTCCTGAGGAGGCTTCACGGACCCCCAGGAGTCCCTGGACCACAGGTTGGGAACCACTGGTCTAGTGAGTTGGTGAAAGTGTATGCAGCTGTTCAGGCAGACTGGTCTCTTGTGGAGTCAGTTGGTGTGGATGTTGGTACTAGCTCTAACAGCCACCAGGTAGAGTACCAGGGGGAGGTATTTTTGCTGAAGAACATTACTTTTGTCTTGTTGCAGTTTTGCTGGAGGCAGTTGATTCATATTCAGTATGCTACCATGGCCATACAGTTGGTGAAGTTGGTTCTGGCTGGTGTTTGCTTTGTCCATCAAGGAGAGGATGAGTTGGATGTCATTGGCTAAGGAGATGACAGTGATGTCTTGAGATCGGATGATGTATGAGAGCTGTGTCATGTATATGTTGAAAGTGATGGGGTTGAGGGACAATACCTATTTGACTCTGCATATCAATTTCTTAGTTTCTGATGTGAAGGGTAGCAGCATGACCCTGTGGGTTCTGCCCATGCAGATGGAACATATCCATTTGAGAGCACATCCTCTGCCAATTTTGTGGAGTCTTTCTGATGAGGGTGTTATGGGAGATAGTGTCAAAGGCTGCAGATACATCAATCACGATGAGGGCTTTTGTTTCCCCTTGGCACAAAGTGAATCTAATTTTGTTGGTGGCCATGATGAGTGCTGTTTGTGTCTGTGGTTCTTTCTGAATCGTGACAGAGTGTTGTCTAGAAGATGGTGAAGTTCAAGGTGAGTTGTGAGTTGCTTGGTGATGGCTTTCTCAATCACTTTGGTTGGATAGGGGAATAGGGAGATGGGCAGAAGTTGCTCAGTTGATTCAGGTCAGTTTTGTGTTCTGGAGGAGGGTGTTGATCTCTGAAAGTTTTGATTCATCCGGGAATTTGGCAGATGTGATGAAGGTGTTGATGGTGTGAGTCAGAGTGGTGCTGATTGGTGATGTTCCCAGGTTGTAGATGTGGTGGCGGCATGGGTCCGTTAGGATGCCTGAGTGGATGGTCTTCACAATTGCAACTGTGTTGTTTCTGGTGACGGTTGTCCATTTTTGGTCAGGTGGCAGTCTTGGTTGGTGATTGCTCAGTTAACAATGAGTTTTCTGGGGTTTAGTTGGTGTGCAAAATTGCTGTAGATGTTTGTTGTGTTGCTGTCAAAGAAGTTGGAAAGGTTGTTGTTGAAATTCTGGGAGGCAGCAATGTTGGTAATAGTGGCTGAGGGCGAGGTGAAATCCTAAAGAATTGAGAAGATCTCCATGCAGCTGTTGGAGCTTCTTTTGATGCGGTCCATTAGTGCCTTTTTCTTGGCATTTCTTATTTGCTGGTGATAGAGTCTAAGGGCAGCCTTGTAGGTATTTCTGTTTCTGGTGTTGTGGCATTCTCTCTATTTATTTTCTAGCTGATAGCAGTGCAGTTTGGTATCTTGGAAGTGTGTACCAGCTGGGCTGCTTGTATGATCTAGTGTGCTTGTTGCATTTGATGGATGTGAGGGAGTCAGCATAGTTTTTGATGCAGTTCTTGAAGTTGTTAATGGCTTTGTCGAGGTTGTCTGTGGGTCTAAGTTGATGAGGGTGCTGAGTCAGTCTACTTCTGTGGTTTCGCCTCAGCTGTTGCTTGGAATGCTGAACCTCATAGGGATGCTGACTTGAGATGTATTGATTTGAAAACAGACGATGAAGTGGTTGCTCCATATGATGCATATGATGGAGTTGTATTTGGTGCTGACGCTTGCGGTGAAATTGGTATCTAGTGTGTGTCCTGTGGTCTGTGTTGGCTCTGGGATGAGCTTGGTGAGCCCAATTTTCCTCAAGCTTTCAGGGGTGCTGCCGAGCAGTGGTCATTTTGGTCTTCAAGTTGAAAGCTGAGGTCGCAGAGGAGAGTGTAGGCTCTGGAGTCAATGGTGAGCAGAGCGATAACATTGGTGATGAGATTGGTATAAGTGGCTCGTTGTCCGGGTGTTCATTAGGTGAGATGTCTGTTCAGGATGAAATTTGCTGAGATTTGCAGCTTGATGTGCAGGTGTTCCATGAATAGAGTGGGGGTCCTCTGTGGATGTTGTGCATTTGATGGGCTCCTTGTAGATGATACCGAGTCCTCCTCCTGGGATGTGAAGTAGGCCCTGTTGAGTGATCTTGAAGCCCTCTGGGATTAGCATGGCATTGTAGGAAGTCAATGAAGGGTTCAGTGAGGTCTTTGTCATAAAGAGGATGTCAGGCGTAGCTACTCAGCAGGTCCCATATTTCGGTTCTGTGTTTGCTGAGTGATCGTGTGTTGAGAAGCATGCATGAAAGTGGTTGTTGATGTGCAGGTTTGCTGTGGCATGCGGTGTAGGGTGTGGGTGAAGGCATTGCTGGTGCTTGTGTGGTATGTGTGTTGTAAGGGGTGTTGAGGGCATTGTTAGTATTTGTGTAGGAGGGTGTAGGTGTGTTGCTGCTGGGGAACCAGCTCCTACCATGGTATGAGGTGAGCCACTGCAGCAGTTAGGGGAATGGCTTCTGGGGTCCAGCGAAGTAAGGAGTGCTGCATAGTATCAATGGGTGGAGATCAGATCAGGTTTCAAGGTAGTAGGCGCAGACGGGCTTGTCTTTGACATGCCTGCTGTGCGTCTGTGTTGCAGCTGGTATGAATTAGGTCCTGAGAGGGAGAAGGAGTGAAGGGTGCAATGTTGTCACTTCCTGTGATGATGGGAAATTAAGTCCTCTATCTTGTCTTCTTTTAAATACAGTTTTATTGAGAAAACCAGTAATGTTGCTACCTGTCCAGGTGGATGATGGGAAATTCAGAGATTTGACTTGCTGTGTAGGTGGATGATGGGCGATTTAGTGATGTCACTTCCTGTGCTGATGGGTGACTACCCTGACCTCAATGGCATAATATTCACACACCAAATATAGTGTCTTCTTAATAGTATTCTTACTCAAAATAACACATGGAAATCCAACAAATCCCTTACACAGAAAAATGTGAACCTGCTCCTCTGTGGAGATATCATAACCCCACTCTTGTCATGTGTTGTCACCCAAGCATTTACCTAAGCTATTCATGTGAACATTATTGGGGGGGCGTTCATTAAAGCTTGTTAAAAATCAGACTCAGAGTAAAGACAAGAGCTGTCAAGCCGTCAGGTGGATTTAGTGAACCGGACAAAACCATAAGGCATAGAAGCGGCATGAACTACAGTAAACATTGTCTGTATAAAAGAAAATGTAAGCACAGTTTTATTGATGGGAAATCTTCCAACCCTTTTGGATTTTAGAAGAATGTTTTTAAAATTGTCTTAAGCATTTACCTGGTTCCTGTTGTGGTAATGTCTCAGAGAAGATATCTGTTTTAAAGTAAGACTACAACTGAGACTTGTTCGGGGTGTGTGCATTATAATTGCAAACATTGTGTGCACTGCATACATAGCAAAGGACTTAAGCAGAAACGTGTAAACAGCTACATCAGTGTAACCTGCTACTAGATATTGTTACAAGCAAACATGTCTGGAAATAAAGAGAAAACATTTTTGTGGGAATGTCTGCAGCACAATTAACATTCATCTGTACCATATGTAATGATATATACATGTATCACACTACAATTAAAAACAGAAACAATGTTTTACAATTTTCTTACCAAAAAAGCTGATGTGCCACCCGAATACTTTGAAGAGAGCGATTGAGCAAGAGTTTCACTAGTGGGCTTTCCAGATGCCTTTCAAACTTGACTGCCTATTTACAAATTTGAAAAATATAACACTCAATGTCTTTTAGTTTTAAAAGGTAGAACCAAATCAATACCATCTTTAGCAATTTACAATATACCATGTTTTAATGTAGAACACTTGACTGCTATTACATTCCTTAGCTTTTACTATGTCGGATGTGACATCTGGTGCTGCTCTGCCTTTGTATTTTGTGTTTAGTAGCTCTTGCTACAGACAGTTTTAACTGTCTAGGAAGACCTATTGTCACCATTTCACACGCCACATAACACACACACATATGCACCAAATACCCAACACCATACACAACAGGCAGTTGGTCAGCCTTTTGCAGACATAGGTGGTCATTCTGACCCTGGCGGTCTTTGACCGCCAGGGCGGAGGACCGCGGGAGCACCGCCGACAGGCCGGCGGTGCTCCAATGGGGATTCCGACCGCGGCGGTAAAGCCGCGGTCGGACCGGCACCACTGGCGGGGTCCCGCCAGTGTACCGCGGCCCCATTGAATCCTCCGCGGCGGCGCAGCTTGCTGCACCGCCGCGGGGATTCCGACCCCCCCTACCGCCATCCAGATCCCGGCGGTCGGACCGCCGAGATCCGGATGGCGGTAGGGGGGGTCGCGGGGCCCCTGGGGGCCCCTGCAGTGCCCATGCCACTGGCATGGGCATTGCAGGGGCCCCCGTAAGAGGGCCCCTACATGTATTTCACTGTCTGCTGCGCAGACAGTGAAATACGCGACGGGTGCAACTGCACCTGTCGCACAGCTTCCACTCCGCCGGCTCGATTCCGAGCCGGCTTCATCGTGGAAGCCTCTTTCCCGCTGGGCTGGCTGGCGGTCTGAAGGCGACCGCCCGCCAGCCCAGCGGGAAAGTCAGAATTACCGCCGCGGTCTTTCGACCGCGGAACGGTAACCTGACGGCGGGACTTTGGCGGGCGGCCTTCGCCGCCCGCCAAGGTCAGAATGAGGGCCATAGTCTTGTTAGTGTTGTAGCCCCTTCAACTATAGGTTGGATGCCCTGTATACTGCAATACGAGTCAGCCCACAGCATTTTGATGATTTCAAGAGAACCACACTTTTTCAGTCAGGAATTCATGTCAAACTACCAACAGCCTTTTATATGGTATAATTAATAAAGAAGCTTGGATACTCTTCCCTGCTGCCTGCATCGAACTTGTGTGTATGGGAAATCACAAGCAACAGTTTGGCGAGTACTTGATTTGAAGCGGACCCTGATTTATGGAGAGTAAGCCCGGCAAGAAGATTTGAAGACTTCTTTGGAATATGTGATTATATAGTGTCACTTTACCAGCACCACACCACGTTTGGTGCAAGGGACAAGAAACTACTTTATACCACCTCATTCCAAAATACGTAATGTACATTACACCATTGTTTTTGTTCAAAACTAAGCTGCCAGTTGGAATCAAATCCATGTTCTTGGCTGCGTTGTCAGGCAGCAGCTTGCAGGTATTAAGACAGAATCCCCGTGCTCAACCACATCATAGTGTGAGCAGGAATCACGGAGCACTGCTGCAAGGGATCACCCACGCATCTCTGTAAGTGACGTGGGATGGCAGTGTGGATGAGAGCAATAGAGCGCAGCTGTTAGGTATCGCGCACTCTGTCTCTTCCTGGCATTGACGTTTTGTTGCATGTTGCGCATCAGGTCACGTTTGCATGATCTTTTTGGAGTCCACAGTGAAGGAAGCATAGGCTTGTAAGCACAATGTGCGAGTCTTTTTACTCATTTCAGAAAAATACAGATGAATGTTTGAGGTGATTGGAGGACAGGAAACAGGTGAGGGTATCAAACCCATACATTTTAATTAACTACAAAAACGTTTGTGGAAATGGCCATCTGAAACATTTATTTTCACTTTACCTGGAACAATGTGGCTATGGAGAATGAGATTTCTCTATTCTTCCTTTTACTACTGAGGTTAGTTAGTGTAACATTGTTGACATGGAGTAACAACATTTTAGGATCATTCCACCACATGCCTTTTGGGTATCTGGAATTGAAACTTCGATGAAATGGGTGGAATAAAAGTAGTATTTTGTTAATTACATCTCTGCAATTGATTAATCTAATAAGATGTCAATGGATCAAAAGAAAACTATTTTCCTGCACTCCTTGGGTCCAGGTGGGCTGAAAACATCCAGTCGCATGCCGAAAACTAGTGTGTGTGGCGCTATCAACCTTTTTTGTTACTGTGCTACAAGATCTAAATATGAACTAAGTGCCAAAAAATGTATTGGCATTACTAGATTTACATTTTTCCAGCATAAGCAGAGCAAGGGAGAATTTGCTAATGACTATGTAGCAGACTTGAAGAAACGGGTTGTTGACTATAAATTCAGAGCCCTTCACGATGATTTAGTTAGGGATCAATTAGTCATGCATGCTAATAAACTTGTCATACAGGAGCCTTTATGGATACATGTAGTTTCTCTACTTGAGGATGTACTAGCTATAGTACGCAAGGCAGAGATTTAAGGAAGCTGTGTCATGGAAATAAAACAATCTGATTAAGATCTAGACAGCATTTGTAAAGTTACAGCATGCAAACGGTCAAAAGAAGGAGTAATGTCAAAGAGAAATGTGAAAGTTAAGACAGAGGGTGTGATGGCAAAGAACATCTAGCGTATTGCAAAACATGTCCTGCGCTCAAGCAGAAATGTAGCAGTTGTGGTGCTGTTGGCCACTTTGCAAAGGTGTGTAAAAAGAAAGAGTAGTGTGAGGGGTATCTATAAAGGTCCAAGTGAGAGTAATAACGAAAAAGAAATTGCAAAGTTGGACAATGTCATGAGCTTACAAGATAAGTTCCTACTTACTATTAATGAAGGTAGTACCAAAGGCAAGCCTGAATGCAACCTGACAATAGGAGGTGTCCCAATTAGGATATGTTCAGAGCTGGGATCACCTTTCACTATTGTCAATGAGGATGTATGGAGGAACAAGTTTGTGGATAAAACTAGCACACAAATAACACCACCTAATATAAATCCTGAAAGCTACACTGGTGAAAGAATTGACATTTTGGGTTACAGGTGGTTGTCTTATATTTTTTTAAGAGAAGACACATGAGAGGCAAAGTATATGTAGCAAAGAAAGAACCATTTGTCCTGGGATGGCAGGATCAAGGTAATATACATATTGTCCTGTACCTGAACAGCACTGAGAAAGTGTGGTGGATGAAGGAGGTTCAGTGGGAAATTACATGTTAAAAAGATTTCCTAAAGTATTTGGCAAACGTTTGGTGATGCTACAAGGTTTTGAGCACACTATTGTACTCAAAAGCAAGGCTACTACTAAGGTACATAAATTAAGGATGGTACCATGGATGGTACGGGAGGAAATCTCAAAGGAACTGGACAAGCTAGTGGAACTAGATGTGATCGAACCAATAGAGTCCAAACTGGATTTCACCAGTAGTGGTGGCAAATATGAGCAGTGGCAAAATTCACCTCTATACAGATTAGCTTTCCACTACCAAAAATCACAGAGATGGTGTCAAGCTTGAAAGGGGCAAATTGTTTTTTGACTACAGTCCTCTCGGTTGCTTATCATCAGGTTGCTCTTACACCGATGTCCAGGAAGCTCACTGCTTCCATCACACCATTTGGATGTGTTCTATTTAAGCAAATGCCTTCTGGCCAGGCATGGAAAGCAGCAGTTTTTCAGTGCTTAATGCACACGTTGTTTGAGAGTGATATTTTTCCAGGGTGATATTTACATTTCTGGGGAGAACAGAACAAAGCATGATGAAAGATTGCAGAAAGTGTTAGGTACACTGGAGATTAAAGCACTGACTGTAAGGTTAAACTACTGCAAGTTTGTTGAGGAGTGTGACTTAACTTGGGGCACGTGTCAATAAGGAGAGGGTTAAACCTAAACCTTCATTATCAATGCTATCACTGGAGCTCCAGGGCCTGTGAGTAAGGATGAGGCGAGATCGTTCTTGGAGATAGCGGAGTACTGCGCAAAATGTATTCCTAATTTTGCTGATAAGGTATATAACATGAGGCAGTAGCTCAAAAAACATATTACGTTTTTGTGAGGCTCGCAATGTGAAGTGGAGTTCAGAAGAATCAAGTGTAACACGGACAAAGTACCTCCATTAAGTAGTTTTGACCCAGGGCTGGATTGTTTCCTGACCACAACAAAGGACAGTGTTAGCACAGAAGGATGCAAGGGGTAAAAAGAGCATTATCTTGTTCGTGTGAAGATCAGTGTCACCAGCCGAGGAGAAATACCCTATTTTTGAGAAGGAGGCACTTGTGTATGCATGGGCCCTGGAACATTTTGTGCATTTGTTTGGGGTAGACCAGTCACCATCCAGTGCGACCATAAATCCTTAGTTAAGTTATTAACCATGAGGGGAGTCTTATGGCTTCTACCAGGATTGCAAGGCCACCAATGAGAATGAAAGATCACATATACTGCATAGTGTATGTTTCTGGTAAGGACAATAGAGTGGCAGATTGTCTATCCAGAATGCCTTGCCCTTTAGAAAAGTGTAAAGATGAGCCATCGAATGACTTTAAAATTACATTAGTACATGACTCAGGTTTACCAGCTATTAGAAAGTAGGATTGGGAAAGAGAACAGAAGGAGGTCAATGTACTGCAGATGGTTTTCTGGTATATGTGTGAGGGCTGGCCTAAGAAGGAACAATTGACTGAAGGGTGTAGACCTTTTCAGTGAGTTAGATCAGAGCTGCCTGTGGACAAAGAGCTGGTCCATAGAGGAAGTAAGATTGTTGCTCTTGGTGATTTGCCTATGTTGGTTTTAAATCTTTGTCATGAAAGACATTTTGGTATTTGAGGACCAAATTGATTACCAAGGATTTATTTTTGTGGCGCAAGTGGATAAGGCAGTGGGACGGTTTGTTAGAACTTGTAAAATTTGTTCCTCTGCTGACAAACCTTTGCATACTTTAAGACCACCCATGAGTGAATATCCTATTCCTAAACAACCTTTGGAATGTGCAGTAATAGATTTGTTGGGCCACGTTGACCTACAGGAATGTGTGATTGCATTGATGGATGTTTACTCAAAATGGCTTGTGGTGGATATCAATCAATTTTTAAAGCGCACTACTCACCTGTGAGGGTCTCAAGGCATTGAGTGGGGGCTGCTACTGCTCGAACAGCCATGTCTTGAGATGTCTCCTGAAGGTAAGTAGGCCCTTAGTCTGACGCAGGTGGGTGGGAAGAGTGTTCCACGTCTTGGTGGCAAGGTGGGAGAACGATCAGATGGCGTTGACTTGCAGGGTCACTGATAGTGAAGAGTCCAATATGAATCCCAGGTTGTGTGGGTTGTCGGTAGGTGTCGGTGTGGTTCCCAGTGTGGCAGGCCACAAGGAGTCGTCCCATGCAGAGGAGGTGGAGCCAAAGATGAGGACTTCAGTCTTGTCAGAATTCAGTTTCAGGCAGCTGTTCTTCATCCATTCGGCTATGGCCTTCATTCCTTTCTGGAGGTTGGTCTTGGTGGGGGTGGGTTCCTTGGTGAGGTGAGATGATCAGCTGGTGAAGACAGCCAATACTGTCAAAGTTTTTAGATAAGACATTTCTGTTGGTAGGTGTTAGAAATGGGGTCTTTGGTTGGAAGTCAGGTTACCCTCCTGTCCAAGCAAGGACCCTCACTCTAGTTGGGGTAAGTCACACACAATCCAAATTCTGTGCCCACCCTCAGGTAGCTTGGCACTGAGCAGTCAGGCTTAACTTAGAAGGCAATGTGAAAAGTATTTGTGCAATAAATCGTACAATAACACTATTTAGCACCACAAAAATACACCACTCAGCGTTTAGAAAAATATATGTCTTTTAAAAGCAACAAAGTCTCTTTCAATCACAAAGTACCTGGTTCATTGAAAAATCTCTGCAAAGAGACGCAGAGGAGGAGATGCGTGGAAACAAAGGGGTGTACGCCGATTTCTCTGGCAGCACAAGGTGATGCATAGTTTAGTTTTCACGCAGGGACGGTTGTGCAACGATTTCCAGTGCTCGGTCATGGATCCTCTTCGGGTTGCGGGGTTTTCAGATGCCCCGGGGATTATGCGTCGATTTCCTGCACTGGCAGGACGAAGTCACAGGAGCTGCATTGATTCGGTGAGCGTTGCGTCGAATTTTCGGCAGCACGGCAGGCGATGAGTCGATTCCTCTCTGGAAGTCAGGCTGCATCGTTCCAGCGGGCCGTGCATCGAATATCCAGTCGCTACGCTGGCACTGCGTCGATCTTCTCGTTGCGAAGTCAGGCTGTGTCGTTCCGAATCTGTGAGCAGTGACATTTTCACTGCGGTGCTGGCTGTATGTCGTTTCTGGCAGGCTATCTGTTAAATTTTGCCGCACAAGGAGTCCTTCTCTCAAAAGTCTTTTTGGTCCTAAGACTTCAGGGAACAGGAGGCAAGCTCTATCCAAGCCCTTGGAGAGCACTTCTTCGCCACAGCTAGAGAGCAGCACAGCAGCAGTCCTTCACAGAAAGCAGTCAGGTGAGTCCTTTGGGCAGCCAGGCAGTTCTTCTTGGCAGGATGCAGGTTCTGGTTCCAGTTTTCTTCTCCAGGAAGTGTCCGAGTTGGTAGGGGCAGAGGCCCTGTTTATATACCCAAATGTGCCTTTGAAGTGGGGGAGACTTCAAAGAGTTGCTTAGAAGTGCACCAGGTCCCCTTTCAGTTCATCCTGTCTGCCAGGATCCCAGTAGGGGGTGTGGCAGTCCTTTGTGTGAGAGCAGGGCCTCCACCCTCCCAGCCCAGGAAGACCCATTCAAAATGCAGATTTATGCAAGTGGGGCTGAGTATCCTGTGTTTGGGGTGTGTCTGAGTGAATGCACAAGGAGCTGTCAACTAAACCCAGCCAGACGTGGATTGTAAGGCACAGGAAGATTTAAGTGCAGAGAAATGCTTTCTAAAAGTGCCGTTTAATAGTAATATTAAATCCAACTTCACCAGTCAGCAGGATTTTGTATTTGTAAACATGACTTCCTACTCCTTTCAGATCAGCAGCTACCACTCAAACAATGTATGAGGGCAGCCCCAATGTTAGTCTATGAAGGGAGCAGGCCTCACAGCAGTGTAAAAACGATTATAGGAGTTTTACACTACCAGGACATGTAAACTACATGGGTACATGTCCTGCCTTTTGCCTACACAGCACCCTACTCTATGGGTTATCTAGGGCATACCTTAGGGGTGTCTTATATGTAGAAAAAAGGGGAGTTTTAGGCTTGGCAAGTACTTTTAAATGCCAAGTGGAATTGGTAGTGAAACTGCACACACAGGCCTGGTAATTGCAGGCCTGAGACAAGGTTAAGGAGCTACTTAAGTGGGTGGCACAATTAGTGCTGCAGGCCCACTAGTAGCATTTAATCTACAGGCCCTGGGCGCACATAGTGCACTCTACTAGGGACTTATAAGTAAATTAAATAGTCCAATTGGGTATGATCCAATGTTACCATGTTTAAAGAATGAGAGCATATGCACTTTAGCACTGGTTAGCAGTAATAAAGTGTGCAGATTCTAAAAACCAGCAAAAACAGTATCCAAAAAGTGGAGGGAGGCAGGCAAAAAGTTAGAGGTGACCACCCTAACGCTGTCAGGTCTAACAGTAGGGATTCCTGTTGTGCTGCTGAGCGATAATGGTGTGCAATTTGTTTCAAACGCTGCAGAAACTTATTTTGAGAGGATAGGTGTGAGACACAAAACTACATCCCTATATAATCCTAGTGGGAATGGTACTGTGGGAAGGTTCATCCAGGTGATCAAGGGGGTTATTCAGAGTGCAGCTCAGACACAATGTGATTAGTGGATTGCTGTGCAGAAAGCTGCATGGGCAATAGGGTGACTAGGAATGATTCTACAGGTTTGTCCCGGTTTGTGGTAATGGGAGGAAGAAACACCAGGTATAAGTTCACTCCGTTGTGGTTATGTGACCCTGCAGTTGAGAAATGGTCACCTGCTATGGTAAAACAAAAAAACAGGCAGAAACACACAAGTAAATCTTACTATCATACTGTCCATACAGTCAAACCAGTGAATGTACAAGTGGGAGATTGGTTACATGGGAGGGAACCCAATAAGGTGTAAAGGGTGAAAGACAATTTTTTGCACCAGAACAAGCAGCAAACATTTTACAAAATACAGTCAGGCTCAAGGGTGGTACAGTATGGAACCTTAATCAGATGGCATTAGGTTTGAAGGATCAATGGAAGGACTGTGATGATCAGGAGGTGAGTGGAAGTAAGAACTCTTTTTGGTTCAAAGACAGTTGAACATGCTGAAACACAGCCTGGAACACCTTTTGGCATTAAGGAGGCTCCATGCCTGTCCAGTTCAGTTTCAAAAGGACATACCATGGATTGTGATGAAGGGTCAATGAGTGATGTGCAAGAACGTGAAACTGTTGTGTCAGAATCTGATGCCGTTGCGAAGCGTCATGATGAAGCTCATGATCGGAAAACTGTGAGTGATGAGCAAGAACTGGAAACTGTTGTGTCAGAATGTGAAGAAATACACAACCGTAAAACTGTTGTGTCTGTACATGAGAATAGAAAGAGGGAATTCCATGGATGGTCAAAGGATTTTATGGTTGGTTAAGTTCCTATAGTATTACAGTGTGTTGATGTAGTAGACCTAATAATTATGTTTTTTCTTCTATCTCTCATTTTTGTTGTTTTATTAAAGGGACAGGGTGTCATATGCTGTATACCTGTAATGTAGAAGTAATGTACTATGAGACAGACAGGTTCCACAGGTTCCTCTGTCACACAGCATTCTGTCTGTAGACAGCTGCTGTGGCAGGAGAGCTTGACAGACCTGTTTCCTGTATGTGTTGAGCATGATTAATAAAGAAGCTTGGATACTCTTCCCCGCTGCCTGCATCATACTTGTGTGTATGGGAAATCACACACAACACAGCCTCTCTTAGCTAATGTTTGTCTCTTGTTGCTTTACCAGTTGTCAGCCACATGGTAGGAAGTAGAACTTCCATGCTGCCCCATATCAGGGAGCAAAGCAGCAGCATGTGCGATGCTCAGTTGATCACCCACTCTGCACTGACCTCGCTGCTTAAGAGACTGCTAGCGGAGCAATGACATGGCAGAGATTCACAAAAGTGACAATGAACAGAGAAACACAGAAAATAAGAAGAGCAGAAATTGAGAGGATATTAAATTCTAAAAGGTGGGGGGATACTGAGCACTAAAGTCCCACTCTTTCAGCATTCCATATCCTTACAGCTTCAGGTGCAGGACCTGGAGAGTGCTAAATAGGGTGTCATCTGTCCATTCCACACCCGGTGCAGCCTTCCTATTGAGCTGTGGATCAGCTCCTGTCGGTGGAAGACGAGTGAATGAGGCACACTGGAGACCCATCCTAACCAGATAGGGAGGTGCCCCTCAGCCCTGCTTCTTCACCATAAATATTTCCTTAGATGTGGAGAGAAGAGCTGATGAGATATTGTGTAAATACCCTCTCATTTAGTGTCCGATATCCCATGAGCCTTTACCCTTTTCTCTTGAATAACAGCCTTGAGCTAGCCAATGCATGCTAGTTCTCAACCTCACACACTGGTGCTATGAGTTATCAGAGCCCCCATCTGCAACTGATCACTTGGTGTTATGACAGACAAATCATCACCAATTGTCATGGAAGTGACTCAGAAGATGCTTCTCAGAACTATATCCGACCTGCGCTCACATTTTTTAGATTGCACAGCTCTTCTGGTCCTTTTGTGTAGTATTTTCTCTGAGGTGCCGCATGGATTTACAGGATTATGTAATTGAAGACTCACTTTACAACATTTTAATACATTTTATATTCACTGCTGCAAAATAAGCCGAAATTACACGTATTACCCTATTTAAACAGCTGTTCTTTTCCAAAGAGAGCTAGTGCATTTGTATCGTCTGGCACCTGCTTATGTTAAAGCTTTATTTAATTTTGAAAAACTTCTAACCGCACCAATTTGAGATTTTTCCACTTGCGAAAAGAACAAGGATCGGATGGAATGTTGGTCAATGTCAAACAATTACTCCCAGTACAGAGATATGGGCTTAAATCCATTGTTGTTTTTGCTACCCATGCCAGTCCAGTTTGGACCCAGCCTTATGCGAATTAGTCTTTACCTTGCTCCCCATGGGAGCAGCCCAGTCAGAACTGCTGATGGAGTAGGGGGTTCCCTCGGTCCGCAGGTCTGAAACCTGATCACGTTTTTTTCCTGATATTATTCCGATGAAGCAATCTTTGATTTGACTTGTTAATGACTTCTGGCTGTTCTGATTTCTGTTTACTGTCCTTGTATGGGACACACAGATATAATCAATGGTATGTGATTACAAGGGCACATCCACCTGACCCCCGAGTGGTATGAACGGTAACCCCAATTAGGTAAGTGTATGTGTGTCTACCTAGAGTGCATTAATCTCGTATGTGTCTACTCGAACAACGCATGTTACAGCATCATGGTATATTTATCACGGAATCGACAGGGTTCCCTAGAGTGTTTCACTTATTATGAAGTTTGTAACACTTCACTGGCTGCGAGGCATAGTTTGCTCGTAGGATGCCACGAAACAAAGCATGATTACATCCTCGTTTATGTGTGTTGTATACAATGATATTGCACACAAGAGTTATCTTTCACGTTCCTCATCAAGGACTGGTACATGTACTTCTCCTTCTCCTAATGGCGACTTCCAGATGATCTGAAGATCACATCACACAATGCACAGAAGGTCTGTTTTGTTTGTCTTTGTGTATGTCCTCTTTTTCAGGTACAATGGCCCTGCATTGAGAGACTCCGCCTCCATGCAAGTATTAGCATGCATGTTTTTCTATCTGTTTTAGAGTGACTGTACGTTGACACCGGGGCAAAACTGTATATAAATTTCCTGACGAAGGCCCTGGACCATGTAGGCCATAGGACAGGATACGGGCTGAAACATGTTGACGGTTGAAGAGAGGGTCATAGGGCCATAACATCCTAATAATTTGAACCCATATCCTCGTTGACCGCTAATAAAGGAATACCTTTGGCCAGTGTGAGGTATTTTTATGTTTCCCTCGGAAGGAATAATTTCAAAAGTGCTCCCTGGAGTATGGTTCAGCCCACCCTGGCTTTAAGGGGCTGGGTTGACCTGATACTGAAGCATGCCACTTGAGTGGGTGAGTCACATTTAAAAAGAAAAGGACTCTTCTTTTTCTGAATACATTTTGGGATTTTGTGTAGGAAAGGAGCCTCTCAGTTTTAGGCTGGGGATACCCTGTTTTGTGGCGCATCTAGGGTGAACAGCCGTAGGAATTAATGGAGTGGTCCTGATGCAAAGGATGCTGAAGATGCGCAAGGGAGGTGAGGATGCTGAAGTGGTGTCAGGGGCTGTCTTGTGGCCACCCCTTGGTCCCTGAACAGGCTGGGGTGAACTTGGCTGCAGGGTGGATGCCACTCGAAGGCTGGGTGGCGGCCAGTCAAAAACCAGTTGTCATTGGTCTATTGGTCTCCAGGTAAAGCAAATCCAGTGGTACCCTTTAACTTGCAGTAATTTCCGGGCTGGGTGAACAAAATGGATTCAGGTAACTTTCCTGGGTCCAGCAGAGTCAGCTGCAACTTTTGAGGCTTGGGACTCTTGGCCTCATGACAAGGTTGGCGGTCCTAGGATCCCCAACAGTGTTGATTGAACCACCGTAGTTGTGGCGTCTGACCACCACATTACAAGATTTGTGGGCGGACCCACCTAAAGACCGCCGTCCCTGCCAGGATCAGAGATCTCAATGGGGGGACGGAAGCCGGAATTGTAACCAGCCATGGAGGTGCTGAACTCAGCACCACCAGGCTGATTACAACCTCTCTTTCTAACAGTGTTCTAGTAGGGAGCCCACCATAAAAAGGCTGGTGGAAAGCCAGTGCCCGGGGTGCCCTGAACTGCCCATGCCTATGGGAACATTGTAATATGCTCAGAGGAGCATCACTGCCATGGTGGTGGCGTCCCTCCTTGTGAGTTTGGCGGTCTTGCTGTGGGACTGCCAAACGCATAATGAGACCCTCAGTCTCTCAGGCTGCGCTTCAGGGGTTAGTGCCACTCACGTGTTGCTGGCTACCAACTTTCCTTTATTGCCCTGTGGCTGTAACTGAGAGTCAGCGAATAGATGCATGGCATCACTTTTGTCTGCCTGGGGTTCAAGGATGGCTGTTTCTCAAATGGGACACCAGAGGCACAGTCCTTCCTTTGCTAGATCAAAGTGCAGCTAGTGCAGTTCAGTCTTGAGTGCAGCCTCTCTTTGCTGGGTTCAGGAAACAGACGAGCAGTCCTTCAGTCCCTTCTCCAGCACAGATGTGATCTGAGGTCTAGGTGCCACTATCATGTTTGTTTCTTGCCCTCGGCAATGTGGAGCTCCATAGCCTATCTCAGAGGTTCTGCCACCTGGATGCAACCGACAAACTGGTTTAGCAAGGCTTTCTCCCATCTGTCCAAAATGCCAGCCTGTGTGCTAAAATACCCCCCCCCCCCCCCACTTGTTTGTGATTATTATTTGCTCTTCAAAGGTAACTTCCCAATTCAAGCTAGTCTTTTGGGCTCACACCATGTTTGGACTTCCTGCCAGGAGGAGGGCACACATCTTGCCTTGGCAGATGCTTTGTGTTCCTTGCTCAGAGTCATTCACACCTCTCCCCAGGACAGCAGAATGCTGTCTCGAGGACATCAGGTTGTGTGCAACTGTAAACCATCACTAGAAACTTTTAGACAACAAAGTGGCAACTTTCTAAAGCTGTCAATTCTGCAAGTTAGACTAAATTCAACAGGAGCAACACGCCAGGTTAAATTCAAGTATTCTTTTGATATCTTGAAGTGCACTCTACCAGGGACTTACAAGTAAATTAAATAGTCAATCATGGATAAACCAATCAGTAGTACAATTTACACAGAGAGCATATGCACTTTAGCACTGGTTAGCAGTGGTAAAGTGCCCAGAGGTCCAAAGCCAACAACAATAGGTCAGAAAAAATAGGAGGAAGGAGGCAAAAAGTGTGGGGATGTCCCTGTCAAAAAGCCAGGTCCAACATGGGGTTTCTACTATTAGGTCATATAAAGTTACTAAAATGTATGTCTATCTACTTAATATCATGCACTCTGTCTTTAGGACCCTGTTGGCCTGAAGGAAGGTTTGGGCTTGCCATTCCTTTAGATGACAAAGTTGAGTATGCAGTTAATAATAGCTCTACCAGCCTGCAGTGGTGGCCTGGGAGTCACGGTTTGCTTTGTCACACTAGGAGTGGCACAAGAAGTGCTGCAGTCCATGAGGTAAACCTTTTGCATGTACCCCTCCAGTTTTCTGTTTCAATTTGTTTTTGTTAAAATTAGGACTCTGTGCACTTTACTGTTGCTAACTAGTGGTAAAATGCTTGTGCTCCCGCCCTAAAACATGATAAAATGGGCATACATGTGATTGAAACATTTAATTTACTTGAAAGTCTTTAGTATATGGCACTACATGTACCCAGGGTCAGTAAATTAAATGGTCCTAGTGAGCCCACGGCACTGATTGTGTTACCTACTAAAGTAGAACTATAAAACTTGTCTTAGGGCTATCATTGAAGCCCTTTATGCTGTTTTAAACTGTCATTTGACCTGGCAAAATAAGTCTTTAGCCAGGCCCAAACCTTCCTTTTTAATACATATGTCACCAAAACAATATGCTATTTAATGTAGGACATATGCGTTTAGGGTTTACACGTCCTGATAGTAAACAACTCCTAAACTTGTTTTTCAGTACTCTAAGACCTATCTCTCGCTATGGCTAACACTAGATTACCTTATTCCATTTAATGAGTGCTACCTTTGGGTTGGGAATAGACAGAAATATACTATTTAGACTGAAATGAATTGTAATTTAAAATCCTGTCATGGGAAATTTTGATATGGCACAGTTCTTATAAATGCCACTTTTAGAAAGTCGCCATTTTGACTATGAATAGCTCTGCTATTGGGCTTCCTGTATTCCTCCCATACAGAGACTGTTAGAAACTGGGTTTCTGGTTGTCAGAGGTATGTACCCTGAACAAGCATAAACCACAAACCTAGTCATGGTAAATCACAAACACAATATAAATTAACCTACTTTCACCCTTCAGTAACCTGACACAGAGCAGTCAGGTTTAGCTTTTTCTTTTTTAAATTTTTCTTTTTTTATTGAGCAGGATATAAAGAATACAAAAAGAACACAGAAAAAAATTAACTGTTTGTCCTGTAAAGGGTAGTGCCAATACACGTATCATAAATCAAAAAGATAAAACACTGCTGATACATTAAAGTGTTCCAGTGCTGCCTTATTTCCATTCAAGGATTTAAAAGTGTGCATTTACAATCCAAAGATTACTGCTCTATAACATTCTTGCCACCTATTGTATTCTACAAAATACCCACTATAAAGGAGATACTACAAACAAATTCATTCAGCCGTAGATAAGTACAGATAAAGTGCAGCTATTATTTCTGAGGATTAAATTACCCCGTACAGAGTATGGTATTTACAAACATCTTTGAATACATTTGTTAAACAATCAATGATCAAGAATAAAGTGCATGATAAAAAGGAAGGTCATCAAATGAATTAATCAAACATTCGATAGTGAAAAGAGAAAGTACAGATAGAGCTTTTAAAAGTAATGAACACAGCAGAAATAAATGCTTTAGTAATAAAGTGCATAAGTTCTGAAAAACATCTATTACCTGAAGTGATCAAGTGCTAAAGGTGTAAACCCAGGCTTTAATTCTCTAGATGGAAGGAAAAAGCAATCACACAAACCTCAAAAGCTTCCACAATTTAAAAAAATCTGGGGAGGGTCTCTACTCATCTTGATTGTACACCTTATCGCAGGTAGTGATCCGATTCATTTTATTATACCATTGTTGAAATGTAGGAATATTAGTTGTATACCAACACTGCAAAATCAGTGAGGAGGCCACAGCTACAGTCATTGGGATAAAATACTGGGAATGTTTATTAAGCCTGCCCACAATGTCTGATGGACCAAATAAAGCTTATTTAGTTTCTGGGGAAATTGCATATTAGAACACCTCTACCTACTTCAATGCAAACGTTCCAAAATTGATAAAGGGCAGGACTTGTGAAAAACATATGTAACCAGTTCCCTCTACCTCTTGCATTACATAAAAGCATTGATTGGGATGCGATTGAAACATAATATGCAGCCTAGGAGGGGTGTAATGTGGAAGCTACCATGATACAATAAGACATTATTTTATCATTACCCCTCTGAGTGATTTATACTCCAACTCACAAACCTAGTCCCAAAATTCTTGTTTCCGGTCCGGGGAGGACCTAACATAGCAGTTCGGGATGGACTGTTCCCATGGGATGCAGAGTCAAGACTGATTTACATATGGCTGGGTCCAAATTGGAATGACCTGGTGAGCAAAAACAATGATGTATTCAGGACCAGATTATCAGTTATTTTTGTATTTGTTGCCCTAAGTAGCATGGGTATGCCCAGACGTGGGTCCTGTGCTCGCCTAGACGCCAGACTCAAGCTAGACTTGCTGATGAGGGGTGATACCCCAAAACTGGTCCCAAAATGCTTGTTTCCATTCTGGGCAGGAACTAGCTTGGCAGTTCAGGCTGTACTATTCCTATATGGAGCAGGGTCAAGGCTGATTTGGATATGGCTGGTCCAAACTTCAATGGTGTTATGAACAAAAAATGATGGATTGAAGATCAGATATATGACCGCGGGTGAATGTTTGACATTGTTCAGCATTCCATCCATCATCTGTCCTTTTTAATGTATTTGTGCAACATGTCAAAGGGTATAACAGTAAAACCATCATACAAAAAGATACCATCCCAAGTTAAAAAAAATTTCTCAATTTAATAAATAAAACAAAAACAAAATGGCAAGAATCCAATATATAGAATTTGAGCTATAAATTTCAAAAAATTAAAGGTAAAAGTATTGCTTAAAAGCAATCAGTGTCAATCCCGCAGTTGAGGTGATGTATCGATTTTATTTACAGAACATTGGCTAAGCTCCAGTTTTGAAGATGAAGCTGGGGTTATGAGACGGTGTGGTTCCAAATCAAATATGCTGGGGTTCTCCACACATTGGAGTGGATACGTCAATTGTCTCCCTGCAGTGATAGCAATCTGGTGGTTCCAATGCAGCGGTTTCTGATGATGTTGCTCTGGTTCGATGCAATGCGCCTTTCCTGTTCCCCCAACAGCAGCGGTACATCAATTCTGCTTACACAGCAGAGGATGTGCTGGATCTGCTGGAGCAAGTACCTGGGTCTACTTCCAATGGGCCAGGCACAAGAGCATGGTAGACTTGAATCTTGTAGCAGGAGCACTCTGAGTTCAGTGATGGAGGTCCAGTCTTTACCCCGTCAGAGAGAGCAGCAGGCAGCAGGGCAACAAAGCAAGGAAGCAGTCTTTCAGAGCATCATTACAGCAGAGTGGCAGTCCTTAAGCACAGCAGTTCTTCTTCCTTGCAGAGTAGTTTCCGGTACAGAAGTTTATGGAGTTGGTAGGGTTAGAGGTCCATTACTAATACCCAGTTGTTCCTTTGAAGTGGGGATGACTTCAAAGAAGGGTCTTTGAAGTACACAGAGGTCCCTTTCTTTCTGCCCTGGCTCCAGCCTTACTACTGCCCTTTGTGCGTGGGCAGGACACAGCCTATTCAGATGTAAGTGTGAGGCTGTGTCCAGCTCCTCCCTCTCACCCTGCTCAGGATGGCCCATCAGGATGTTGATGGCCCATCAGTCACACCTAAGTTCCCTTTTTATGACTGTCTAGAGGGAATGCACAAAGCCCAGCTGGCACCCACCCCAGGCGAGTACCGGCAATAGGCTATAGGCACCAAATTGAAAAGTGCAGAAAAGGCCTATCTTTCTAAAAGTAGCATTTTCAGAATGGTAACAACAAATCCAGGTTTATCATTAAATAGGATTTATCATTACCAATCCATGGGTACTAAACATGCCAGTTCTACCTTCTCTCTATTAGGAATTACAGCCTTTTAAGCAGAATAAGTAATCCCCAATGTTAACCTATGAGAGGGGCAGGCCTCTCTGTTTGTGAAAAATGAGTTTGGGAGTTTTTCCACTAGCAGGACATGTAAAAAATAAAGCACATGCCCAAACCTTTAGTTACACAGCACCCTGCCCTATGGGCTACCCAGGACCTAACTTAGGGGTGATTTATATGTAATAAAAGGGGAGTTTTAGGCTTTTAAATACCAAGAGTTTTTTAAACAAAGTCAACATGGCAGTGTAAACTGTACACACAGGCTCTGCAGTGGCAGGTCTGAGACATGTTTAAATGGTGACACAAGCAGTGCTGCAGTCCTACTAGTAGCATTAAATTTACAGGCCCTGAGCTCCTGGAATGCACTTTTCCAAGGACACAAAAGTAAATTAAATATGCCAATTGTGGATGTGCCAATCAAACTATGTTTAGGAGGAAGAGGACATGCACTTTAGCACTAGTCAAAAGTAGTCAAGTGCTCAGAGTCCTAAGGTCAACACAAATCACCAAAACATGAGGGAAGCACACAAACCTTCTGGCGGAAGTCCAACCTAATGTTGTCAGGTCTAACAGTGACCCAGCAGTGGTTATGTGTGGACATGATGTGACATCCTGCTAGGATGGTTTGGCTGGAGCTGCTGCCTATCACACTTGCACTTCAAAGGGGCTTGCCCCCAGTGCACACAAAGGAACATGACACTAGTCTTTTGTTGCAACTTGTTTGTATCTTGACAGAGAAGGAACAAACTTTCCAATTCCAGATATGGGTGTAGTATAGGGAAACCCCTACTTCAAAGACTGATACCAGGTATCAATATTGGATCTCCAAAACCACTCATCAGTATACTCCTGGACCTGTAGACATTACAGAGGAAGGACAGATGTGCCGCCAAAGGACTGCCAAGCTGCTACCAGTAGTCCGCCCTGCTGTTTGAGAATTGCCTTGCTCTGTGAGATAGAAGCCTGGATCTGTTCCCTTCCTTCAACCTAGTCTAACTTGAGTTACTCCAAGGGTCAGTTGCCTCACCTTCTTTCAAGCTACAGAGGCACAACAAGCTCCAGAGGGCCCCATGCAGCTTCCCAGCTGACCTGATGCACTCAGCCTGCCTGCACCCTGCTTGCCTCCACTGGAGTGAGTTCCTGATCACCAAAAGGTGCCTTCCCAGTTCCTGATCCCATGGCTGGCATCAGTTGAGCTCCTCCTGTGACAAAATGTGATGCCCTGAAGTTTTGGACTCTTCACAACCACAAGCTGGTACCTTCACGCCAAGACTCTACTGACTGCAATGACAATCAAAGCAAAGCCCTAGTGAACCCAAATCTTAGTGTGACCACCAACGACGACTGGTAAAAATGAAATTTGCACTTCATTCTACAGCATTGCAGCCTATGGTGACTGCGAAAGTGAAGCTCAATAACGCCCAACTGGCCGGCTCTTCATACTACAGCGACAACAGCCCGTGCAGCCTATTCTTAACCATACAGTGACAACCATCAGCAATGATGTCTCTGGTCATTGTGGCCTCCTGCACAACATATGGATAACTTCACACCAGACTTTGAAAAAGTAAGCTTTTCAGCTGTACTAGCCTAGTACTTGGATCTGTCCCACGGGCCATCACGGTTGGTGTGAATTTGGGACTTTCCCCAGGTCTAGCACAACCAGATGACTACAGGTCAGATTTTATTCTTTTAGGTAATATATCTGCTTTAAATTTTTAAACTGAATATTTCTGATTCTACTGATTACATTTTTGTTATACTAATATTTTATTTACTAGAATGTATTCTATTTTTTTAATTTCATATGATATTTTTTCTTGTGTTGTGTTTTCTCTTTAATACTCTTTGACTGCTGCATCAATGCTTTACACATTGCCTCTATATTAAGCCTGCCTGCCTTCAGCTAAGATAGTAGAGGGTTAAGCACAGATTAATTTAGTGACTTTTGTGGTTTACCCTGACAAGGACTGAAGTTGTTGCCTGATTGGGGCGTCCACTCTCCTCAACCAATAACCTGATTCCATACAGACACTGTCACTTATAGGCCTTGGGCCCCCTGTGGTACTATGTACTAGGGATTATAAGTAAGTTAACCTATGCCAATTGTCAGTGAGACAATTAGACATATACCTTTTAAATGGTCAGAGCACTGGCACTGCGGCCTGTTTGGCAGGACTCAGTGCACTTACAGTGTTGACAAACCAACAGCATCCGTCCAAAACCTTCGGGGTGATCATGCATGAGGCATTTCTCTACACTGCAGCCTGCTGAGGCAAACATTTTTATCTCATTTGAGGGACCTCTAGTGACTACCTAGAGTGCAACAGATTGTTATATTAATTGTTAACACAAGACACTTCTAATACCAGCTTAGGGTACTGCAGACAGTTCGAATCTGATTCAAGGGACCTCTAGTGACTACCTCAAGTATGGAAGCCTGCTCAAAACAAGCCCTGTGTTCGGACTCAATGGAACTGTAATAACAGTTTAAGGTACTCCGGGCTGTTAGTGTCATGATTTGTATTTGATTTAAGGGACCTTCATAAGGTGTTAAGGTACTGCAGCCTGCTATTGCAAAGATTTGTACCCAATGCAAAAATCCTTCAATAATAGCTTAAAGTACTACAGCCTGCTACAGCACGCATTTTTGTCTAATTTCAAAGAACCTCCACTAAAAAAATAAAGATACTGCAGTCGGCTACATCAAGCCTTTTCATCCGACTCAAGTAACTGATTCAGTTGTTCTCTATTGTTCCCTTAGGGTACTTTAGCCTGGTACAACAGATAATTTTGTCTCATTCAAGGGTGCTCTAGGAATGAATCAAGGTACTGCAGCCTGCCTTAGTAAGCATTTGGTATACCGTAGGGGATCTCTTATAACAGATGAAGGTAATGCAGCTTGCTACAGCTATGATTTTTATCTGTACCAAAGGTTCATTATTTATGGATTAACACACTGCAGTGAAGAATGTATGTAATTCTTGGAATTTCTAGTAGAGACACGTTAGGTCAATCCCCTATAAAAGTAGATTCGTGACATGCTGAAGGAACCTCTACTAAAGGCTTAAGGAACAGCGGTCTGCTAAAGCAAGCATGTTTGTCTGACTCACTTGACCTCTATTAATAGGGTAAGGTACTGCAGACTGCTACAATATGGTTTTGTACCTGATTTCAGGGACCTTTATTGATAGCATTAGGTACTGCAGCCAGCTATTGCAAAGGCTTGAGTCTAACCCAAGAGCCCACAAGTAATGCAAAATCATTACAGCCTTTATCAAGAAAGTTCTGATTACAGTTTTTTGAAAATCCATGGCCATGAAAGTGTGAATACTACATGTGACTAAGGTTTTTTTTCAGGTCATATATTTTTCGTTTATTTAAATTTGCCATCTTTAGCAGGTGCAGAGTCTGAAACCCGGGTTTGTCTTACATTTGTAAATAAATGTCTGTAAATTAATATTTGTTTTAAAAATAAGACCTATTGGCTTTGCCATTGTTTTTTCATTAAAGGTAAAGGCAAAACTACTTCTACCCTCCTGCTTGGTTTACGGCCCTCACTTCTGAGGAGGATTGCAATGCTACTTCATGAGGGATAACTTTTTTACGAAAGCAATATCACAACCACAACTCCTGGGGTGATAAGAGAGTCCTCTTTTGATGACAGCGACATTAACATCCAACAAAACTGACTATATTTATATCGCACCTCCAATGTCCACAGCAACGTCACAATCCTCTTTCTGACCGAAGTGATATCATACCATCTTTTCTGTTCATGATCACAGCAGAATACCTTCTCTGACCATATTAGTTCCTCCGGCGACTATTGCATCACACTCTTCTATTTTTAAGGAAGAAGTGCAATTAGTTCCTTGGCCAGTGTAACCTTACACCCACACAAAAAAAACATCAAAATTCATCCTCAGTTCACAGTGTCAAAATATAACTCCTTCTCTCTAAATATAGCAGCATCACAATTCTCATCTGGGTTTATTGACTTCACAATCCCTTCCCACATCTGCCCACAGTGGCATCGGAATCATTTTCATGCCCTTGCCACAGAGGCTTAATATTGAATCTCTCAAAACACAGATAAAGCACTGTCTCCCTCCTACACAGTGCATCATAATACAACAAGTACCTTAGACAGAGAAATTACAACGCACTCCTCTGTGGTGATTTATAATCCCACTCTCTCATTATATAAATTATCATATTGTTTACCTAAACATTTCCTTTCCTATGTACATTAAACATTATATGGGTATTACAATAAAGCTAATTTGATAATTCTTCGTAAAGTTGCCCGTGTCCTATCGGCTTCATCGAGTGGAATGTAATATGAGGAGTACAAGCATCATAGTCAATAGTAAAAATGGCTCTATAATAGAAAAATTAAGCCAAGTATTATAAAGTATGCTTAGTATACTAAAGATAAATAGTGGCCTACGACTGCTGGTAGAGTCACCAGTTACCACCTGTAGGTCATGCATCACATCAATCCAGGAAACAGAACTTTCTGAAAATGCCTTTGGTCATCTAGTGAGAACCTCAGAGCCCTGCAGAACAGCAGTAAGAAAGCAGAGGTTAACTGCTTCACGATCACATTTACTGGCCCTGTGCCTTTGCTACATTCATGATTCCCATCATCAAATACAGGGCTGGCTTTTGGGCTGAAGACCCTGAAAGAAAACCATGAATACCCTCATCCCAATCCTAGCCTTAGTCAAGGGTGTCTTAAACTATCAGGGCCGGACTAGAAATCTAAATCAGTCCTGGCAATATTGCTCAAACCGGCCTCACAATACAGGCTGGACCCAACTGACGAGCCCTAATTAAGGCATGGCTGGTCTTGAGTTGCTTGTGTTGGGTTTCAGTGAGGACCTAGTACTGCAGTTCAGGTTGGACTGTTCCCACTGGATCAGGATCAAGACTGATTTTTATATAGCTGGGTCCAAATTGAGGTGGCATGGTGTGCAAAATAACAGAGTGGGATGTGGTCAGAGTGAACACAAGTAGGTGAGATTTACTTAAGCATTCCATCCATCACCTTTTTGTATACCTCAGTGTGACCTCCTAAGTGCAGTGGGTATGCCCAGATGTGGTTCCCATGCTCACTGTGCCAATGGAATCAAGCTAAAAATGAATGACGATCAGGGTAAAACTGCTGTTGGGTTGCTTGTGTTCCAGGTGAATGAGGAGCTAGCAAGGCAGTTTGCAGTGGACTGTTCCTAAAAGAGCAAAGAAAAGACTGATTTGCATATCGCTGGGTCCAAACTGAGGTGGCATTTTGTGCAAAATAATGATGGAAAAGGATGCCCCGAGCAATTACCAGTAACTGCGATTAATTCAACTATTCTATCCAACACCTTTTTAAAAACTTCTGCTTCTAATGAGACACTTGCATTTAGTACTTAACTCGCCGAGCTAACGTTATCCAGCTACATTGCAGGACCTCTGGGAAAAAAAATAGTACTATCAATGGACAGGGGAATTTGGAAAGGATTAAAGCAGGAGGCGAGTTAGCATAGACCCAAAACTCAAATCTGACACCGAATTAACCCTGGAACTGATGTTTCTTGGCACATATTCCCATTTGCCTGTGCTGGTCCTGATAGAGCGGAACGTGGTAATAATTTTACCTGTTTTGGACGCTCTTTAGGCCGATGAATCTTTTGACTTAGTGGGAACACTCTGTACTCTTAATCGATCAATCTCATCAAAATCAATAATTAATAACGAACATAAGCAACACCTTGAACAACATAACACTTAACAATTAATCCAGAATACATTTCGGCGAACCCTGACCTTTCAGTCAGGAAGAACCACACCAGTGTATTGCAAGTTAGTGAATTTATTTCCCTATATTAACAAAGCTAGCACAATGTAAATGTTTCTCAACACCAAATGATAAACATATATGAACATTAATAGCTGTCCATAACGTCGAAACAAGTGTAATCTATGTAGCATTTGAATCACAAGGCATTCGATAATAGCAATGCAAATCACTAATACGATAATCTGTAATGAACTAATGGCATACATTTAGTCAGCATAACAAGATCTCCAATTGCATCGTGCGACATATGGAATCCTCATCTAACCTCAAATTAGCATCGGCATGTGGGACTTCATGCGAAAACAATTTAGCAACATTAATTTAGAAAACTCCTAACTAGGGACCTTATCAAAATCAGCAGTTGGTTACCTAAAAGAAACACAATGCAATTTTACAATTTCCTTTCATATTTACCAATTACGATCAGCATTCAAGGAAGTCTTCGTCTCACAGGTACCGTTCTTCGGTCATCATGGGTACCGTTTCGATCGGCATAGGACTGGGCAAAGGGGCAGGGGTGAACGGGGCAATTGCCTCACGGCGGCAAGGTAAAACTATTACTTCATGCAAAGGGATCAAATCAAATTTACAGTCTCTAGGGCAAGAATCATTTAAAGTCTCTTTCTCTCGATTAGAGAAAGAATCAAAGTCTCTTTCAAAATGGCGTCGCAGCAAAGTGGGCCATAATAGCTACGAAGTCCGAATGTTCGTAATCGCGGGCAAATGGCTACCTTCTTCTCGTGCACCTGATTTTTATAGACAATAGTTCAAGTCCTGTAGGGTCTCCATTGGAGGGTTCATAGGTTAGCTTCAAATTGACCAATCAAAAACGACAGTTCTCAAGCTTTTACTTAAGCATACATTATCCTTGGAGATGGGTACGCAAATCGCAACATTGTTTCCCAATTAGCTTACTCTCAGAGCCTCCATTGTCCGCACCTGCAAGTCGACCTTGAATTAAAGAGAAAATATGCCAGGCTGGCACTAACTTTAAGATAAGCATGTGAACAGCTTCTGTGGAAAAGTACAGCTTCAAGCGAAAATACACGTTTATTAGCACAGTGGAAAAATACGAGCATCTAAACCGTGAGACCAGGCAACTAGGCCAAAGCCTCCGCTAAAGTAATGCTAAGCTAAAACATTTCAAACAAGCAAATCGTAGCACACGTTTATGATTATGTTGGATTAGTGCAATTCTAATTCACCACGTTATATAAAGCACGCGTATAAATGATGGCAAACCACTCTGAGGGCACATTTTGTCCCCGCACAATCTTAATTAATTCGGTTAATGTCACACATGATTATTTCAGCACTACGTTTAAGCGTTAATAAATCAAAACCTTCATTTTCTGCTTCATCAATCCCTCCTCTGATGACTACTTGTCATCACACAAATTTAGCCCACAAATTTTATTCCATTAAAATTCTGTCAGTTCCCTTTTCCTTTTTATTCCCCTAGTTTGCGCTTTGTATTCTTCTGCCATTCTTTTCATAATTTTCTCTTCTTTTCTTCTTTTAATTCTTTCCATAATCATTATTATTCCCCTTTTTATTCCCCAAATTCCAAATACACAAATTATTACTATTAATATTCCTTCTATTATTTTCAATAATATTCCATTCCAAATTCCCCCAATCCAATGTCCCACTGAAGCTATTCCCTTTCCAACCTTCTCCCACACTCCTGGTTCTTTCAGTTCTTTCAAATCTGCACTTTCTTTTGTTAGATTAGCAAGCACAGTTTTAATCTTCACACTATTATCCGGTATATAGGTGCAACAGTGACGTGCACCAATCATTTTGCAAACGCCTCCATCCTTTGCTAAAAGAATGTCTAAAGCAAGCCTATTTTGAAGAGTCATAGCTCTTTCCGCTGCAAGCTCAGCATCTATCAGGATTATAGCACCTGAAAACTTTGTCAACATGTTATCCACTATAGTAGACAACTTTCGTATCTTGATGGAATTCAGCACAGCTCCCAATGAAGGAATCATGGCTCCAAATATATCACCTACCACAGCAGCTGCGGTCTCTCTTTTCTGGATACGATGGGATCCATATGTCTTTTCAATCATCGATACGTCATCCAGCTGATAAACCTTTGGAAACACTATACCCAAATAACATCTCCCCCACCATCCCTTTGGGAGACGATAATAGGCATTATGCCCACAAATGTAATATACACCTGGAATGACAGGGTCAAGTCCGTCCATCATGAATGTCCATTTGGCCTTAAAAATAAACGTATGTTTGCATTCACTCGCTCCTACAAAAATATTGTCATAATAAGATTCACCTCGATATATACAAAACTTCCCTACATGCCAAGCATCTAAAGCAATTTTCCCTTGTGTCTTTATAGCAGCAAAATCATAATTTTCTACTGAAGTCCTCTTATGTAACTCCTTTTCTAATTTCGCTTTCATTTGAGCCCTTCTATCATCTGTGCGATCTAAAAAGCTTATTTCTACAGCAGAGACTGAGCAAGTAAGGTTTTCCCTATGAGCATGAGCCGTTTCAAAAGGTTGCATTGGCTCGAAAAATTCCCCCATAATTTTATAATCCCAATATTTTGCGATCTCGCTTAGCTGCGCTATTATAGGAACATAAGCAAAGGTAACATCATAATTCGAGTAAAAATACTGTATGTTAGTTTGACCATAAAATCTAGACATTACTATACTACATGTAATCCCGTATGTAAGAGGCATGTGGTGATAAGCCACCCCTTCCTTTACTGATGTCGGTATCTGGGTACACACATAACAATCTTTCGCATCCATGGTTTCAACATACTCCGTTAATAAGCGATAGAAAACGTTATACGAAAGCTCTTTCTTATCGTGCAAGAGCCTCTCATCCACTGCTAGTCTTTTCAATGGTGTTAGTTCAGTGACAGTAACAGGAGCAATAGTAGAAGCCTCGATATTCTCACTTTCACCCTTTCCATGCTTTCCAATCACAATTGCCATTATTATTATTACACATGTAATTACCAAGCCTATACACACATATTTACAATATTTCTTTCTATTGTTTTGCGTCATGATCTGTATAGAATCAGAGAGCTAGAAGCACTTATAAATGAAACTATTCAGCAATTCAATTACAAAGCTGAACGAGCGCAATGTTCACACCGTCTTCTTCAAAAGGCCAGTCACTTATCAGTTAGCAGCATTTGTCTCAATTCGGCAATAACTCAGTCCTTATCAGTATAGCAAAGGTCTCATCCGATTTAGCAATGTCTCAGCTGGTTGTTTCTTTCACGTTATATTGTAGCAAACAATATCATTTACTCTTTCAATCGACAGAGTCTATGAAACTTTACTTTTCTATTGGTATCTCTTCTTCTTCTTCGTTCTCGATGCTTAGAGATACAAACTCGTCTGTCCAATCATCATTGACTGCATATGCCCATTCAGGACCGGAATACCTCCTATTTGGTATCCTTTTTCTTTTCAATTTTGCTTCTCTTTTCGACTCTGCTTCACTGGCACTTTCCTCTTTTGCCAAGTCTTTTTCTTCACTTGACGATTGTTCCACGACAGTTACTTCCTTTCTTTTCTCTTTCACTTTTGGTCTCCCGCCCTCGTTCAAACCTTCTTTACCCTTTTCTTTTATCGGTGAGATACTTAGTCTTCTCTTTGCACCATGTCCATTTGATGGACCTGCGATCTTTTCTGTGGAAGTTTGAACCTTTTCGTTCTGTTCTCCCTTATCCCCTTCTTCCGGGGAATCGATCACGTTCTCCTTTTCTTTTTCTGTGTCGTCTGCTTCTGGGAAAGCCTTCCTCTGATCAGGCTCTCCTGCTTTTTCACCTTTTTCGAGCCCTTCGTCACCGTTACTTTCTTCAGGCTCTTTATCACTTTCAGCTGCTTCAGGTTCTTTGTCACCTTCGGCTGCTTCAGGCTTTTTGCTACCCTCAGCTGCTTCAGGTTCTTTGTCACCTGCAGCTTCTTCGTCGCTGTCTGAACTTTCTCCTTGGTCTTCCCCAAGTGAGTCAGACTCTTCACCTTCCAACAATATCTCTTTCTCTCCTGCTTCTGCCTGTTCGCTTTCAGTTCGCTTTTGTTCTGTCTCAGCACTCGGCACTGCTTTATCAGGCACTTGTAGTTTCAGCGCTTCAACTTCCTCATCTGTGGGACACAACACCTTCTTTGTGTGACTGGCGTGAATCCAGTTGGGAACCCCGCACACTTCACAGCGGTAGTTGTCGTCAGGATCACTTGGAAAGGGCCTTTCCAACGGGGTTCCAGACACGATTTTCTCATGTGCTTCTTTACCACGACCCAGTCACCTGCTTTCAGTGCGTGTCCTGGACCTTGGATCGGTGGCAAGGTGGTCGCTTCCACCTGGTGAGAGAAAGAGCGAACCACGTCAGCCAGTCCTTTGCAGTAGTCTAACACCATATCATCTGTAATATTCAAAAGCATGTTTGCGGGAACTGCAGGAAGTCTCATAGCCCTGCCCATGAGAATTTCGTGCGGAGACAATCCAGTTTTTCTATCAGGAGTGTTTCTCATTAACATTAGCACTAAGGGCAATGCGTCAGGCCATTTCAAATTTGTCGATGCACATATTTTTGCCATTCTCGATTTCAGCGTACCATTCATCTGTTCCACCAGTCCTGATGCTTCAGGGCGATAGCTACAGTGCAGCTTTTGCTCAATGTTCAGCGCTTCGCAAAGTAACTTTATCACCTCGTTGTTGAAGTGACTTCCCCAATCTGATTCTAAAGAGATCGGGAATCCGAAACGTGGTATTAACTCCCTCAACAATAGCTTGGCAACTGTAAGGCTGTCATTTCTACGTGTGGGGTATGCCTCAATCCAGTGACTAAAAATGCACACAATCACCAGCACATATTTCAGACCCCCATGCACAGGCATCTCAATGAAGTCCATCTGCATACGGCTAAAAGGACCGCTTGCCCTACCAATGTGACTCGCGCTCACAACGGTTCCCTTTGCTGGGTTCATCTGCTGGCAAGTGACACATCGATGGCAAACTGCTTCTGCAGCTTTACGAAATCTGGGGTTAAACCAATCAGTTTTGAACAATCTTATCATGGCATCTCTCCCTAGGTGAGCTTGCCCATGATAGAACCGCGCAAGCTGTGATAAGAGACTATTTGGCAAAACATATTTTCCCTCAAGTGAGACCCATAACTCGTCTTGTCTCTTTATGCATTGTGATTTAATCCAGGAATCTCTTTCATCCTCCCTGACATTATTCTGTAATGCTTTTAGCTCTTCTATTGTATCTACAACCTTCAAGGCAAATGCTTCAGCTGGTTCGAGTTCTGGCTCACTTATTGTATTCCAATCATCCCTCAGTAATATACAGTTCAAGGCACAAAATCTTGCGACTTGATCCGCATATGCATTTCCCAGAGACACATAGGCCCTAATTCTGAGTCTGACGGGCGGCGGAGGCCGCCCGCCAGACTTCCCCCCTCCGAAATACCGCTCCGCGGTCGAAAGACCGCGGAGGGTATTCCGAGTTTTCCCCTGGGCTGGCGGGCGGTCTTCGCAAGACCGCCCGCCAGCCCAGGGGAAAACTCCCTTCCCACGATGACGCCGGCTCGTAATAGAGCCGGCGGAGTGGGAAGGTGCGACGGGTGCAGTTGCACCCGTCGCGTATTTCAGTGTCTGCTTTGCAGACACTGAAATACTTTTAGGGGCCCTCTTACGGGGGCCCCTGCCGTGCCCATGCCATAGGCATGGGCACGGCAGGGGCCCCCAGGGGCCCTGCGACTCCCCCTCCCGCCATCCGGTTCCCGGCGGGAGAACCGCCAGGAACTGGATGGCGGGAGGGGGAGTCGGAATCCTCCATGGCTGCGGAGCGCGCTCCGCAGCCATGGAGGATTCCTACGAGCGGCGGAAAGTCAGCGGGAGACCGCTGGCTTTCCGCGTCTGACCGCGGCTAAACCGCCGCGGTCAGAATGCTCGTAGGAGCACCGCCAGCCTGTTGGCGGTGCTCCCGTGGTCGGTGGCCCTGGCGGCCACCGACCGCCAGGGTCGGAATGACCCGCATAGTCCTGTCCTTTCGTATGAGCACTGCACTTTACCACTGCAACTTCAGCTGGCACTTGAATGGCATGTAACAATTCCCTTATTCTCTCCCCGTTCTTCACTGGGGATCCTGAAGAAGTCAGGAACCCTCTCTGTGACCATAGTTGTCCAAAGTCATGCACAATCCCAAACCCGTATTGACTATCAGTGTAAATGGTGACTTTCATCAAAGCAGACAGTTGACATGCTCTTGTGAGGGCTACAAGTTCTGCTACTTGTGCAGAATAGACTCCTTGAAGCCATCCCGCTTCCAAGACCCCTGTTACAGTACATACAGCATATCCTGCTTTCAAAATCCCCATCCCATCTCTTAGACATGAACCATCAACAAAAAGAATTTGGTCATTTTCATCAAGCTTGGTATCCTTGATGTCCGGTCGGGGTTTTGTGCAAAATTCAGTCACCTGAAGGCAGTCATGCTCGACGTCTTCAGTGTTCTCAATTTCAGCATTTTCTCCAGGAAGCAAGGTAGCTGGATTCAACGTAGTGCACCTTTTCAGCTGCACATTCGGTGAGCCCAGAATGATCGTTTCATACCTTGTGAGTCTTGCTCCAGTCATGTGTTGTGTTCGGGAGCGGGTCAAAAGTATCTCAACTGAGTGAGGGACCATGACTGTTACTGGGTGTCCCATCACTATTCCTTCACTCTGAGTGAGGCTGATACCAACTGCTGCTACGGCGCGCAAACACCCTGGGAGTGCTGCTGCAACAGGATCCAAAGTAGCTGAAAAATACGCTACTGGTCTGTTCACGCCACCATGGGCTTGGGTCAAGACAGACAAAGAGCATGCATCACGTTCATGGTAAAACAATGTGAAAGGCTTCGTGTAATCAGGCATACCTAAAGCTGGAGCCCTGCACATGCATTCCTTTAGTTCAACAAAAGCATCCATCTCGTCTCCTTTCAGCTCAATTTCATCCAAGGCATCCTTTTGGGTCAATTTCAGTAGGGGCTTCGCTAGGGACGAAAAGTTGGGAATCCACTGGCGACAATATCCCACCATTCCCAAAAACTTCCTCACCTCCTTCCTTGTCTTTGGTGGACTCATTTGGAGTATACTTGTAACTCTTTCCTTCATTATTCTCCGTGACCCTTTCTCTATTTGGTGACCCAAGTATTTCACTTTCTTCTGACAAAACTGTAATTTGGAAGGGGACACTTTATGTCCATTCCTTCCCAAATGATTCAACAGAGCAATGGTATCGGCTGTGCAGCCACTTTCTGTCTTTGATGCAATCAGTAAGTCGTCAATGTACTGTACTAGGGTTGACTCGAATGGTAATTCTAATGCTTCCAGGTCTTTCTTTAGAATCTGATTGAATATTGACGGTGACTCAGAAAACCCCTGAGGAATTCGACACCAACTGTACACCCTGTCTAAGAATTTGAAACAAAAGAGGAATTGGCTGTCCTCATGAAGAGGTACAGAAAAGAATGCCTGTGACAAATCGATGACTGAGAACCATTCAGCATCGCAAGGGACTTGAAACATTATCACAGCTGGATTCGGTACTACTGGGCAGCACTTTATTATGATGTCATTTATTTTCCTCAAATCCTGCACGAGTCGGACTTTCCCACTTGGCTTTATTAGTCCCATTATCGGTGAATTACACGGACTGCTTAACACTTCTTTCAGTACTCCCTGCTTTACAAATTCATCAATGAGTTGAGCAACTTTCATGAGGGTATCTTGTGGCATGTGGTATTGTGGGGTCTGGGGAAAGATTGCATTGGGCTTTACCATCACTTTCACTGGTTCCACTCCTTTCATCAATCCCACCTCTTTCCCTGTCATGTCCCACACTTCCTTTCCGACTGTCTCCCGTAATTCTGCTGGGATATCTTCTTCGGTTATCATCGGGAAGAGACAAATCAGAGGATACTCTTCGTCGACTGTTTCTATCTCATCCCCCTCTACACTGTCTTCGTCTTCCCCATCATTGCTCGTCTCTATTGTTATTCCTTCGTTCGAACACATTATCGAACAACCCAATTTACACAATAGGTCTCTTCCTAACAGTGCTATCGGGCTTGAGTCACACACCACAAACTGATGAACCCCTTGATAGTTACCGATGCTGAGTGGAACCGGATCTGTGATTGGGTTCGTCAGGTGTCTGTTTGCTACTCCCACCACTTGAACTGTCCTCCCTGAGAGTGGCAAATTTGGTACTTCACTGCTCTTAACAGTTGAACGTGTGGCTCCCGTGTCAACCAAGAATGAAACACGATGACCCATTACTCTTCCCTCTACGTACGGACCCCTTTGATCAACTTCCAAGGATGCCGCAAGCACACAGTCTCCTTCTTCTCCTGAACTTTCACTCTCCCATACGTTGTTTATTCCACTCTCACTGTGTAATGGGAACTGTTGTACTGTGCCATTTGTACCCATTACCTGACCCGTTACCTGTGGAGGAACCATCACTTGCTGCTGACTCATTGGTGCCAAGGGTATTTGCATTTGCTGATTAGGTACCATAGGTAACTGCTGTTGCATCGGCTGCATTTGCGTCATCTGCATACGAGGCATCTGCATCTGCTGCGGCTGCATCGGTTGTAATCCCTGCAATTGATTTATGGTCTGAAAATTTGGGTTTGGACCTCTCATTTTCGGTCCCCTCATTGTCTGAAATGCATTGACATCATTGTTTTGCTGACCAACACCTACATTTGCACCTGCACCTACACCTGCACCTTCCTGCACCACCATTGGGCACTCGCGTTTCCAATGACCTACGATTCCGCACGCATGACACGGCATCACCTTCTTCATTGCCTGCACACCCGTCACAACAGTGTTCAAATCCGGACCATTATTCACAAAACCTCCTCTGCCTCTGCCTCTGGCCTGTGGCTGAAACGCCATGTTTCCCTGCAACTGCAACTGCTGTTGCGGTATCTGCTGTGGGAACCCTTGCATCCCTTGCAAACCTTGCATACCTGTCTGAGCTGCCTTAAGCTGCATCATCATCACCTTCTCTTTCAGCCTTTTCTGTTTCACTTCAATTTCGTCGCTACAGTATTTCGCATAAGTCAAGACTTCGTCAATCGGTTTAGACTGCCAACAAATCAAGTGCGACTTTATCATTTGACTTATCTCTGGCCTCAGCCCTTCCACAAATCTGAAGACAAAATGGAGCATGTCCTTCGCCTCTATTGTTTCCGTGCCACTGTAATTCTTGAACGCCTTCAACAACCTCTCATAGTAACTATGAATCGATTCTTTGGTTTCTTGGGCAGTTCGGTCAATCTTCTGCCAATCCACGTTTTTCGCAGGTACCTTCGTTTTCAAATGCTCAATCACCTTGTAGTACAAGCTCATCACCAAAGGCGATGGTGCACCTGTCTCCCTGTTCCTCTCTGGTTCACTTGTCGGCCAACCTACGGCTCTTTTGCAATCCTCCCACAAATCTGCCGGAACCACAATCTCAAAGAGAGTATTCAGGTCTTCCCAGAGACATTTTGCAAGCTTCACAAACCTATCAGTCTGCTGATACCATTCAATCGGCTTCTCTCTTAGTTTGGGAAAATCGTCCGTGAAGGACTGAATGTCGCTTCTGTGCCATGGTACATGTACTAATTTTCCCCCTGCTGTCTCCCTCATTGGTAACATTGTTACTGTATCACTACTCTGCGGTCTTTTCTCATTGTGCTCTGTAGCACTGTCCCTCCTCTTATCCTTCCTCTTTACCCACCTGCTTTCCCACTTGTCTAAGCACCTCCACACTTGTGCACTCTGCAGCAATTCTCTAAGGTGTGCCTTCATGCCTGCTGATCTCATGTGTTCAAAATCTGTGGTCCCAAAATCCAACCTATAGCTCCTGCTCAAATGTTTCGTCTTGCCTATGTCAATCCCGTTTCTGTCCGCAACTTCCTGCAGACTTTTATGTACCTTGTTCACTTTCTTCGTGATCTTTGGACATAGATACCTCAGCTCTTCTTCCGTGTAGGACTCTAATCTATTCACCCCCATATTCCCTTCCACCAATTCTTGTGCTTCCATGTTCAGCCTCATCCTATTCAAGTAATCTTCTCCTTTCCCACTGTCTGAACTTTGTGTGGAATTTAGACTGTTGAACCACTGGGTTAGCTGTTGCGCATTTACTCCCATCAGTGTAGCATTCACATCGACTGCCATCGATGGCTGCGGCAGCTTTTCAGTGCTCGATGTGAGAGGTATTATCAGTGGGGGGCTCGACCTCACTAGTGTTGACTGAGCACATATGGGACTAAACTCCATCAAGGATCCAGACCCATTGGGCTGAGTCGCTATCGGAGTTATCCCCGGAGTGTTTTCTATGCACCTTCTTTCTGTCCCATTCTGCAGCATTGATCCCTGACTGCTCAGACCCGAATTAGGCTGACTATACAAAGGTACCGCTGGACCTACGGTAATGGGCAAGGATATCGCGTCTGGGTTCTGTCCATTCCCCATGTTCTGAGGCATGTTCATTCCCACACCATGGGTCATCATTGTCGGCATGCCCATCTGGCTCCCCGTCATTTGAGCATGTGCATTTCCTCCCTGCATCTGCTTCTGAGGCATCAAAAACTGAGTTGATTCAGCTTGTGCCATTGTTGGGTTGTAACCATTCTGTCCTCCCATTGCGGCTGGGTCTAAAATCCTTCCTGCACTGTTATCGCTACTGTAGTACCCTGGCACCTGCGGCTGATAACTTTCTGCTGGTTTCAACACGGGCACATCTGGATATATTCTCCTAACTTGCGGTATCCGCGGGGTGAACAGCAGACTCGAGTCCTTTGGTCCCGATGATGCTCCTGAACTCTGAGTTTCATTGTTCTGTACCGGTGCCGGAGGGGCAGAACTGGTACTTGGACCTTGTCCATTCTCTGCATAAGGCGGTGGACGGTCGTTCAGCAATTCCATTATCAACTCCTCATCCTCTAACTCCTCTTCTCTTCTCTGCTTTTCCTCGTCCTCTCTATCCTTGGAACCCTTTCTGTCCGTCTTACAGGTAGCTTTCTTACCTGTCTCTTCTCCTTCCTTAGTAATTGCTGGGAACAATTTTATCCCCTGCAATACATCTGACCTCCACACCTTCTGTGCATTATCCCACCTAGCATCCGCTAGTGTCTTTTCTACCTTCCTCATTCTGGTCTCGAACTTCTTCTGCTGTTGCTGTCTGGCCATTAGTTCCCAAATTGCTAGAGCCTCAAACTGTGCTGGCCTTGGAGGCACCTTCATGTCGTAAATCGTGAATCTCAAATTCTCTAAAATCTTTATGTTGAAAGTCCCATATATTGGGAACGCTACGCTCCCATGTTTCTCTGTCAACTTGTGCCATTGCTTTAGCCAAAGGCACGGAGCTACCCCCTTTTCTTCCATTACAATGTAAGCTGGTGTACCTTCGGGCGGCGTCTCCTCTCCTACGTTCGCTTTAATGTAAGACTCCCCCTTCATCGCACTCCTGAATGCTTTAAGGAATTTCATTTTCTCGTCTTTTATTTCACAAAGTTTATAATCAATAGGTAACTTTAATTCCACAAAATTTGTAATCAATAGGTGACTTTAATTCCCGGAATACTCTTCACCTGCCTTTCCCCTTCCAATCGAGTCCCACGGACTGCGTCCAATCCGTGCGCGACCCTTCTCTTCAACCAACCTATCCCAGCGCGGCTCTTAGTGACGTCACACTCACACACTCTGCGGCTGACAAAGCCTCGCGGCTAGTCTTCCTTCACTCGCCTCTTTTCGTATCAACTTCTGCATATATTGCGAGCTACCAAAAAATAAAACAGATCTGTCGGTTTACTACAGGAAGGGTAACACAATTGCTTCAGGACCTTAGGGACCTTTCACTAGCCTTGGCCACTATTCGATCTCTTTCACCAGCCTCGGCCGCTATTCCGTCTTTCTCAATCCCCACATTCGCAAGCAAATCTGACCCGCAGACTTACTCTCAACTTGTCAATGATCTGTTCTAGTGCACTTAGAATCTTGTCAAAGCCCGAAGTCGAAGTTTCTTACACTCCTGACCACGCCCGATCAACCTACTAAACCGCCCAGACCACAACATGGATCAACATACTCCGGAGTCTCTTGACCTCGCAGGGCCCGTTTCAACAACAACAACCACGTGGACCTTTTTATGCACAAAGCGCCAGACGCACATGAAGTTCGACGACTTCCCTACTCTCACACTCGGAGCCGCACCTCCGTTGTTTCTATGAAGTTCGACGACTTCACTACTTCTACACTCGGAGTCGCACCTCCGCTATCCTCAAAAAGAAAATCCTCGCAACCTTTTCACACACCCTGCAGCAATAAGCTGTGCAAGCGCAAAACCCTAACTTCACTCATACCATCACTAGTACCGCCAGCGCTGATTCCACACCTCCGTTCTCTCCATTCGCAAGCTCCGAGATCCCGGGAAAGTCGCGGTGGACCTAGCCCATCATCATCTTGTCAATCTGTTTTACCCAAGAAAAATCTAATTCAACCTCTCGAATGGGGCCTCAAAATGCGCAACCGTTAATTCAACACCATGTACTTTAAGAGTACAGGGTCCCAAAAGACGAAACCATCCTCTGCTACCATCTACTGATAGAGCGGAACGTGGTAATAATTTTACCTGTTTTGGACGCTCTTTAGGCCGATGAATCTTTTGACTTAGTGGGAACACTCTGTACTCTTAATCGATCAATCTCATCAAAATCAATAATCAATAACGAACATAAGCAACACCTTGAACAACATAACACTTAACAATTAATCCAGAATACATTTCGGCGAACCCTGACCTTTCAGTCAGGAAGAACCACACCAGTGTATTGCAAGTTAGTGAATTTATTTCCCTATATTAACAAAGCTAGCACAATGTAAATGTTTCTCAACACCAAATGATAAACATATATGAACATTAATAGCTGTCCATAACGTCGAAACAAGTGTAATCTATGTAGCATTTGAATCACAAGGCATTCGATAATAGCAATGCAAATCACTAATACGATAATCTGTAATGAACTAATGGCATACATTTAGTCAGCATAACAAGATCTCCAATTGCATCGTGCGACATATGGAATCCTCATCTAACCTCAAATTAGCATCGGCATGTGGGACTTCATCCGAAAACAATTTAGCAACATTAATTTAGAAAACTCCTAACTAGGGACCTTATCAAAATCAGCAGTTGGTTACCTAAAAGAAACACAATGCAATTTTACAATTTCCTTTCATATTTACCAATTACGATCAGTATACAAGGAAGTCTTCGTCTCACAGGTACCGTTCTTCGGTCATCATGGGTACCGTTTCGATCGGCATAGGACTGGGCAAAGGGGCAGGGGTGAACGGGGCAATTGCCTCACGGCGGCAAGGTAAAACTATTACTTCATGCAAAGGGATCAAATCAAAGTTACAGTCTCTAGGGCTAGAATCATTTAAAGTCTCTTTCTCTCGATTAGAGAAAGAATCAAAGTCTCTTTCAAAATGGCGTCGCAGCAAAGTGGGCCATAATAGCTACGAAGTCCGAATGTTCGTAATCGCGGGCAAATGGCTACCTTCTTCTCGTGCACCTGATTTTTATAGACAATAGTTCAAGTCCTGTAGGGTCTCCATTGGAGGGTTCATAGGTTAGCTTCAAATTGACCAATCAAAAACGACAGTTCTCAAGCTTTTACTTAAGCATACATTATCCTTGGAGATGGGTACGCAAATCCCAAATTTTTTTCTCAATTAGCTTACTCTCAGAGCCTCCATTGTCCGCACCTGCAAGTCGACCTTGAATTAAAGAGAAAATATGCCAGGCTGGCACTAACTTTAAGATAAGCATGTGAACAGCTTCTGTGGAAAAGTACAGCTTCAAGCGAAAATACACGTTTATTAGCACAGTGGAAAAATACGAGCATCTAAACCGTGACACCAGGCAACTAGGCCAAAGCCTCCGCTAAAGTAATGCTAAGCTAAAACATTTCAAACAAGCAAATCGTAGCACACGTTTATGATTATGTTGGATTAGTGCAATTCTAATTCACCACGTTATATAAAGCACGCGTATAAATGATGGCAAACCACTCTGAGGGCACATTTTGTCCCCGTACAATCTTAATTAATTCGGTTAATGTCACACATGATTATTTCAGCACTACGTTTAAGCGTTAATAAATCAAAACCTTCATTTTCTGCTTCATCAGTCCCACATCCTAACAGTACTAAGGAGGTCGTTTAGAATGCTTTGTAAAAAAGTGTTTCCCAGTGTGCCTCGTCTCTCTCATCAAGCTCCTCTTATTGTTAACTGCTATTTCGAATAAACATTCTCACGGAAATGTTCGCATACCAAAGTATGTTTTATTCACACATCTAAAATTATTTTGACAAGGCGTGATCCAAACACCGCTAACAGCATACAGCGGGGAGCTCATGAGAACTCTGATATGATTATAAATGTTTTATTTTGTGGTGGCCATTTCAGGGCTACACCTGTTCATGTATTTAGTGCTTTATTTCGGTTTTATAAAATACGTACCAAATATTTACGAAAGAAAAAAACAACATGGCGGAAGAAAACAGAGCAGGCAGAACAGGGAGCAGCTTCGCACAGAGCAGGGAAATGAAAAACCCACAATAAGAAAAAACATGAGCCCGGCAGTGCCCTGCAAACACAAGAGCAAGCGAACACACCCTAGCCCGCAAGGGTAAGGGGGAGGTGGGCCCAGGAAACAAGAAAACAGGAGTAACAGAAAGGAAGAAAACAGAATAAACAGGAGAAACAAGTGTATCAAAATGCTATTCGCCTGCTGCGTGTCCCAAGGAACCTGTGGAAAAATAACCTGGATCAGGGAGCAGTGACGGCAGTTCGACTCCTTAGCCAGCTCCTAGCCTTGGGGCAACAGTACAGGCGCTGGAACTCAGTAGTCCAGAAATGGGACAGCATCCATGCCAGAAGGGCAGGGCTTCCCGGCACCCCCCACGATAGCGAGGCATGATAATTTCAAGTAGCCCTGAGAAACTTCTGCCAAGTACCTTGGAACTTCTCCAGGCTGTCAATCAGCCTAGTGATGACGTGCTTGTAGAATGCCAGCTTGTACATTTACAGAAGAAAGGAATCGTATGGGCAAGCAGCAGAACGCCACAGGCAAAGGATGCAGAACTTTTAAATGGCCAGGGCCGTGAAGATCCACTGCGTGTGCTTGTTAGTGATGTTAGAGCAGTGCTCCTTGTCGTGGAGAATAATCAGCTGAGGCAAGGCCGGACCCAGAAGGGGGACAATTTTGTTAATCTTAGCTGTCACAAATGCCCAGTATGAAGCCAGTGGGGGACACTCACAGAGCAGGTGCACAATGTTGCTTTCCTCAAAGCCGCAGCACCAGCAGGAGACAGAAGTGAGAAAAAGAGAGCAGAGCAAATGAAGAGGGTCCATTGCCCACCATGTATGATTTTTAAGTATCTGAACTTCAATCTGGCTACCCTGAGACAGGCATCATCAGAGGCTAAAAACTCCATCCAGTCCTCATCCGTATACTGCAGGTCCAGCCCGTCAGATCACCACATGCGCAAGGAGCAACAGACAGGCACGAGTATTGATGGTTCATAAAGATGCAGTAGAGGTCCAGCACCACACCCTTGTATGTTCCCCATTTCCGCAGAATGTTCATAATGGGAGAGAGCTCCAGATGCACAGGGGTAGGGCCCAAGGTCTTCCAGACACTATGTAGGAGACACTGGTAATTCCCCCCAAAAAACAGGAGGGCAAGTTATATTAGGGCGGTACCCCAGCAAAAGATTTGTATGATTGTGCCAGAAGGAGATCCTCTATAAAATGAAGGCGCTTAGAGTGGAAGGCCTTACACACAGGTTCAGTACCATCTGTTATTCATGAGGCATTGCACCAAAGAGGTGCCTGGTAGTGAAGGGTGGGATGGACATTCAGTCAAGCGTGGGTCGTGCGCCATGCATAAATCGTGGAGGCCAGTACTGGGTGGGAAGAATGGAGATGGCTGGAATTGTCAATGTACAGCATCCTGAAGCCACCCATGCGACTGACCAAAGTCTCCTCCATGGGGACCCACTTCAGTCTGTCCAAAGAGGAATGAAAGACGTAACATGGAGGCATACATTTGGGAAGCTAGCAAGTAGTCCAGGAGACTGAGAAAGCCAATCCCACTAGCTGTCACAGTGGCGTTTAGCTTGGCAAGTTTCAACCGGAGCTTACGGTTCCCCCACAAGAAGGTTTTGATGACACTGAAAAGGACCTGCATCAGAGTAGCAGGGATCTCAGGGGGGATCATAAGGAAGTGGTAATTATGCTGGAGTAAGATGGTCATTTTTATGAGCTGGGCCTTTCCCAAAAAGGAGAGACTAAGTTGGGACCACTGCTGGAGAGCAGCCTTGATGCAGGTGTGCAATGGGCCAAGGTTATTTTCACCCATGTCGGTGAGCCCCAAGGAGACAATAATGCCAAAAGGTATTTCAAAGATTTAGGGACCCAGGAGAAGGGATGAGAACCAGGGACCGATTGTGGCATATGTACAGTCAGGGTCATCCCAGTTCACCCTGTAGCCAGAGAGGCTAAAAAACAGGACAATAAGTTGGTCAGATCATCAAAGGAAGAAGTCAAGCAGGGAATGGTGACCAGAATGTCATGAACACCTTGTGAATCCCCCCTTCCCCTGGGCGGGACAAAGTAGATATTTGGTGAGCTACGGATTGTCACCACCAGGGGCTCTAGGGCTAGGACAAACAACAGGTGGAACAGAGAACACCCGTGGCACTTGCCACGTAAGCAAGGAAAGGGGAAGGAAACATGACTGTTGCACGCTACACCAGCTGAAAGCTGAGCATATAGCTTCTGCACCCATGCTATGCAAGTGGGCCAGATGAAAAAATTAAGTACCACCTGGATCATGTGGTGCCATTCCACTCTGTCGAATGCCTCCTTGGCGTTAAGGGAGGTCAGCAACCCCTTGTCGGGATCATTACAGATGTGCTGCAGGTCGTGAGAGAAGGCTTGAAGGTGGGATATAGAAGAGCAGTGAGACAAACCAAAACTAATCCCAATGCACCAAGGAGAGCACAACCTTTTGTAAGCTGCTAGCCAGGAGCTTGGGCAGGATTTTGGCATCGGCATTAAGGAAAGATATAGGCCTCAGCACAGGGGGTCTTTGACCAACTTAAGGAGAAGTGTGATGATAGCACTATTAGCCTCTGCATCAGGGACATGGAGGAATAAGGCTTTGAGAAAACCTGACACAGTAAGGGGACCAGCAGATACTTGTGCATCCTGTAAAATTTGGAGGGGTATCCGTCAGGGCACTGGGGTTTGCTGTACAGCAGACCTGCTATGAAATCCAAGACCTTGTCTTTTGAGATGGGAAGATCAAGCTGGAACTCTTGAGTCAGGGAAAGACAGGGAAAAGCATTTGCCCAAAATGGCAGCAAAGTTAGTGGAACACAGTGTAGAGAGAGAAGCATTAGGAGTGGAAAGTCTCTAAAATTACCAAAGGGTGTGTGCGGGGGGTGGGTGCCATCATCATAGAGGATAATCAGGATAATGCAGGAGGCCTCTTGTTGGTGAACCTGCACAGTCAAAAGATGGCTTGCCTTCTCCCCTCTCTCATAGTGAGTTGTTTAAGGCAAGGCCTTATCCAGCATTAATTCCCCCCAAAAAGTTGCCTTCCTTGCTGTCCAAAGACCCCAGGGGAATCCAATGACTCCACATTGCAGTGCAAGTAGGTGTTAAGTTGACCACGAAGGCGTCATCCGGCAGTCAAGAAGCAGGCAGTCCCAGGCACAAACCAGGAATGAGGCAGAGACATGTGAAAAGGACGTGAAACAGTTCAATGGTGAGCCCTTTGATGAGGGCAGAAGAGTCAGCCAAGGAACACAGAGAGACCATGTGGGTCCTAGAAGAGAAGTATCAACTACACAGGTCGGGGCTTGGAGGAGATGGGGCAGTCAGGGGGGGAGAAAGGATGCATTGTGGTATGGAGGAAAAGCAGCAGAAACATCAAGGCAGCCCGACGATCCAGGGACACATTCAAGAAGACAAGGAAGGCTTCTATGGAGACCCGAGCGTGTCTAGAGCCTGAAGATCCCTGTAAGCAGAGTAGTGCAGGGCTTAGGCACAGTGAACTAGAGATTAGTGACTTCTTCCAATTTTGGTGCTCATTCTCTGGGGTACTGAGTATGGCTGTGCCACTGTGGTCAGCCTGAAGGTGGAGGCTGGCCTGTTTGCCCCCAACCTCCATCTCCAGGAAAGGCAGAGAATTAAAAAAAGGCCTCCAGCTGACTAGGGTCAGTAAATTCTGACATCTTGTTGCAATGTGTGATGAGCATCGTAGCTGGGTCAAGGAGGCCTTCCTTCCTGAATACTCCATATTCTGGAAGCAGGGGCAGAGCTGGAGAACCTTTCCCCTATAGAATATGGTCCTCTGGAAGAAGTCTTGTGTTATGTAAATTTTGTGCCCATCATGAAGGAGCAAGCCCCGGTGACTGGCCATGGAGGGCAACACCCGGGGCAGCTGGTGTCTCAGTAAGCAGGCAATGATTTGGCAGGGCTGAGACTGGTCCTGTGCGCAGTTTGAGCAAACACTCTTTGTTGTTTGCCTTACTTTTGTATACTTATCAACTCACTAAGCCCTCACACGACTTTTGGTGTTTGGTATTGTTGTTTTATACGTCACTATGGGCTCACACTACGTTCAGTGTTTTGTTTCGTTACAATATATGCCACTTTTGGGAGCACTACTTAAGTAAGCTTCTAATAGGTTGGTGATAGGATGTCGTATTTTATTGTGATTGTATTTAGTCTTATTTATATCTTATGCATATTCTCTACTTTGCAGCCTTGAAAACGTTGCATGTTGTGACCAAAACACGTGTTAGCTGTCAATGTGCTACTTGATAAATGAGGACTGGTTTTCCTGATTGAAGCTGTTGATATCTTCTCAACTTTGTAAGAATCACAATGAAGAATATCAAATTTATTTATTAATAAAAGACGCAATCGGATTGGAATTTCCGTACACTTATTGCACTGTATTGGAATTACTGTGAGTGTGGTTCCATCTTGTTTATTGTAGTATGTGCTTAACATACTACAATAAACAGAACTGTACTTCTATGTGCTATGTTAGGTACATGTTTATGACTTGGGGTAGTAGGGCAATGGTAACCATACCTCACTACCTCTTAATTCTTTTGATGAAGCAAGACTTAGAATTGTTCAAAACTACTGCTGGAAACTCATAGGATGTGTGGATAACATACCATTACTACCCTCTTCTCTCTTTGTTAGCAGAATATACAAATCAACACCAACAACAAAGCTAAATAAGGTACTATATAATCAGAATTCAAAATGCTAAATATGCAAATAAAGAATGTTATAATATTGTCACCAAATTTCGTAAACCTAAATGCATGAAAGGAACTCATCACATTACTCAAGAATTCATTGGCAAACTGGAAAATTATTACACAACCAAAGCAGACACGTTGGACTCCTATTTAAAACAAAGGAAATCCACCAGCTCCAACACATTTTCTATAAATCCCCTCCAAAAGTAGTCTAAATTCCTTCAAACAAATATCACAAATGAATTTATGGGTCTGGTCAAAGCAAGCAGGCCTTCCTTCTGCCCTTCTGACCCTTGTCAAGAAAATTCTTTTATCTACCTCTCCTGCCACACCAATAAGAAGAATCACCAATAACTGTTTAACCACAGGAATCTTTCCAGAAAACCCAAAAAAGGCATATACTCCAATTACTACAGACAACAAACCTGGACTCCAACGACCTCCAACATCTACAGATTAATTACAAATGGATCTTTCCTAGGCAAGCATTTGCCCAGATGTTGCAATTCATTGAAGATAACTTCATACTTTCAGACTATCAAACTGGATTCCACCCATGGAGAGGCACGGAATCTGTCCTCATCGCCATCTGGGAAGACCTTAAAAACACAGTAGAATGGAACAGTGTTGCTGCACTACTTCTCCTGGACCTGTCATAAAGGAGACTGCTCTGGACAGGATCACATCCTACCTTTCAAACAGAACAAATGCCATCAACACTCTCCCTTCCTCATCCAAAACATACTTCACAAAAGGATGGTCCCACAAAGCTCTATCATCTCACCCATGCTATTCAACATCAACATGAAGTCATTACCAGCAAAGATTAATACATTTCAGTTCACATGCTACAACTATGCAGATGACACACAAATACTCCTTTTTCTGGAAAGCCCCAAAGACACTTAAAACTCGCAAATCTTCAGTTGCCTCAGAGCCAGTGATCAGTGGATGACATGGAGCCATCTCAAATTGAATGCCTTCAAAATGGAAATACTCACGAGTGGCGATTGGAAAAAGTATGACCTTCTCTGCGTCTGGCCTGACGATCATTGACTACCTCCTAAAGTATTTAAGAAAGTAACTAACCCTGGATATTACCATGGACTCCAAGTTAACAATGAATGCCCAAGTGGACACATTGCAAGATCAAACTTCACCATGCAAACTCTGAAACCCATCTTCCCCTACCTGGGATTTCCACACAAGGTCCAGGCTACTATTTCTCTTGTACTGCCTAAACTTGATTATGCCAATGGCTTCTGCCATGAATCCTCTCTCTCAACAGTGAAAAGACTACACTGGTTCAGAACTCTGTTGCCATATGAGTCCTACATGTAAAGCCACAAGCCCACGATTGGCACCTAGCCTCAAAGCACCAACATACAAGAAAAAGACCACAAGTGATTGATCTTTCTCTGTTCAAGCAGCCAAAATATGGAATTCATTACACTCAAATATAAGATCAAAGGATAACTATCTCATCTTCAGAAAAATACTCAAGAGTTGTCTGTTTCCTACACAACCACTTTACTCAAACACTAATGTACCGCATATCCCTGTGTTTGTAAACATTTATATTTGTATTTGATATATGGATTACTTTTTAGAAATATGTATAACTACTATGGTTTTTAACATATGTAGATATTCTTTAGTACTGCTTAACAAATGTATACATTTCTTACAATTAATATATAAAATATATATATATATATTTTCCTCCAAATGGCCCCCATCAAAGCGCACTCAATTAAGTCGGTGCTCAATGTGAGGGGCGGGACAACCCTGTAAAATATTTGTCCACCAAACGACACGAGGTCAAACATGGCACACACAGGAAACCTTGTGTTTGTTGATTTATTCTTACAAAAGAGATGAATATCCGAAACTACACCAACGCGTTTCAACCACCAAAGGTCTTGATCACGGTGAGTGAGTGGTCCATTAACCACTCCATTTATAGTTTTTCCTAGTTTCTGCCATTATTGGGCATTCTGGGAAATGTAGTTGTAACACATTTTTCCATTATATACAGAACACCCTGTAATAACACCAACAAAAATATTTTTTACATCCCACTTCCCAAATATTCAGACAAAACGTGAATTTAACAAATATTAAAAATATAAAAAATATTCAAACCAAATGGCTATTATTGTTAACTGTTGACCTTTTAGTTTTTCATGCAAGCTCTCATGTTTTTTTAAATACAAAATCTAACATTTTTTTGCGGGGGATTATTATTTTTCTTCTGCCTCCTTTCTTTTCTCTGACCAGCACTTTACCTTCCCTATGATGTCAAACATATTTGTCTCCCAACTTTACCAATGTTTATATATTTATGTCTCTTCCTGAAATAGACATTCTGACACAACTTACAGATGAAAGTAAAGCTCTTCATCCCCATTGATCCCATAAACAACTCGGGGAAGAAACTAATTATCAAAAATTGACAAAGAATCCCATGAACACTTTAGTTTTGGAATTGAATAAAAGGTTGGAAAAGTGGTGTGTAGAAGGTTTGATTAGTAGAGAAGAACTGAACTTTATGAGAAATATGAACGCGTTGGTGTAGTTTGGGATATTCATCTCTTTTGTAAGAATAAATCAACAAACACAAGGTTTCCTGTGTGTGCCGTGTTTGACCTCATGTCGTTTGGTGTATATATTTATATATATATATATATATATATACTCCACAAGAGATGAGAAAGTGCTCATCAAATGGTTGCACCACGTCAAAGTACAGGTCCAAACACGGTGGAAAAAAACACATTTCAACCAATGCAATAAATTAGCTTTATTCGTGATAATCACCACAACGCAGTCTCCCCACAAAAAATGTCTACGCGTTCCAGATTCCGCTTTCTACTGGACATTGGCGGACATCTTTTCCCCAGCAATAAATGCAATCTAAGTCCTTCATTTATTGTAATGACACACTAGTGAAAATAATGTGGCGGCCATCTTAAAACATATATGCTGACATAGGTATACCACACAAACTGTTAACAAAACTGTTTGAGAATCTCTAGAAAATGAGAAAGACAACATTTATATCAGAAGAAAAAGCACTTGAATCACATATATATTGAAGCATAATTAGGTCAGATCATATATGTCAATACATTATTATTAATAGTGGAAATTGTCGAAACCTTAAACTCAGTATAGTCAAAAAGTATCCTAAGTGATCTATCAGTCATAGTTGAAGTGCTTGTGCTTGATTTGTCTACAAAAATAATAATAGTAGAACACACTATTCAATAGCAGCAATATATCAGGCAAATCCCTCAAAGTGTAAATAAGTCATCAATGGATCCTCATTTCACTAAAACATATGGCTAACCACTGGAGTGTCGAAGTGTAGAATGACAGCCATAGTTTGTAAAAATAAATAGTGTAAAAGTGCAACCCTAATGACAAATGAAATAAAAAAAGAAGAGTGAAAGTATATAATAAAAATATATTGTAATATATCTACTAATCCAAACTTTCCAGCAAGTGCATGTATATACACAATTCAAACGAAGTTCATTGAAGACACCATAAATATGTGGTAAAAGATTAACATGCAGGTCTAGAATGGAGGCAGGAGCAAAAGGTAGCCAACACGTGGGGCTCATATCCAGAGGCAGCTCATAGGTGGACAAGTAATTCTGCATCTAAGTTGTGTCCCCACGGGTTCTCTGACCCAAGCAAAAGTATCATTCTTGATTCTGCCCGTCTCAGTTCCAATGTTCGATCACCTGCCTTGGAACTCAATTTGACAGATTTAATTCCATAAAAGACCAACGTACTGCAATCCCCTGCATGTGTCTCCCAAAAGTGTTTGGCCAGAGGATAAGATCGATCCTGATTTTTGATTGCTCTTAAATGTTGTAGAAATCTAACTTTGAGTTTGTAAATGGCGCTGCCTACATATATATATACAAATGATTTAATGCATAACTTCTTTATAGGTCATTGCATTGTTCTTATATAAGTTGTCCGATTAGATGCTTATGGGTATCTGTTTTATTTATCTATCACATTTTGCATATATTAACATAACTATTCTAAATATAAGCGCTTCATTACTGATATATTGAGGAAAACAAAATTGAAAACAAACGAGTTATAAAAGTACACAAATAAATTAGCTTTGAGGACAACATTTGAAAGGCTGAGTATATACAACTTGAAATCTCAATGTATTATATTACTTATACATATATGCCCTTTCCATGTAGCCATATATCTATATATGTATTCCTTTACTCCTATTGTAGAAAAGAGAAAACAAAACTTTCACTGTTTCCAGTGCACCACTCTGTCTCATCCTATACCTATGACAATATCTCCTCTACCTCCACTCTCTCACTCATCCCAACCTGATTTTACCACTATGATCTCTAAAATTACCATTTCTAGACTCTTCCCTCCTTTATCGCTCCTGGCTCACCCCAAACCTCTGTTTACTGCTATGGTCTCCCAAACAACCCTCTCCAAATTCTTCACTCATGTATCCCTGCTTTGACTCATCCCAAACCACATTTTACTACCATGATCTCCCAATTATCACTTTCTAAACTTCCCCCCTCTTCTATCCCTCCATTATCACATTCAAGGCAACTAACAGACACATATGTCTACTGCTCAAATTAACTCATATTTCACTATACTAATTTACCACAGGAGTAGCTTGCTAATCAGTAAAAATTGCGTTGACATCCCTTCAGGGGTAGTAAATGCTTTATAAATACAACTACAATATCTGCCTAAAACTGTATTAGAACTGACAGCCTTAGGGTGGTCTTCCCTCAAACAGTTTGCCTACTTACCTTAATTTTGTGTTGAAATACATTTTTGTTGGCCTTAGAACTCTGTGCATTTTACTACTGCTAACCAGTACTAAAGTGCTTGTGCTCACTCACCTAAACATGTTTTATTTAGCGTACACCTCTTATTTAATATACTTACAAGTCCCTTGTTAAGTATTATTCTATGTACCCAGGGTCTGTAAATTAAATTCTACTAGTGGGCCTGCAGCACTTACTGTGCCACCCACTTAAGCAGCACCTTAAACCATGTCCTAGGCCTGCCATCGCAGCCTGAAAGTGATTTTAAACTGCCAATTGGAATTGACAATATTGCCCTTGCCAGGTCTTAAATACCCTCATTAATTGCATGTAAGTTCCACTAAGGTAGACCCTAGGGCAGGTGCACTGAGTAGCCCACAGGGCAGGTGCACTGAAATTGAAAGTTTGGACATGTACTTTCAAGTTTTACATGTTCAGGTAGTGAAAACCTCCTAAATTATGTTTTCACTCCTGTGACGCCTACCACCCCCTTGGGATAACATTGGATTGTCTTATAAAATTTAATAAGTGCTAAATTTTGATTGGAACCAGGTATGTATTTCATGTTTGGCATTTATGAAATTGTAACAAAAAGCCCCTTTAATGGTAAAGTCGGATTTTGAATCACAATTTTGAAAATGCAACTTTTAGAAAGTTGTCATTTTCCTTCCCTTAGGTATTGGTGCCTACACCCTCTCCTGGGCCAGATGACTGGGTGTAACTGACAGGCTTTGTGAATGTCTCCCAAAAAGTCACACAATAGAGGGATTAGGCGTGCCTGAATGGGCCATCTGCTGGCAGGATGGGGCAGAGCTGAGCACGGCCCCACCTGCAACTGATTAGGCTATGCTGAGCCTTCACATAAGGGTCTTATCACCTCCACATAGTCAATGCAGCTAGCTGAGAGCCAGGAGCCAGTCAGGGAATTCCATGCACTTCAAGGAAACTTTCTAGATGCTTCTACCTTCTAGAGGAAGAGAATCCAGGAGTGAAAACAGACACTCAAACCCATCCTTCAATTCACTCCTGGACCTGCAGAAGGGCTTTCAGAGGACTGCCTACTGTGGTTACGTGTTGTGCACTCTGCAAGCCTGCTTTATTATACCTTAAATTATTGATGTGTTGCCTGGAGCTTCCTTGAAGCTTCAGTAGCCATCCCTGCTGTTTGAGCCCTACACCTAAAGGTGCTGAAGGAGTTGCTGTATATTCCCATCTGCCCGGAAGCACTGGAAGCATCAGAAGAACATAAAATAACTTTGCTCCCTTCTTCCTACAGAAGATTAAGGATATCTATGAAAATTTCCCGTGGGAGGAAGGGGTAGGCTCAGGGCAGCAGATTGAGAAGAAGGAAGGTGACTATGTGCTACATAGCTTTCTCCCCATCTCTGAGGAAGGCTCCTCTGAGCTTCTCAGTAAACTAAAATCTGGCTCCCCACAAGACCCCGCACCTCCTCATATAATCATGCAGGGAAGAGTAGCGTTAATTCTGGTAATAACGGATTTACTAAACAACTCTCTACAAAGCGGGAGGGTACGTGATTCCTGGAATCATGCAGTGGTAAAGCCCCTGCTAAAGAAACCTAACAAACGGAGCCGAATCCAAAAACTATAGGCCAATTTTGCTCCTTCCTCTCATGGCAAAATTGATTGATAAGCATGTAAACACTCAACTATCTGTTTTTTTGGAGGAACATAAGATTTTGCACACAACACAAATGGGTTTTAGACCGGGCCACAGCACTGAATCAGCTATGATTGCGGTCATGGAAGAAGCGAGAAAACGGATGGATCTAGGACAAGCAACAGCAATAATCATGTTAGATTTGAGCGCTGCATTTGATACAGGCAATCATGAATTACTTATTCAAAGAATTGAAAAAAGCGGGATCAAAGGCATGACACTCAAATGGTTGTGCTCGTTTTTACAAAACAGAACTTTTCAAGTCCTGGATCGCTCGGTCTTCTCAGATCAGTATACATTTTTATGTGGAGTTCCACAGGGCTCATCTCTGAGCCCCACTCTTTTTAATATTTATATGACCCCCCTGGCAGAGGTCACAGAACCTTTTGGAGTATCTCTGGTTTCTTATGAGGACGATACACAGCTGGTGGTCTCCTTTTCCTCCAATAAGGAGGTTGATAACTCAGTTTTGACTGCCTGCCTACAAGCGGTAGCTTCCTGGATGACAGATAGCAGGATGCAACTCAATGAAGAAAAGACGGAAATTATGTTTCTGGGAAAATTGGGCAACCCCGCAAAGAACACTGTGCCAGCAATACATTTAGACTATCTACCCCCACCGAAAGCTCAGATTAAAGCTTTGGGAGTTTGGTTGGATCCCAAATCTACCCTAGAATATCAGGCCAAGAGAACATCAGCCACCTGTTTTGGGATACTTAAGTTACTTAGGAAGGTCATTGGCTTGCTTCCGCCATTGGCCAAAAGACTTGCAGTACAAGCCCTGATCCTATCTAGGTTAGATTATGGAAACATTCTTTTCCTGGGATCTCCAGGTTATGTGGTTAACAAATTACAGGTGGTGCAAAATGCCGCAGCCTGGCTGTTATTTAATCTTCCTAGGTCCACATAGGCTGAGAAAGCTCTGACTGAATTGCATTGGCACCCAGTAGTAAAAAGGATACAGTTTAAGGCACTGTGTTTCTTTCACAGAGCTCTTTATAAAGGGGCCCCTCATCATCTAAAATCATTAATCTCATTCTACACACCTACAAGGGTCTTGAGATCGGCCTCTAAAGCCCTGGTAGTGGTTCCCAAAGTAAAGAGAATATCTTGGGGAGGAAGATCCTTGAAGTACCAGCGAGCTAAACTCTGGAACTCTCTGCCTATGAATATTCTTATGATGACCCAGGAGATAGAATTTCGGAAGGCCATTAAAACTTGGCTATTTTAACTGCAAGTTAGTACCTCCCTCTTTACAGAAGCCAAAGGACTCCTCCAGTTTATCTTATCTTTCAGTCTGAACAGCGCTATGAGGCCTCTGGGTAGTTTGCGCTATATAAAAACTAATAACATAACATAACATAACCTCAACCTGTAATCAGAACTGCCAGAGTAAATCCAAGGGCTATTTTGCTGACCTCCTATTCATAGCCACAGAGACACTAAGGCTCCCACCACTGCACCTGAATGCAGCCTCAGTGAGTCCAGAGACCTGAGCCACAGGGACACAAAGGCTCCCACCATGGCACATGAATCCAGCCTCGGTGAGTCATGAGACCCCAAGTGGTGTCCTGCCAGTCTTAGACTCTTGGTTGTTATGCTAATGGTGCCAAGATGGCCAAAATCCAAAGCTAAGGACTTTAAAAAAAATCCTCCAAAACTGCCTACAGAACCAAGAGGGGACAGGGAGCTTACAGCTTGACTATCTGCCTGAGGTGAACTGTTGGTCAGATTGACTTTGCAGCTTCTACAGCTACATTCTTCTCTGCAGCAGCAAATCCTGTTCAGTGGTCCTTTGCCATAGGGGTATCTGAGCTCCTGTTTTTGGTTACAGCCTCCTGCCTCGTCCCACTGGAGTTTTCCTATTTTCACAAATTAAACTAAGGGCCTGATTTAGAGTTTTGGGGAGGGGGTTACTCTGTGACGAATGTGACAGATAGCTCTCCACTGTATTACAATCACATTATAGAATATGGCGCTCTCGTAACATTGTGGAAGGGAAATCTCTTACGCTTGTGACGAGTAACCCGTCCTCCAAAATCTAAATCAGGCGCTCAGTCTCAACACAGAAATCTTCACTGTAGCTTCGACTCAAGGCTCCCCTTCGATGACACACTCTCCTCGGCCACAGTCTGCAGTCTTGTCACACTGAACTTTACTTTCTCAGAACATTTTTCTCAAAATGTCTTAAGTCCGTAGGTAAGTCTTGACTGCACCAAAGGTAAGTGTTGACCGCACCCAATCCACTTCTTGTATCCAACCCATGCTCCATTGCAGTTGGCCATATTTTTCTCATGTGATTAGATGCTTTGATCTTTTCGGTAGTAGTTTTCACAAAAAACCTTAACAATTCATAACTCTGGGTCTAGGTTTTGGATTTTTGCCATTTTCGTTTCAAATATTTTATTCAAATTTACTCTATTTTTCAACATTTGTGATGGATTTTTATTGTGTTGTAACAGAGTGTTTTCACTCTGTTAGTGTTTGTGCGCTGCATAAATAATTTACACATTAGATCTAAGTTGAGTCTGACTGTGTTTTGTGCCAAGCTACCTGGGTTAAGCACAACTAATTTAGTGACTTTTTTAGTTTATCCTTCAAGGGACTGTGGATATTGCTTGACCAGGGCTCACACCTAGTCAACCAACAACCCAATTTCTCACAAACTTGACAACATTTTTATCGATAGGCCAAGGGGACCTATGTAAATGTCCACTTGGCTGTAAAATATGGACAAAAGATTCATGAGCTCGCTTCACACTATAATTTAGCTCTACAAACTCTTGCAGAAACCTGATGGGAGAGAGACCTGGTCCTGACTGATGGGTGATCTCCTACTCCCTTCATAATATGTCTTATGCAAAATGAGGAGAACAAGGCAAGTTTAAGGTGCAAATTCAAGTGAGTATCAGTTTTTATTTCATAGGACTGAAATAACATTGATATTACAACCCTACCCTTCTTAATGGCGGCTGCAGCGCGGCCGCGCGCCAAAGACAGGTCCGTCTGTACCCGTCCATGCCTGGAACGTGCCCAGCACCAGGAACCCTGGATCTCCCGTAAACCACACCCTGGACTGCCTCCATTACGACTCCAAGACCCTCCTCTGCCTCTACACCGGATGTCTCAACAACTACTGCACCATCTCCCCCAAGGACACCCATGGACCTTTCACATGCAGGAACTGCATCTTCAGCGCCAACCTCAACAAACCGAAGGTACTCTCCGCACACAAAGATACCAACAACCTCCACAACCCCATTAACTGCCTGCTCCTGAATATATGCTCCCTCCACAAACATGCCCCAAACTCTGGGACCTGATCAACACCACCTGACCGGACATCGCCTTTTTCACAGAGACCTAGACCAACCCCACCCTGGGTCCAGACATCACCATCGCCTTTCCCGATGGTTACAGCATCCTAAGGAGGGACCGACCCTCCCACCAGGGTGGAGGACTTGCCATCATACTCAAGTCCCCACTACGTGTCAAGGCCACCCAAGAAGAACACTGCAGCACCATGGAACACCTGCATTTCCTAGTCCACTCCAACCACAACTCCTCCATCCGTGGCACCCTGGTGTACAGGCCATGCGGCCCCCACCCAACTTTCATAGACAACGTTGTAGACATCGCTACGCCCCAGGCCCTGGCATCAGTCGACTACCTTCTCCTCGATGACCCGAACTTCCACTTCGAGGACCGCACTGACCCAAACACCAACGCTCTACTCAACAATTTCGCCACCCTCGGCCTCAGGCAGCTAGTCTCCACACCCACACACATCGCAGGACACACACTGGACCCAATTTTCACCTGAAGTTACCAGATCACCACCAAGACTATCTCCACCCCAGACTGGACAGACCGCCACTGCATACACTTCACAATCACCACACCCGCACCTCTAGGACCCCGCACAGGAAATGGAACGAAATCACCAATGAGCAACTCAACTCATCACTCACCAAATAATTTCCTCCTGCCTCTGACTATGCCAACACAGCTGCGTGCAAACTCAATGCATGGGTCACCAAATGTGCCGATACGCTAGCCCCTCTCTGGCTGACATCAGCCAAATGCACACCTAAGAAAGCCAGCTGGTTCACCACCGAACTCCAAAAATCAAAGGGTACCCTCAGATGTTTAGAGAAAAAATGGAGGAACAGCCAATCCAGCGAAGACCTCGCCTCATTCAGAGCCACAACCGCCGCCCACCAACAAAAGATCAAGAACGCAAGGAAGGACACACTCTTGGAGTGCATCAACTCCTCTGCACACAACTTGAAGGGACTCTTCTAAGCTATCAACGAGTTCACAGATCCCCCCTCCGAAGCCACCAACATCCCCCCGTCACAGGACATCTGCAACAAACTCACCTCCTTTTTCCACCAAAAGATCCAGGACATCTACCACAGCTTCCTCCCAGAAAATCCTGGCAACGGAACTTGTGACTGATCCACACCCCAGAACCAGCCCAGGCCATCCATGACTGGTCCACGCTCACCACAGAGGAAACAGTCAACATCATGAACAGCACCCACTCCAGAGCCCCCTCGGACCCCTGCCAACACCACATATATATATCAGCACCAGCGCATCCATCGCCTCCAAGCTTCGTAACACAATCAACTGCTTCATCAGCATGGTCACCTTCCCTGAGGACTGGAAACATGCCAAAATAAGCCCTCTCCTGAAGAAACCTTCAGTCAACCCATCAGAACTACAGAACCTACGGCCCATCTCTCAATTACCCTACCCCGCCAAAGTACTAGAGAAAGCAATCAACGCTCAACTACGGAATTTCATCGAGGCCAACAACTCCCTGGACAGCTCCCAGTCTGGTTTCCGCAGCAATCGCAGCACAGGGTCAGCACTCCTGGCAGCCACCAATGACATCAATTACTCCTAGACCATGGACGAACTGCAGCACTCATGCAGCACTCATGCTCCTCGACCTCTCATGAGCTTTCGATACATTCTCCCACAGGACTGCTCACTAGACTCCACGACACAGGAATCAGTGGAAGAGCCCTGGAATGGATCCACTCCTTCCTCTCCAGGAGGACACAGAGGGTCAGACCCCCGCCCTACAATTTCAGACCCACAGGAGTCAACTGCGGAGTCCCAAGGATCCTCACTGAGTCCCACACCGTTCAACGTATACATGGCCCCTCTTGGTGCCATTGTCAGATGCCACGGTATGAACATTGTGTCATATGATGATGAAACACAATTCATCATTTCCCTTACCGAAGACCCTGACACGGCCAAAAGGAACTTTCACGCAGGAATGGAAGCCATTGCCACCTGGATGAGAGAAAGCTGCCTCAAGCTCAACTCCAACAAGACAGAGCTCATAATCTTCGGAAACAACACATCAGCTTGGGATGACTCATGGTGGCCCACATGCCTCAGCGCCCCTCTGTACCGACCGAGCACGCCCTTAACTTTAGGAATCATTCACGACTATTCCCTATCCATGACCCACCAGGTAAACTCTGTCAGCTCCTCATCCTGGCACACACTCTGCAAACTTCGGAAGATCTTCAGATGGATCCCAGCCGACTGTTGCAGGACAGTTATCCATGCCTTAGTCACGAGCAAGCTCGACTACGGCAACGCTCTCTACGCCAGCACCTCACGTAGGAACATCAAAAAACTTCAGCTCATCCAGAATGCCGCTGCCAGACTCATTCCGGACCTCCCTCGCCGAGAACACATCTCCCAACACCTGAGGACCCTCTACTGGCTACCAGTTGATAAGCGAATCACCTTCAAGCTTCTTACCCACAAGTACAAGGCCATACACAATGCAGGACCAGCCTACCTGAACCACCGCGTCTCCTTCCACACCCCCGCCAGATCCCTCTGCTCTGCCCAGATGGCCCTGGCCACTGTCCCTCGCATCCGCAAAACCACCACCGGAGGACGATCTTTCACCTACACTGCAGCAAAGAGCTGGAACAACCTCCCCCTTCACCTCAGACAAAGTATGTCACTCACCATCTTCAGGAAGAACCTCAAGACATGGCTCTTCGGATGAGGCCCATCCTCTTCCCCCCATCCCCTTGAGACTTTCACAGGTTTGTAGCTGCGCTTTACAAATATTGATTGATTGAACTAATTTTATCTCCCAGGCAGCTTGAATATGTTGTGATTATTCACTGAGCCCCTTACAGTGATATGGAAGTTCAAAATCTATATAATGTGTATCTAGCATCTTTGAAGCCAGCTCATCATAATCTCACAATAATGGAGACTTTAATCAAACATGTTTGAATTAGGCATGCTCCAACTAATTCAATGTAAAGCTCAAGGCCCTACATTAGATTTACTTTCATGGATAAAACAGTGATTTATTTTCATCTACATCTCCTGTCCTCCCTTGGATTTGGTCAGATCATTTCATTCAAAGACATTCCCCGACAAAACAGTGTCCTTGTGCTTTGGCAAAGAGACATATTTGAAAATTATTAAGTGTTGGGGTCTTGGGTTGGCAGTCAGGTTACCCCCTGTGCATGCAAGGACATTCACTCTAGTCAGGTTAAAGGAGAATCACCCTCAGCTAACCCCACTCACCCCCTTGGTAGCTTGGCAGGAGCAGGCAGGCTTAACTTCAGAGTCTAGGTGTAAAGTATTTATACCAACACACACAGTAAATCAGTGAAAACACTACAAAATGACACAACATAGTTTTAGAAAAATAGGAAATATTTATCTAAACAAAATAAGACCAAAACAACACAAATCTAACATACACAAGTCAAGTTATACATTTTAAAAGCAAAAGAGCCTTAAATCCTTGAGAAAACATTAATAACACTGTTAGCATTGTAAGGTACCTGGGTAGTATCAAAATAACACGCACGGGCGAGTGTGCAACGGAAAAGGCTAGCGATCCGTCGATTTCTCAACCGCAAGCGAGACCGTGCATTGTTCTCCTCTTCCGGTCGGGTCGGCGTGTGTCATTTTTCCTCTCCACAGGAGAGCGATGCGTCAGTCCGAGGAAAAGACTCGGGTCCGGGCAGGCTTTGCGCCGTTTTTCCACGCTCAGCGAAGTTTGCGTTGAAAATCCTGCTGCCCGGTAGCAGCAAAACTGCGCTATGTGGGTTGCGACGTTATCAGCCTCCGTCAGCGGGTGTTGCGCGTCATTTCTCCAGCTGCGTGCGTCCATCTTCCAGCTGTGATGCAGGTGGAGCATTGATTTCTGCCACAAAGCCGGAGTCGCATCATTTCACAGCCACGTCTCGGAAGGTGAGCCGATAATTTTCAATCTTGGTCTGCCAGCTTCACCTGTCAATGCCCCAGGAACTAGATAGGTACCACTTGGCAGGGCAGGAGTCTCATCAGAGAGTCCAGGTCCAGGCAGGAGAAGTCTTTGATGGCCCTGAGACTTCAACAACAGGAGGCAAGCTGAGGGCAAGCCCTTGGAGATTTCTTCACAAGCAGGAATGCAGAAAAAAGTCCAGTCTTTGTCCCCTTGCACAGGCAGAAGCAGCAACTGCAGGATAGCTCCACAAAGCACATTCACAGGCAGGGCAGCACTTCTCCTCAGCTCCTCTCCAGGCAGAGGTTCCTCTTGATGTCCAGAAGTGATCTAAAGTCTGTGGTTTTGTGTGCTCTTCTTATACCCATTTTGGCCTCTGAAGTAGGCTTAGTTTCTTGTTTGTGAAATCCTGCCTTGCCCAGGCCACGCCCCAGGCACACACCAGGGGGTTGGAGAATGCATGGTGTGAGTGCAGGCACAGCCCTTTCAGGTGTAAGTGATCACTCCTCTCCTCCCTCCTAGCACAGATGGCTCATCAGGATATGCAGGCTCCACACCAGCTCCCTTTGTGTCACTGTCTAGAGAGAGGTGCAAACAGCCCAACTGTCAAACAGACCCAGAAAGGGAATCCACAAACAGGCAGAGTCACAGAATGGTTAAAGCAAGAAAATGTCCACTTTCTAACAGTGACTTTTCATCTGCCATGTGGTGTACCCCAGGGCTCGGCGTTGAGTCCAACGCTTTTTAATGTCTATGTGGCCCCCCTGGCAAGACTTATCTGATCATATGGTTTTATCCCATCCTCTTATGCTGATGACACTCAACTTATCATTCCAGTGTCTAAGAGCAATTGGGAGGAAGTGGCAGATCAGTTTAATAGTTGTATGCAGGATATTAATCGGTGGATGAGACAGAATTGGCTTAAGCTTAATACAAACAAGAAGGAGATTGTCTTGTATGGCTGCAGTAAGAAACTGTGGAGTACGCGATGGTGGCCGGATGAATGTGGGCAATTACCGGTCCCATGCGGGGCTACTAGAAATTTAGGAGTGATCTTTGATGACTCATTAAGTTTTAAACCTCAGGTTAGTGCTTTAGTCAAATCTAGCTATTGGACCCTGAAAATCCTGAGAAAAATCTTACAGTTCCTGAAGCAGGAGGAAAGAGTCATGGTTATGTTAGCATTGATCATGTCCAGATTTGATTACTGCAACTCTCTGTTGTTGGATATGGATGAGAGCTCTTTGAGAAAATTGCAACTAATTCAGAATAATGCAGCTCGTATGATTTTGGCACTTCCACGCTTAGCATCGGCTTCCCATAGCCTAAAGTGTCTTCACTGGATAAGGAAAAAGTCCAACATTAAGTATAAAAGGTTATCAGGAGTACTCAACCATTTGCTTGGTTTATTTCACTGATACAGTTACAAGACGCATCACAGTTGATTTTCTCTGGAATACACTTGCTTGTTCCCAGACTATGTTGAGAGTTATTCCTGACGGGTGTCATGAAGTTTCATTCATGGAAAATCTCACCCAAGCCAGACTCATAAAATGGGAAAGGATTTGGAGGCACGGCTGTTATTCACAAAAGACAGGCTCTTTTCAGGAGTGTAAGGTGTCATAAAAATCTATAGCAAAGGAGAAAAGAGCTTAGTGTATTAATCACCGTGTCTCAGCCTCCTTTATTACCACAAGGCTTGGACATTAATATTGAACTTTTTTACTCTGGCATGAACAACAGGGCAGTTCCTGCCTCTCAAAACATGTGCTACGGAAATTGCTGATTTTTTTAACAAAAAATCTTAAAAACTCATTCAGAACATTTTGAGGAAGTGGCTACGTTAACAAATCCTAGTCCAGACCCACTATAGCAGTTATTAAATTCCCTTTTTCCTAAATCTCCCAAATAACAATATGAAACATGCAGGAAAACTGTGCTGAATTCTAAAATATCTGGTACCCCTTTAGACTGCTATCCTTCAACACTTTTCCAGGAAATTGTATTGTTTCACATCACCACCCCTTTTGTGACCGATGGCAGTAATCTGTCTCTTGATTTCACCATTGTGTTAAAATCAAAGTTATTATGATGTGTCAAATTGTATTCAAACAATGATACATTAAATCTGCGTGTTCAATTCAAAAGCATTTATTGATCCTTTACATTGAAATTGTTTCAGAAATACATGGTTTTCTCAAAGTGGGTTCTCGATTCTCTTGGATTCTCTTTTCTCTGGGGTAAACTGGTCCATCCCCCAATTGACTACCCACTGACTAATAATTTAATCTGGGCATTTTGGAGGAAGGGAGAATTGGACCTTGGCTACTTGTTTTTGATCTTCTGGAGATTAGTTCACATGCTTTAGAAGAAGAACTCAAACTCTTCTTCAATCTATTCTTTTATCAAAGCTTGAATATGTATACTAACTGTTGACTGGTCATTCCTCAGTACATCTTTCACCCCTGAAAGTAGTATATCGTGCTGCAGCTCACTTCATTACAGGAACCAAAAGGTGGTATCATATTTCTACTGTACTCTTAACACTTTGGTGGTTTCCCATGCACACCTGCACACTCTTATTAGTTATAAACACCTCCATCACCGTCATGAAGCCTCAGAACAAAAACACGCATTTGCAATCGTGGCAATGCATATGTACAGCAGCAGCCACTGCAAATCTCAAGGGAAGAGTGGGTGAGGGTGTGGAAAATTTACATTTTTTTTTTTTTAAACGAGTGCTAACCTTTAATTTGGAACATAAAGAAATATCAAGTTTTGTCTTAAAATCCTCCTTAATGGTAAAGTCGAATTTTCAGTGACATTTCTGAAAACGCCACTTTTATTAAGTTGTTTCATAAATGCACGTGAACCAAAGGATATATAGGGACCATAGGCAATATATTGCTCCAAAGAACAGAGGCCCCTTACTTATTAAATCCTGAACAATACCCTGGGGACAATCAACTTATAAACATTTTTAAATTTATTGGACAAAAATCATCAATTGGGGGTAGCAGCCCCAGGGGCCACACTACAACACATCTGAAATAAATATACAGGCAAAAGGCAAGTGAAACAAACTTCCACTGTTACTATGACACTACTGCTCCTATAAACAATTAAATATAATCACTAGGGTTAGTGTGTTAAGGTCAACAACATTAAGATCCACCTAACATAGTGGGATCATCATCAGGACAAAACAATGCATGCCTAGTAACAAATGTGCATACATCAATATACAAACATGTGAGAAACATTTCTAATGTATTAATGTAAGAATGCTGGCTGAGAAATGTTTCCTAAAGTGAGTAGACTAAGGATAATTGACAATGAGACCGGACAGGTCACTCCCCGCAATGACGATAAAGGATTAAGGGCCTGATTCTAACTTTGGAGGACGGTGTTAAACCGTCCCAAAAGTGGCGGATATACCACCTACCGTATTACGAGTTCCATAGGATATAATGGACTCGTAATACGGTAGGTGGTATATCCGCCACTTTTGGGACGGTTTAACACCGTCCTCCAAAGTTAGAATCAGGCCCTAAATGTTTAAAACATGTTGGGCTATTTACTTTTATTTTACAATAATTGCTGAATATTAACAGATTTTGCATTGACATTGGTATATTTGAAAACCGAAGCTGTGCAGCTCGGTAGCAATGGATTTATATAATTTAGTGACTTTTGTGGTTCACCCTGACAAAGATTGTGGTTGCTGCTTAAGAAGGGTTTTTACTACCCTCAATCAATAACCTAATTTCTTACAGATGCAGAGATGTTATCTATGAAAGTGATTTACGTAAGTGGACGATAATGTGAAAGCAGATTTATTGAGCCACAAGTTTCCATCATAACTAATTACCATATAACCTTTGGAGTTTTAGAAAGTATGTAGGAGATTTTGGTTTCCACACTTGAATCAATTTGCTGGATTTCAAGAGGGGGTTGAGAGTTTATCTCAAGACATCACCTAAATTTGAAAAATACAATTTTCTTGTTGGGACATCACGTGTCTCAGGCCCAGGGAGTAAGGCTTCCTCAATGACACTTAGTAGGTGGATCAGCTCTACTATTTCCTTGGTGTTTTCAATCACTAACTGTTCTCTTGAGAAGACCTTTTAAGGGAGGTTAGGGAGAAGTCCGACTGCAGTACGGACAGCAGAGATCAATGGGACACCACTGTAAGAAACCTGGAGAACAGCAACCTAGGCTATTCCTAATACCTATGGTCAACATTACAGACTACAGGACGTTGAGCCTCATGAAAAGAGTTTTGGAAGTGGGGTTCTAAATTCAGCTCTCGTATATATTAATCATGAAGGTTTATTAAACACTGGGTGCTGAAGTTAAGCTGGGACGAGAACACAGGAAGTAGAAGTAATGTTTAGGTTTACTTACAGGTAAACTGCATTAATCTTAGTTCTGGCATGCTTGTACCAGTTAATATGACTGGCTCACACTCCCATCCTCTGGACCTAATTTTGTTTGGTATGATGGAAGTATCCTGGGTAAACCTAGCAGCATATGGTGCATGGTTGGAATGGGCTGGCCCTAGTTTACAGAATTTCCTGGTTTGTTTTTCCTGTCTGAGGGTGGTATTAACCTCACGCTTAATAGCTGGTACAGGCAGGGGTGACAACCACCCTACTGCGAGGGATTCCCCCAGCCTTCCAAACATAAAGGGGGCTCGAGGGTATGCGTATTGCAATGGGCCCCTCACCATTCCTTGCAGTGTGGGTCCCCTAGAGTTTCATTATGCTACTGTGCAAAGGGATGCCAGGATTACATGTAAAGTTACTGGGAAGTATTCAATGATATTTGTGCTTTTAAAACTTTCAGACATAGGCCCTCATTAAGAACATGGCGGTCTGGACCGCCACACCAGCGGTGGTGGTCATTGCCAACAGCATGGCAGTCCAGACCACCATATTCTGAACGTGGCTTAACCACCACAGTGGAAACGCCACCACCGCCAGGCTCCCGCCAAAAGGCAGCCTGGCGGTGTTTCAGATCCACCAGGGCAGCGTCGCTAGCAGTGCTGCCCTCTGGATAATGAGTTGCATTCCGCCAGCCTTTCTTGGGGAATGAGTGACTCAGGAGCCCCCATGCACAGCTCCGTCACGCATTTCAATGCCTGTAATTTGGGCACTGAAATACGCAACGGATGTTGCTGCACCCGCTGCACTGCCACTTTGGTGCCTGCTCCATTTGTAGCCGGCATCAATGTTCAGGCCCTGTTTGCAGCTGAGCCACCAGACAAAAACACTGTTTCCGCTCGCCGGCCCAACGAGTAGATCATTATGTGGCCGGTGGGGGGTTCTTCATGCTGGCAGTCTTCTGTCGACCGTCAGCGCAGATCTTAGCAGAGTAACCTGCTGAGATCATACCGAGGGCTATAATTATTTGTATGAGGTACATGGAGCTAGGTAGACCCTGCATCGATGTATGTTTTATTTCAACGTGCATACAAGTCTAAGGAGCCTAATCACAAAGCCATTTTGGAGTAAAAGTATTCCTCTTATGTGCTCTAACATTCCATTGGGAATTTGTCGCAAAATACCTAAAAGGAGTATTGAGGGACTATTAACATCAAAAAAAGGCAACTAGAAAGGAGTGCACCCTCTCCTCATTTTTACTTATAGGGAGCTGGACGTTTTGGGGCCATTCACTAATGCAAGCAGGAGGACTCATCTAGAATTACTTCCCCTACTCCGAAATGCTTTTGTGAATCTGCCTCCTAGTGTCTAACGATGTAACTCATGTTATATATCTTACGTCCTTCTGAATTTACAAATGTATGAAACATATAGCTGATTACTGTTCCTTGCTGAAATAGCAAGTTGATACCTTTTAATTTATAATCACACAGACCAACCAGATAACAGAAAAGCATAGGGGTTGTTTGGTTTGGCACATTTAGGATATAAAGCTTTTCACTTCACGAGTGATTCCTCTATTTTTTTGTTGGTAGACAAATGCCAGTTGCAAACCAAAAGGTGCTTCATTTTACCAAAGCTAAAAAAAAAAACTCGATATTATTTATTTAAAATATGACAATTTAAATATTTCCCCTCCTTTGCTTTTCCCTCCTCACTGTACATCCCATGTGATATTTTTCCATGAGTCTCGTTTCTTTCAAAAGAATAGTTTCAATTAATTTTTGATAGATAAACTCGTATTTCAACTGAACTCCTGTGTGATGTGTTTAATAACATCGATCATGCTTTTTTCTAGGAATCGTTACTCTAGAACATTCCTTGTTTGCCTGAGACATCAAAATACAATGGCAGAAGTGCAAGGAAATCGTCGTCTGGGGAGCAACGGGGCTTTTCATTAAAGATCTTTACTGCTCTCTCAATTGTTCTGCTTTCCTTTCTTGTATTAGCTTCAATCTATCTCTTACATCGACAGGAATAAAACGTTTTAATGACCGGCTGCTTTATACGTACCTGAACGAGCTGTGGAAGACATTCTAATAAGTCTTCGTCTGACAGGCTGCCAATTTCCTGGACAGCAGTCTCACGGACATCTTGATCTGAGAAACTAGTTCAAAGAGAAGCAATTAGATATTTGGAAAATGTTCGTTCTGATGATACAGCGCAATACATCTCGAATTACAGATTTTCCAATACTTAAAATATAGACTCGTAACTCAACAAAAGTAATGCTGAAGAGTTTAAAAACGTAACTGTCACACAGCAATACTAGCAGACAAATGTACGAATTATGAAATATGAAACTGTTGTAAATAGTGCCAGTATATTTATTTGTTTTTTATTTGTCAGCTTTTACTGATACTCGTCGGATATTCTAAGGAATGGCAAAAATAAACTTTTCTCCCCATCTCCCACGACTATATGGCAAAGTCAAAGTTTCCCTAACGAGAGGGTTTATTTTATCTTGGAAGAATCCATCAGGAAACTAGAGAAAAGTGTCTCTTAATATGATATCACTAAGAAATTACGGTGAAAGCTCTAAGTTAACGCTTTGGTGTAATGTAAGATATATTTTGTACGTCGCCAAGGAACTCACAGTTAGCACTGACGATCATTGATTATATCACTCACCTGCCAGAACCTTCTGCCCCACTACCTTCGCAAGAATATAACAATATCACTTAGAGCCCTGATTTGCCTACACTATCCGAAAGTGGGAGAGCTCATTCGAATTCATTGGAATTACTCGGTCCCCTTGAAACATCTAAACAAGCAGTGGCAAAGCCAATAGTTCTGGTCTTATCTAGCGGACGAAAATAAATATTGCAAGCGTGAACCACAAAAATAAAAAGAGAAAAAAATCAAACATTTTTTTTCAAAGATACAAAACCATTGTATATAATTTTAATAGATAAGTGCTGGTAGCTCCTAATAGCAAAGTGTACATATCACAGGTATAGAAACATATTTTAGCTTTCACAAGAGAGTGCAATTCTTATGAATGCAAAGAACAACTGCTAGTGGTTTAAACCGCAACCTGAAGACATAGTTTAAATAGAGCTTAAAAAAGCATGAGGAATTTAAAGATAACAACCTGGCAATGTAAAGTATTGGCCCATTGGCCTTACACAAATTGCCCCTCTTCTTAAGATGATATTTAAACGTGACTAGGCAAAATGCTGTCACTCACAGTGCATGAGAGCCCATTGATAAAGAGGGCTGACATTCGCCCGTGCTGTATGCTGTAGTGGGTGCAAGCAAAATGTGAATGTCTTTTGAACAGACCAATGAATGAAGAGGGCTAACCCAAACTCCCTTACTGTATGTTCGCAATATATTTTGTATCTAACATTTTCTATCACACGAGGTGTACAAGATAAAGCTGTCCACTGCAGATACCTAAAAACATGCAACAGTTTCCAGGACAGCAGTCTCAAAGACATGTTGGTCTGACAATCTTGCATAAAGGGTTGCAGTTGAAAGGAACACTGGAAACTGAAAGACACCAATACTTAAAAATGCAAATACATTTCAAAGAGATGCAGGCTCACATGAAACAATGGACATCATAAACAACTTTAAAGAGAACATCTCTGGGTAAATTAAACAGATTATTTCAAAGTGGGATGGGAAAGCGAATGCATGCAATAGTGGCATAGATTAGCGGACACATCTGCGTCAGGAACCAGGGCCATAGCTCTAATGTGAACTTCGAGCCACAATTGCACATAAGTCTTAACATCCCTGAACCTTGAACCATTATCTAATACCCAGGTAATCCCTGAACATGCTGGGCACTGCTGGAGCCTGAAATTTCAGCCTGCACAATCTTGGAGATTCTCCAGCCTGGATCTGTGCAGCATGGGTATTTAGGGTACTCAAAAAGAGTCCAGCAAGCCTGTGGGCGAAACTGGCTTGGTAGCTATGTGTCCTGCTGGGGTTGTGCCTGAATTGGGGTGTTGACTGAGTATTCAAGATCAGGGTCCACAGAATGGCTTGCATTGCATGCTGTAAGCAAATGTGGAGGCAGACTGAATGCTGGTGCTTACTCTGATGGTCTGCCCAGATGGGATGTGAGGCACACTGTGGAGAAGATAACGGTCCACTGGTGAGGTGAGCAGGGCCTAGTTCCAGAAGCAGTCATTAAAGGAATAGTGTCTCTCATTGATGAATACCGAAAAGTATGAATGTTTGTGACAATCTTTTGCTGCTGAATACAAGTCTAATGCCTTAGACCCTGGCTCGCACTCCGTGGTATACCTACTGTGTGAAACTATTGTTATTTCATCTGGCACATATGAACAGATTGCTGAATTCAGCCACTTCCATGTGCGCTTCCTGGGTCCAATGAGATCATTGGTTTCACATGCCAGGGCAAAATCATCCTGCTGTGGTGTTAGGACTACCTCACAGAGCCACAGGGTCCCATACTACAAGACCCAGGGAGTGGTGGCCTGAATAACCCTTGGTTAAACTTTTCAGAATTTAAAGTATAATTTACTGGTATTGTTAGAAATTGGGTCTCTAGTTGGCAGAGGTATACACCCTTGTCTAACTAGGGATCACAATCCTAGTCAGGGCAAGTCACATCACTACCCTAATTATTCTGTGCTCACCCTCTGGCAGCTTGGCACAGAGCAGGTAGGCTTAACTTAGAATGCAATGTGTAAAGTATTTGTGCAATTCTTCATACAGTAAACAGTGAATACACCATAAAAATACAGCACACAGGTTTAGAAACATAGATAATATTTATCTGAATAAAATAATGTCTTAGCGATGAAAATCCAATGTACACAAGCAAAGTTATTAATTTTTCAAGATTAAATCCCACTAAAGAGCTTAGAAACAAAATAGCTCCAACTGGGACTATCATTGCATCGTTGACAGACTAATTCCCAATAATCGAAACACCACAGGAGCAGATCATGGAGTCACACAGACCCCCAGGTATAGTATCTTTTGAAAACGAAGAAGCAAAGATGTCGCACAGAGTCGGGGAGATGAGGCGTTGCTGAGGCCAGAGCAGGATATGTTTCTTATGGGGTACAGGGAAATGAATCAGGGGAAGGTGAGGCATTGGTTCCATCTAGTTGCAGGGGGAGCTGGTGTGGCTTCAATGGTGATGCGTCAGTTCCTTGTGACCCAGCAGGGTTGATGGCTCTCGGTGGTCAAGACGTGATGTGTCAAATTTGCAGTATCGCGATTACACTGTGTGATGTCAGGAGTGTTGCAGCAGCATCATTGGACTTGCGTTGCAGGCGGCTGTTGTTGTGTTCATCAATGTCTACGGAGTGGAAGCAGGCTGCAGCGTCAATGCTGGCATCGCTGAAGTCGTTCCTGTTGTAGATTAAACCGGAAAACTAGCTCAAAGCTAGTAGGTGAAGTCTTGGCTATCCCTGAGACTTCAAAACGGGAGGCAAGCTCAATCCAAGCTCTTGGAAAGCACTTTTGGGGAAGGCAGAGTCCTTCCAGTAAAGGTCAGAGGCCAGCAGGGCAGCAGAGCAACAGGAGGGCACAGTCTTTCTCAGCAAAGCAGTACAGATGAGTCCTTTGGGCACCCAGACAGCTCCTCTGACAGAGTGCAGATGTAGATGCAGAAGTGTCTGATTTGGTGGGGCCAGAGACCCAGTTCATATACTAAAAAATGCCTTTGAAGTGGGGAGACTTCAAAGACTGGTTTTGAAGTGCACAAGTTCCCCTTTCAGCCTAGTCCTGTCTGCCAGGATCACTGTGGGGGGGTTTCAGTCTTTTGTGTGAAGGCAGGTCACTGGCATTTGAAATGTAAGAGAGAACCCCTCCACTCTTCATGCCTAGGAAGACCCATTCAGTATGCAGATGAATGCAGATGTGACTGAGTGTCCTGTGTTTATGGCTGTCTGGGTGGAATTCACAAGGGGAGCCGTCACCCAGCACAGACCAGACGTGGATTGGAGACAGGCTGCATGGCACAGATGGTAGTAGGTGCAAAGAAATATCCACTTTCTTAATGTGGCATTTCTAAAATAGTAATATTAAATCCAACTTCACCAGTAAGCAGGATTTGATATTACCATTCTGGCCATACTAAAAATGACATGGCTACTCCTTGCTGATCAGAATCTACCAATCAAAAGTATATGAGGGCAGTTCTAATGCTGGTCTATGAGAGGAGCAGGACTCACAGTAGTGGAAAATGAGTAACAGACTGGTAATAGGGGGATGCTTGTTTAACTCCATCAGACTACTCTATTTGAAATTATGTTCTTCTTGGCTCAATTCACAGTGAAATAGATGGATGTTCCATCTTGGGTACCCTCCTAGGTAGATCATAGCCCACCTTTACAATGTTACGGACAGAGATGTGATCCTCGTACTGGCAAGAGAAAGTAGAGAACTGCCATACAAGGATTCTGTGGTGAGAATTTACTAACACCCGAGGTTCATGCCAATTATCTACAGAGCACAGAAATATTTCTAAATATTACAAAAACATTGAGAGACAATATAATCAAATACACTATGGCCTTCCCATCTAAACTGTGTTGAATTTAAGGGTAAGACTCACTTTTTATATCTTGGCAAACAGTAATATGTAGTTCTTGAAGCAGGTATGCCAACTGATGATAATGCGTGCGTAGGTGATACACATTTCTGATGAGAATGCAGAGACGCTGGAGAAATTTATTGTTAAGGGTGCCTTATATTAGGTTGCAATGAATAGACTATCTTGTGCTTCTGTCCCTCACAAACAACATCAGTGGCACTTTATTGATAAAATGAGTCACTATATTCCTGGCTGTTTTAGAGGTTGCAGACAAGGTTTGTCTCAAAGTTTATTTGCTAGCTGAGCTTCTTTGGGTGGGAGGGGAGGATCTCTTGGATGCTAACAAGGAGTGGCATCAAGGCATATGTCATGGGCAGCAGCTGATATATGTCCTTTATATATGAATTTAGTTAATCTATACAGACTCTTTTCAAAATTTGTGATTGCACACTCACTACAGCACCAGTGAGGAATATTCAAGCCATAGAACCACAAACCCAGGAACAGTAAATGCTATCGTAGGTAAGGTACCCACCAAAACGGGAAGAGATCCCTTTCTGGATTGCACAAAAAACAAATCAGCTTGAAGCAGTTTTTTCCCACATGGGACCCCAAGATAAACATAGAACTCTCCCCATGCGCTTGATTTGAATGGTACCGTCAACAGATGACTGCAACAAATGGGCTACAGTCTTTGCTGCAATATATAGACCATAACACATGGTACACCTTCACTAACTGTTGTACCGCAATTGCTCAAACAAATTCAAAATTAATATGGACTGCCCTGGCCCTAGATTTAGGGATTAAATTAATTGGCAATTTTGCCACTGTATCCTCAATTATTTTAGGCAACATTAAAGAGGAGGCATCTTGGCAATACAGCAACAAGTTGCACAATTTCTACTAGTAGATCAGGAATGCCAGTTACCAAAAAATTTCGCAGAGACCAATAGTAGTATCGGTCAAGATAATTTAGGTGCCAGACCAAGTAACACACATGGGTAGTTCTGAGAAGGACAATACCAAGTAAGCACCAGAGTGTTCTAAAAAAAAATGCTTGGATAAACAAAAAAACGAATAATAAAGAAAAAAACAATCATGGGGAGATTCTCCACCGCAGGAGACCTCTAAAAGACACTACAACCTGCGAGTTTCATTTTGACCACCCTCAAAACAATGAGGATGACATACAAAATTCAAAACCTGTGACTTTAGATTACCACTCCAGTATGGATGGCTAAATAGAAATGTATCACTTAAAATTATGGCCTTGTATGCAGCTGAGACAAAGATATATTCAAAGGCATGCTGCCTTTTCTGGATTTACATGTCAAGGATAGGGAGCTGCATGGCTTTCAGAAGTGAATTCTCAATCAGTGTCAAGAACTGGTTATAAAACAATGTTTCTCAAATCCTTGTCATTTTATGACTAGTTGCAAGACAAATATGAGGGCCTTGTGCAATTTCTACGGCATTGAAAAGGGCTTGCGCTAGACAATTCAATGAATCTAACGTCATTTTTCATTTTGAAAGTTTTAAATAGACGTAATTACAAATACTACCAAATAAGGAATAAGGTATTCCAACCAAGGGATGAAAGATTCCACAAATGGTAGAAGTAGACATGCTGAAAAGGAATACTAGAGTCCATTTTCTTTTCGATGACCTTATGCTGTGATGCCTACGTGCAGCGCAACCAGAAAATTAAGTACCGAGGGAGAACTAAACAGGAAAGAAGAGGGAATGAAAAAATGATAAGAAACAGAAGGAAGAAAAAGGGATTGACAATATTCAAATCATTCATTAATCATCCCTGAAGAGTGTGCGTACATAAGGTTGCGAGTAAAATACCATGTGGAGTTTTTCAATGAAAAACAAAGATTTATCAAACTGTACTAATTATACAACAGATCTCTCTTAATTCTACATTGTCAACATGATAATATAATCAGCTAGGGTGATTGTGCTGTATCTAGCGGAGAATAAAGAAGGTAGTCTCAAGCCTAGCTGCTCCATCTAAGGCAGCAAAGCAACATCCTGGGGAATACAGATGTAGCTCTCTCTGCGAGTGAAGGTGCAGAATTCCAGGAGGGCTCCTATCATCCTTCTTTGCCAGATTCATGTGAGGCTGATACAGCATAGCAAATTAGCATGGCATCTCAAACAGCTGTACAGGACCCTGTGAAATAGTCTCTTTAGCTGGGCAGGTGCCGGGTATGTATGGCAAATAAGATTACACTTCATCATTTTAAAGCGAGCATTTCTCAATATTGTTCAAGAATATGCCAGTATCTTGCTCCATGTCAGGCCTGATATCTCTTTGTTGAAGTCAAGCTCCTATCGGACCTGAAAATCCAGCTTGGTCATCTGTATTATGGCAGCGTATAATCTAGACATTCCAACTGGGCCTATATTGAGACATGTGTTTGCTATAGCCAGGGGTCCACCATCATAAGTATCTTAAACAATGGTAAACCTAACCTCTGGGTCAATCTCAACCTGATTGCCATTATATGGTGTGCCAGGTTTAATCCATATCAAAGTAACAGAGGCATAGGAACAGTATGCTGTACAAAGACTTGACCCCTGCACCTCACCCTCCACCCTGATTAGATGAGTCGCCAGCAGACATGCTATATCAACACTGTGCCAGTGCATGAAGGAAAATATGTATTATTGCTTAATCATGCTCCCCTTGGCCTAACAGTAGCACCAGCTTGTCCTCAAAACCTAACTGCAGCTGCAACAGTCATCCCAAGACCTGGCTATAAACTGTCCATGTCTACCTATAAAAAACTCTATCTCGCAAAGGCTAGGCACCTCACAGATAGCAGGAGCCGGGCCTGCGCGGTGATAGTCCCCAGGGCCATTAGTGGTTGCAAAAGAGGAGGGGCCGTGTGACCCGCTTTCTTTGTTTTGCACGGCCGGCCCCAGGGATGTGGTGGTCCCAAAGCTGGTTATGGCCTGGGAGGGGGGACCCTCCATGTTGCAAAAAAAGCATTTGGCCCCAGGGAGGTGGTGTTCCCCAGGGCATATGAAAGCCCCATCCGAGGGGTCTGTGCGGCACTCTCATTTAAAAAAAAAAAAAAACGCACCAGGGAGCTGGTGGTACCCAGGGTCCGTTAGGGGGCAGGAGGGGGGGAGTCTGCACAACCCACCCGGTATATTTTTTTATGCAGCCCCGGGGAGGTGGTGGCCTCGGGGCATAGGAAAACCCTTGGAGAGGGACCACGTGTACCCCCCTAATTTTATAAAAGGTGCATGCCCCCAGTACCAGGCCCACCTGGGGGCTACATTGAGAACAAGCACTGGAGACCAAGACTATTGGATCCGTGGAGCCTCCGCTGCCCTTGATATCTATATTTATTTTTCCTCTAATGGCTCATAACAACTGAACTGATTTACACCAAATCACAAAAAGCATGATCTGTGCACCAAGATCTAACTTCCTCCCAAATTTGGTGTAATTCTGTGGTTCACGCTGTAATCGTGTCTAAATGCCTTTTGGGACCCCACCTTTTTACTAGGCCCCCGTATGATGGATCACCCCAAAACTTTCAAGACAGTAGCTGAACCGACTGTCGAATTACTTTTGCAGACCCTCCCCTCAGGCTCTAAACAGGCTTGATGACCTCCACGCCCCTATGGCTTAACATGAAACTGGAGAGGGGGCCCACGGACCATCCTCCTTGGCCTTTGAGGGTTGAGGAGACCACCACCTTACTGGGCCTTAAAAAGGAATGAAGGGCTGTTTTCAGCTGCATGGAACACCAGCTCCCAGGGGAATGCCCTAAAGTATAAAGGAGGAGGGTACATGGCCCCCCTCCTGGAGTCACTGATGACCCTGGTGACCACCACCCCTCACGGACGGCTTCCTATCTCCTGAGGGGCCCACCCACAGGAGAAAGCAGTTTGCTGCTGTTTGGCAGGAGGTGTGACCGCTCCTGCCAAGCAAGGCCAAACTATAAGCCCTCTCCCACTTTTCATCTGCGTGTCAATGGGCAGGAAAAAAAAAATCTAAGGATTGCTACTGCATGCAGGGAGAAGCATTTTTAGCTGGTAGCAGGGACCGCAGGGGCTTGAGGTTCCTCTTGCGGTCCCCAGGACAGCTTTGGCACTTGGCCAAAGCCAAGCTTGTGTATTTACACTGCAGTGTCGCCTTGAAATTACTCAGAAATCCTTGATAAATGTGTATGCATCATTGCTCTTTTGAGAGCAATATGTCATGTAGTGATTACTGGGTTCTTTCTTGTTATTTCCTGTTGAGAACAGAGCTTGTGGTCCTGCTTTATAACCACTACGAGTATGCAAAATGACCAAGAAGCCTGGCCATTTTAAACCTGTCACATTTACATGAATGGATTGCAATTTCTTCCCACATTTATTTCAGGATGACGGACAGCTTACGAAAAGGCACCCTAAGCACATTTCCCACCGATTTTGGAGATGACTTCTTGTTGCAGAAGAATATGAGCATGTCTCCACCAAACAAATAAAGCACTTACTACATATAAGTAAGAGGAATTATCCTTGTTTGCTGGAGATTCATCTCCTTGTATTCTCATCATGTTCCCTACAAGAGGATTCACGTTATAGAATATTTCTGTATGAACCTGCTTGAGGAACAATCACATTGTCAAAATTACAGACCACAAGACACACAGGGTCACTGGAGACATTGCCTCATGGTCCTGTAGTTTAGGAGATGCACTATGCATTCACCAAACGAGATAACACTTACTAATTAGCCCATCGAAAGTACTCCAGTTGAATAGACAAACTGCATCCTCTTCTTGGATAAATAAGGAGATCCGGATGCATTGTAGCCCTGATGCTCATTTCACAAAAGATTAACCCTCAGTTAAAACTCAATGGGAAGCACTTACAAATATAAACAAAGGAGGAGCCCCAGTTGAAGCTCCATTTCTGTAAAGTACAGATCATCGTAACTTCTTGCGCTTGGTCATGGCAAAGCACTTGTGTTCTTTCTGAAGTTCCATCTGGAAAAGATATCTGAAATCTTTGATGGAAGTGTGTGCATCATTACTCTTTCAAGCATTATATCTTATGTAGTGACTGTGATGAGAGGGTTTTTGCTTGTCATTACCTGTTGAGAAGAGAGTACATTGGTCTCCCTTTTAACTACTACAAGTATGCAAGTGTGCAAAATTATCTAGAAGGCCTGTCCAGTTGGCTGAAGACCCTGTGTGGTGCAGGGCTGGATGCCTAAAGGGGTTTGGCTGCAGGTCTTTCCCACAGACCAGGCCCTGTGACCAACCCCTGCCAAAGCCCATGCATGACACAGGGTTGGATTTGTACAGGGGTTGGCCACAGGGCTTGGCTACCTGTGCTCTAAGGTACCTATAACATTCATGACCTCTTCTGTGTCATCGATATTATACCTGCAACATTTGCAATAAAATTATTGATGACAAAATTGTGCATGTCAAGAGCGCAAGTTACAGTAGGACACAAGTTATAGTTACTTGAAATGACTAGCTATACCAGCTGAATTTCTGTGGTTTTGTGCATGCACATTCAGAATGAAACTATAATGTCTCTGTAACTGATTTCCTTTTCAGTGAAAATACACATATATGTTAATGTGTAAGGGCATGTCCAGGGTCTATGGTGGTTAATGACATTTAGGTTGTATATGTTTTTTTAGGGTTTATGGTGGATTAGGGTATTTGGGTGGTAAGGGTGTTTTAGGGGTTAGGGTGGATACGTTTATTTGGGTGGTATTGGTATTTCTAATGTTTAGGGTGGGCAAGGGCATTTGGGTAGTGTGTTTTTAGGGTTTAGGATGGCTATGGGCGTTTCAGTGGTATAGGTATTTTTAGGATTTAGGGTGGGTAAGGGCATTTGGGTGGTAAGGAGGTCTTTAGGGTGGGCAAGGGCATTAAGTGTGTTTTTAGGGTTTAGGATGGGTAAGGCTATTTGGGTGATACAAGTATTTTTAGAGTGTAGGACGGGTAAGGGCATTTGGGTGGTATAGGTATTTTTAAGGTTTAAAGAGGATAAGGGTATTTGGGTGGTAAAGGGTTTTTTAGGGTTTATAGGTAAGGGTATTAGGGTTTTAAGGGTGTTTTAGGATTTAGGGGTGAGTAAGGTTATTTGGGTGATAAGGGTGTTTGATGGTTTAGGGTGGGTAAGGGTATTTGGTTGGTAACAGTGTTTTACGATTTATGATTGGATAAGGGTAATTGGGTGGCAAGGGTGTTGAGGGGATAGTAGTCAGTCGTGGGTGATCATACATATCTTTTCTCACTGCAGCACTTTTTCTTCTATTAATGAACAAGGATTCTTGCAACAAGGAGCTGTGCCACCTACTTCTTTAGCAAATTCGAGGGACAAGAGCATATTACATATACATATGTATTTAGTTATATTTGACTTAATTACTTAACTGATATATACTTGCAATTTCATTGTAAAGACATGCGTGGTAAAGTCAGTGCATAGTAAAGGCACTGCGTGGTAATGGACACTTGGTAAAGGCATGGGTGGTATTTGCATGTGTGGTTCTGTTATTCAACCAACCCCAACAACAAGTCATTGCTAGTCTTCTATCAAATGAATCAATGAATCAATTTAATTTGTGTTAGAAATAACCAGGCCACCTGATGGGCACCCACCCCTTAAATGTTCTACGACTTCGACAAACACTTGAAAACCTGGCAATTCCAACTTATCAAATAGCTGGGTTATTGAACTTCTAACCACAGATGCCCCTAATATAAAATCTCATTTGTTTTCATTTAGCAGTAATCCAAAGAATATTATCAATTCACACTGATTATTTTTGTTGGCATTATCCCTCTACAGTGGTTCTTTTGTTTGAATGACAAGAATGACTAGAATGATCTACAAAGCCTCTTAAACTATCATGGGTCCAAATCATCCAATTTGAAAAAAATCATCAGACTCTAGAATAGAGTAGACTTTGGTGGAAATGATTAGCATCAACTATTCTTAAGTCCCGCTCCTCTCTATGATGGGCAGTTTTAGTTTTCTCTAAATCCTCCTGATATCCATTAAGTGTACACGCCAATTAGAAAAAAGTATGTGAAATTGACACAAAGGGGAATATTAACATGCCCCTACCACTACGAGGGCAACAGTTTTTTGATGCCCCAGTGGCGCTCTGCACTGCGTCATATTTACAAGGTGGTGCTAAGCCAATATGGGATCCTCTGATGCAGCTTTCTGTGGCAGAGGGGTGTGCAATGGGTGTTGTTGTGGGCATTCTGTAACACACAGAAAGAGCAAAATGCCAAGAATAATTGTTTATGTGCAGAAAGGTGTTCCTTCCTGCAGAAAAGTGTTCCTTCCTGCACATAAACAATCATTCAATAGTGACGATTTGCTACTTCAATGTAAAACACTGCCATTGAAGACACCTTTCTGCACATAAACAATCATTCCCTTAAACACAGACACCCTTGCACTATGGTGCATAGATGTGTGCATTGGCACTGGCAGCTACATTTAGTGCCAGCTCTAGGGAACAAAGAAGGGTGCACCGTATTTATGTAAATACAGTGCATCCCTGTGTTTCTGAAATGACGCAGCATTGCACTGTCAATTTTGGCACAGAGCCACGCTGCATAACTTCTGTGTAACTATGTTCCAAAGTTACTTCTTCCTATTCCTTGTCACCTTTTGATCAATTGTTAATAAGGGTCAAAATTCAAATATCATACTTTGTTAAACTTAGTTCTTCTAAGATTACTATTCGGACCTATTGCAAATACAAAATCACTTTAGAAAGGTCATATTCATTACGGTTAAATAGAAAGGCAGTTACCTTGATGTAGGAATCTATCTCATTTAGGGAGATGTGTGATTTAATTCTTAGAGTAAGTGTTGGTGTTGTGACCTCTTAACCTCAGAACACTTAAAAGAAAAATTGCAGGCAAGCTGTTTATCTCAATAAAACCTTAAAACGTGACTGTCTCCTCTCACTTGCATATTATAGAAAATATGGTTACTGATTGAGGGGATGAAACCCTGTTCAAGCATCAACCACAATTCTTGTCAGGGAGAAACACAAGTAAACCCTAAATTAACCTGTACTTGACCCTCTGGTACCTTTCCACAAAACAGCCAGGCTTAACTTAAAGAGGCAATGTGTAAAGTAGTTTTATCAAGGACTTCAAACAGTAACAAAGACAACCCAAGGAATACCCCACATCACTTTAGGAAAAAAAGATCAAATTGACAAAAATCCAATCAATAGAACCAAAGATATGCAATTTTAAAGATTTAACTGAAAATTGTGCTTAGAAGCACAATGGCCAACTCTGGTTATCTAGTCATGTCCAGACCTGGACAAAGTCACAAGCTCAGACTTACCACATACAGAGACCCAGTTAGGTCCGCTGAGCAAAGTACCTTAAATCCGGGCTATGGAGTTCCAATTTGAAGTCCTCCATCGGGGAGCTCATGCAGCGGCGGTCCCAATGAACTGTGGGGTAGGGATTGTGATGGGAGGTTCTGCTTCGAGGTGTGTGGCACAGTTGCAGGTCCACAGACATTCTTTTGAAAATTTAGTTTTTCCTGAGTGCAGTGAGATGACTTCAGGCTTACCTAAGACACTCTTGGAGGCCTGCTTCAAAAATGGACACCTTAACAAAGAAAAACTGAATTGAGTTGGCGAGAGATTTGAGCTCTTCTCCCTTCATCTAGGCCAGAGTTGGGGAAACTGACCATGTAAAAGTCAGTTCTGGTAATGATCTGAATGTTTCTAGTCACGGCAGACACTGAATCACCTCACACTGAGTTGAGTCTGCGGGAAGTACAGCTGGGCTGGCAGAGCACCTTCAGACCTACTTGAAAACATACAGAATTGTAATAGCACTACTTAGGGGGACAAGCCTCACAGAAGGCAGGGTTCAAAGTAGTTGGAGCCTTTTCTTTCTATGAGGCTCTGGTCAGGAGGCCAGTCAGCTAGCCCTTGGAGTCACTCTGATGGTCCTGCTTTCATGATGTAGGTCCAGTTCTTCTCACTCAGCTAGATGGCCAGCAGAGTAGCAGTTCATTGTGCAGAGCAGCATAGTAGTCCTTCTGAGTCTTCTACAGGTCAAGGAGCGTACTGAAGACTTCGATCTGAGGGTTCCATATTTATAACTTGTGTCCACTTTGAAGAAGGAGAAGTTTCTCAAGGTTTCCACCACAAGAGGTGTCTGGAATCCCCTGACTCCTTGCACTGATCCCAGCTTGTCTCAGATCACAAACGATGCATGTCAAACTCTATGCGAGTGTGCACAGGCAGAGCCTTTGTGATGTGCAAGTGTGATATTTGACAGGTCTGACTCTCTCAAGTAAGAGATTATGCATCCCACCAGCACCTATCACTGTCTGGAAGCAATATATACGAACACCAACTGCCAGCTACATCTAGTTATGTAATTCAGGATACAGGTGACAAAAGGTTAGGACAAGAAAATGCCAACTTTCTTAAAGTGACATTTTCAGACTTGTGACTTAAAATCTGACTTTACCATTAACAAGGGGTTTAAATTACAATTCTGTGGATACCACACTCGAAATTCCCACCTGCTCTCAACTGAAAGTTACCACATAATAAATGTAATAAGGGAACCCAATGCTATCCTGTGTGAGAGGTAGGCCCCATAGCAGTGAAAAACAAATTCTTGGACATGTAAAACTTGAAATTACATGCCCAACTTTTTAAGTACAGTGTTCCCTGCTTTGTCGGGCCTACCCTATGAGTAACATGTATATTAGAAAGGGAGTCTTGGGGCTGGCAGGAGGTTTATCTTGCCAGGTTGAAATGGCAGTTTAAAACTGCATTAACAGGCTGACATGGTAGGACTGAGACATGTTTAAAAAAGCTACTTAAGAGGGTGCCACAGTCAGTGCAGCAGGCCCACTAGTAGCAGTCACTTTACAGACCTTGGGTACCTGTACTTCTACTTTGTTATATGATGATGACCAGTTTAATATATTTATCAGACTACTGTAAAATATAAAACTTCTAAGTGGATCACAATGTCTTTATTTGATTAACATTTCCTTGATGTAATATTGTCAAAATGTAACCTAATTTGCATTAGTTCTGATTTTAGTTTGCAAAAACACTGCAGATGTGCCTATTGTTTGTTCATAATCCTGTATTTCGAAGCATTTGTGCTCTCTAGAGGAAGCAATGCTCAAGAATATCTTTTCTTTTTTGTGTAACTTTCCAAAGTTGGCAGTTGGTGTTCTGTATATGTCATTCATTAGCTGAACAAGCCATTTCACTGCTGTAACACATAAAATGATGTATTAATAAGCTATGGATAACATGACCAATGAAATGCAATAGGAAGGATTTGTCTCTAGAAGAAACGTGTTTTCTCGAATGTAGATAGTGTTTTGTGTTTGCAACATTGCTAGTCATGGTATAAACCATGAAATGCATGTGGCTTCTGTAACCTGAAACAGCATAAACACTGCTTAATTTTTCAGATGAGCCAGTTATTTTACTTTTTTTAAACTAAAAAGACCCTGCTGTAGTATGTTTATTTATTTACATATACAGCTTTTTGCACTTGTTTAAAGAACAGTTGTCACTGGCAGACCTTAAGTTAGCTCTCTCACAGAACTATTCTTTGATTATTTTGAATATGCTAATTCTTAATTGACTACCTTCATACTTTTTTCTTTCTGTAGTTATCATATTTTTTGGATAAACCCAATACCTTAGAACCTGAAATTTTACAAACATTCACAAAGCCTTCTATTGAATCAGACAGTTTTGTTCTTGTGCATCAACCATCTTAATTAGAGTGCCAACAGTAAGAAGCAATTCCACTCAAAAAGTGAACTGTAAAGGCAAAGTCTTGAAAGTCACAAACATTTCCATGTCAGCTCATAAGCACAAATCAAGAGCCAATGAGGTGTCGGCGGGGTCATAGAGGGCTGATGTCCAATTCTGTTGGTGACTGTGAGAATTCAAATCAAGACAGAGACAAACACTGTGTAGAGCAGATAATCAAGCAGTTAAAGTGCATACTGCTAATCAGGCAATCCTTCCCCAATTACATTTGGGAAAGTACATTGCCAGTCTTTTTTCTTCTGCTAATTAAAGTAAAAAAAGATTTATAATGCACTAACAACCAGAGTGATACTGGCTGTCTTGCCCATTGTGGTTATTCGCCTTTAAGGGGTGGGATAGTGAAACACAAATTCCTTTTCTATATTACTAGCATTAGGAAAGGAACTTGCATTGTACTGCAGCACAAAAACTTGGCTGTGCTTCTCTTTTGAGTCTACTTTCACCTTTCCCTAAGCACATGTTTTTGCTATGCATGTCGAGCTCCCATCCAGCCCCTAGCAAGATTGGACTTATGTTATAAATCAATTGATGAAACATTTATAAAGCACACTTTTACAGCTTAGAGTCACTTTTCATGTTAGATTTTCATCTTAATTGTTTTGTGACAACATTTTCTTTTGATAATTTTCAGTCAACAATATAATTTCACTTCACAAGTGTGTACAAAAAGCACCATTCTCTCTGGAGTCAGCAACGCACATCTCAATACTATAACAATAATGCAAGTAGCATTAAATATCCAAATAACACAGCATAATAACATACACAAAGTAACATAACAACACAATTGGAACATAAGACACATCACAACAAAACAAACGGTAAAACAACTAATGGAGTACAACCAAACTAAATCACATTGTAATAATGCATCACATAAGAAAGACGCAAAAGAAGAACATAGCACATCATGATTACAACTAAATGCCACCCAAAAATATAGACAAACATTCTTGTCCCACATCACCACATCACCACATCCAACTTGGTTTACAAGTTGACTGTGTGTGAGCCCTGGTCAAGCATCACCCGCAAGTCTTTGTCATGGTAAAACACAAGCAAACCCCAAATTAACATTTGCTCAACACCTTGGTAGCTTTACTTAGAGCAGTCAAGCTTAACTTAGAGGCAATATGTTAAGTATTTGTACAACACTTCAAACAGTAAAACAGTTAATACACCACACAAAGAGATCCCATAGAAGGTTAGAAAAATAAAGCACAATTTAATAAATAAAGCAAGACTAGTAGAACTGGAGTTATGAAAACAACAATGTTTAAAATAGCACCTAAAAGCACAAAGTTCTAACCGCAACTAACTGGTCTGGTCAAAGTTAGAAGTTCAGGCCAACTGCAATGGTCGAACACAGTCTTAGGTTAGTCCTGCTGAAAGTTACCTCCACAAGATTTGTTCCATGAGTCCTGTTCGCATTGAAGAGGGCCACGAGGAGTAAAGAGAGTGTCCGGGAGGATGTTGGAGGCTGGCAGTTTTGTGTGGTGCAAAGAACAGGCTGGGTGTTGTGGATGGGCGGGCTGGAGCTTTCGTCTGGCGGCCCCCTGTGAGCAGTCCATACTGCTGTGCGAAGATATGGGTTGGCGGCATGATGAAGTTGCAGGTCCATTTCTTCTTCCCCAGGCAAGAGGGCAGCAAGTAAGAACAGCAGGGCAACAGATCCTTTAGAGCAGCAGTCCAACAGAGTGGAAGTTTTTGTGACATCACAGCAGTCATTCATCCTGGCAAAGTATCCACAGGTCCAGATGTGTACTGAAGATTTGGTGCCTGAGGTCCAGTATTTATACCCAGTTGTGCCTTTGTATTGGGAGAGAGGTTTCTAAAGGTTTCCCTTTGAAGTCCCCAGGCATCCTGCCTTCTCTGTCCTGGCTCTAGACTAGCAACAGGGTGTTTGCAGACCTTTGTGTGTAGACCAGGACACAGCCTATTCAAGGGTAAGTAGGGCTGTGCCCAGCTCCCCTGTCCATCCTGTCAGGGATGGCCCATCCAGGCACACCTAGGCTCGCTACTGTGTGTGGCTACCCAGGAGGAACACACAAAGCCCAATAGTCAACTGCACTCAGTCATGTGATCCAGAGACAGACTGAAGGCACTTAAGGGCTAAGGCAGAACAATGACAACTTTCTAAAAGTGGTATTTTCAAAATTGTAATTAAAAATCGAACTTTGCCATTAGAGAGGATATTTAATTACAATTCCAAAGATACCAAACATGAACTGATCACCAGTTCCAATTTGGAAATTATCACTTAATAAATGTAACAAGGTAACTTTAATGTTATCCTATGGGACAGGAAGGCCTTGCGGTTTTCACTACAAGGACATGTAAAACTAAAAGTAGATGTCAGACTTTGTAAGTACACTTCTGCCCTCTGGACTCTTCAGGGGCTACCCTAGGGGTGACTGGCTATTATGATTTACTACATGTATTACATGTATTAAAAAGGAGGGTTTGAAGTTGGCAAAAGGTTTGTTTTTCCAGGTCACAATGGCACACACAGACTACAGTGAGACCTGAGATATGTTTAAAGGACTACTTAAGTGGATGGCACAAACAGTGCTGCATGCCCACTAGTAGCATTTAATTAACAGACCTTGGGCATTCGTAGTACTATTTTGCTAAGGACTTGTAAATTAAATATTCCAATTGGGTATAAGGAAAGCCTGCCCTGCTTTAAGAAGAGAGAACAAGAACTTTAATACTGGTTAGCAGTGGTTAAGTGTGCTGAGTCCTAAAAGCCAACAAAAACGAGTTCAGAAAACAGGAGGGTAAAGGCAAAACGTTTGGGGAAACCCTGCAGAAAAGTCCAAGCCAAAGAAAATACATCAAAGGAAGAGAGACAGCAATTCGTAGAGTTCACAGAATGATAGTGGTAGGAGGGGAGATTAGATGGAAAATATGATAAACATGGAGGAGATAGATACTACTGTGGAAGAATGGATAGACAAGAGGAAAGCTTAAAGATAATAAAAAGGGCACTCACAGATATAGATGTGAGGTGAAAACAAGAATAATTTTTAAAGCAGTTTTGTTGAGGGGGAACTAGAAGAGATGAACAAACACAAGAGAGGACATATAGTCAATGGTGGGCTTGCATTTGCATCATGTGCTGCACCTGTTCAATGCAGGCCACGTCTCAGTTAGGGCCTCATTATGAGTTCAGAAGACGGTTTTGCCCATTCACCTAACTTTCTACTGGAAGGTTGCCAACATTGTGGCTACCTTCCTGCCGGACCCATTACGAGTTTCCTGCTAGGTCGGCAGGCAGAAACCTGAGTTTCCGCCTGTGGACCTAGCGGAGAAAAAAACCATCAGCATTGTCTCAGGCTCGTAATAGTAATAGAGCTGGTGGCCATGCTGTAGGATGTAGGGTCCACCAGCACCCGTGCAATGTTTACTATCTGAAAAGCTGGTGCTGGCCAGGGGAGCCCCCGCATTGCCCATCCCAGTGTTACCACCATGAAATCGCTGGCAGAGAACGAAGTAGTAATCCCCAGGGCAGCACTGCTTGCAGAGCTACCCTGGTGGATTAGGGCCGCCATGACCACCAGAACGCCGGGACGACTGCAGCATGACCACCGTGGTCATAATGTGGAATTCGGACTGCCCCATTGGTGGAGGTCTGCACCCCACCGCGAGTCTGTCGGTCAAGAGACCACCAGGCTCGTAATGACCGCCTTAATCCTTCGTAAACTATCAAATCTATTTTTAAATGATTTGTGGGTGAGCTAAAAACATTTTTTGTTGGTATCCAACCCCACCCTCATAAGATTGAAACCTGGAGGGTTGACAAACAGACCCTGGGTCTTTTCAATCAACATGTTTTGCCACTTAAATGTTGCCCCTACTGGGTCAGGCTCCTTCCACAGTACAACAGTTTACACCATCTCACATCAAATAATATGTAACATACCTGATTCATAGGGTAGGTTATACAAGTGCATTCAATATATCCTTTGGTTTTTCATAAAATGAGGTGCCAGCAGTAGAAAGGTTCCTTATTCATACCTTGGATATAAACAGTTCCGGTTTCCCTCCATCGTAGGACATGCAGAGATAGGAAATCAGCATTGCAAGCTTTTCCCATTACAGTACAAAGAGAAATTATGAGGCAGCAACTTATACTTCATCTCAGAACAGGAGCAGCATGGCAGTAGAAAAGTATGTTTCCTTCTCTCACAGAAGGAAACAAGTGCAATCATCTTTTCACTGGAGAAAAGATTCACAGAGCAAACTAGTAGAAGCTTTTATCACTCACATAATATGTACAGTTTAAGCATGAGTAACATATATATCTCTGGTGTCAATGCTTAACCCACACCAGGAATGCATATGTGAATGAGTGAGCGAATATATAGGCGAATGAGAGTGTGAATATGCAAATTCTTGCATTATTATATTTTAAGCCAGGTCTGATGAGGCTCTTGTAATACATATGAGGTCTGGACAGCAACTCATTATGGCTCATCTGAGCACTGGTAAATGTTTACTGCAAACCCATACCCCAAGAAATATTGGTGCTGTGTCCTATTCCGTATAGCATCTGATTTTGAGGATCAATTTCTACAAACACCCACATTTGTTGGTCCATTTGAACACTAGCTTGTGCTTTTTCAGAGCATTTGCATACTTTGCCTTGTGCGCAACGATAACTCACTATTGTTGCAAACAACTGCAGGCTAGCAAACATTACCCATTATTTGTTGAGGGAAATATGGAAAACCTAGCACTTATTCAACTAGAGACAGTGTAGTGTGCATATCTTAAATGAATATTGGTACATCCTGTGTGTGTTCTTTGTGGAGTGAGACTACTATTTAGAAACTGGACTTTGTAAAATAAATAAGCTAGTTATAAACAAATTGACTACAACCATCCCTGTACATATCATTTAGACTATCCTACAATTTTTCGAACATCACTGTTCTTTTGTACTGTGTCCAGAAGCCCCATTGTTTCTATTAAGACAGGTGATAAACGTGAAGGAATAGAAAATTACATATTGCTGGCAAAGTGATTAATTCAACATTAAACAATAGTTTTATCTTTTTTACCTGATCAGTTGGGGATAATAGTACTTCATGGCTATATAAAAGCCAACTAACATGCTGTTCGTGAGGTGACTGACCAGTTCTATTTTTGTACTGACGCGCTAGCTGATATATTAAGTGATGCCAAAAATTATATATGGAGTTGGAAGCCCATCTGGGAACAGAATATCAAGGGATCTGACAAGTTTATTTTAATGCAGTGGAGACTGGTGTTTAAAAAATAAAAAGCTAAGAAAATTCCATACAGAGACTATGTTGACATCACAGGTGCTCAATGAACACAGAATAGTTATGGGATTTGAACAAGCCTAACTTCTAGCAAAAGCAACCCACCAATAATCGTTATTCATTCATTAGTATGATATGCTATTAAATGAAACTTTCGAAACACTTACTGAAGTTTATTTTTTGTGCTGCACATAGGACTTTTATAACTTACAATTTGTAGAGTCGGAATTTGCACAATACAGCATGCATATACTTGAGACAAAATGCAATACATTCAGCTACTTCCTGCTGAAGTGTGCATCAGTAGTGATACTATAGTACATTGCCCTAGTGGTGCTTAAATGCTACGGGCTAAAATGTAAATAGATACTATATGGTATGCTATTTCAACAAAAGATATTCATCACAGACCCAAAAAATGTGTATGGTTTCTCTAGTTTCTCAATACAATACCTTGAGGTTAAAAGACCAAGTGCATCCAAAGGATTACAAAATCTCCAATTTCTCAAAATTGCATGGATTGCTGACACAGTGTGTGGATCCCATCCCGGGGCACTGCCCAATACCAGTGGAAGGAAGCAGTTTTTAGAGTTACAGGCACTGCGATAGAACCAAAGGAATCCTTTCTCTGCTTCTGGTAGTCTGCAAAGAAATAATACATTTGGTAGATATAACTCCAGTTTAAAAAAACAAAGAGCATTATTAAAGGCTTACTATTGATACTGGTCCTAAAGTTGGAGGCTAGCTCTTTTATTCAGCTTTGATCATAACATTGCAGAAGTCATATATATATATAAGTGCTAAGCGTAATATGTTATTTATTATTATTGCTGAGTGGGGGTGGGGGGGTATCATGTACACTTGAGGGTTGAACTCTTGTGAGTCATTGCCTCTCCCTACACTCACCAACGTTACAGTTTGAGAAGTTGGGTTTTTGACTGAGTTGGATGTAACTGTTCTGAAATAAGAACCAAAAACCTTTCAGGGTAAACCACAAAGTCTCTAAACTAACCTGTGCTTAACCTTCTAATAGCTTGCCACAAAAGCAGTGAGGGTGAGGCATAACAGCCTGCTGACTTTAGAGCTGGAGGACCCAGGCTAGAGTCTCTTTGTCGGCTCAATATACTGTGATTCTGAGCAAATCACTTAATCTTCTCATGCTTAAAATTCAGCTTCTTGAGACTCTCATGGAATTTGCTGCACTTTGCAGATCCCAGATTTTTTTTATCCATAACTTAGAGATACTGTGTAAAACACACAAACAGATATAAAGAGGAAACAACACATTTTTTAAAAAACATCGGAGTAATATTTTTCAAATACTATGGGACCAAAATTACACAAATCTAAACAGTAGAACTAGAGATATGCAGTTTTAAACATTTAAGTAAAAATAGCATCAAGAAACAGAAAGCACTAACTGTGGGTATCTGGTCTTGCTAGACTGAGACTAAGTCACAAGCACAAGTTCAGGCCGACTGTGATACAGTGCATGATGGATACAGGGACCAGATTAGTCGCAAATCCAGGCATGGACAGTTGCAGATCCAGACAGGGCCAATTGCAGCAGGTCAGTTGGCCAGTTGCAGGGAGGTCTCTGGAGCTTATTGTGTCCCTGGAGCTCAGAACAGGATATCAGCCAACTGACCCTTGGAGTCACTTTGGTAGTGCTAGGTTCTGGCAGGAAATGGCCCGCCTCCCTTCGAGCAGCAAGACAGGCATCAAGCAGTGGGGCAGTCCTCTAAAGAACAAGTCAGACCTCAAAGAGCAGGGCCGTCCTCTGAAGAACAAAGCAGGCCTCAAGCAGTAGGGCACTCCTCTGAGAAACAAGGTAGGCCTCAATCAGCAGGGCAGTCCTTTGAGAAACAAGGTAGGCTACAAGGAGCAAGGGCAGTCCCCTGGAGTAAAAGGCAGTCTTTCTTTAGTCTTCTGCAGGCAAAGCGGTGTACTGAGAGTAGGTATGAGGGTCCACTATGTATACCTTGTGCCAGTTTTCAAGTGAAAGAAAAGTCTGGAGTGCCCTATCCCCCCAAAAGATGGTTCTGGAAAGTCCCCCCTTCCTACCCAGGTCCCATGTTGTCTGGGGTGACAAAAGCCTGGTGTCAAGGTATTTGCAGGTTTGTTGAGGCAGCTCCTTTGAAATGTAAGTGTGGCAGGGAACAGCTCCAGTTCCCTCATTCTGGCAGAACGTCTCTCTCCTAGTTACACTGAGGTCCTATTATGCAGTCTGGATCCAATTAGCATTCCTGATGACAAATGACAAGTCCAAACAGTTGGAAACTGCTTGAAGGCTTCGGAAAGTTTAGGGCAGGAAAATTGACAACTTTCTAAAAGTGGCGTTTTCAAAGTTGTAATCCAAGGTCCAACTCTGCCATTAAAAAGGATCTTAAATTAAATTAACTTGAGTTCAAACTACATATTGCTAATTGCTCCCAAACCAAAGTTATCACAAATTAAATGCAGTATGGTAAACCAATGTTATCCTATGGGAGAGAAGGCCTTACAGTAATGAAAAACGAATATAGGAGTTTTTCACTAACAGGACATGTAAAACTCAAAGATATATGTCCAACTTTTTAAATACAATGCACCCTATGGGCTACTTAGGGTCTACCCAAGGGGTGACATGTATTCAAAAGGGAGGTTTAGGGCTGTAAAAAGGTTTATTTTGCCTGATCAGAATGGCAGTTTAAAACTACACTACAGGCTGCAATTGCAGGCCTGGGAATGTTTTAACAGACTGCTTAAATGGGTGGCACAATAATGCTGTAGGCCCACTAGCAGCATTTAATATACAGGCCCATGTAGTGTTGCTGTACTAGGGACGTATAAGTAAATTAAATGTGACAATCAAGTTTACCTTGTTTTAGGGCACAAGCACAAGCACTTACCACAGGTTAGCCAAAAGCCAACCAAACAGGTTCAGAAAGCAGAAGGGGGGGGGAGGCAAAATGTTTAGGGGTATCCCTGGAGAGAGGGCCAAGCCAAACATACAGTAAAAGTAGCATATTACACTATTTATGTGCATATTCCCATCCCAAAAGCACAAATGTCTCTCTCTCTCTATCTATCTAATCACCCTACAGCCCTCATGTTTCCTCTTAGCCCCCACCGTGATGATGCATTTCCAGGTGTGAGAATCTGTATCTATGAGCACCATTCGGCTCCACAAAGGAAGAGAAAATGCACTCCTGACTTGGTGATATGCTGTGAAATGTATTAATGCTCAGGAAAAGTGGATGTGTTTTGGCATCCGATTTCATCATGGGTGGCAGACTTTTCAAAACATACTTCCTTTTACGTAATTCTCAAATAATAATAGAAAAACATAGGAGTATATAGGTATTCAACCTTTTGCAATATAATATAAGTATACAGAAATATTACTCACAAGCATAATTTCTCAAACAATATCAAAATATTCAATATACAGCCTTTGCAGTGTAATGAGCCAAAGTGCTCAAAAAGCAAAAATGATATCTTTATATAAGAATGAATACTGAAACGAAATAACAGCAGCCATCTTGATATCTACTTTAGAAATTACAAACATTCAAATGATATTGTTAATGAACATGACAAATACATAATAATGGTCCTACAATCTAAGGGGGTTATTACAACTTTGGAGGAGGTGTTAATACGTCCCAAAAGTGACGATAAAGTGACGGATATACCACCAGGCATATTACGAGTCCATTATATCCTATGGAACTCATAATATGGCTGGTGGTATATCCGTCACTTTACTGTCACTTTTGGGACGGATTAACACCTCCTTCAAAGTTGTAATAACCCCCTATATCACAACCTAGTGGGCAATAGTTTGTACGTAATGTAATTCATTACCTAAAGGAACATATCACATGCTCATGACTTAAGATTTCCTGACCATATTTCATGCCCTTGTGGGAAAAGTGATTGTCTGTGGTATAATTTGTTACGGAAGGAAACATATCTCATGCCCATAAGTCATGGTATAAATATATTTTATCAAATGACCTGCCTATGTGGGGAATGAGTTGCATTTGCCCTCATAAAGGACATAAATGAAGCCCAAGTAGGCAAATTAGTAAGGGCCAGATGTATGAAAGCATTTTGCATTCGCAAACGGTGCGAATGCAAAATGCCATTTCAGAATGTATGAATTACATTCTGAACGCAATTTTAAGGAATCGCTAAAATAGCGATTCCTTTAAATTGCGACCCTGTTTAGAGAGTCGCAAATTGCGACTCTCTAAATAAGAAATCACGAATAAGGATTCCTTATTTGCGATTTCTTAGCACATGTATGAAGCAATTCCTAAATGCGATTTTGGCATTTAGGAATCACTAATTATCACCAAGTTGAACTTGGTGGTAACCATACACAAAATTTAAAAATGCATTCAAAATGCATTTTTAAATTGTACATGTAAAGCACACATGCGCTTTTGGCATGTGTGCAGCTTACATGTCCCCCCAAAATATTTTGGGGTGCATCAGAGGGGGCCTTAGCCCCACAGCACCCTGGGGTTTTGCATTTCCAAAATTGCGATTTCTGGTTCAGAAATCGCAATTTTGGAAATGCAAAAAATTTGCAGAAATGGGCCAACAGGCCCATAGCTGTGAATGGGGTCGGTATCTTAATTTGCGATTCGGTAATAGCATTTGCGATTTTTAAGAAATAGCTATTACCGATTCGCAAATTTGATACATGGCACTTTGCGAGTGGGAAATAGTGATTTCTTAAAAATCACTATTTCTGAATCGAAAAGGGCCGTGATGATAAATCTGGCCCCAAGTGTCTTGCTAGTTATCACTCAGTGTCATACAGTGAATAATCCGCATTGTCCCAACAGCCCACGCATTATGGATACATTTTTCAGTATAACAACTACATGTATCTGGTTCTTCCGGTCTACAGACCCCATCCATAATCACTCCATTGCACATTAATTGTTAATGGTATAATTACAATTCAGTGGTACAACACACTACAGCTAAACACAGGTATATGAGGAAAAATAAAAAAAAATCGGAATTACATTTTAGATGTTTCAAAATCTCTTTCATCCTCTTCTACCACTCTACTTTGTAATATTTTACATTGGCACTGTGTTTGCATGCCTTGCATCGTCCACGTTTCAAAAAACCTCTCACATGTAACATCACATTACATCTTTACTCTTCTTAAACTCCTTCCCTCAGATATCATATTTACCTAACTTGTATTTAAATGATCGATTCCTCATAATTTAATACTAGGATAGCTTTGTAATTCACCCTCCAATCCATTCTCTATTTTAAAAATTTCCCTGTGCTCAAAATATACCAAATTCTAAAAAAAAAAAAAAAAAAAAAAAAAAAAGATTTATATTTGCTCATCTGTGCTGCTTATCTAGTTCTGCCATATAAATTCCCAAACACTGTGTGTAATAAAGAATAATGGTTAGAAAACTACAAAAACTAATAAAAACAACCTAATCATAGAAATACAAACTAGGTTTCAATATTCATATAGTAGCCTAGTCATAAAGATGTGAAGCTCCCTTGCACATGTACATTTAGGGCCAGAAGTACGAAGCCGTTTGCATGTCGCAAACTGCAAAAATCGCAGTTTGCGGCATGCAAACGGCCGAACGCGATGCTCATTCCCAAATTGCGAGTCGGTACGGACTCACAATTTGGGAATGCGACTCGCAAATAGGAAGGGGTATTCCCTTCCTATTTGCGACCGCATCGCAATTCAGAGTTGCTTTGTGACCGCGAATGCGGTCGTAAACCAACTCGCAGTTACCACCAGTGTCACACTTGTGGTAACTCATTTGCAAAAGGGAAGGGGTCCCCATGGTACCCCTTCCCCTTTGTGAATGCCGAAAAAAATATTTTTTAAGAGCAGGCAGTGGTCCAATGGACCACTGCCTACTCTGAAAAAAACGAAACCAAATGGTTTCGGTTTAGTTTTCATTTTGCAGCCCGTTTTCCCTTAAGGAAAACGGGCTGCAGAATGAAAAAAAAAAACTGCTTTATTTACAAAGCAGTCACAGACATGGAGGTCTGCTGACTACAGCAGGCCACCATCCAGGTGAGTGCAGGGACTCGCTATGGGGTCGCAAACTGCGACCCACCTCATGAATATTGATGAGGGGGGTCTTTGCGACCCCATAGCGAGTCACAGAAGGTGTCTGAGACACCTTTCTGCATCCAATTTTGTGAGTTGCAAATTGCGAGTCGGTCAGACTCTCAATTTGCAAGTCGCAAAATTGAAGTTTCCTACATCTGGCCCTCAATTCTTCATATGTATTCAATCCCTGAGGGATTTTAGTTCTCAGATCTATAATGCAGCAGGGTTTTAACCTCCAAAGCAGCAGTTCTCTATCACCACAACGCACACTGTATTCAACTCTATCAATCTTAAAATACCTTAGCAGTTTCTGATCTTCCTCATGACATTCAGGAAAGTGCTAAGTTACTGTGCACTGCTTATTACTACTAGAGATGACTCTAAGATGTTCCAGACTTCTTTTCTTTACTGGATGAATAGTACAACCCACATACCATTCACATGGTCCTATAAGAACATGTAGAAAAACTTATTACATGACAGATGTTTGAAAATCTTTCTCTCCCTCTTCTGCCAGGCTATGTAACTTTATACACTGACATTATGTTTGCATGATTTGCACCATCCACAGCTCTCTAGTAACTATCACTCCTGCCCTAAAATAACTATAACTTGCACTCTCGCCTTTCACTGCAAATCATCCGATATCACTCACTACATGATCTAGGAAATCATTGATAACATGACTGCAACATCTGAAATGACATCATTGGTGACAAGATTATGCACGGCAGGGGCACGAGTTATAGTTAGTTTAGGACATGAGTTATAATTACTAGAGATCACTATAACTGGTAAATGTCAGTGTTTGACTTTAAAGCATTATTTTGTCACTGAAATTAGGCTTAGCTTGAAGGCAATGGGTAAAGTATGTGTGCAACACTTCAAACAGTGAAAACACCACACAAAAAGGATCCCACAACAGACAAATAGAGTGTAATTCAGTAAATAAAACAAGATAAAAATGACAAAAATCAAAACAGTCTTGAGTTATGAATTTTTAAAGAGTAAAATGTAGTATAGCGCCCAAAAGCAAAATGCCCCAACGGAAGATATCTGATTGCGCAAGGCAGGACAAAGTCAAAAGTTCAGGTCCACAGGGATGGAGCAGGGGCCAGCCAAAGGGACTCAGTTAGGCCTGCTGAATAAAGTACCTTAAATGCTGGTTGCATGAATCAGAGTTGAAGCTGCATTGTGCAGTCAAGATGATGCAGCAGTCCTGAGATTAGAAGAGGCTGAAGTGCAAGGTCCTGTTGTGTCGATGCTGAGGATCCCATCAACTGGGCTTGCAATGCAAAAGCTGGGGATATGTTGTGCAGCCAAGGTGATGCGTCAGTTTCAAGAGCGGAGAAGCTGCAATGCAGAGCTTCGGTGTCGTCATCAAGGCTGCTGTTGAGGGATGTGAGGACCTGCTTCAGGGCAGTGTCACCCAGTGGTGCCTCTGAAGGGAATGCATCGAAACCAAGATGCAGGCTGTGGTAGTGGTGATAAACATTTTCTGTACTGGGCTCAATTCATGCAACAGCGGCAATGCATCTATTCTGCTCAAAGATCCACCACTCAGCCTATGAGATGTGTCAGCAGAAAGGATGCAATGATTCCACTGGTTAGCACCTTAGGCCACCTTTCAAGGGTCCAGGACTGGTGTGGCTCCAATTGGCATGGTAGACTTACAGGTGGCAGAGCCCAGGTACAGAAGCAGGGTGGGTGGAATTATTTTGGGGCCCTGAGACTTCAGATCAGGAGGCAAGCCAACTAGTCCTGGGAGTCACTTTAGGTTCTGGGTTGGAGAGATGCAGGTCCGGTCCTTCTCACTCCCAGGTGAGGGAACAGGAAGCACAGGACAGGACATCAAAGCAGCAGTTCAGCACAGTGGCAGTCCTTCAGCAGCAAAGCAGTACTTCTTCCTAGCAGAGTATCCACTGGTCCAGAAGTATACTGAGGTGGTGGTGTCCGAGGTCCAGTTCATATACCCTACACAACCTATCATTTTTTTTTAATCATAGCCAGGACCTCTTTCCAAAAAACACCAATAGGCAGTCCTGCCATATATGAACTAGATGTCCCTGCTCTTTACATCCACTCTCACTTTGGCCTCAAATACCTCTGAAGGAGTTTGTTTAGTCAAACACCTTGAGGGGTATCTCTGTGTATACTGGATGTATTGTTCATTGTGATGGCCCCCAAACATTCTTCCCACAATCTTGGCTGTGCTTCGTTAGCTTATATGGATTCCCCCATTTTCAATAATTCTGTTTTAGTTGTGGTGTGGGGCTTAAAATGAATTTGCATTTTTTGAGCCAACTCCTTGAAGGCCTCCAAATGATGGCACTCTTTCCTCTGCCAACTGTTGAAATGCAGTTGACTTAGTCACCTGGTGTAGCACACTGAAACTCACAACACCCTCCATGTACATGTATATGTTAGACCCATGCTTGGTGTGGTTTTCCCCCTAATGTTTCACTCTCAGATCTCCTGATTTGCTGACTTCATTTTTGCTGACATTAAGATTCTGCACACTTTACCACTGCTAATCAGTGGTAAAGTGCTTATGCTCTCTCCTTAAAACATGGTAAGATTGGTCTGTACCCATTTGGCATATTTAGTTTACTTGTAAGTCCCTAGTAAAGTGCATTACATGTGCCCAGGGCCTGTAAATTAAATTCTAGTAGTGGGCCTGCAGCACTGATTGTGCCACCCACCTAAGAAGCCCTTTCAATCTTCCATTGTAGAATGTGAGTATGCAGTTTTAGACTGCTGTTTTGAAATGCAAAATATATCTTTTGCCAGGCCAAAACCTTCCTTTTTAATACATTTCTGTCACCCTTAGGGCAAGCCCTGGACAGCCCTGAGGGCATATTGCAAGGTATTTGAAAAATAGTGCATGTACTTTTAATTTTTACATGTCTTGGTAGTGAAAAACTCTTACATTTGTTTTTCGCTACTGCAAGGCCTACCTCTCCCATTGGATAACATTAGAGTTACCTTATAACATTTATTAAGCTGTAATTTCAAAATGGGAACAGGTGACCAATTCACTTTTGGTGTCTTTGGAACTGTGATGAACCATCCTAACTTATCAAATCAAAATCAAATCAAATCAAATCAAATCAGGGTTTATAAAGTGCAACTATTCCCTTGTAAGGGTTGCAAGGTGCTGGGGGGGGGGTATTCCTCTGAGCTTCAGTTGAAGAGCTAGGCTTTAAGGTTCTTCCTGAATTGAGTGAGCATTGTGACCTTGAGTTGCAGGGGCAGGCTGTTCCAGCTCTTTGCCACGAGGTAGGCAAAGGAACTTCCACCCACCAAGGCCTTCCGTATGCGGGGTATGGTGGCTAGTGATTGTTAAGCGGAGAGGTATGGTGAAGGAGTAAGGGGTGATGTGATGGTTGAGGTAGGGGGTTCTAGGTCATGGATGGCCTTGTAAGTGTGGATGAGGAGCTTGAAGTTAATTATTTTCTTGATGGGAAGCCAGTGGAGGTCTCTTAGGTGGTTGGAGATATGTTTACGACGGTAATGTCCAGGATGAGTCTGGCGGAGGTGTTTTGGATTTGCTGCAATTTCTTCAGGTTCTTCTGGGAGGTATTATGGCAAGGTCAGATTTTAAATTACAGTTTTGAAAATGGCAGTTTTAGAAAGCTGTCAGTTTCTTGCGTTAGCAATTTGGTGTCAGGAGACTGAATGGGGGTCACATGACTGGGTGTAGTTGACAGTTGGGCTTTGTGTATTCCACCCAGACAGCCACACACAATAAAGAGCGTAGGTGTGCCTAGATTGTCCAATAACTAGCAGGATGGGAGACCGGAGCTGAACACAGCCCTACTTCAGTAGGCTGGGTCATGCCTCCACACAAAGGCTGCATACCCTCTGTTAGTCTGGAGCCTGGGCCAGGAAGACTGGGCACCTGTGCATTTCAAAGGCCTGCCTCTAGAAGCTTCTCCCCACTTCAAAGGCACAACTGGGTATAAATATTGGATGTCAGACCCAACTCTTCAGTACACCTATGGACTAGGCTGGGTCATGCCTCCACACAAAGGGCTGCATACCCTCTGTTAGTCTGGAGCCTGGGCCAGGAAGACTGGGCACCTGTGCATTTCAAAGGCCTGCCTCTAGAAGCTTCTCCCCACTTCAAAGGCACAACTGGGTATAAATATTGGATGTCAGACCCAACTCTTCAGTACACCTATGGACCAGTGGAAACTCTGCCAGGAAGAAGGACTGCTGTGCTGCTGCAAGGTTTGTCACTCTGCAGGACTTCTGCTCTGGAGAACTGCTACGAAGAACTGCTACTCTCCTACCCTCCTACACTTCTGCCTAAGTCAGAGGAATTTGGACCTGAACCCAGAGTTGCCAGAGTGGCTCTGAAGGGTAGTCTGCTGGCCTCCTGTTCTGAGCCACAAGAATATAACAAGCTTCTGGCTACCAGCACCCAGATGCAGCTGGAGCAGGCCCTTGACCCTCAAGTGGTGCCCCTCAGGTCCTGGACCCTTTGTGTGGTCTCAGAGGGGTTGATGTTTTTGGGCTATTCCCAAATGGGAACTGGTCTGTTGGTGCTGAATCCTTGTCACTTGTACAGCCCAGCAAATCAAAGTTCCACAGGATCGACCGCTTGTGTATGGAGACACTGCAAAGCACTAGCCAGATCGTTCATGATGGCATCAGGAGCTTCATGCTATAGTGAGGTCCACATGCAATGCCCAGCCTGCTCTGCATTGATGACCGTCCACAACACTTCCCTGCTCCTCGCAGCCCCCTCCCCCAAAAACCGGACTCTTTGCACTGAACATAGAAGGTAACCTTTCAACTGGATTAACCTGGGCACTATATCTGACCCACGCTCCATCATGGTTAGCTTAAACTTGTGACGTTCTTCCGGTCTCACACGACAAGATAGCTGAGGTTGGCGCTTTCTGCTTTTTAGCACTATTTTACCCTAAATTCTTTAAAAAGAGTATAAACAAAAATGAGGTCAGAGAAGAGTAGTTGTCCTGTCATAGGTTGCTTGAGATCACAAAATTGCTATTGATAAAAGAGGTACCTGCACTTCAGGATTGTTGGAATAAAAGGAGACTACTCAGTTGTTCCTGAGAAATGAAGATAATTTAGGATCGAAAAATATGATGCTTTAAAAAGTGTGCCTACCCATCAGGTATCACTGTTTGTATTTATAATTGTATTTATATAATGCGTACTACCCCTGATGAGGCATTAAAGCACTTTTTGGCAAGTAGCATGCTACTCCACAACCCAAAAGGATTATTAGTAGATAGTATAGCGGAATATGAGTTCAGTAATAGTATAGAGAGGTATGATTTATTTGAGTGAATGACAGAAATCCGTTAGTAGTATGTTGGAAATGGGGTCTTTGGTTGACAGCCAGGTTACCCCCTGTTCAAGCAAGGACCCTCACTCTAGTTAGGATAAAAGAGAATCACCCTCAGCTAACCCCTGCTTACCCCCTTGGTAGCTTGGCAGAGCAGTAGGCTTAACCTCAGAGTGCTGGGCGTAAAGTATTTGTACCAACACACACAGTAACTTAATGAAAACACTACAAAATGACACAACACCAGTTTAGAAAAATAGGAAATATTTATCTAGACAAAACAAGACCAAAACGACAAAAATCCAACATACACAAGTCAAGTTATGATTTTTTAAAGGTTTAAAATAAAAAGAGTCTTTAGGTAGTTGTAACACCACACTAGCGCTGCTAGCGTGAAAATGTACCTGGTTTGCGGCAAAAATAACCCCGCACGGGCGGTGTGCGTCGAAAATAACCCGGCACGGGTATATGCGTCGAAAACAGCTCGGCTCGGCGAGGCGCGTCGAAAAAGCCAGCCACGCGACGGTCCGAAGTCCCGCAGCGCTGGTTGCGATCTCTCAGCCTTCGTCAGCGATGCTGCGCGTCGTTTCTCCTGCTCCGGGCGTCGATTCTCCGGTCGCGTTTCCAGCGGCGTCGTTTCTCAGCTGCGGAGCCGGCGTCGCGTCGTTTTCTCAGCCGCGATCGGATTCGCGTCGATCTTTTCTCCGCACGGTGCTCGGTGCGTGTATTTTTGTCCTTAGGCTGCCAGCCTCTCCTTTCAGGGTCCCAGGAACTGGAAGGGCACCACAGAGCAGAGTAGGGGTCTCTCCAGAGACTCCAGGTGCTGGCAGGAAGAAGTCTTTGCTATCCCTGAGACTTCAACAACAGGAGGCAAGCTCTACATCAAGCCCTTGGAGATTTCTTCTTCAAGATGGAAGGCACACAAAGTCCAGTCTTTGCCCTCTTACTCTGGCAGAAGCAGCACTGCAGGAAAGCTCCACAAAGCACAGTCACAGGCAGGGCAGCACTTGTTCCTCAGCGATCAGCTCTTCTCCAGGCAGAGGTTCCCCTTGATTCCAGAAGTGTTTCTAAAGTTTGTAAGTTTGGGTGCCCTTCTTATACCCATTTTAGTCTTTGAAGTCACCTTCCTTCAAAGGGGACTCACACCTTCTTGTGAAATCCTGCCTTGCCCAGGCAAGGCCTCAGACACACACCAGGGGGTTGGAGACAGCATTGTCAGAGGCAGGCACAGTCCTTTCAGATGAGAGTGACCACTCCACCCCTCCCTCCTAGCAGAGATGGCTAATCAGGAAATGCAGATTACACCCCAGCTCCCTTTGTGTCACTGTCTGGTGTGAGGTGAAAAACAACCCAACTGTCAAACTGACCCAGACAGGGAATCCACAAACAAGGCAGAGTCACAGAATGGTTTAAGCAAGAAAATGCTCACTTTCTAAAAGTGGCATTTTCAAACGCACGATCTCAAAATCAACTTTACTAAAAGATGCATTTTTAAATTGTGAGTTCAGGGATCCCAAACTCCACCTGTCCAACTCTTCTCTAGGGGAATCTACACTTTAATCATATTTAAAGGTAGCCCCCATATTATCCTATGAGAGAGAGACAGACCTTGCAACAGTGAAAACGAAATTGGCAGTATTTCACTGTCAGGACATATAAACCACATTACTATATGTCCTACCTTATCCATACACTGCACCCTGCCCTTGGGGCTACCTAGGGCATACCTTAGGGGTGCCTTACATGTAAGAAAAGGGAAGGTTTAGGCCTGGCAAGTGGGTACACTTGCCAAGTCGAATTTACAGTGTAAGAATACACACACAGACACTGCAGTGGCAGGTCTGAGACATGATTACAGAGCTACTTATGTGGGTGGCACAACCAGTGCTGCAGGCCCACTAGTAGCATTTGATTTACAGGCCCTGGCACCTCTAGTGCACCTTACTAGGGACTTACTAGTAATTCAAATATGCCAATCATGGATAAACCACTTACATACAATTTAAACAGGAGAGCATATGCACTTTAGCACTGGTTAGCAGTGGGAAAGTGCTCAGAGTTCAAAAGCCAACAGCAACATGTCAGGAAAAAATAGGAGGCAGGAGGCAAAAAAGTCTGGGGATGACCCTGCAAAAGCAAAAGTCCAACACGACCCCCTACCAGCCTAAAGCCAGGGGAGAACAATCAATACCTTGATGTACTTCCCTGATTGGGGCGATAGAACAGGGACCCAGGCCCACAACAGCAGGGGCATGTTCCAGTTCTACGCCTTCCTGACTCCAGTTGGATCCCTCTGTCCATACTCTCAGGGCCCACTAAGCTAACCCATGGGGAACCCTTCTCCACATCTACAGACACCATCTGTGCAACACCTAACTTTACTTTGCTCACAGATGTATTGCAATGGGCAGATAGTACCACCAGGGCCAACACAGTGGTGTTGCCCACTCCACCCCCGGGGTGTGACTCTCGTCCTCCCCCCCCCAGGGGCAACTCTGTCCACCAGGACAGCAAGCCACAGTGGCCCCAGACAACTGTCAGGGATGAGAGCCCGACCTCAGGCCTCTCTAACCACTGTGACTGTGGAGAGTGGGGGGCGGTAGCCCCAGGTGCCTGGCACCCTTTGACCACTCTCTCTTCCACCAGGTCAGGGATGACAACCTGACCCTGGTCCTCCCCTCTGGGGCTCTGTACCCTCCCTGCAGAAGCGGCACCCCCAGAGTCCAAAACTGTCAGGGTGCTTGTAGAAGCAGTCCTGCACAATTCTTCCATCAGTGCAGGGATGTTAACCTGCAACTGATCCTCCAACCTGGGGTCTGTACCTTCAGGTTGGACCAGCGCCAGGGGTGAGGCTTCCCTCCCCCTGCCCTCTCTTCTGGGGTCCTGAACCACCCAACTAGGAGCGGCCCCCCCAGAAGACAACATGGTAGGGGTACTGTTAGCAGTAGCCCCTTCCTCCAGGTCAGGGGGGACACCCTTAACCTGGCCTCCCAATCCAGGGTCTGTACCCACAGACTGGATCACTGCCTGGCAACCCAGGACTTCCTGGGGGGCATACCTACCCCCTACCAGGTCAGAGTTTACCCTCTGAACCTGGTCATCCAACCCAGGGTCACCACCCTGCGGTTGAACCACTGCCTGGCACACCAGGACTTCCTTGGGAGCACACGTACTCCCCATCAGGTCAGAGTTTACCCCCTGAACCTGATCATCCAACCCAGAGTCACCATCCTGCGGTTGAATCATTGCCTGGCGCACCAGGACTTCCTGGGGGGCACACCTACCCCCCACAAGGGAAACACTTTCCCCAAGGGCCATACAAGAGTCTGGCTGGCGCAGGTCTCCTGACCTCTGCCCATCTGACAGAGTCTGGATTCCCCCCAGCCCAGAAATGGTCTCACCAAGGTCATTCCTGGGGGGCTCTGCACTCAGAGCTGACCCCTGACCCTCCAGGTTCTCCACTGGGGTCCGCAACCCCCTCTCAACCCTCTGTCTGGACTTCTGCAACCCCTCACTAGGAGTGGTACTGCCAGACACCAGAACTGGTGGGACGCTGGCTACAGCCGCCCCCCCAAGTTCTCCTGACACTGTGGGGTCTCCCTCAACAGATGGCCCTATGGTACAGGCTAGGCTCCCCTCCTGGGGTTCCCGCAGGGAACCCTCCAGGACCTGGGACCGGATCTCGGGCACCTTGGGCCTCAACCCATCCCCATTCCCTCTCCTCTGAGACTGGACATGGGGTCCCTCACCCATCCCACTACACTGGGACCTACCTGGGACACTACAATCCTTCCCTACCTCACCTGGTTGGGAACTACCTAGACCACTCCTCTCAGGAGCACCCCCAAATGCCTCTTCAGACTCTCTGGTACTCACCCAGAAGTCTGCCTCCATTGTAAGCTCCCTGGGGTCAGAGAACTCACACTCCACCTGGTGTTGGCATAGCTCTGGAAAATAAGGACTAGACATATGCTCTCCAGCAATTACATCACTCAGCCCCTCACATGAATTAACCAAAGTACCCTTCACCCAACCATCCAGTGACTCTGCTTTGACAAAGCACCCCACATCACCCTCCTGAGACTGGTGAGACAGTACCTGACTGTCCCTGACACTCAACCCACACTCTTCTGGGATGTTTTCACACTCCATAACCAGGACTTCTACCTGGGGGGAACCCCTCTCCCTGTCACTCTCAACTAGTCAGTAGAGTGTCCCTCCCACCAGTAGGAATATGACTCCCCATGCCAGTTCCCCAATCCACCTCAGGGACCCTGTGCATCACTGGAGCTACCTCATACCCCTGAACCTCCTGGCGTGTGTTAACTCCCTCCTTCAAGTAGGGCACCACCTCTCTGGGCATGTGTACTTCTGCAGCATCACTGGATATACAATTGTTGCTGCCACCATTCCAGCTGGACTCAGCCCTCATGACTTCCAGCTCTTTCAATTTAAGCTCGTAAGCATAAATCATTTTTTTAATCTCTAAGTCCCTCCTCCTTTCTGCCAGGGCTAAGGCTCTCTTCTCCTCGGCCCTCTTAAACTCTTCCAGACTCCGGATTCGAGCTAGGAGCCTATCATCTCTTTCTGTTCCCTCCTCAGGGCCACTGCCCTCCTCTTTGGAGTAATCCTCCTCCTCAGAGTAGTTATCCTCCTCAGACTCATTTGGTGGTGTTGCCTGACAACGTTTCAATTCATCCTGAAACAGGGCTGACTCAAGATCCTCCCTTCTGGATTCCTTGTTCACAGCCAGTCCCCTTTCCATGCAGAATGCTTTAAGCTGCCACTTTTTATACATAGATAGGTGCCAGAAATTGACTTCCATTTCTGCAAAGGCTTCACAACCAAAAAACAAAGTCCAAAAATATTATCAATACTTCCAGGAGGACATCAGAGAACAAAAAGCAGAATCACAAGACAAGTAGTATGTGGTCACGTAGTGGTCTGAGATCAAAACAGTAGTGTACACTTAATTACTGTATGTCAAGTACAAATACAAGTCCAAATCCCGACCGCTGGTCACCAATGTTGGAAATGGGGTCTTTGGTTGACAGCCAGGTTACCCCCTGTTCAAGCAAGGACCCTCACTCTAGTTAGGATAAAAGAGAATCACCCTCAGCTAACCCCTGCTTACCCCCTTGGTAGCTTGGCAGAGCAGTAGGCTTAACCTCAGAGTGCTGGGCGTAAAGTATTTGTACCAACACACACAGTAACTTAATGAAAACACTACAAAATGACACAACACCAGTTTAGAAAAATAGGAAATATTTATCTAGACAAAACAAGACCAAAACGACAAAAATCCAACATACACAAGTCAAGTTATGATTTTTTAAAGGTTTAAAATAAAAAGAGTCTTTAGGTAGTTGTAACACCACACTAGCGCTGCTAGCGTGAAAATGTACCTGGTTTGCGGCAAAAATAACCCCGCACGGGCGGTGTGCGTCGAAAATAACCCGGCACGGGTATATGCGTCGAAAACAGCTCGGCTCGGCGAGGCGCGTCGAAAAAGCCAGCCACGCGACGGTCCGAAGTCCCGCGGCGCTGGTTGCGATCTCTCAGCCTTCGTCAGCGATGCTGCGCGTCGTTTCTCCTGCTCCGGGCGTCGATTCTCCGGTCGCGTTTCCAGCGGCGTCGTTTCTCAGCTGCGGAGCCGGCGTCGCGTCGTTTTCTCAGCCGCGATCGGATTCGCGTCGATCTTTTCTCCGCACGGTGCTCGGTGCGTGTATTTTTGTCCTTAGGCTGCCAGCCTCTCCTTTCAGGGTCCCAGGAACTGGAAGGGCACCACAGAGCAGAGTAGGGGTCTCTCCAGAGACTCCAGGTGCTGGCAGGAAGAAGTCTTTGCTATCCCTGAGACTTCAACAACAGGAGGCAAGCTCTACATCAAGCCCTTGGAGATTTCTTCTTCAAGATGGAAGGCACACAAAGTCCAGTCTTTGCCCTCTTACTCTGGCAGAAGCAGCACTGCAGGAAAGCTCCACAAAGCACAGTCACAGGCAGGGCAGCACTTGTTCCTCAGCGATCAGCTCTTCTCCAGGCAGAGGTTCCCCTTGATTCCAGAAGTGTTTCTAAAGTTTGTAAGTTTGGGTGCCCTTCTTATACCCATTTTAGTCTTTGAAGTCACCTTCCTTCAAAGGGGACTCACACCTTCTTGTGAAATCCTGCCTTGCCCAGGCAAGGCCTCAGACACACACCAGGGGGTTGGAGACAGCATTGTCAGAGGCAGGCACAGTCCTTTCAGATGAGAGTGACCACTCCACCCCTCCCTCCTAGCAGAGATGGCTAATCAGGAAATGCAGATTACACCCCAGCTCCCTTTGTGTCACTGTCTGGTGTGAGGTGAAAAACAACCCAACTGTCAAACTGACCCAGACAGGGAATCCACAAACAAGGCAGAGTCACAGAATGGTTTAAGCAAGAAAATGCTCACTTTCTAAAAGTGGCATTTTCAAACGCACGATCTCAAAATCAACTTTACTAAAAGATGCATTTTTAAATTGTGAGTTCAGGGATCCCAAACTCCACCTGTCCAACTCTTCTCTAGGGGAATCTACACTTTAATCATATTTAAAGGTAGCCCCCATATTATCCTATGAGAGAGAGACAGACCTTGCAACAGTGAAAACGAAATTGGCAGTATTTCACTGTCAGGACATATAAACCACATTACTATATGTCCTACCTTATCCATACACTGCACCCTGCCCTTGGGGCTACCTAGGGCATACCTTAGGGGTGCCTTACATGTAAGAAAAGGGAAGGTTTAGGCCTGGCAAGTGGGTACACTTGCCAAGTCGAATTTACAGTGTAAGAATACACACACAGACACTGCAGTGGCAGGTCTGAGACATGATTACAGAGCTACTTATGTGGGTGGCACAACCAGTGCTGCAGGCCCACTAGTAGCATTTGATTTACAGGCCCTGGCACCTCTAGTGCACCTTACTAGGGACTTACTAGTAATTCAAATATGCCAATCATGGATAAACCACTTACATACAATTTAAACAGGAGAGCATATGCACTTTAGCACTGGTTAGCAGTGGGAAAGTGCTCAGAGTTCAAAAGCCAACAGCAACATGTCAGGAAAAAATAGGAGGCAGGAGGCAAAAAAGTCTGGGGATGACCCTGCAAAAGCAAAAGTCCAACAGTATTGTATAGAATAAATGATGTATAAAGGAGGGAAGAATCCAGAAGTGTAAATTGGGAGATCATACTACCAAACTGAGGGTTGAAAAAGTAAAGTAGAGATGGAAAAGGGAAGAGTGTGTAGAAAGGGACTGGAAAGATCACAGTAGTAAATTAGGGTTTGGGATGAGTTAAAGGAGAAATAAATGAGGGAGCATTGAGTAGGGTTGTTTATGAGATCATAATAGTAAACTTAGGTTTGGGATGAGCCAGGAGGGGTAGAGAAGGGAAGAGTCTAGGAAGGGTTATTTTCGAGATCATAGCAATAGAATTAGTTTGGAATGAGCCAAAGAGTGGAGTTCAAGGATAGACTAATAGAGGTATAGGGTGATGGTGAAACAGAGTAAAACTTTTGAGAGAGTATTTTTTTTCCTCTTGTACTGTAGGACTAAAGTACTAAATATATACATACATGATTACATAGTAAGGGAATATAAGTGTAAGGAATATAATATATTGAGATTTAAGTCATATTGTATAAACACAGACTTTTAGGCATTGCAGTATTTGAAGTTAATTTGTGTACCTGTGTAGTTCCCATGTCCTGGTAGTGTAAAACTCCTAAATTAGTTTTGCACTGCTCCAAGGCCTGCTCCTTTCATAGGCTAACGTTAGGGCTACCCTCATATACTGTTTGAGTAGTGGCTTCTGATCTGAAAGGAGTAACAAGGTCATATTTAGTATGGCCAGAATGGTAATACAAAATCCTGCTGGCTGGCTGAAGTTGGATTTATTATTACTATTTTAGAAATGCCCCTTTTAGAAAGTGAGTATTTCTCTGCACTTAAATCCTTCTGTGCCTTACAATCCACGTCTGGCAAGGTCTAGTTGACAGCTCCCTGTGCATTCACTCAGACAAACATAAAAAAACACAGGATGCTCTGTCACACTTGCATACATCTGCATATAGGATGGGTCTTCCTGGGCTGGGAGGGTGGATGGCCTGACACTTACATGTCAAAGAACAGTAGCCTTCCCTCACACAAAGGACTGCCACAACCCCGGCAGACAGGATGGAACTGAAAGGGGGCCTTGTGCACTTCTAAGCCACTCTTTGAAGTCTCCCCCACTTCAAAGGCACATTTGGTTATTTAAGCAGGGTCTCTGACCCTACCAACTCAGACACTTCCTGGAGAAGAGAACCTGAACCAGAACCTGCAACCTGCCAAGAAGAACTGCCTGGCTTCCAAAGGACTCACCTGACTGCTTTTCTGAGAAGGACTGCTGCCTTGCTGTTGCCCTGCTGCCTTGCTGCTCTCTGGCTGTGCTCAGAAGTGCTCTCCAAGGGCTTGGATAGAGCTTGTCTCATGTTCCCTGAAGTCTCAGGACCAAAAAAGACTTTATTCCTGCAAGAGAACTCCCTGTGTGGTGAAAATCGACGCACAGCCTGCAAGAAATGATGCACAGCCGGCACCGCAGTGAGAAACTCACTGCACGCTGAACCAGAACAACGCAGCCTGACTTCGCAAGGAGACGATCGATGCAGCGCCAGCATAGCGACCGGAAATTTGACACATGGCCCACTGGATCAATGCAAAGCCAAGCCGGAAAGACGCAGCCCAACTTCCTGAGAGGAATCGACGCAGTGCCTGCCGAATGGTAGAAATTTCCATGGAACGCCCACCGGATCGACGCAGCCCTTGTGACTTCGTCCTGCAAGCGCCGGATTTCAACGCATCATCCCCGGGGCATCCGAAAACCCTGCAACCGGAAGAGGATCCTAGTCTAAGCGCTGGAAATCGACACAAAGACTGCTCTGCATGAAAACCCAACGACGCATCGTCTGTGTGCGGCTGAAAAAATGACGCACAACTCGCCGTTTTCCAAGCATCTCCTCCTCTGTGGTCCCTTGCAGAGACTTTGAATGCAAGCCAGGTACTCTGAGCTTGCAAGAGACACTTGTTGCTTTTTAAGAGACTAAAGACACTTTTTATCATTTTTACAGTGATATTTCATAGTATACTTATTGCATCTTAATCGTATTGACCTGCATCTTAACAGATAAATATTATATATTTTTCTGAACACTGTGTGGTGTATTTTTGTGGTGTTCTACTGTGTTATTACATGATTTATTGCACAAATACTTTACACATTGCCTTCTAAGTTAAGCCTGACTGCTCAGTGCCAAGCTACAAGAGGGAGGGCACAGGATAATTTGGATTATGTGTGACTTACCCTGATTAGAGTGAGGGTCCTTGCTTGGACAGGGGGTAACCTGACTGCCAACCAGAGACCCCATTTCTAACATTGGTGATCAGCGGTGAGGATAGGACTTGTATTTGTGCAGTGACATAAAATACCTAAGTGTTCACTACCTACCCACAGTTGAAGGTCAACTTGATTTTTTATCTTTTTCTGCAATTTCGTTTTCTGCCTGACATTTTTAACTAAATATTCACTCATCATGTCTTTGGCTGGGTGTCAAGCTGGAGATGATGATTTTAACCTAGCCATGCTGGAGACATATATTGTTAAACAGCTGAAAGGGTTCTGCACGGATATGAGAGTACCCATCCAAGGTGCCTCCAGAAAGGAGGAATTCAAAATGGCGCTGAGGGCCTGGGCAGAAGCCCATTCAGAGGAGGATGTTGAGGAAGAGGAGCAAGAGGAGGGCCCCTCAGAGTATTGTTTGCCATTAGTGGAGGATGTTACCATTGTGATTGTGCCCCCTGCCAAACCAGGGAGCAGTGTCTCTAACCAGGGCCTGACCGCAGAGGAAAGAAGAGGGGAGAGAGAGTTCCAGTTACAAATGGCAAAGTTAAAGATTGAAGCTGACAAAGCGGAGGCAGCAGCTGAAAGAGCCTTGGCTAAAAAGAAACTTTTGTTGGCTCATGAACTGAGTCTCAAGGAGCTGGATATCAAGGCAAGACAGCCTGAGTCCAGCAGTGATGGTGGCACCATACATGCAGTACTTGTTGAAGAAAAAGGTTTGTATACCCAAAAGTATAGTGCCAATTTATGTTCTGGGAGATGACATTGATAAGTGGTTGGCTGCTTATGAAGTTGCACTAAGGGCTCATGGGGTCTCTGAAGAGCAATGGGGGATGGCCTTGTGGTTTTATGTACCAATAGTGGGGAGGGACACACTTCTTACACTAAATCCAAAAGATCAAAATGTAAAGGCACCCATGAAAGCCGCTTTACTTGCCAAGTTTGGGCTGACTCCTGAGAAATACTGTCAGAGGTTCAGAGACAGCAACAAACTCTCCACACAAACTTGGGTAGACGGTTTTGATTTCTCCAAAAGGCACTGAATGGACGGGTGCGAGGCAGGAAAGTAAATGATTACACAGGATTATATGATTTGATTCTGAGAGAGCATATGCTTAGTATTTGTTTTACAGAGTTGCGCCAACACTTAGTAGACAGTAAGCTGACTGATCCTAGGAAGCTTGCTGAGGAGGCGGACCTCTGGGTTAGCACCAGAGTGTCCAAAAAGGTACCTGGGGGGACACCCACAAATGTGGTCAGGGTTCCCAAGAGAAGAAAGGGGAGGACTTAAACATAAGGAGTTCTCCAAAGGTCCCTAAATCAATTCCCAGGGGGGTGGTGGTACCCATTCCCAACCTGCATTTGAGAAAAAGCCAGAATACTTTGATAAAAAGCAAGGGAAATGTATCTCCAAATGCTTAGAGTGTTTCAAGCATGAACACTCTAAGGCCGACTCCCAGTGTCCAAAGAGGGCACAGCCCCCCACTGGAGGGCAGACATCTGGCTTAGTGTAGCGCTTGGGAGGGAGACAGTCCCAGTTAGCTTTGGGGAGCAGATAGGAGGTGTTACTAGTCTCCCTGGAAGATAAGGAAGTGGTGCCAAAAGCCCACATGCCTGCCAATACTTGCACATATAGGTAGTGGGTCACCATTGAGAGGCAAAGGGTGGAGGCTCTGCGTGACACAGGAGCCAGTATGACTAGTGTCAAGAGTCAGTTGGTGCCAGCAGATAATCCCTAATACATTCCACCAAGTCATAGTCGCTGACAATCATTAGAGTCACTTACCGGTGGCTCTGATTCCCTTTCAGTCGGGGAGGTCTATGGTACTCTGCAGGTAGCTATGAGTCCTGCCATGCCTGTAGATTGTCTGTTAGGCAATAATCTTGAGCAAACTGCCTGGAAGGAGATAGAGCTCAGATCCCACCTGGAGATGCTAGGTTTGCCTGAGTGGATATGTGTTATATTAGTTTGTGCACGAGTGAGTTAAGGGAGCTCGAGTGTGTAGTGTAGTCCCGAACACGCTCGTGCAACAGGAAAACAAATGTGTTCTTTTGAAGACAGATGAGTGGTTAATGAGGGAGGCAGCACCGCTCGAGTGGGTCGATTAAACTGGACCTTAAATAAACAAACCAGGACTTCTGTGTGGTTCGTACATCGTTCGGCGACGAGGAAAACCCGACCCATCGACTACCGAGCAGTGTGTATATTCTTCAGCAGGCAGCCGGTCTGGACACGGTGATGGAGGAAACTATCTTCCCTTCATGGAACAACGCCTTCTTTCAGGAGATTGGGGCGGGTTTCCAATCTGAGAAGCTGCTGGGTTATACAATTAAAGGGGAGGGCTTTTAAAGGGGAGGTCACTAGATCTTAAAGGAAAAGTTGCTGTGTTTATACAATTAAAGGAGAGTACTGCTAAAGGAGAAGTCAGTAGTGAAGCTACCAGTTACCAAGAATTTAAAGGGGAAGTCACCCTTGAAGTTGCTAGTTTCTGCAATTAAAGGAGAGTGCTCTTGATGGGGAAGCCACTTTTCCAGCTGCTGGTTTCCAGGAATTTAAAGCAGAAGTCACCTCTGAAACTGCTAATTTTTGGCTTGAGCGTTTCTGGATGCTTTTAGTGTGACTTAAACTGACACCTGTGCGCAGTGATAGTGTACACAGTGGCACACTTCTTCTTGTGTTGGCGTCAACGAACGTGGATATTTGTAGAATCCTTCACGGTACTGTGCACATCTTAGTTGCTTGGGATTTGTGCGTTGCTCCTGAACCTTTGTTTTTTTTTGTTTTTTGAAGTGTGGGCTCACCTATCTTTGTGAGCAATGGAGCACGTTTCAATTATTGCACCACCTTGTTTCCTTACACATCCAGGTATGCCAACGATCCAGTGGGAAGACTGGATAAACATGTTTGACAATTATTTGTTGGCGTTGGACAGCAAAGAGTTTACGGCTGCGAGTAAAAAAGCTATTTTATTGAACTGTCTAGGTTCAGAAGCGCAGCGATTGTTCAAGTTTATGCCAGTGGCTACAGACAATGGGGCAAGCATTTCAGATGAGTATAGAGAAGCTAGATTAAGATTGAGCAATAGGTTTGCTAAAGTAACCAATGTGGTCTTAGCAAGGTACAAGTTTTATACCCAACCACAGAGGGTGGGGGAGTCTATTAAAGAGTTTGTGTCCAGATTGAGGGAGTTGTCATTTAAATGTCATTTTGCGGAGATGTGTGACAAGATGATTAGGGATCAATTAATGGTTCAATGTAAAAGTAGGAAGATTCAGAAAAGGCTGTGGGCTGCACAGAATCCCAGTTTGAGAGATGCTGTTGACATGGCGAAAGTTGTAGAAGAGTCGGAATTGTGCATGAAAGAAATGGGAAGGTATGGCAATGGGAGTAGCCAGCAACAAGTCCTGCAGGAAGTGGTGGGAGACATGGAAACCAAAAGCAACAGTGTGGCTGTGGTAGAGAAGAAAACACAAGATCTTCATAAAACCCAGAAAATGAATGCGAACAAGAAGAGGTGTAACAGGTGAGGTAGCAGTTTTCACAATAGTGATTTTAAGGGGTGTTTTGCTGTGGGGAAGGAATGTAGAAAGTGTGGGTGCAAAGGCCATTATGCGCGAATGTGTGCCGAGTAGTCTAAGCCAAAAGGGGTAGCGGTGTGTGAAGATAGAGGTGAGCTGGTGGGCCGCATACTTAGCCTAGGCGAGGATGATCATGTCTACCACGGTAAGAGGGAAAATAGGCCCAAAGCATGGTTCACTGTTTGAAAAGTGAGTGTTGAGTTGAAGGTGGATACTGGATCTAAGTACACAATCATTCCCAAAGATATTTTTGTCAAGAATTGGCCTCAGCTTGAGCTGAAGTCTAAAGAGATCTGTCCTGGGGCTACCAAGGGGAGGAGATTGAGATCTTGGGCTTCTTTCCAACGGTTATAAGCTTCAAATCAAGAGAAACTTTTGGCAAAGTGGATGAGGCCGAGCCCGGGCCACCAATTTTGGGTTGGGTGCACCAGTATAACTTGAATATAATTGTGAATCCCAGAGGTAAAGAACAAATATTGGTAGTGGAAGACGGAGATGTCAATGCGATCCTGGAGGAGGTGGGGGAGGTGTTTCGAGAGGAGTTGAGAGAGTTAAAGGGTTATGTCCATGAAATTTGTTTGAAGCAAGGAACTGTTGGGGTGAAACACAAATTGAGGAAAGTACCTATTGTTGTTAGGGAAGAGGTGAGCAAGACGTTGAAGGATATGTTGAAGGAGGGGGTGATAGAACAGGTTGGAGCTCCTGAATGGATTTCTCCAGTGGTCATCACACGAAAATCGAATGGCCAATTAAGATTTTGTGTGGATCTCCGCAGCATCAATCAGAACATTGTGACAGACGACTTCCCTCTACCAAACAACAATGAACTCATTATGTTACTTAATGGAGGACATTTTTTTTCCAAATTAGATCTCAAAAGCGCCTATCATCAGATACGACTACATCACAATTTGCGCGATGATACCGCATTCATCACCATGGATGGTACTTTCCGTTTTCTTAGAATGCCCTTTGGGTTATCATCGGCTGCAAGTGTTTTTCAGCTTATAATGACACGTGTTTTTGAGGGTTTCAGTAATGTCTTATTCTTTCAGGATGACATTTTAATTTTTGCGCCAACTATTGAGGAACATAATCAAATTTTGAGGTATTTGAAGTATTAAGGAAACTTTTGGAGGTGGGACTAACAGTAAGAAAAGAGAAGTGTGTTTTCCTGACTAAAGAAATTGAATATTTAGGACACACCATTTCGGGAGGAAAGGAGTTAAACTGAAAAAAGATTTATTAGAGGCCATCAAACTCTCTCCATAACCAAAGAACAAAGATGAATTGAGGTCCTTTATGGGTCTCATAGAATATTACTCTAAATTTGTTGAGAATTTCGCTGACAAAAGAGAGGAGTTGAGAGTGTTACTGCACAAAGGGTGCAATTTTGTGTGGTCAGAAGTGCAACAGGAGTGTTTTGATACTATAAAGCAAGAGGTGTGTGCTGCAAAGATTTTAATACCCTTTGAAACTTCTTCTCCCACTATTTTGACAGTGGATGCTACTGTGTCCGGTGTAGGTGATGTCCTGTCTCAAGTGCACCATGGTGCAGAGAGGACGGTAGCTTTTGCTTCGTGTTCTCTCACTGAAAGTGAGAGGAACTACTCGGTGATTAAGTGGGAGGCTTTATCAGCTGCATGGGCAGTAGACTATTTTAGAACATTCTTGTGGGGCATTTCTTTCAAGTTGAGAACTAACCACAAACCTTTAGTCAAAGTGTTATCAGCAGGTGGTGCTGGTAAGGGTTCTGCGAGGTAAGCCAGATTGGCAGCTCGCTTGCAGGAGTCTGTATACAATGTGGAGTACATTCAGGGATGGAGGAACATACAGGCTGATGCTCTCTCACAGATGTCTGTGGATTGGAAATTGGTTGACGGGGAGGCACAACTGATGAAGGGAGAAGAAGGAGCTGTGGCGTTAGTGGAAGACTTGGTGTAACATGGAGTGGCGGCCTTCTCTAAAGAAGAGTGGTTGCGAGGTTTGAGGGATGACTCTGTACTACAGTAAGTGAGTAAAATGATTGTTGAGGGAGGAAGGAGAGAGAGTGCTGTGGCAGTGTCGGTAAGGCCTTACGTCAAGGTATTGGATGAGTTGTCGCTGGGGGACGGAGGTGTAATAATGAGGGGTGACAGATTTGTATCTCCGGAAAAGTTACGAAGAAAAATCATACATTTGGCACATAAAGGGCATTTGGGACAAACACTGACTCAAACAAGAGTTAAGGAAAACTTTTGGTGGCCGGGGGTCGATTTGCAAACTGCTTAATGGGTGGAAGAGTGTGTTCAGTGGAAGGAGAGTGAAAAAAGGCTAAAGCTGGGGAAAACATCTTGGATGGGGCATATTGAAGATCCAGGTGAAGCATGGCACACTGTTTGTATGGACTTTATTGGACCACTGCCCCGGGTGGGTCATGATAACAAATTTGCTTTAGTCCTGGTGGACGTGTCTTTTAAGTGGGTGGAGGTTGAATTTATGAGGGAAGTGTCGACAAAAAGTAACATTTCTGTATTAAAGGTCCTGTTTCGGAGGGAAGGTTGTCCCCATACACTCATTACCGACAATGGGACACAGTTGACCTCTCTGGAGGTGAAGGAGTTTCTGTTAACCCATGGTATCACTCATAGGCGTACTGCACTTTATAATCCTCAAGCCAATGGGATTGTAGAGCGTATGAATGGTATGGTCAAGGGTACAATTCAGTTGGCTGTATAGGGAAACCAAAATGTTGGTTCTGTTGTACAGGAGGCAATCTGGGCTCATTGTACCACGCAGTTGAAAGATGAAGGAAAAGCGCCATTAGAATTCATGAGAGGGCGTAAGGCCAGATCGAAGTTAGTGCCTGGTTGGTTGGAGGGTGATGGGACCAAACTAAGGAATCAGGTGGAGAAACCACGGACAGGCGGTTGCTCCGATTTACAAGTTGGTGATTGGGTGAAAGTCAAGGATGGACGTGTGGGGGCAGGTTGGACAAAGTTTTGTGGCCCTTTTGAGGTTAAACATGTAGGGAATTTTTATGTGGTTTTGGGCAATGGCACTAAATGGAACAAAAGAAGGGTGGCTTTATATGAGAAAGGCAGTGGAAGTGCAGGAAACTTAAATGTGACTGATGAAGATGAAGAATGCAGTGGGTTTATGCTATCTGAGGGAGGTGCTGAGAGACCTGGTGCTGATGCTTCGCATGAGAATGAGAATGGGATGGAGGTTCTGGAGAGACAAACATGTGTGGAGAAAGAAGGAAATAAGAAAGAGTTCAGGAGTGGGAGTGGAAGAGTGAGAAGACCACCTGCTTATCTGAATGACTATGTCAGAGACGTAAAAAATAAAATGAAATCTTATGACTATGTGAAGGAAACAAAAATTATGAAATAGTAATGAAATTTTCCTTTTAAATATATTTACCTTAGCTTATTTTGAGTTATCGGTTAATTTTTATGCTTCCCTTTCTATTGAATGGTTTATCATCCTTTTTATAATATCGGATTAATATTGTAGTATCCTTGTAAAAAAAAAAAATGTGATGACGGAGGGGGATGTGTTATATTAGTTTGTGCACAAGCAAGTTAAGGGAGCTCAAGCGTATAGTGTAGTCGAGTCCCGAACGCGCTCGTGCAACAGGAAAACTAATGTGTTGTTTTGAAAAAGGACGAGCGGTTAATGAGGGAGGCGGCACTGCTTGAGTGGGTCGATTAAACTTGAACTTAAATAAACAAACCAGGACTTCTGTGTGGTTTGTACAACAGTATGCGTTACCACACGGTCCATGGTTGTCCGGTAAAGAGAGTTAAGGGCTTCTGGATCGTGGAACAATGACCCAGACAGCTGCACTAAGGAAGGGCAAGGGGCACGGGAAACCCACCTCAGATATTCCCACAGTGGAGGACTGGGTCCCAGAGGAAGAGGCCCCTGAGCCAACTGGAGAGGATATTGCCGACCTGGGGAACCTGCTTGAACTTGCTGACTGGCAAGTAGAGGGTGGGCCAACCAGGGAGGAATTCTGCAAAGTGCAAAAGGAGTGCCCCACTCTTGAGGGTCTGAGGCAACAGGCTGCAGCCCAAGCAGCAGGTGAAGCCTCTGGCGATCACCATATATATTGGGAGAATGAGCTCCTCTACAGTGAGCCTAAGGCTCCAGCCATTGGGGCAGCACTTGTGCTGGTGGTCCCCCAGTGTTACCGGGCCTTCCTACTTGGCCTGGCTCATGACACCCCCCTGTCAGGACATTTGGGCCAAGACAAGACCTTTGCCAGGCTTGTCACCCACTTCCATTGGCCTAGAATGCGGGTAGCCTCAGATCATTTCTGCAGGGCCTGCCCAACCTGCCAGGCTAGTGGGAAGACAGGGAAAAGGATTAAGGCCCCCCTCATTGGCACCCCCTATGAAAAAGATGGGCATAGACGTCATTGGTCCCTTGGACACCAAAAACGCCCTAGACAACAGGTTTATCCTGGGTTTGGTGGACCATGCCACCCGCTACCCAGAGTCAATCCCTCTGAGGACAGTGACTGCACTGGTGGTGACCAGAGCTCCGATGGGAATATTTACCCGTGTAGGGTTCCCAAAGGAGGTTGTGTCTGACAGGGGCACAAACTTCATGTCAGCGTACATGAAGTCCATGTGGGATGAGTGTGAGGTATCCTATCGGTTTATCACCCCTTACCATCCTCAATCCAATGGGCTTGTTGAGAGATTCACCAAGACCCTAAAAGGCATGCTCACTGGCTTACCTGAGGCCATGAGGCATAAGTGGGATGTCCTCTTGCCATGCCTTCTCTTTGCTTATATGTAGGTGCCCCAGAAAGGGGTGGAGTTCGGCCCCTTTGAGCTTCTCTATGGTCACCCTGTCAGGGGATCACTAAGCATAGTGAAAGAGGGATGGGACAAAGCTCCCAAGAAACCTCCCCAGGAAGTTGTCAGTTACATGCTTGCCCTCCGCAACCAGACACAGAGCTTCTGGAAGCAGGCCAATAATAACCTTGAGGCCAGTCAAGAGGTGATGAAGGAGGCCACTCTGGTTGAATTCTCACCTGGTGACAAAGTTTGGATGATGGAGCCAGTAGAGCCTAGAGCTCTCCAGGACTGCTGGACTGACCCATTTGAGATCAAATAGCGGAAGGTGGAGGCCACTTACCAAGTAGACCTCAAGACCCTTAGACACCCCCTAAGGGTTCTCCACCACAACCGATTAAAGCCTCATTTTGAGGGACACCTAGTAGGTAGTGGCAAGGTGCAGGCCCTCCGGGTCAAGACTGAAACTATCAAGGCCTGGCAACCACCTAGAACCCAAACAGAGGTGAGAGCCTTTTAGGCCTCACAGGATATTACAGTAGATTTGTCAAGGGCTATGGATCCATTGTGTCACCCTTGACAGAACTTACTTCCAAAAAACAACCGAGGTTGGTGAACTGGACTGAGGCTTGTCAGAAAGCCTTTGACTCCCTGAAGGAAGCCATTTGTACGGCCCCTGTGCCCAAGGCTCCTGACTACTCCCAGGAATTTATTGTGCAGATAGATGCTTCAGAGCATGGCATAGTGGCTGTTCTAGCACAGCTAAATGAGGGGGGCCTAGATGTCAGGAGTTGGGGACAGCGCGGTCTCAAACATGCCCCCCATGATGGTCTTCCTGCTACTGTGTGCACCTGCTAGGACCTTTCCTGCACAAGGCCACGCTCTGCCCTTCATCCTTGTGGCAAGACTCCCTGGAGGGAGCCCTCGATGGTGGTTGAAATGCCCCTAATATGCCTCATTCGGGTGCACCTTGTGACTGGGACTTCAATTCCCAGCAACCTCAATAGGTGGCCATTTTAAGGGTGTGGCTGGTCTATAAATCCCAGCCACACCCAGGTTCCAGCGCTTACTATTCTGGAATCCTCCTGGTTCAGACCCCTCTTGCCCTGCTCGTCATTTCAGGACTATCTCACCAGAAGCTTTCCTCTGTTTGAGAGAGTGGACAGACTTGCTTATAGTAAGTTCGTTCCGATGGGGTTTTTCCCCCGCCGGCATTTTATTCTCTCGTTAAGCTGCAACATTGTATCCACTCCTCCCTTTGCTTTCGGGAGGTTGAACGGCTGTTTTTTGGTTATTGTTGCATTCGTCACTGGGTTTCTCCAGTGCCTATGCCCTTCATGAATCATTCTTTGTGAGTGAAGTGCGATGCGAGTAGACAAACAAAACCTGCAAAGTAAATGTTTTATTATTTATTAGGGATTTCTGTGTGGTGACTTACTTCTGAGTGTTACATTTCATTTGCAAAAGAGTTGTGAAGATCGTGGCTTGTCTAAAGAACATCTTTAATGTTGATTACGTTATATGTTTCCGATCTGCAAAAATACTCTGCAGAAGGTTTTGAATTGGCATTCTTTGAGCTCCTGGCATACGCTCATGTGTAGGGCTGTAATATTGTTAAGACACATCGGTTTTGGTTTAGATTACATTAATTTGAGGGCAGACTGCATTAGAGACTTCTGCTGCATTTTATGAATATCATATTAGAGCTTTTTGCACAACGTGATTGGTATGTGATAATAGTTGCTGTTGTTTGTATTAACCGTTTTCCTTTCCAGATCTCCTTCCTGGCTGTTCCCTTCCTGTTTTTCCTTTTCCCGACCTGGCCCCTCCAAACCTCAGTGCCATAAAGGTATCTGAGTTGGTGTTGCCTGGAGGTGGGCCTCTTGATTAGCAACGTGTGGATCCCGAGGAATTGGACCCTGACACTAGACCAACAAGTAGTCTTTATTAGCAGAAGACTGTTACCACGGGAGCAGAGGTGGGTGCTATTGAGAGAGAAGCATTTGCTGTGGTCTGGGCACTGAAGAAGCTAAGACTATACCTGTTTGGGACTCATTTCCGGGATCAGACAAACCACAGGCCCCTAAGATGGCTCATGCAGATGAGGGGCAAGAATCCTAAATTCTTGAGGTGGTCCATTTCCCTATAGGGGATGGACTTTACAGTGGAGAATCGCCTGGGGATTGACCACGCCAATGCTGATGGTTTCTCCAGATACTTCCGCCTTAGCGATGAGAGATCCCAGGAGGTTGGGTAGCACTCCCCACTTTCAGCTGGGGGGGGGGGGGGCACATGTTAGACCTGACAGCCTTAGGGTGGTCACCCCTAATGTTTTGCCTGGTTCCCTCCACTTTTTGGACACTGTTTTCGCTGGTTTTAGGACTCTGCGCACTTTACCACCTCTAACAAGTGCTAAAGTGCATATGCGCTCTCCCTTAAAACATGGTGACATTGGATCATACCCAATTGGCTTTTTTAATCTACTTATAAGTCCCTAGTAAAGTGCACTATATGTGCCCAGGGAAAGTAGATTAAATGCTACTAGTGGGCCTGCAGCACTGATTGCGCCACCCACTTATGTAGCCCCTTAACCATGTTTCAGGCCTGCCATTGAAAGGCCTATGTGTGGAGTTTTAGTGCCAATTCGACTTGGCATTTAAAAGTACTTGCCAAGCCTTAAACTCCCCTTTTTCTACATAGAAGTCACCTCTAAGGTAGGCTCTAGGTAACCCATAGGGCAGGGTGCTGTGAAGACAAAAGGCAGGACACATACCTGTGTAGTTTACATGTCCTGGAAGTGTAAAACTCCTGAATTTGTTTTGCACTGCTCCAAGGCCTGCTCCTTTCATAGGCTAACATTAGGGCTACCGTCATATACTGTTTGAGTAGTAGCTTCTGATCTGAAACAAGGTCATATTTAGTACGGCCAGAATGGTAATACAAAACCTGCTGACTGGTGAAGTTGGATTTAATATTACTGTTTTAGAAATGCCACTTTTAGAAAGTGAGCATTTCTCTGCACTTAACTCCTTCGGTGCCTTACAATCCATGTCTGGCTAGGTCTAGGTGACAGCTCCCTTGTGCATTCACTCAGACAAACCCCAAACACAGGATGCTCAGTCACACTTGCATACATCAGCATATGGGTCTTCCTGGGCTGGAAGGGTGGAGGGACTGACACTTACATGTCAAAGGACAGGAGCCTGCCCTCACATAAAGGACTGCCACACCCTCTACAGGGACCTTGGCAGACAGGATGGAACTAAAGGGGACATTGTGCACTTCTAAGCCACTCTTTGAAGTCACCCCCACTTCAAAGGCACATTTGGGTATTTAGGCAGGGCCTCTGACCCTACCAACCCAGACACTTCCTGGAGAAGAGAACCTGAACCAGAACCTGCAACCTTCCACAAAGAACTGTGTGGCTGCCCAAAGGACTCACCTGACTGCTTTTCCGAGAAGGACGTCTGCCTTGCTGTTGCCCTGCTGCTCTCTGGCTGTGCTGAGTGGCGCTCTTCAAGGGCTTGGATAGAGCTTGCCTCCTGTTCCCTGAAGTCTCAGGACCAAAAAGACTTCATTCCTGCAAGAGAACTCCCTGTGTGGTGAAAATCGACACACAGCCTGCAAGAAACACCGCACAGCCTGCATCGTGGTGAGAAAATCACAGCACACCGAACCGGAATGACACAGCTCGACTTTGCAAGGAAAAGATCGACGCAGTGCCAGCTTAGTGACTGGAAATTCCACGCACTGCCCACTGGCTCGACAGAAAGCTGAGCCGGAATGACGCAGCCCGACTTCCTGAGATGAATCGATGCAGAGCCTGCTGTACGGTAGAAATTTCCACGCAACGCCCACTGGATCGACACAGCCCCTGTGACTTCATCCTGCAAGTGCCGGATTTCAACGCATCATCCCCGGGGCATCCGAAAACCCCGCAACCCGAAAAGGATCAGAGTCTACGTGCCAGAAAGAGACGCAAAGCCTGCCCTGCGTGAAAAACCAACGACGCATTGTCTGTGTTCACCAGAAAAATCGACACACACCTCCCCGTTTTCCATGCATCTCCTCCTCTGCAGTCCCTTGCCGAGAATTTGAATGCAAACCAGGTACTTTGTGCTTGCAAGAGACACTTGTTGCTTTTTAAGAGACTAAAGACACTTTATATCATTTTTACAGTGATATTTCAACATATACTTATTGCATCTTAATCGTTTTGACCTACATCTTACCAGATAAATATTACATATTTTTCTAAACACTGTGTGGTGCATTTTGTGGTGTTCTACTGTGGTATTGCATGATTTATTGCACAAATACTTTACACATTGCCTTCTAAGTTAAGCCTGACTGCTCAGTGCCAAGCTACCAGAGGGTGGGCACGGGATAATTTGGATTGTGTGTGACTTACCCTGACTAGAGTGAGGGTCCTTGCTTGGACAGGGGGTAACCTGACTGCCAACCAAAGACCCCCTTTCTAACATTATGGATCTAATCAAACAACTTATATTGAAGTTATGCAATGACCTATGAACATATTAAGCGTAGAATAATATACATATATATACATACATACAAATATACATCATATATATACATACATTTACACATCCACATACATACAGTTAACCATAAGCAAAATATGCATTTGTGAAAACAGACGTAAAGAGTATGTATATATTTTAAAGATAAAATAGTTATTATACCAATTTGTACAAAGAAATAAACGTATCTAGATATATGCATATAACGAATTATACATGTTTACATATACAGAGATATGCAGCCCATTGCTGTTTGAGTATGGTGGTTATGTAAGAAAGAGACAACTCTTCAGTAGTCTTCTAAGATAAGATAGTTAACAGTGGATCTTATATCTGGGGGTAATGAATTCCATAGTTTGGCTGTTTTAACAGAGAAAGACGGTGGTGTTTTGAAGCTAGGTGCCAATGTCTTTATAGAACTGTGCAAATGTTTCAGAATATATCAGAATTAGAAAGGCGCAAATGAAGCATTTTTTTAAATTCTAAATTGTGCTGGAAACAAACATTTTAATACGATTAAAACAATCAATTCCATAGGTAATGCCATTCCACACATTATGATTTGTGTGCTGTAGAGTTTATCAGTAAAACTATATGTGCAAATGTAATGGTCATTTCAATCGAAAATGTGTGGTCTGTAATGGCAGTGCAGTACTGCACCATGCATACTCCCCTCTAGGCCCCTCCTCTCTATGCCCCGACACAACACTCTACTCCACAACACAATACTCACTTTTAACCATGCTGAACAGCAGCCACGATGGTGTACAACATGGTTAAAACACATTGGCAAAGCTATTAGCTCTTTCATAGGCGAGATCTATTGGCTTTGTCAATTATTATTTTTCTACAGTGTTTACTATTTACTCTGCTGTAGCTGTCCTTTTAAGCATGGTATCTGGGACACACACTTATCTACAACTGAGAATGGATCGCTATTTAACAACTACATCATTCCTTATGCAACAATTCATCCAATCCTACCTTGAAGTAGCTATTGTACACAGATTTCTCAAATACAGAAGGCACTGGTAGCAGCTGTAGGTTTCGCTATAGCTATTTCAATTGCATGGCTACTTGAGCATGACTAAGACCAACAAAGCAAGTTCTTCAGAATCACACTGAGTGTCTGTCTATTCATTTTCCAATATTTCCTGTCCATATTTTGAGGGACGCTGAATATAGTAACTTTAGTTTTCACATTTAAATTTTGTATTGCTTCCCTTTCACCCATGAAGAAAAACATGCTCCTGTATAATGCATAAGCACTAAGTCGTTAAGGAAAAACTGTCAAAACCATGTTACCTTATTTTCTCATCTCTTTATTTACTCCCTCTTTTCCTATAATTCCTTTTTCTCTGACATTTGCTCAAATTCTCTTCCCATTCACCGTGTCACAAAATGTCATCAACGCAATTTAAAGGAGAGCTTTTTGCACCTTAAACCCTATATGGGGTACCGTCATACATTTTGCACATCCAATGAGGCCTAGCCTTTTAGCTAACTACACAACCTAGTTAGGCCTTTTAAACTACATAATACCTACCTAAATAGTGCTGTTGGCCAAACAGCCAGAACTGAATAAAGGTGGCACGAAGGACAATGTGCGGCTAAGGAAGCTGTAAAATGGACTGTGTTGGTGCACTAGCACTTTAAGGATACACATTTAAACAAGCATTTGCAATGCAATGGGTCTCACATCTGCTCAAGTTAGAGCTATTAGCGTTATAAACTCCTAACCCAACTTTTCTTGCCACATAAATTGAAAATTGAAAGTTAAACACTTTCACATAAGGGAGCCGATTCACAGCTCCAAGGCCGCCATGAGCATCAGCATGAAGGATACACAAAAGGAAAAGAAGTTAGCTGGCAGTTAAACTTATCAGCAAAAGTGCAATTAGCCATGTAACAGGGGCGATGGCCAAGGTGTAAGTAAACCTCCCCAAGGGACAAAGGTATGACATTTACCAATGTCATCAAAGGATTTTTAAAGGGCAATCCCAAGAACGAGTGGTAGTGATGGGTGTGAGGTGGGCGTTGTTAAAAGCCCAGATACACACCATCACGTCGGAAAAGCAGCGCATGCGCGCCGCAATGCTCGACCTAATTTTTTTTACTTATGTGTTGTGTCTTAGATCACTTTAAACAGCAGATGAAAACCATTAGCCGGCAAGGAACACATTGTTTCCTTTGATTAGGCCCAGACAGTGTTCTGATATTTAGAGATAGAACAGGCTGCAACAGGCATGAACTCCTGACCTCCGAAATCAATAAAAAGTTTGGGAACACAGAATGTCACAACACAACCGCACACAATCTTTATTTATTTATTTGCTAGTACTTTAGAATGCTCAGTTTGTCAAATATCCTGGCATTTTGTTCCCAACCACTATGTTAATGTAGAGTGATTAGGTACAGTACTAGCAATGCTTTTGTTTAAGAGCATGAGATACCTAAAGCGTTTCCTCCAAGCCCATGTTTTTGCTTTCTTGACAATGGCTAACATCCGAGCTAATACGAACTGCAGAAAATAGCAAATGGGACATATTTTTTTAACGGAACTGAATAGAACGTCTGTACTAGTGAATGTGAAAATAAAATGTGGTTAGCATGTATAATGAGGATTCTCGACATGGGTGTGCATCTTTATTCGTATTTGGGATGGGACCAGATGCACTTCACTGCATTTCCAAAAACAAACAGATTCTCTCGGTAGGAGACTAGTGATACACATCGATGGCTTGCTTTTGACTTCAAGTTTGTTTAATCTTTAATGGTTTTGAATGTGATATAATATATCTCTTGCATCTGCTACGAATGCCTCAATGATACAACCTTAAATTGGATCCAGCATCCAAATGTTAAGCCAGGGATAGTTGCCGGCTTGGCTCATCTTCCTGTCTGTCAGTAGCAGTATGTACATCCAATGAGAGCTCATATTTAAGCCTTTAGAATATGCCGTTTAGCACAGAAGGAGTCCAAGCGTAGAGGGGGGGGGGGGGGGGGGGGGGGGTTGGAAGGGGGTCACGTGCAGAACAGAAATGTGCGAGGCCCCTCTTATTTGCATACAATGTGTGACAACCCAAGAAGTTACATCATAGGAAGTGCCATAATTTGTAGTTCTCTTGGCTCAAGAGGCGACTTTGTAAGATACAACTTTCTTTGTGTGGACATCAGTAAAAAAAACAAAAAACATTAATAATAACATTAATATAACAAGGACATTTTGTAAAGTTCTGTTAACTCCATATTAGTTACACTAGGTGGAAAGGTTTCACCTAGATCTTTTTCAAACATATATCTTTAATCACATGTTAAAGAATTATTTCCAGATCAGTGTATTATTATATGCATTATTTTATATGCATCATTTTGCTGGTGAGGATATTGGCTGACTTCTCAGCATGGTGAACCTATTCTCAGCATACAACACATTGGACCATCTTCCTGGAATGACTGTCCATGGTGACATATATCAGCACTGGAACAGTCAAATGTTTTGTTGCCTAGCCAAGAGAACAGTCACAAGAATTCACAGTGTCCTTTTGCATCTTCGAGAGCCTTTCCTGAATGTAGAGTACTGCGGAAGTTTCCAGTATGGACAGTTTTGCTTAATATCTATATCGACCTCCCCTTTGACCTTTTTAAGGGTGCTGAGGTAAGCTTCCATTAACAAATCAAATTGAGATATTTACATGATTGCTACAGGCTCATGAAAATGCTTTATGGATTTGGGTTGGGGTCCATGCTATGATCCACTATTGGAATTACCTACAGAGTGGCTTGTCTATATATATCTCAATTTATCACTGAAAAGAGTTTCAAAGGTGAGGTAAGCTTTACATTGGCTCCACATGACAGAACTCATCAAATAAGTGTGGTGATTCTAGATGCACTAAAATGCAAATTACTTGGACCAATCTTACTTGACTAACCAGATTTATTCATGCCAGCGATCTAGGGTACTTATAGTCAGGATAAAACAATATTTTGTATCCATAGTGTTAGACCTGACAGCCTTAGGGTGGTCACCCCTAACTTTTTGATTGCCTCCCTCCATTTTTTTGGATACTGTTTTTGCTGGCTTTTAGACTCTGCACACTTTACCACTGCTAACCAGTGCTAAAGTGCATATGCTCTCTCCTTTAAAACATGGTAACCTTGAATCATACCTGATTGGACTATTTAATTTACTTATAAGCCCCTAGTAATGTGCACTCTATGTGCCTAGGGCCTGTAGATTAAATGCTACTAGTGGGCCTGCAGCACTGGTTGTGCCAACCACTTAAGTAGCCCCTTTTCCTTGTCTCAGGCCTGCCACTGCAAGGCCTGTGTGTGCAGTTTCACTGTCACCTCGACTTGGCATTTAAAAGTACTGGCCAAGCCTAAACCTCCCCTTTCTCCACATATAAGTCACCGCTAATGTGTGCCCTAGGTAACCCCTAGAGCAGGGTGCTGTGTGGGTGAAAGGCAGGACATGTACCTGTGTAGTTTACATGTCCTGGTAGTGTAAAACTCCTAAATTCGTTTTTGCACTACTGTGAGGCCTGCTCCCTTCATAGACTAACATTGGGGCTGCCCTCATACAGTACTGAAGTGGTAGCTGCTGATCTGAAAGGAGTAGGAAGGTCATATTTAGTATGGCCAGAATGGTAATATAAAATCCTGCTGACTGGTGAAGTTGGATTTAATATTACTATTCTAGAAATGCCACTTTTAGAAAGTGAGCATTTCTTTGCACTTAAATCTTTCTGTGCCTTACAATCCACGACTGGCTGGGCTTAATTGACAGCTCCTTATGCATTCACTCAGACACACCCCAAACACAGGGTACTCAGCCTCACTTGCATACATCTGCATTTTGAATGGGTCTTCCTGGGCTGGGAGGGTGGGGGGCCTGCTCTCACACAAAGGACTGCCACACCCCCTACTGGGACCCTGGCAGACAGGATTGAACTGAAAGGGGACCTGGTGCACTTCTTAGCCACTCTTTGAAGTCTCCCCCACTTCAAAGGCACATTTGGGTATAAAACAGGGCCTCTGCCCTACCTCATCAGATACTTGCTGGAGAAGAAACCTGAACCAGAAACTACATCCTGCCAAGAAGAACTGCCTGGCTGCTCAAAGGACTCACCTGTCTGCTTTCTACAAAGGACTGCTGCCTTGCTGTTGGCCTGCTGCCTTGCTGAACTCTTGTCTAGCTGTGAAAAGTGCTCTCCAAGGGCTTGGATAGAGCTTGCCTCCTGTTCCCTGAAGTCTCAGGACCAAAAAGACTCATCTTTTTCACTTGGACGCTCCGTGCGCCGCAATTTTTGACGCACAGCTTGTTCCGCGGCGAGAAAAACGCGCACACCGACTCTGATTGACGCGACGCCTTCGGGACAACCTGAACTTCGACGCACGGCTTCGCAAGGACAACGCCGCCCGACCTCCAGAGGTGAAATCGACGCAACGCCTGCCGTGAGATCGAAATTTTGGCACGCAGCCCCGCAGAACGACACGCAGCCGGAAAACAAGCACGAAAATCCACGCACAGACCCGGGACATCTGGTAATCCCCGCGATCCACAGAAAGAGACTGTCCGCGCGACGGAAAACGACGCACGACTTCCCCGCGTGAAAAATAACGACGCAAGTCCGTGTGTGCTGGGGAGAAATCGACGGTCACACCCTTTTTCCACGTATCTCTTCTTCTGTGGCCCTCTGAGGAGATTTTCCACTCCAAACCAGGTACTTTGTGCTTGAAAGAGACTTTGTTTGCTTTTTAAAGACTTAAGACACTTTGGGGGTCATTCTGACCTCGGCGGTAAAAGCCGTTTACCGCCGGTCAGAAGGCCGCCACAATACCGCCGCGGCCGCGGTCAGCCGCCACGGACATTCTGACCCACAACTGCAAAACCTCCAAAAATCCGCCCTCCACTGCAGTCCGCCACATCAGCGGCCATCGGTAAACTGGAGAAGACCAAACCTCCACCGCCACGCCAACAGAAATACGCCCATCCCATTATGACTCGCAAATCCACGCGGCGGTCATTCAACCGCGGTATTCCATTGGCGGTACACACCGCCGCGGTCAAAATACACACACCTTTACAAACCCCTACCACATTGGACAATTTGAAAGGCACACACCTGAAACACATACACACACCACTCCCACACATCCAATACCATATAAAACACACACCCACATCACCCACAAACCCCTACCAACAAAAACCAGAGACGAAGGAGAGAGAGACACATCAGAGAATAGATAGCCAGACACACAGAGGCACACCACAACATCACACACACCACATAGAAGCACAAAGCACCACACACCAACACACACATCATCACATACACCACCCCACACCTCATACACACCACACCATGGCACCACAAAGGCACCCACGCTTTTCGGACCAAGAACTCCGGGTCATGGTGGAGGAAATCATAAGAGTGGAACCCCAGCTCTTCGGCTCACAGGTTCAGCACACCACCATAGCAAGGAAGGCGGAGCTCTGGCAGCGGATCGTGGACAGGGTCAATGCGGTGGGACAGCATCCCAGAAATAGGGACGACATCCGCAAACGATGGAACGACCTACGGGGGAAGGTGCGATCGATGGTCTCGCGACACAACATCGCAGTGCAGAAGACTGGCGGGGGACCCTCACCCACTCCACCCGAATTCACAGCATGGGAGCAAGAGGTACTAAACATCCTGCATCCTGATGGCCTCGCTGGAGTACACGGAGGAATGGACTCTGGTAAGTACAAGGCCAACCACTTCACCCCCAGCATGCTAACCCCCACCCTCACCCCCAACCCCCCAGCACACATCCTCCCTGAGAATGTCTCTCCAGCACAACCCACCCAACACCAACCCCTGCATGCCATCCCCAAACTATGGACACCCATCACCTAAGCATGACCACTGCACATACCCATCCCCCCCCCCACAAAACACCCTGACAACACCTCCCCCAAGGGAATGCCAGCACTGGGGGACAAGGGCACCCATAAAACGCAAGCTAATGCACACACAGAAACAATAACCATACCCTCTTACCCCATGCAGGACCCGAACGACAACACACCGGTCAGGAGGGACCAGAAATGTCCATCCCACCCCCGGAACAGGCCCCTAGTGATGACAGCAGCTCTGTCGACCTGGACCCTGATGACCAGCCCGGACCATCGGGGACCTCTGGGCAGTCGGTTCCCCTCACCCAGACACAGGCCACTGCAGACCCAACCCCCTCTGGGAACAACAGCACAGCTCCCACCCAGCGGGCCCATGTCTCTGTCTCTAGGACAGGTCAAGCAGCGGTGTGTCTACCACTACAGGGCCCCCAGGGTAACCCACCAACCCAACAACAACAGGGACCTGGGGGCAGTGGGAGTGGGCACACCGTCCAGGGGACAGAGGCCCAGGGAAACAGGGCAACTCGGAGGGCTGCTGTGCGACAGGGGGGGAGGAGAGGCCCAGGGAACCCACTCTCCAAGAGGCCCTCACCACCATCATGGCAGCCTACCACCACTCACAAGAGACGATGGCGACGGTACTGGCCAGGTTCCAGGAGATCCAGGCACAGCAGGAGCAACGCTACATGGGGTTCAGCGACCAACTCAGCAACATCTCAACCGCTATGGGGAGCATAGTCCAGGCCCTGAACCGTATAGAGGACACGTTTTGGGACCATGTGGCATCACACAGGGCCTCTGTCACTAGCCAGGAACAGGAACAGCCTACCACCTCCGCCGGCGCTAGTGGACAGGAGGCCCCACCACAACGACAGCCCACCAGAACCCCACCTCCTGCTGAACAACAACCACCCCGCAAAAGGAGCCTGAGATCAAAAAAACCGACAGAGTAGGATGTCAAGACCCCCGCCAGCATCACATACCCCCTGAAGTCCTCCCACTGTTCAACATTGCCACCCTGTCAAACCTTGAACTGCCCCAGCTCCATCCTGCCACAGGCATATGGACAATGCACCTGTGAGACTGAGAACTGGACTCTGCCATGGACATTACTCCACCCCCACCCATCACTGTTTCACTATCATGTACCAATATCTATGCACTAATAATAAATCACACATTGCACTGAAATCAATCAGGACTCAGCCTGTCTTATTTACAAATGTATGACACATTACATATCAATTACGTATTTTTAACATTGTGAATTACACATACCGAGGTAACTTAGCATTAGTCCATGGGCCAACCAAGCCGAGGTCACGCAGTGGCTCATACAGCACAGAAAAGGGAAGGGAAAATCAAACATCATGTTTATAGTTCTGGGGGGAAATCGACAAAGTTGAGATGCAGGAGGATTTCAGGAAATGTAAAATGGCATGGGTGATTATTACCTGTGTGCTACTGAAAATACTGTTCTATTACTCTGTCCCTGTTGTCTGTGTCGTCCTCTGAGTCTTCCTCCTCTTCACTCTCCGCAGGCTCCACAGCTGCTTCAACACCACCATCTGCACCATCCTCCTGCAGGAAAGGAACCTGACGTCGCAATGCCAGATTGTGAAGCATACAGCAGGCCACGATGATATGGCACACCTTCTTTGGTGAGTACATCAGGGATCTCCCTGTCATATGCAGGCACCTAAACCTGGCCTTCAGGAGGCCAAAGGTCCTTTCGATGATCCTCCTAGTTCGCCCATGGGCCTCATTGTACCGTTCCTCTGCCCTGGTCCGGGGATTCCTCACTGGGGTCAGTAGCCAAGGCAGGTTGGGGTAACCAGAGTCACCAATTAGCCACACACGTTGTCTCTGTAGCTGCTCCATCACATAGGGGATGCTGCTATTTCGCATAACATACGCGTCATGCACTGACCCTGGGAACTTGGCATTTACATGGGAGATGTACTGGTCAGCCAAACAGACCACCTGGACATTCATCGAATGATAACTTTTTCTGTTTCTATACACTTGCTCATCGTCTTTTGGGGGTACCAAAGCCAAATGGGTCCCATCAATGGCACCAATGATGCTGGGGATATGTCCAAGGGCATAGAAATCACCCTTCACTGTAGGCAAGTCACCCTCCTCTGGGAAAATGATGTAGCTCCGCATGAGTTTCATCAGGGCAGACAACACTCTGCTCAAAATCTTTGAAAACATAGGCTGAGACATTCCAGATGACATGGCCACTGCTGTCTGGAATGACCCACTTGCCAAAAAATGGAGGACTGACAAAACCTGCACCAGAGGGGGAATCCCTGTGGGTTGGCGGATGGGGGACATCAGGGCTGGCTCCAGCTGGGCACACAGTTCATGGATAGTGGAACGGTCAAGTCTGTATCGAAGTATTATATGGCGTTCTTCCATTGTCGACAGGTCCACCAGCGGTCGGTACACACGAGGATTCGTCCTTCTCCTCACAAGTCCCAGCGGACGGTGCCTAGGAAGGACAACATGGAGCACAGAGTCAGGCAAACCACAGGTACGTACAGACAGCTTGCACAGTTAAAGAATGGCAATGGGTTGAAAGGCGTGTATGTGTGGCAATGCAAGGCCTAGGCCTGTGTGTCGCAGTCAAAATTAAGCCATGTAGGCCCTTGAAATGGCGGCTGCCTGACCTGTGAAGTGGGACAATGGGATGTGAGGTCAATGCGCTGGCGGGGCACACCGTGGCGGTAGGCGGTCGAAGACCGCGGCGCAAAGCCGCATTGGTTAACATTGAACCCTATGGGTTTCAGGAGCCAATGACGATGTGCGCCGGCGGTCGCGGTACGCACCGCCGCGGTACGCACCGCCGCGTGCGTGACCGCCATTTCCTAGCTGATTGATAACTCGAGACCTGATCATCCACAGGAGAGGACCTATACTGCAAGTGCTGCTGTGACCTCGGTCTGGAAGTGACAATGGCTGCTGCGACTGGGGAAAGGGCCCCTGCCTTCACGTCTGAAGAGTTGGAGAAGCTCGTGGATGGGGTCCTCCCCCAGTATGCGCTACTCTACGGTCCTCCAGACCAACAAGTGAGTACACCGGGTGCACATGGAATGGGCTATGCCTGTGTGGATTGGGGTGGATGTAAGTTGGTGGGGTGGGGGGCGAATGAGGAGTGCAACGCACGACAGATGAGAGCATGTGCCATATGGCAAAGTTGGTGGGGGGGGGCAATCACATCTAACATGCAGGTCATTGATGATTTCCTCCTTCCCACCCTGTACATGTCAAATAGGTCAGCGCCCATCAGAAGATCGAGATTTGGCGTGCCATCGCCAAGGAAGTCCGGACCTTGGGGTCCACAACAGACGGGGCACCCACTGCCGCAAGAGGTGGGAGGACATCCGCCGCGGAACAAGGAAGACCGCAGAAACACTGCTGGGGATGGCCTCCCAACCTAGGAGGGGTGCCAGTCGCACCATGACCCCCCTGATGTCCCGGATCCTGGCGGTGGCCTACCCTGAATTGGATGGGCGCTTTAAGACATCACAGCAGACACAAGGGGGTGAGTATCAGCACATTCTCCTATCTTTCTGCGCAGTGGAGGCGTCTGGGTGGGGGAGGAGGGCTGTGGGTGACATTAGGCCAGGGCGCTTTCTGTAGTGTAGTCCTCTCCCTTAGGCATGGCCCTGTGCCCCCGGCCCCACCTCTGGAGGGTGACAAGTACAGCCATTGATGGTCCAGCATCACCCATGTGCGCGTTTGACGTCTCTTGGCCTGTTGTCCTAGTCAGTAGTACTGAGTAGTGTACCCCGAATGCGCGGCTTAGTGCATGAGGCTCCTGTGTCTGTCCTCTCCGCCAACGGTGTTGACATTGCATGCACTCAACCTGGTCTTCTTTTTTCTCCCCCCACCCTTTCTCTTCATCTTCTTGTGCATGTGTGCATTAGCATCATCAGGCAGAGGAGATTTGGCATCGGAGCACGAGGGAGCTGCAGGACACAAGGCCCCGGTGGGCCCAGGAACAGACACCGAGGACACCAGTGATCCGGAGGGCGAGGGGAGCACCACAACGGGGACCGGTGGTGACACCAGCGACTCAGACATGTCCACGGATGGGAGCTCCCTAGCGGTGGCGGCAACATCCGGCCCCCCCGCCTCTACAGGTACAGCCGCCACCCAGCGCACCAGCACCGCCCTCCCAGCAGCCCCTCAGCCTACGCTCCGTGCCCGCTCGCCCAGGAAGGCGCGCGTCTCCTTCGCCCCAGGCACCTCAGCCCCTGCCCCTGTTGCCCCTGTTGCCCCTGCTGCCCTCAGTGCGGAGCTCATTGACCTGGTAAGGACGCTCATTGTTGGGCAGACGACCCTTTTGAATGCCATCCAGGGTGTGCAAAGGGAGGTGCAACAGAGCAATGCGTACCTGGAGGGCATTCATTCGGGTCAGGCTGCCCATCAAGGAGCGTTCACTGCTCTGGCCTCAGCACTGACGGCAGCCATTGTCCCTGTTTCCAGCCTCCCTCTTCTTACTGCCTCCAGCCTTTCTCTGTCTCCTGTTCCTCAGCCTATCCCATCCACACCATCAGACCAGCCTGCACACACCTCAACACCCAAGAGCAGCTCATCCAGACACAAGCACCACAGATCCCACAAACACTCACCCAAGCAACACACAGATGCAGACATTCCAGCAGTCACAACCACCTCTGTGTCCCCCTCCTCCTCGTCTCCCTCCTCCCTCCCTGTGACGTCTACACTCACACCTGCATGCACCCCAACATCAGCCAGTGCTTCCATCACCACCTCACCCTCCAGTACAGTCCACACTCGTGCAGTCACCACCCCCACTGCCATTTACACGTCCCCTGTGTCCTATCCCACTGTGTTTGTCACCCCCTCGTCCAAGACACACAAACGCAGGCAGACACCCACCCAACAGCCATCCACCTCACGTCAGCCTACAGCACCAGCACCTTCACCCAATGACAGCACACCTGACTCTCCTACAACCACATCCTCTTCCTCCACTCCCATCACCACTTCTCCTACCCTTTACCTTGGACCTAAAAAGCTTTTCCTGGCTAATCTTAACCTCTTTCCCTCCGATGAGCTCCCCCCTCCATCTGCAAAGAGTCCCAAGAGCACCGCAGCCACCACCAGCCCAGCATTGAGTGTCACTGTTGTGCATGGGTTCTGGAGTCCACCCTTTGCCAGCAGTGACACATCGATCAGCAGCAAGGACACGTCCAGCCCCCCCCCCCGGCAAGAGGACCCACAAAAACAAGGGCCGCCGTGCGAGGACTGACAGGGCTGCCCCCAAGGAGCAATGTGCGGCCACTTCACCAGCCACACCATCTAGGGGAGGCAAGGGCCCGAGAGCCCCATCAAAGGAGCGGAAGGGCAGCAGGAGCGCGGAGAAGGTGGACCCCACATGTCACATCCCAGCTGGGAAGGAGGACACTAAAGAGGCCAGGAGTCCGTCCCCGAAGGGTCCAGAAACGTCACGGTCCGAGGGCGACTGAGCAGGGAGTGCAGCACAGGTCTGGTTCCCTTGACCTGCTGGATGAGCACCGCTGAAGAGGGCCCGCCGTGCAGAAGAGCACCGCTGAAGAGGGCCCGCCGTGCAGAAGAGCACCGCTGAAGAGGGCCCCGCCGTGCAGAAGAGCACCGCTGAAGAGGGCCCCGCCGTGCAGTAGAGCACCGCTGAAGAGGGCCTGCCGTGCAGAAGAGCACCGCTGAACAGGGCCCGCGGTGCAGAAGAGCACCGCTGAACAGGGCCCCGCCGTGAAGATAGGCACCGCTGAAGAGGGCCCCGCCATCTCAAGGACTGCTCCGCTGGGCCCTTCATCTCACGCACCGCTCCGCTGGGCACCGCCGTCTCAAGCACCGCTCCGCTGGGCCCTTGTTCTCAAGCACCGCTCCGCTGGGCCCTTCTTCTCAAGCACCGCTCCGCTGGGCCCTTCTTCTCAAGCACCGCTCCGCTGGGCACCGCCATCTCAAGCACCGCTCCGCTGGGCACCGCCATCTCAAGCACCGCTCCGCTGGGCCCTTCATCTCACGCACCGCTCCGCTGGGCCCTTCTTCTCAAGCACCGCTCCGCTGGGCCCTTCTTCTCAAGCACCGCTCCGCTGGGCACCGCCGTCTCAAGCACCGCTCCGCTGGGCCCTTCATCTCAAGCACCGCTCCGCTGGGCACCGCCGTCTCAAGCACCGCTCCGCTGGGCCCTTCTTCTCAAGCACCGCTCCGCTGGGCCCTTCTTCTCAAGCACCGCTCCGCTGGGCATCGCCATCTCAAGCACCGCTCCGCTGGGCATCGCCATCTCAAGCACCGCTCCGCTGGGCACCGCCGTCTCAAGCACTGCTCCGCTGGGCCCTTCATCTCAAGCACCGCTCCGCTGGGCCCTTCTTCTCAAGCACCGCTCCGCTGGGCCCTTCTTCTCAAGCACCGCTCCGCTGGGCATCGCCATCTCAAGCACCGCTCCGCTGGGCCCTTCATCTCACGCACCGCTCCGCTGGGCACCGCTGTCTCAAGCACCGCTCCGCTGGGCCCTTCTTCTCAAGCACCGCTCCGCTGGGCCCTTCTTCTCAAGCACCGCTCCGCTAGGCACCGCCATCTCAAGCACCGCTCCGCTGGGCCCTTCATCTCAAGCACCGCTCCGCTGGGCCCTTCTTCTCAAGCACCGCTCCGCTGGGCCCTTCTTCTCAAGCACCGCTCCGCTGGGCCCTTCTTCTCAAGCACCGCTCCGCTGGGCCCTTCTTCTCAAGCACCGCTCCGCTGGGCACCGCCATCTCAAGCACCGCTCCGCTGGGCACCGCCATCTCAAGCACCGCTCCGCTGGGCCCTTCATCTCACGCACCGCTCCGCTGGGCCCTTCTTCTCAAGCACCGCTCCGCTGGGCCCTTCTTCTCAAGCACCGCTCCGCTGGGCCCTTCATCTCAAGCACCGCTCCGCTGGGCCCTTCATCTCAAGCACCGCTCCGCTGGGCCCTTCATCTCAAGCACTGCTCCGCTGGGCCCTTCTTCTCAAGCACCGCTCCGCTGGGCCCTTCTTCTCAAGCACCGCTCCGCTGGGCCCTTCTTCTCAAGCACCGCTCCGCTGGGCCCTTCTTCTCAAGCACCGCTCCGCTGGGCATCACCATCTCAAGCACCGCTCCGCTGGGCCCTTCATCTCACGCACCGCTCCGCTGGGCACCGCCGTCTCAAGCACCGCTCCGCTGGGCCCTTCATCTCAAGCACCGCTCCGCTGGGCCCTTCTTCTCAAGCACTGCTCCGCTGGGCCCTTCTTCTCAAGCACCGCTCCGCTGGGCATCGCCATCTCAAGCACCGCTCCGCTGGGCCCTTCATCTCACGCACCGCTCCGCTGGGCACCGCTGTCTCAAGCACCGCTCCGCTGGGCCCTTCATCTCAAGCACCGCTCCGCTGGGCCCTTCATCTCAAGCACCGCTCCGCTGGGCCCTTCATCTCAAGCACCGCTCCGCTGGGCCCTTCATCTCAAGCACCGCTCCGCTGGGCCCTTCTTCTCAAGCACCGCTCCGCTGGGCACCGCCATCTCAAGCACCGCTCCGCTGGGCCCTTCATCTCAAGCACCGCTCCGCTGGGCCCTTCTTCTCAAGCACCGCTCCGCTGGGCCCTTCTTCTCAAGCACCGCTCCGCTGGGCCCTTCTTCTCAAGCACCGCTCCGCTGGGCCCTTCTTCTCAAGCACCGCTCCGCTGGGCACCGCCATCTCAAGCACCGCTCCGCTGGGCCCTTCATCTCACGCACCGCTCCGCTGGGCCCTTCTTCTCAAGCACCGCTCCGCTGGGCCCTTCTTCTCAAGCACCGCTCCGCTGGGCCCTTCTTCTCAAGCACCGCTCCGCTGGGCCCTTCTTCTCAAGCACCGCTCCGCTGGGCCCTTCTTCTCAAGCACCGCTCCGCTGGGCACCGCCATCTCAAGCACCGCTCCGCTGGGCCCTTCATCTCACGCACCGCTCCGCTGGGCCCTTCTTCTCAAGCACCGCTCCGCTGGGCCCTTCTTCTCAAGCACCGCTCCGCTGGGCACCGCCGTCTCAAGCACCGCTCCGCTGGGCCCTTCATCTCAAGCACCGCTCCGCTGGGCCCTTCTTCTCAAGCACCGCTCCGCTGGGCCCTTCTTCTCAAGCACCGCTCCGCTGGGCCCTTCTTCTCAAGCACCGCTCCGCTGGGCCCTTCTTCTCAAGCACAGCTCCGCTGGGCATCGCCATCTCAAGCACCGCTCCGCTGGGCCCTTCATCTCACGCACCGCTCCGCTGGGCACCGCCGTCTCAAGCACCGCTCCGCTGGGCCCTTCATCTCAAGCACCGCTCCGCTGGGCCCTTCTTCTCAAGCACCGCTCCGCTGGGCACCGCCGTCTCAAGCACTGTTTATGGTTCACTGTGCCCACCATGCCTCCTCCTTGACCAGTGGAGACTGTCATCCACCTGATGGACTGTGGCTTTGCACTCCCCAGGATAGTACAGTGGGCAGCCCACCCACTGTAGAGACATTGAGAGACTGTGGCTTTGCACTCCCCAGGATGGTACAGTGGGCAGCCCACCCACTGTAGAGACATTGAGAGACTGTGGCTTGGCACTCCCCAGGATGGTACAGTGGGCAGCCCACCCACTGTAGAGACATTGAGAGACTGTGGCTTGGCACTCCCCAGGATGGTACAGTGGGCAGCCCACCCACTGTAGAGACATTGAGAGACTGTGGCTTTGCACTCCCCAGGATGGTACAGTGGGCATGGTGGCTCCTCGTGGATCTGGCGTCGTGGACTCATGTGGCTGTGGTGCCCCCCCCTTGCCTTCCCCCTGAGGTGCCTGTAGTTTTTACATCTGATGCCCCTGCAGTGTTCTCTCCAAAGGACTCAGGTCTCCTGTGTGGGCTTTGCCCTTGTTTCTCAAAACTTTGGCCCACGGACATAATGAATTCGCAGGATGTGCAGGACTTGTTACTTCAGTTATACACTGATGTGTATATCATTTGTTTTCTTGTAAATATCTTTCATGGTTGTACGATAATTTTCAGGAGCTTTTTGGTACATAAATATTTCTTCCAATTTTGATTATGTCATAGCATTTTTCAGGGGTGTTTGGGTGGTGTCACTGTGACTTGTTGCTCTGCATTGGTGTGTACATAGTTGGGGTGGGGGGTCGCATATGTGTGTGGCTGTAACCTTTCGTCCTCCCCCTCCCGTGTGTCGTAGGTGCAGTACTCACCGTTGTCGTCTGCGCCGGACTTCGTACTCGTGGTAGATGAGAAGGTAGACGAGAGCAGGTAGGATGTTTAATTCGGGTTCCATGCTGTCCTCCTTCCTCCTGGAGTGCGTAGTGGTGTGCGTTTTCCCGTTCGTAGTCTGTTTCCGCCGTGTTTTTATCGGCGGTGCTCCCGCCCCGGAAAAGGTGGCGGATTGGCGAGTTGTGATAGTGTGGGCGGTACATTGTCTGCCGCCTGGCTGTTGGCGGTGACCGCCGCGCTGTTTGTTTGTACCGCCGTGGCGGTCGGAGTGTTAAAGTGGCTGTCTGTGTTGGCGGTTCCCGCCAGGGTCAGAATTCCTTTTTTTTGACCGCCAGCCTGTTGGCGGGTTGGCCGCCGCTTTAACACCGACCGCCAGGGTTAGAATCACCCCCTTTATATCACTTTTCAGTGATATCTCTACAAATTCACATTGCAACTTTATTCGTTTTGACCTACAATTATCCTGATAAATATTATATATTTTTCTAAACACTGTATGGTGTATTTTTGTGGTGCTATATGGTGGTATTGTATGATTTATTGCACAAATACTTTACACATTGCCTTCTAAGTTAAGCCTGACCGCTCGTGCCAAGCTACCAGAGGGTGGGCACAGGATAATCTTGGATTGTGTGTGACTTACCCTGACTAGAGTGAGGGCTTTTGCTTGGACAGGGGTAACCTGACTGCCAACCAAAAACCCCATTTCTAACATTGGTGATCAGCGGTGAGGATAGGACTTGTGTTTGTGCAGTGACATACAGTAGCTAAGTATTTCACTACTTACCCACAGTTGAAGGTCAACTTGATTTTTATCTCTTTTTGCAAAATGTCGTTTTTTTTCCTTCCTGACAATTTTCAAAAACGTAACCCTCACTCAACATGTCTCTTACTGGGTCTCAAATGGGAGACTATGACCTAGTCCTGTTGGATACATATACGGTCAAACAGCTAAGAGGGTTCTGCAGGGCAATGAGGGTACCCACCAAAGGGGCCTCCAAAAAGGAGGACTTTCAAGTGGCGCTGAGGGCCTGGGCAGAAGCCCATTTAGAAGAGGATGAGGAGGAAGAGGAGCCAGAAAATGGCCCCTCAGAGGATTTGTTGCTATCTGTGGATGATGTTACCACTGCAATTGTGCCCCCTTCCAGACCAGGGAGCAGTGTCTCTGTGCAAAGCCTGACCGCAGAGGAAAGGAGAGAGGAAAGGGAGATCCAAATGCAAATGGCAAAACTGAAAATTGAGGCTCAACAGGAGGAAAGAAGGGCTGAGAGAGAAGCCAAGCAAGCTGAGGCTGAAAGAGTAGCCAAACAAATTGAAGCTGAAAGAGAAGCCAAACAAGATGAAGCTGAAAGAGCAGCCAAACAGGTGGAGGCTGAGAGAGATTTGGCTGAAAAGAAACTATTGTTGGCTCATGAACTGAGTCTCAAGGAGCTGGAGATCAAAGCGAGACAGTCTGAATCCAGAAATAATGGTGGCAGCATACAGACAGGACGAAAAGAAGGTTTGTATACCCAAAAATGTGGTGCCCAGTTTTGTGGTGGGAGATGACATAGATAAATGGTTAGCTGCTTATGAAGTTGCACTAAGGGCTCATGAGGTTCCTGAAGGGCAATGGGGGGTAGCTATGTGGGGTTATGTGCCGCCATTGGGGAGGGACACACTTCTCACATTGGATCAACCTGATCAAAACACATACCCCCACTTCAGAAAGCCACTTTACTTGCCAAGTTTGGGCTGACCCCTGAGGAATACCGTCAGAGGTTCAGGGACAGCACCAAACAAACCACACAAACATGGGTAGATTTCTTTGACTTTTCCAGTAAGGCATTGAATGGATGGGTGCGGGGCAACAAAGTAGATGATTATAAAGGGTTATATGACTTGATTCTGAGAGAGCATATGCTTAATACTACTTTTACAGAGTTGCGCCAGCACTTAGTGGATAGTAAGCTGACTGATCCCAGGAAGCTTGCTGAGGAGGCGGACCTCTGGGTTAGCACCAGAGTGTCCAAGAAGGTACCTGGGGGGGACACCCACAAAGGTGGTCAGGGTTCCCAACAGAAGAAAGAGGGGGGAGATAAACTTACAGATAAGGAACTCTCCAAAGGCCCCCAAAAGAATTCCCAGGGAGGGGGTGGCAACCATTCCTTTTCCAGATTTGGGAAAAAGCCAGGGACATATGATAGGTCAGGGAAATCCAACCCCAAATGCATGGAGTGTTACCAGTATGGTCACTATAAAGGCGACCCCCAGTGCTCCAAGAGAGCACCGTCCACTACCGGACAGACACCTTGGTTGACTAGTGTAGCGCTCGGGGGGAGATGGACCCAGATAGCTTTGGGGAACAGGTAGAGATTTCCCTAGTGTCCCTGGGAAAAGGAGAAATGGTGCCCAAAGCCCACATGCCCCAAAATACTTCCAAGTACAGGCAGTGGGTCACCATTGATGGGCAGAAGGTGGAGGCTCTGCGTGACACAGGAGCCAGTATGACTACTGTCAAGAGTCAGCTGGTGTCAACAGAGCAGATAGTCCCTAATACATTCCACCAGGTCATAGTCGCTGACAATCGTGAGAGTCACCTACCGGTGGCTCTGGTTCCCTTTGAGTGGGGGGGGGGGGTCTCTGGTACTCTGAAAGTAGCTGTGAGTCCTGCCATGCCTGTAGATTGTCTGTTAGGCAATGATCTTGAGCATACTGCTTGGAAAGAAGTAGAGCTCAGATCTCACCTGGAGATGTTAGGGTTACCTGAGTGGGTCTGCATGACCACACGGTCCATGGCTGACCGAGAGGGAAGTCAAGGGCGTCTGGAGCCTGGAACAATGGCCCAGAGAGCTGCCAAGAGGAGGGGCAAGGGGCGGGGGAAACCGGTCCCAGAAGTTCCCGCAGTGGTTGACGGGGCTCCTGAGGAGGAGGCTACCGAGCCAACTGGGGAAGACATTGCCACCCTAGGTGACCTACCGGAGCTTGCTGGCTGGCAAGTTGAGAGTGGGCCCACCAGGGAGGAATTCTGCAAGGCGCAAAAAGAATGTCCCACTCTAGAGGGTCTGAGGAAGCAAGCCTCAGACCAGGCGGCAGGTGAAGCCTCTGGCGATCACCACATATATTGGGAGAATGATCTCCTCTACAGTGAACCTAAGGTTCCGGTCTTTGGGGCAGCGCGTACGCTGGTGGTCCCCCAGTGTTACCGAACCTTCCTACTGGGGCTGGCTCACGACATTCCCCTGGCAGGACATTTGGGGCAAGGCAAGACCTTTGACAGGCTTGTCACACACTTTTATTGGCCCAGAATGAGGACAAACTCAGATAAGTTCTGTAGATCTTGTCCTACCTGCCAGGCCAGTGGTAAAGCAGGCAAAAGGGTTAAAAGCCCCCTGATTCCACTTCCTGTCGTTGGCACCCCCTTTGAAAGGGTGGGCATCGACATTGTTGGTCCATTGGACCCCAAAACTGCCTTAGGCAACAGGTCCATCCTGGTTTTGGTGGACCATGCCACCCGTTACCCAGAGGCAATCCCTCTGAGGACCGTAACTGCACCGGTGGTGACCAGAACTCTGATGGGGATATTTACCCGTGTGGGATTCCCAAAGGAGATAGTGTCTGACAGAGGCACTAATTTCATGTCTGCATACATGAAGTCTCTGTGGGAGGCGTGTGGTGTAACCTACAAGTTCACCACACCCAATCTAATGGTCTTGTGGAGAGATTCAAGAAGACCTTGAAGGGCATGATTGGTGGCCTCCGTGAGGCCATGAGGCGTAAGTGGGATGTCCTCTTACCATGCCTTCTCTTTGCTTACCGAGAGGTCCCCCAGAGGGGGGTGGGGTTCAGTCCCTTTGAGCTTCTCTATGGGTACCCTGTCAGGGGACCCTTAAGCATTGTCAAGGAGGGGTTGGAGAGAGCTCCAAAGGCACCCCCTCAGGATGTGGTCAGCTACATGTTGGCCCTCCGCAACCAGATGACCCGCTTCTGGAAAGAGGCCCAAAGTAACCTTGAGGCCAGTCAAGAGGTAATGAAACACTGGTATGCCCAGAAAGCCACCCTGGTAGAGTTTCAACCTGGAGACAAAGTGTGGGTAATGGAGCCAGTAGAGCCTAGAGCTCTCCAGGACCGCTGGTCTGGCCTATTTGAAGTAAAAGAGCGGAAAGGGGAGGCCACTTACCTAGTGGACCTTCAAACCCCTAGGAACCCCCTAAGGGTGCTCCATGTCAACCGGCTAAAGGCTCATTTTGAGAGGTCTGAGGTCAACATGCTTCTGGTCACAGATGAAGGAATGGAAGAGGAGAGTGAGCCTCTCCCCCACCTCCTCTCTGCCCAAGAAGGTGATGGGTCAGTAAGCGGGGTCATTCTGTCTGACTCCCTGACTCTAAACCAGAAAGGAGACTGCTATGAGCTGTTGGAGCAGTTCTCCCCCCTGTTCTCCCTTACTCCTGGACTGACCCACCTCTGTGTTCATGACATTGACACCGGTGACAGTCTCCCTGTGAAGAACAAAATTTACAGGTTATCGGATAAGGTGAAAGCCAGCATCAAGGAGGAGGTCTCCAAGATGTTAGCTTTAAGGGTTATCGAGAAATCCAGTAGTCCATGGGCCAGCCCAGTGGTGTTGGTCCCTAAGGCTACTGCCCCAGGTGCGAAGCCAGAACTCCGGTTCTGTGTGGACTACTGGGGTCTCAACTCAGTCACCCGGACGGATGCTCACCCCATCCCCCGAGCTGATGAGCTCGTTGACAGGCTGGGCGCTGCCAAGTTCCTGAGTACGTTTGATCTTACTTCAGGGTACTGGCAGATCGCCCTGACTGAGGGGGCTAAAGAGAGATCCGCATTTTCAACCCCTGATGGCCATTACCAGTTCTGGGTGATGCCATTTCGATTGAAAAATGCCCCCTCTACCTTCCAACGGTTGGTTAATGGGGTCCTAGCTGGCAAGGATGCCTTTTGTGCAGCCTACCTGGATGACATAGCTGTCTACAGTTCCAGCTGGGAGGAACACCTGCTCCACCTCAAGGAGGTGCTTCAGGCCCTGCAACAGGCAGGCCTGACCATCAAGGCTAGTAAGTGCCAGATTGGGCAGGGTTCCGTGGTGTACTTGGTACACCTAGTGGGTGGTGGCAAAGTGCAGCCACTCCAGGCCAAGATTGAAACTATCAAGGCCTGGCAACCACCTAGAACTCAGACTGAGGTGAGAGCCTTTTTAGGCCTCACAGGATACTACTGCAGATTTGTCAAGGGTTATGGTACCATTGTGTCACCCTTGACAGAACTCACTTCCAAGAAACAACCTAGGTTGGTGAATTGGACAGAGGCTTGTCAGAAAGCCTTTGACTCCCTGAAGGAAGCCATGTACACGGCCCCCGTGCTCAAGGCCCCTGACTACTCCCAGGAATTTATTGTGCAGACAGACGCTTCAGAGCATGGCATAGGGGCGGTCCTAGCACAGCTAAATGAGGAGGGCCTAGACCAACCAGTAGTCTTTATTAGCAGAAGGCTATTACCACGGGAACAGAGGTGGAGTGCTATTGAAAGAGAAGCTTTTGCTGTGGTCTGGGCACTGAAGAAGCTAAGACCCTACCTGTTTGGGACTCACTTCTGGGTTCAGACAGACCACAGGCCCCTCAGATGGCTCATGCAGATGAGGGGTGAGAATCCAAAACTCTTGAGGTGGTCCATTTCCCTACAGGGGATGGACTTTACAGTGGAACATCGCCCCGGGGTTGACCACGCCAATGCTGATGGTCTCTCCAGATACTTCCGCCTTAGCGATGAGAGCTCCCAGGAGGTCGGGTAGCTCTCCCCACTTTCAGCTGGGGGGGGACACATGTTAGACCTGACAGCCTTAGGGTGGTCACCCCTAACTTTTTGCCTGCCTCCCTCCATTTTTGTGGATACTGTTTTTGCTGGCTTTTAGACTCTGCGCACTTTACCACTGCTAACCAGTGCTAAAGTGCATATGCTCTCTCCTTTAAAACATGGTAACCTTGAATCATACCTGATTGGACTATTTAATTTACTTATAAGCCCCTAGTAATGTGCACTCTATGTGCCTAGGGCCTGTAGATTAAATGCTACTAGTGGGCCTGCAGCACTGGTTGTGCCAACCACTTAAGTAGCCCCTTTTCCTTGTCTCAGGCCTGCCACTGCAAGGCCTGTGTGTGCAGTTTCACTGTCACCTCGACTTGGCATTTAAAAGTACTGGCCAAGCCTAAACCTCCCCTTTCTCCACATATAAGTCACCGCTAATGTGTGCCCTAGGTAACCCCTAGAGCAGGGTGCTGTGTGGGTGAAAGGCAGGACATGTACCTGTGTAGTTTACATGTCCTGGTAGTGTAAAACTCCTAAATTCGTTTTTGCACTACTGTGAGGCCTGCTCCCTTCATAGGCTAACATTGGGGCTGCCCTCATACAGTACTGAAGTGGTAGCTGCTGATCTGAAAGGAGTAGGAAGGTCATATTTAGTATGGCCAGAATGGTAATATAAAATCCTGCTGACTGGTGAAGTTGGATTTAATATTACTATTCTAGAAATGCCACTTTTGGAAAGTGAGCATTTCTTTTCACTTAAATCTTTCTGTGCCTTACAATCCACGTCTGGCTGGGCTTAGTTGACAGCACCTTGTGCATTCACTCAGACACACCCCAAACACAGGGTACTCAGCCTCACTTGCATACATCTGCATTTTGAATGGGTCTTCCTGGGCTGGGAGGGTGGAGGGCCTGCTTTCACACAAAGGACTGCCACACCCCCTACTGGGACCCTGGCAGACAGGATTGAACTGAAAGGGGACCTGGTGCACTTCTTAGCCACTCTTTGAAGTCTCCCCCACTTCAAAGGCACATTTGGGTATAAAACAGGGCCTCTTGCCCTACCTCATCAGACACTTGCTGGAGAAGAAACCTGAACCAGAAACTACATCCTGCCAAGAAGAACTGCCTGGCTGCTCAAAGGACTCACCTGTCTGCTTTCTACAAAGGACTGCTGCCTTGCTGCTGGCCTGCTGCCTTGCTGAACTCTTGTCTGGCTGTGAAAAGTGCTCTCCAAGGGCTTGGATAGAGCTTGCCTCCTGTTCCCTGAAGTCTCAGGACCAAAAAGACTTATCTTTTTCACTTGGACGCTCCGTTCGCCGAAATTTTCGACGCACAGCTTGTTCCGCGGCGAGAAAAATGCCGCACACCGACTCTGATTGACGCGACGCCTTCGGGACAACCGGAACTTCGACGCACGGCTTCGCAAGGACAACGCCGCCCGACCTCCAGAGGTGAAATCGACGCAACGCCTGCCATGAGATCGAAATTTTGGCACGCAGCCCCGCAGAACGACGCGCAGCCGGAAAACAAGCAGGAAAATCCACGCACAGACCCGGGACATCTGGTAATCCCCGCGATCCACAGAAAGAGACTGTCCGCGCGCCGGAAAACGATGCACGACTTCCCCGCGTGAAAAATAATGACGCAAGTCCGTGTGTGCTGGGGAGAAATCGACGGTCACACCCTTTTTCCACGTATCTCTTCTTCTGTGGCCCTCTGAGGAGATTTTCCACTCCAAACCAGGCACTTTGTGTTTGAAAGAGACTTTTTTGCTTTTTAAAGACTTAAGACACTTTATATCACTTTTCAGTGATATCGCTACAAATTCACATTGCAACTTTATTCGTTTTGACCTACAATTATCCTGATAAATATTATATATTTTTCTAAACACTGTGTGGTGTATTTTTGTGGTGCTATATGGTGATATTGTATGATTTATTGCACAAATACTTTACACATTGCCTTCTAAGTTAAGCCTGACCGCTCGTGCCAAGCTACCAGAGGGTGGGCACAGGATAATCTTGGATTGTGTGTGACTTACCCTGACTAGAGTGAAGGCTTTTGCTTGGACAGGGGGTAACCTGACTGCCAACTAAAAACCCCATTTCTAACACATAGATTTAGGCTGCTGTCCAGAGGGTAGAGTCTTATCAATGATACGTCTGTCACATTCAATATCACTGCTAGATCGTCTTCCACTCCTTCCTTCGTTTTCCAGAGTCAAGTCCGGACTTTCGTATTAACCATACAGAAGACCAGAGGCACAAGGTTTTACAGCTTTATGGAGTTGCATAAATGTCATGAAACAGCTGCATTACTGGCATCTACATTTTCATCTTCTACTATTTTATTATACTTAACTGATGAACAGGGGAATGGTGATGAGAAAAGAGCAACGGCTGTGTCGTTTTCGCAGGACACCAAGGCAATAAAGGAGGCTGTTTAGATATTGCAATTGCATATATTAGCTCATTCACCGACCTCTTCCTCTCTGTAGTTTGCTACTTCACTCTGCACTCGCATTACGAACTCGGGGTAAATAGAGGAAATTAACAAAGAGCACTATTAGTGGCTGCTGTGTGACATGATAGCAAGCAATAAAGTGTCACACCGCACTTGCATTCCCCGCAATGCCATTGTACGGATAGTAGGACATTATGCCCTCGGTGTCGCGAACATGAATTCATGTTTATCTTGGTAGGCGATAGCGCAGTCATCAAACGTAATTTGAATTTGCATTATCCTCCAAGCATTAACATCACTGCACAGATTCCATTACCTCTGTCCCTGTAAATAGCTTAATGTATTAATACTTGAAGGGAATCACGCCTGGCAGCTATGCCATGCCTTTCATTCTGTTACTCTCAAATGCCCTCATTTCACTTGGACAGGTTAGATTGTAAATCCTTGTTTACTAGGGATATTTAATTAAAATTGCCACATTATTGATTTTTTGCCTTCTTGATGACTATAATTGCATGCTTGTATGGATATGTAACTATTTGAAGCCGTGGACGTATACCAACCTAATCTTTAGTCAGTCGCATTTGTTTATTATTTTCCAAGTCGCTATGGCGTCTTTCAGGTCAAAATGCAACGCACGTTCTGCTGTATTTAGAGACCGTAAAAAAACTGAGTATATTATAATTTATTAAAATAAGTCGGAATGAATTTTCAAGAAGTGGTCTTGAAAACTAATAATGTAAGGACTGTTATTAACCGTTGAATCCTTTACTGTGTTTTGGTACTTGAAAGCATTACGCAACATGAATGTCAAAACACATGGCGCAAGATAAATATCAAGGGAAAGTCAATCGGCCATTTTGGGTTTCGGGACTGAATTTTACTGTACACGAAAGAAGTCATATTAATCACAGTGGCAACCAGGTACTATTTCAGTACATAAACAATATATGCACGATTCCATATTAAACACAAGCTGTAAGGAAAGCAGCAGGTCTGAGAAAGCAATAATTCCTTACAGTAAATATATAGACCAGCCACGAGAAGCCCCAGCAGTTAGTCCTCAGTGCGGATCCCAACATACCAATGTTCTAATATGGATTAAATGGCCCTCAATAAATAGACCATCAGACTAGGATCCAATTTAAATGAGCCTTCAATTACAATACTGCAAAAACATTAGAATTCAGCCATGTGAGCAAGTACTGCATCAAGGTATTGCAGTGAAATATTAATGTCACTTACCAATGAATGCTTTTCACAGATTTTCCACTCATACTTGGGAAATGTGAAATGGTTCATTCAACCTTTGGTGGATGGGGTTGAAGGAAGCAAGAGCAGTTAAACTTACAATGCCCATTGTTCATGACCCTGTGGCAGAAATATGCTTCAACTGGACTAACTATGAATTCTTACCATTACAGCTACTCCGGTCAACTCTTGTAAATGTAATTCTTTTGGTATATTTTAAACCCTGCATTTGAGCGTGGATTCCACTTCATTTTAATTTCCTGCATGTGGACTAGTGGCGGATGGCCTGAGCCGAGAGCTGCAGCACTGTATGACGCAGGGAATGAACAACTCATTGAGGGCTGCTTAAAGGCAAAGACTACATACACATTTTCTTTGTATCTGAACACTGTAGAATAATTTTCCAAAGCAATAAGGTCTATTTATTGTAGATGATAACTGATAAAACAAATTAGTAAAATATATTAACTTACATTAGCCATCTTTAAAAATATAAGTAAGAAATTAACAGAATATTGTGTAATTTATTATCTGAAACCAGTAGATGAGCCCTATTATAAGAAAAGATAGAAAACAGACAAAAGAGGTCATTAGCATATTAGCTACAGAACCCAGCAGAGGCCTTCCAAGTACTACGCATCAGGGCTTAAACTAAAGTATTTTTGTGTGGTGTCCATGTCACCACACTTATATAGGTTGATCACACATTTATAGCACCTCCATGACACCACTAGCACTGGGAGGCGGAAGCCTGACTGATAAGAAGAGCCCCATTACCAGCACAAGGGGCTTGCTGTCATATTGCTCACTGTGCTGCAGCTACCCAAGACGGATCCTGGATGCACAGTTTGTTCACAAGTTCAAAGGATATGGATGCTATAACTCACATAAAATTATGGCTCCACAGGAGGCCTCAGGTATCACTTGACCCATCACAGCGGCACGTACCACATAAACAAACAACATCCTATCCCGGGTAAATAAGGGGCGTGCGGTAGCTTTGCTTTTCCTTGTTGCACCACCAGAGAGGCACCTCTGGTACACACTGTGGGATCTGGCCTCAGTAGCAGTACTGGTCAGGTGTTTAATGGTCAGCACACATGACTTGCACCAGGCAGGATTTTTTAATTTTTTTTTTCACAAGTTCTGTCTGGTCACCAGAAAGACATCGCTATGACTAAGGCAGAGCTCAGAATCAGGTCAACAATTCGATTTGTTTCCAGTCACGATGAGCGGTGTCTTTAAAAGACAAAGAACAGTCTGAGAAACCATGCCACCGACATGTCTCACTGCAACTTCTACTGCTGAGAACATTTGCCTGATCTGTCCCCAGTCAGAGCTCTATGGTCTATGAACTGCTTGACTGACATGAGCAGAGCACTGTCTGAGCAGCACTAAGCAGGAGCTATCAGCGTCAGCCATAGGCAGGAATTTCCCAGCAGTGTTGGTAAGTGGCTAGTGAAAGGAGGGGCAAGCACTTGTGTCAATAATGCCTGGTTCTGGAGAGAGATCACATAATAATAATGGACTGATTACAATAAGAAATGGAGTTGGATTGCAGATCTGAGTGCAAGACAGTGTTTTGTAGCCAAACATGATCTGGCAATTTTATCTGGCAATTTTACACTGTTCAATTATATGATTGTTCTGTGGTTCTGAAAGCAGCTGCAGTGGTCAGAATAAGTGTAAATTCATGTAGGATGCAAGTAGATTGCTTCTATATAATAGTTTTAAAATAGAATACACTTGCAAACGGTAGTAGGATGGTGCCTTTCCATTTCAGGTGCTTTCCTGCAGATTCAATATCTTTTTATCGCTTTTTCTAGCTCAAAAGAGTAATTTTATGGCAAGAACGGAGGCTCATATTATGCTTTCTCTTTTCAATTTAATTTAAACAGCAGCGCCGTCAAAACTACAAAACCCAAAAGGCATACTGAAATTGTGACAGAATAAGAAGAGACTGAGGTGGAGGGTCTAGACTTTTTTGGAGGAGGAGCACTAAAAGGATCATCAATGTCCGCATCAGATTTGTCAGCATCTGAGGCTGCATCACCCAGCTTGTCATCCGTGTCCAGAATCTTGGAGATTATTATAGGAGAGGAAATATGTTTAGTCTTTTTGGAACATCTGGTAGACAATTTGATATTGGAATTCCCCTCCCTCAAGGGAGGCCTTTGAGGAGCCACGTCGTCTGCCTTTTGTGAGGAAGACTCACCAACCAACAGCGACATATTTGTGGAATTTTTGGGTAAAGGGTGCTTTCTGCTATCCCCGCAGACTGGGCCAAAATTGTCTTGGACACAAGATTGAACACAGACTTTTCCAGATTCTTAGATAATTCATTCATAGAGGCAGAAACTGCCTGCTCCACTGAGACTTGAATAAAGTAATTTAAATTGTCTTTAACAAAATCCTCCTCCTCATTTTGGTTGTCAGCCAAATGTGAACAGTCAATTTCCATAGTAAAATATATAAAGACAGACACAGTGCCTTAAAACAGTAGAGAAAGGGTTAAAAATTTCTACTAGCTGCCAGATGGGCTGAAACGCCGCCTATGGGCGGGGAAAAGGGAGTGATTGTAACCGGAGATGAGGAAAACCTTTGTGAGGGGAAGAGCATCAGAAGAAAGTGAAGCCAAAACCTGAAGAGCTGCAGAAAAACGCTTTGTTTAACGGTGAGGAAAGGAGCATAAATTTGCTGCGTGCCCCTCACGCGTCGCAGTTTGAAAGTACCGACAAGTGAGGGGAACGCTTAACACTGAATGTAGCACACAAGCCAGGCGCAAAGGAAAAGACAGGAGCACGCGGCTACAAGCTGACTGACAGGAGCGCGCAAGTACACAGCGCGTTATAAAAATACATGCCAATGATAAATACTATAAATAAATGGAAACTAAATATATCAGAAAAGATATGCAGAGTACTTATCTTGACCGCAAGCAACAAGAAAAGAGGGCTGTTCGCAGGCAAGATAACTACTATGGGGGTTCTCTCACTGTTGATTGATCCATTATTAAGGACTATGTTTTGTTCCCCATTTGCTACTGTTCCTAGGCTTTTGGGTTTTGTAGTTTTGACTGCGCTGTTGTTTAAATGAAATTGAAAAGAGTAAGCATAATACTTGCCTACTTGTCTTTATTAAAATTAGGAGTTTCCTTCATAAATCACTGGGAAAATCTACATTTCTTATGCCTATTTGCTTTCATGGACTTCATTGCTTGAGTTCTCCTGTGACAAAGGGTCACTCTAAGTGTCACACACTTAGGGGTTTAATGTGAAAGAGCATAACTTGGCTGTGTCATTATGCATACTAGAAAGAGAAATAAAGGCATAATCAGCTTCCTATGTATCATGTGTAAACTGATTTTCATATAAACGTGGTGCACTGAAATGCATACTAGTAAGGTGCACACATTAGTAAAAATTCAGAGAATGTTTCATGTAAACTGCATTTATTAATCATTTTGCAATTATGTTTCCATAACTATTTTATATTCCTTGTGTTTATGAGAAATGTGAGGAAAGTCATTTAATTCAAAGGTGCATTTATGTCTATGTGAGCTTGGCCTGAGTGAAGTTCTTAGTTTCTTTCTGTGTTTTAATCTTCAACGTGAAGCTTGTTTTCTGCATATTTTCCTAAGCTGAAGATGCAATGTACCAATAAAGGAGTCTATTTCTGGTGTTAGATAAGAGGACCTTAAAAGGCTTGTTACCAAGCCCAAAACATGGATCCAGGACCGGATTTCCCTTCTACATTCCTGAGCATAGAAGTGATCCAACGACATAGAGATACAACTTGAAAGGATGAAAATGTCAATTAGATGTGCGATTTATATCTCTGTTGTTTCAGTGGAGGTTTTGGCTGTGATAGCTTCTGGAACAATCAAGATTTAATTGTTGTTTAGTCAGTTGCAGATTCTGATTCCCTTTGTCTCTTGATCAGAGTAGACCTCTGAGCAGTGTAGACCTCTTTTCTTTTTTTTTAGATTAAGTGGCTTTATGCTGCTCACATGTCTCTTGGTAGAAATGTCTACAGAGGTTTCTGTAGTGCTGACATTTTTCTCTGAAATTCTTATAGGCAATAAAATAGTTCAGTTAGATGGAACGGTTAGGCAGGAGACCTTAAGCCTGAATTTAACGCATCATATGCTTTTCTTTATTTTATGTATTTTCAATATTTAAATATTGGTCTTCTATATGTTGATAAAATGTAACGTTGTACATCGCTTTAATTCTACTTTAGTGATCCTATATAATTATGGTATTTTTTTAGACTCATTTATGTAAGTTTGACTTTAGGTCTGTAATAAAGTGCTTCAAAATTTCAAGTTGGTCTCAGAGAATGAAAATGTGGCCAAATGGGTCACACTGTAATCAAAGTTGATTAATCTGGTGCATGTTTGCTCAACCCTCAGAACTGGGAAAACATTCATGGGGCCCAGGAATTTAGAAATAGCGTCAACTGCCGGATCAAAGACACTAATAAGCACTTTGTAACCTTGAAAATGTCACATGTAAGAAATCTGAAAATTTATCAGCTATGCCAGCTGAGTTAAACTAACTTATAGAAAGCAGGATTTCTACCTAGGAAAATACACCTATTACAGCTCCTGACACAAAAAGATGACTATCAGATTAAAATTAAATGCTGCATAAAGCATGCATCTAAATATTAATAAATATACAATAGATACCCCAATATATCCACTCAAAGTGTAAAAGAAGTGAATACAACTTATATTTTCAAAGTATTATCAATACGGTTACAGGTTTCTTAAATACTCAAATGGATTGGGCTCACAGTCCGTTCAGAGGAGTGACTGGACTATTCTTAATGGTATTAGGATATATGAGGAACCTAATCCACTGCCATGCAAAACAAAGAGCAGCAGCACGGTTCAAGTGATGCAAGAAAATCGGGAAATCTATTGAATTATGAAGCCTGCCAATGGTGGGCCAGGCAATGGGGTTTGAAAGATAACTTCTGTTACTGAAGCAGCACAAGGTTCCAAGCACTCCACCAATATACCACAAGAGATGTTGTTATAAGTTCTCTTCAATAGCATTTATTTCTTCATCAGGAAGTACTGTTATTCATTTATAAATTAGCAACAATAGCTAAGATGTGTTTCATCCACAAACCTTTAGTGATTAGCAGACCATCAGGACTACAAATATCAAGAAAACTGTTAGAAATGGGGTCCTTGGTTGACAGTCAGGTTGCCCCCTGTTCAAGCAAAGACCCTCACTCTAGTCAGGGTAAAAGAGAATCACCCTCAGCTAACCCCTGCTTACCCCCTTGGTAGCTTGGCAGAGCACTAGGCTTAACCTCAGAGTGCTAGGCGTAAAGTATTTGTACCAACACACACAGTAACTTAATGAAAACACTACAAAATGACACAACACAGGTTTAGAAAAATAGGAAATATTTATCTAAACAAAACAAGACCAAAACGACAAAAATCCACCATACACAAGTCAAGTTATTAATTAAAAATCAAAAAGAGTCTTTAAGTAGTTTTAAAAACACACTAGCGCTGCTAGAGTGAAAATGTACCTGGGGTGCGTAAAAAATAACCCCGCACGGGCGGGCGTGCGTCGAAAATAACTCCGCACGGCGGTACTCGAGTCAAAAATCCAGCCGCACAATGAGTCGAAGGTCCAGCCGCGCGGGTTGCGATCTCCCAGCCTCCGTCAGCGATGCTGCGCGTCGTTTCTCCTGCTCCGTGCGTCGATTCTTTGGTCGCGTTTCCTGCGAGCGTCGTTTCTCAGCTGCGGAGCGGGCGGCGCGTCGTTTTTCAGCCGCAGATCGGATTCGCGTCGATCTTTTCCCCGCACGGCGCCCTGTGCGTGGATTTTCTTGTCTTTAGGCTGCCAGCTTCTCCTTTCAGGGTCCCAGGACTGGATGGGCACCACAGGGCAGAGTAGGAGTCTCTCCAGAGGCTCCAGGTGCTGGCAGAGAGAAGTCTTTGCTGTCCCTGAGACTTCAAACAACAGGAGGCAAGCTCTAGATCAAGCCCTTGGAGATTTCTTCTCAAGATGGAAGGCACACAAAGTCCAGTCTTTGCCCTCTTACTCTGGCAGAAGCAGCACTGCAGGAAAGCTCCACAAAGCACAGTCACATGCAGGGCAGCACTTCCTCCTCAGCTAACAGCTCTTCTCCAGGCAGAGGTTCCTCTTGATTCCAGAAGTGTTTCTCAAGTCTGTAGATTTGGGTGCCCTTCTTATACCCATTTTAGTCTTTGAAGTCACCTTTCTTCAAAGGGGACTCACACCTACTTGTGAAATCCTGCCTTGCCCAGGCAAGGCCTCAGACACACACCAGGGGGTTGGAGCCGGCATTGTTAGAGGCAGGCACAGTCCTTTCAGATGAGAGTGACCACTCCACCCCTCCCTCCTAGCAGAGATGGCTAATCAGGAAATGCAGGTTACACCCCAGCTCCCTTTGTGTCACTGTCTGGTGTGAGGTGAAAAGCAACCCAACTGTCAAACTGACCCAGACAGGGAATCCACAAACAAGGCAGAGTTACAGAATGGTTTAAGCAAGAAAATGCTCACTTTCTAAAAGTGGCATTTTCAAACGCACAATCTTAAAATCAACTTTACTAAAAGATGTATTTTTAAATTGTGAGCTCAGGGAGCCCAAACTCCACATGTCCATCTACTCTCTAGGGGAATCTACGCTTTAATCATATTTAAAGGTAGCCCCCATATTATCCTATGAGAGAGACAGTCCTTGCAACAGTGAAAAACGAATTTAGCAGTATTTCCCTGTCAGGACATATAAACCACATTACTATATGTCCTACCTTATCCATACACTGCACCCTGCCCTTGGGGCTACCTAGGGCCTACCTTAGGGGTGCCTTACATGTAAGAAAAGGGAAGGTTTAGGCCTGGCAAGTGGGTACACTTGCCAAGTCGAATTTACAGTGTAAAAATACACACACAGACACTGCAGTGGCAGGTCTGAGACATGATTACAGAGCTACTTATGTGGGTGGCACAACCAGTGCTGCAGGCCCACTAGTAGCATTTGATTTACAGGCCCTGGGCACCTCTAGTGCACTTTACTAGGGACTTAACAGTAAAACAAATATGCCAATCATGGAGAACCAATTACGTACATATTTTAAACAGGAGCACTTGCACTTTAGCACTGGTTAGCAGTGGTAAAGTGCCCAGAGTAACAAACACAATAAAATCAGAGTCCAGCACACATCAACAACCTGGGGAACAGAGGCAAAAAGTTAAGGGAGACCACGCCAAGGATGAAAAGTCTAACAAAAACATATAAGAAAAATATAAGAATTCATAAGAATTATTGTCTATTGCAAGGTACAGGCCATCAAAGTCACCCTGTGTGCTCTTACTATTGATCAACCCACATCCACATAAATGTGTCTGTCGTTAGTGAGAGAAAGTCTGTGCCATAAAGGTTCCAGGTTGAGTACCAGATTCACACAAGATAAGGGCTAGAGAGCAGATCCCAGAAAGGTGCAAGATGTCTATACAGGGTGCGTGACTATAACAACTTTGCAGACTGTCCATTTAGCAATAATAATAGAGAGAATTTAAAAGATTTGTTTTAAAACCACCACAGTGAACGCCACAAACAAAGATGTGTATATGTGAATCCGGATGTGCTATTATGTCACTATATGTTCAGTGGTGAAAAAGTGACTTGTAAAACAATTTTCATGCTGCTTACCTCAGAGTCAAAATATCAAGCTGAATTGTGCCCAACGGGCCCTCAGTAGCATTCTATGACTTTGTATGAAACCTATACATTATCCAGAATAAAAGTTAAAGCCTCCGCCCTCAGGGACCATAGTACAAAACACTTCTACACTGCATTTCACTGCATCCTCTAGAACTCATTCTTAGCCATTCAACACAGGTGGACATGAATGTCAGCATTATTTGCCTTACAGTAATTTGTTCATCATAACATTACCTACTTCAAGGACAAAATACATATAGGCAATGTAAATCAACATCATGTTCAATTCTTCTTGAAATACAACTCATTATATCAAGCCTCACACTTCTCCCTTGAAGAAATGTTTCATTTGCCCAGTTTCCTCTCTGAAACTCATCATCCCACTATATACATGTGTTCTGTCTAACCTGGTAGTCACCTAAACATAACTTTCACAAAGCAACAGTCTTATATAACCTCCCCATCCAGGATCCATCAAATCTCTCACACCAGAAGAATCTTATTACCAACGTTAAATATTTATGACCAACCCACTCCTATATCAGCATAGTTATGACCTCTATGGAGAAAAGGGATTGGGATAAGTACTTTCCAACACTTTCCTTGAACCATACATGTATGAATGTGGGGTGGTAGTAAACTGAGAGCCTCCCCACAGAAGACAGTGTAAGATATAAGTGAGCAGCTGTAAGGAAAGAGGATATTTGGGAAGGATGAGTATCTTTTCCAAGTACTAAGTCTAAAACCCTGTCAAGTTAAACCCAGGCTCACCCCCTGCTAGCTTTGGTACAGAACATGCAGACTTAACTTAGGAAAAGAGCGTAAACTATTTAGCAGTGCCAAGGCAATTAAAAATTCAAAACACAAGAAAACAAAAACCCCACAACCAGTTTATATGGATCAAACATTTAATAAACAAAATCAGAAAAATGACTAAAATTCAATCAAGTGAACTAAAGATGTGAACATTTGAAGTTTTTACGTTAAAAATCACCAAGAAACAAAAGAGACTCTATGGGTATGATAGACTGGGACCTAGACACAAGTTGACGCTGACACTCCCCCCCCATGTACCCAAGGCTGGCTAAGACTAGCATGAGAGCCTGTGTAGAAGAAGCTACCTTCTGAATACGTCTCTCTTTTTGGAATTCAAAACCCTCCAGTAGGGCAAGAACGAACACTATATCCAGAGGAAGCCTCTCAAAGTTGGATACCCATTGGCTGAGGTACCACTGAAGCCACTGGTTTTGGTGGTAGAATCTCAGAGCATGACATGTCACATTTTGCACCTGACAAAGGCCTCTCATATGCCAAACACTCTTTGCACCTTCATCTGGTCAAGATTTATATCTTCCACAGATCCATATGTGTTCTGAGGAGCTGGGGTATCACTTTTGTGCAATTCATTAGTCAGTGAGTGGGGATGACTCCGGATCACTCTTCAAAAATGGAAAAACGTTTTTCAGGGCAAACCTTCCCCTTTTGTAGCACATCCCTTTTGCCCTAATGCAAACTGCCCCAGCTCCTACTGTCATAAAATATTATTTTAACAGATCGTGAGCCCTGAAGCAATGACCCATCTTTATGTCAGATTCCTCAATATATGTTAATTAGTTTTTTAATTGATAAGCTGATTTTTAAGCAATTGCTTTCCACATATTTCTATCAGACCCCCTTACACTTCCATGTATAAACCATTACATACTCTGAAAGAAATATAAAAATTCTGGCCTCACAGAAGCAGGGCCATATTTCTGTGTAAATCATTACCCCAATGGCCAGCCAAAATAGAATAGTCCCCATCTTCTGTGACTGTTGCATCTGCCTTAATGGCTTGGACCACTTACATAGCTGCAAACCTCATTAAAATTGCAAATGTAAAATAGTACAATTAAGATAGTTTTGCCCTAAAATGCAATCTCCATTTTTGCAAATACAAATGCCAGAAATCCATGCCAAAGGTGACAAAAAATATTATCTCAACCAACTTAAACCTGCCATTTATCCAGTTCTGCAGCATTTACTGAATTATGGAATGGTGCGTATAACCTTTCACTACTTAGGGACAAGTTAATGCTTCATTCTCTTTTGAAGTCATCTGTGCCTCAGTAAAAACTAAGCTGATCCTAATGAAACCTGCTATTTCTCTTGATATTGCAGGGGAGCTTGGAATATTGCAGTCATGATTTAGCCCGATTATCAATTCCACATGAGTAAAAAACTGGATATCTGGAAAATTAATCGGGGTGGATAGTAATCCACCACAAGTAATAATGTCACAATTCTTGTTAAGTCCAGTATAGGTTTCATTAATTTAAACCTGAGCATTTTGAAGTACCAAAACAGTTAAAAAGGCAATAATACAACACAATAAAAATCATACTCCAGTTTATAACAGAGAACGTTTCAAGGAACTAAATGATGACATTTCAATAAAGGAAACCAGAAATATGAATTTTTAAAGTTTTAAATATGTCACTCAAAAACACAAATTGCCAAACACTGACTAGTTCAGGTCAAAGTCAAAAGTTAGGTCATCAACGAGTTGTCAGCAAAACAAGCAGAAAGCTGGATCTGAAGAGGGGCTAAAAAATGGTGGGTTGCTGAAGCTCAGTGTCCCAGTACAAGTGTTGATGAAAGAAGGAAAGCTCTGAGCTGGCAAATATGATGTCTGTGCCTCAATGTAGATTGTATGTCACACAGAGTCAGTCCAGGTCAATCTTTCACTGTTCTGACTTATTGTTAGATCTCCTTCGGGGTCAAGCCAACAAGTTGGGGCCAACCAGCAATTTGACAGCTGTGGCTTCTCTGGCAGGCCCAGTTGCTGTAAGTTTTTCAGACAGAAAGTTAGCAAAATGTTTTTAATTTCCACTTGTTAAAGTTTAGGGACAGGAAGAATACACTCTGACACTAGCCAAGGATCCAAGACCTGCAGGGGCAAACAGTTTTATAGGATTACATTTTACAAAAGAAAAAGCAGCAGGGTCCTGAACAGGACCAGCTGAAACTGGTCAGTGAGGCTTCTTCAGTAAAATTACTTCTTACAGTTTGTGTGTCCCTGTAGCCAATAGAAAGTCCAATAGTTGACCCATGGAGTCCAATTCTTATTCCTGGGTACAAGTGGGCACAGGTCCAGCACTTGAAGGTTCTCCTAATAGGTCTTCTTAGCAGGTGCAGTCATCCTTCGGTCTTCTAGAGGCCCAGTAGTGTCCTGAAGCATATCTAGGGATGCCACATTTATGGAGGTGACTCCCGGCCCTTCCCTAACTAGTAGGGAAACAGTTCACAGAGGTAACCCTACCTACTTTTGCAGCAGTTTCTGTGTGCCCTACTGCAAACAATCCCCAAATGCCCTCTCTCCTCAGATCCCACATTGAAGAACCATTCTTCCCCTGTTCAAAGCTCCTGTGCCCACTCTAGATATGTGGCCAGGAAAATGAGCAACCGCTCCTCTGTGGTCACTCAAAACCAGTCCTGCCGGTATCCCCTCTCTCTCGGGGATGGAAGTCTGGCTGTAGGATGGCAAATGGGTGTTAGGCCCAGTTGTGAGCTACATCTGCCAGGGGTAGGGTAAGCATCATTTGAAGATATACAACAGGCTTGGCACATCCCCCCCAGCCATCCTGGCATTGAAAGGTTAACCTCTCCCCACATCTAAGGCATTTGTCTCAGCTCTTGGAGTCAATTCACTCCTCATCAAGGAACCGTTCATCTCCTAATTGACAGTTAGAAGCTCAGACAAATGGATTTGTAGACACTTTAGACAGGTGAAATGTGACTTTTCAAAGCTACCTTTTGTAGATTTTTCCTGATGACATATGCACTCCCTCCTAAAGAGAAGCACACTTCAAAGCAAGAGATGATGGGCAAATACTCTATTTCGCAAGTGCTTTTTATCTTATTTATCCTTTTTCTTTTTTTTGTCATCTTTGTGTGTTCAAAGTGTACCGTTGGGTTTCTGTCCTTCAAACCAATAATAAAAAATTTTGCAACAACAAAACTCATATCTTCCACTATTGTGCATTAAAAGTAAGAATGTTCTTTTCCACTATTCTAAATGCACCTGTCTGCAAGGAAGCACCTGTACTGTTTTATTAATATTATGTGCCATAGTTCATTTATTAAACAAACATTTATTGGATATGGCTCTCACACTTGGGGGGAGGCTCATTTTAATAGTTTTTATTTTGCGGAATATGCAAGAAATACCTTACAACACTGTACCTTTTAAGGTCAGACCTATTAACTTTTCAAATGCTTGTTTTAGGTGACTGTTTAATTTAGCAGATTTATTTTTTATTCAAATGTTTCCTTTTTTAGATTTTGTTCTTTTCAGTTATAACTAGATATAGCTTTAGAAGTTTGCCAGATATAATGTAATCCAAAAAACAAATTTAAAAGCAGTGTATAAATAAATGATTTGACTCCACTACATTGCTAACCTATCAACTGCTGAGGAGTTCCAGCCTTCTGATACTGAGCCTCTTTTACTCTTCTTTGGAGTACATTACGACTTAAGGCTTCATACCTTTTTTCCCACAAAATATATTCAGGCCAAATTTGCTTCCTTTTTTAAGCCAGGCTTGTTGATTCCCCTTTGGGTAGAAGATAAAATAGGCAAAATATAGTAAAATGTGAGGAGTTTTGAAACCAATGGGAAATGGTTATAAATCATACCAAAAACTTTTTTACCAGAGTTTTTTGCTTTTTCTCCAAGAGGTAGTCCATTTTTCCGATTTCTGTTGTTTCTACCTACTTGTGGTCTGTTGTGGAAACAGGTGTACTACCTACTTAGGTCTGTGGTGTAAACAGGTGTGAAACATGTGGGTGAGCCTGGAAAACGACATTTCTGAAACATCAGCAAAATTTGCAATTTAGCAAGGGCTCAATTTGTGTAAATTACCATTGAGTTGGGCTCAAAAACTAATCATTCAAATCTAACAATAATGAAATGTAGTTGGTAAAAATAGAATTAAAAGGCAAGGATTTCAGCATTATTTTGTGTCTGGATGGCTGATTTACAAAAGTCATATACCATTACATTCATCATACTGTTCTGGACGATGGGGATAAAAAGTTGTTGCAAAGATGTCTAGATGTGGAAAAGAAGTCAGGAAACTCGAGGATGATCCAAGTTCCTTTTTTTATTGAAGTTAGAAGAAGAAGCTTAAAAGGAGCTAAGCACCCGAGCCTCCGCATGTCGTCCCAACAGTCTTCATCTCCCCCATAACATTCTCTGCAGAATCTTCATACCAAGATTCTATTAACCACCTAAGCTAAGATTCTGAAAGCCACAGATATAACACATCTCCCTCCCATTACACATAAAAGAAAAAAAAACACATGCATATAAGAGTACTTACCTTGGAAAACACAAATCCCTAAAAAAACAAAAAACAAAAGAAAGAATTCAGAAATGTCCTTCACATCAATTCATAGTCCTTCAGATGTGGAGGAGACTTGACACTTCTGTTCAATCTTCTCAAAACTGTTTTCTTCGTAGAATTATCTGTTCCTTCATTTTGCACACCATCTTTATCCAGTCCAATAGTATCACCACAATAATGGACAACCCTACTCAAGTTCCATATCCAGTTATCATCTGTTTTTAAAGCATTGGTGAAGAGTTTCAACACCCTCATAGGAGATGATAATTTACTCCCACCCCCTTTTACGAGGGGTTTCTTAATCATGACCCAATCACCAACCACAATCACGGTCTTCTTCACAGAGTTCGCTCTATCAAAGTTTAGTTTACTTTTTAGCATCCTTCCCCATTCCTTATGCCTCCAATTCTCATCCACTACCACTCTTCCTCTACTATCCAACAGATCATTCACCCAATTTGGCACAAGAATCGTACTCCCACGCCTACCTCAGAAAAGAGCAAATGGCGTTTGACCTGTAGTAGAATGTGGAGTATGCCTATACACACTTAATTTTTTCAATACCTCTTGCTTCCAATTCAAGTGACTTCCCTTGGCAATAGAGATGGTTTCTTTAATAACTCGGTTGAACCATACCATTGCATTTGGGATGATACAAAGCACACAGCTTGTGCTTAATACCACACCCTCTCAAAAAATCATTAATTTCTTTAGAAACTAGTTGCACACCGTTATCAGTGAGAAGAGTAGGGCGAATAACTTCCCTAATTATCAAATCTTTCCAGAACTCTATCACCTTCTGAATCTCGATGCTCTTGGTAAAACACAACTCAAGCCATCTGGAAAACATGTCCACAACCACAATTATGTGCTCCACAGTATTCTCACCATAAATGAGTCCCAAGATGTCCTAAGCAATGTCTTCCCATGGTCCCCTTGGTTTATCCCTTATCACCATAGGTTGCACCTTGGGTTTCATAGCCTTTTCACTAATAACACACTGTACACAATCTCACACCACCCTTTCAGTATGTGTACCCATGCCAGGCCACCAGTAAGAAGAACGCAATCTTTCTTTAGTTTTTGAAATGCCCATATGACTGCTATGTGCCTGGTCTATTAAGTGGTTCCTTACATTAGAGGGAGGGACTAATCTTGTACCGTTAGTAGCAGATCGCGATCCACCGCTAATTCATTTCTTACACTCCAGAAATCTTTACTCTCTACACTACCTTGATGTTTATTCTTCCAGCCACCCTGTAACAAATTGATGACCTCCACCAAAACATTGTCGGATAAATTTTCTTCACGCCACTTCTCCTCTGAGATGATATCAAAATCAACTTCGCATACACGTTCAAAACTCTCCAAATCATCACACAAACAATCATCCTCTTGAACATTTAAATCTGGTGGTACAATTCTAGATAAAACATCAGCTGAAACATTGTCTGAACATATCTCACAACAAAATCATACTCTTGCAAGCCGACAATCCATTTGGTGATTCTTCCTGACACCGCTTCAATACCTTTAGAGCAGAAAACTTCACACAAAGGTTTATGATCAGTTCTTACAATAAATGTACCTCCCCACAAAAATGTCTTTAACTTCCTAATGGACCAAAATACAGCAAGAGCCTCCCTTTCAATAACAGAGTACTTAGTTTCAGCACCCTTCAAACTTCTGGATATAAATGCAATAGTGTTTTCGTGAGCAAAACCTTCTTGTTGTAAAACAGCCCCCAAGCCCTTGCCACTGGCATCGGTAGTCAAAAAAGAATTGCAAGTTTGGATTAAAGTTTTTCAATGTAGGAGCTTCAGAAAGACTTTCCTTCAAAACTCCCTTTCACATTCTTCATTCCATGAAAATTCCACCCCCTTCTTCAACAAAAGCTTCATGTTAAAGCAAGAACTGACAAAGTCTCTGATAAATTTACTTTAATATTCAGCCATGCCCAGGAATCTCATTAATTCTTCTTTTGACAAAGGAGAAGATAAACCTCGAATGGTATCAACAAGTTCTTTCTTGGGCATTAGGCCATCACCAGTAATGGTGTGACCTAAATAATCAATAGTGCCAACAGCGAACTTGCATTTTTCTGCTTTAATGGTCAAGCCGTATTCAGAAATTGTTCCTAGAACTTCTCTGAGCCTCATCTCATGTTCAACAGAATTTCTGACATAAACCAAAATATCATCCTGATAAATACACACACTACATATTCCTTTCAAAATCCGTTCCATTACTCTCTGAAAGACTGAGGAAGCAGAAATCAACCCAAACGGTAGACGAATAAGCTGTCAGGTTTCTACAGGATTAATCAAATTTTATTTGGTGATAGGCCGAAGTCAGACCAATGGTAGAAAATACCTTAGCACCAGACACCATGGATAGTAATTCAGAAATATTCGGCAGAGGATATTTGTCTACCACTACACACTTGTTGAGCTTGCGAAGATCCATGCATAACCTAATATTTCCATTAGCCTTCTTAGCAATGACAATTGGAGCCAACCACTCTGTTCCTTCCACCTCCTCAATCACACCCTGATCCATCAACTTCTCCAATTCAGTTCGGAGTCCACTCCTCACTGCAAAGGGGACACTGCAAACCTTACTGCAAAAACGAACAGACCCAGAAACTAACTTAATCTTGTGTGAATATTCTTTCATACATCTAATCTTATCACTGAAAATTTTACTGAAATCTTTACGAAGAGCCGTCAATAAATGTGAGGCTATCATTGCATTCTCAACTTCATCAATGCATATCTGCTCTTTTAGTATTATGGGAGGAGAACTGTTAGGGTCAAGCATAACTCCCAGATCCTTCTGGTACCACCAACTTATCATACTGTCACCTTTTTTTTGAGACATAAACCTTCCCAGAGGTCTAACGTTGGTTATATTCGATCAAACCTAGAAAGTAGCAATGTAACTCAATAGATTCCCCATCATATACACACAGTCTGATATCAGGTTTCAATAAGTTGACCTTCCCTTTGAGTTGCTCCTGATAAAACCGATTAGAAACAATAGTGATTTTGTCACCAGAATCAAAAAATGCCTTAGTTTTTTTCCTTCAATCATAATGTAATCCAAAGGACCACTAAGATTATTATCAGACACTTGTAGAACTATCTGACCACACTCAAACTCACAAGTATCCTCATTCGCACTTGAGTGATTATCAATAGCATTCACAGTTTGCTTAGATTTTCATGGATTTCACACAGATGAGAAATGGCCCTTCTTTTTACAGAATAGACAAGAACTATTAACCGCTGGACAAGACTTATTAGCAAAATGGCCATCCTTGCCACACCAGTAGCATTTTTTTCATAACAGAGTTTTGAGATGTATCTTTGTTGACATACTTGTTACCTTTGGACTTGCCGTCTTTTACTACACAAACATCATTGGAACCATTCTTTTTCATCACTTCGACACATTTCATGGAATGTTCAATTCTCTTAGCAAGAGAAATCAGTTCATCAAGATGGGGATCATCCAGCAACCACAACTCATCACGTACTTTATCAATGCTGCACCCCTGCATGAATCAGTCACAAATTATTTCATCCAGAGATGACCCAAACTTGCATGAGGAGGCCAAATGTCTCAAATCAGTGACGTAATTCTCAACAGTTTCACCTTCAACCTGAAGTCTTTTACCAAAATAGTATCTCTCTAATATGGTGCTAACTTTTGGTAACTAATGCAAATCTAATTTTCTAATGCAGATTTCATATTCATTAAGACTAATGGTTTCACTGTCAGGAATATCAGGGAGATGGTCAAAAACCTCTTGGCCTTCAGTACCCAGACAGTGTAATAACAAAGCAGTTCTTCTTTCTGTACTCAATGAGGTACCACAAACTCTGGAGTACCTTTCAAAAACCTTCTTCCATTTCTCCCACCTGATAGGGGGTTCCCCAGGGGTGGAAAGAAAGAAAGGAGGATCAGCTACATTCTACATTCATTACCAATATTAGAAAGCAGTACACTTACTACAACGAGAAAAGAAAAAAAAAACTACTTGTATGGTGAAACTAAGAAACCAACTAAATAACCATACTTGAACAAAGACTTAAATATCAAACAGAGGTTACAGCAGCACCAGTCAGTCTGTCATGTATGGTAGACAGAACGTTCCATAAACAAATGAATGCGTACCTATCGCAGTAAATCCAAAAGTAACAGGCTGATGAGAAGAGCAGAGTAAGGTCCAACAAAGAAATTAATCATCACAGTGTGGCATTTGGGTTTGAAAACATGAAAAACAAAATTTCAATCGAAGAAAGTACTCCTTCCGTAGTCAGCAAACGTTGCTAGGGCACTATTCAACACTTCAACGTTGCTAAATGCCACCCTCAGTGAAGAGGCTTGTAGCGTTGCCAGGATACTACAGTGCGCGTTGACACGGAAGCGCGCAGAAACACAGGACGCTCAACATTCTCTGCAGAATCTTCATACCAAGATTATATTAACCACCTAAGCTAAGATTCTGAAAGCCACAGATATAACAAAAGTGTTTGTTGGTTGTTCAAAAACCATCACTACCCAGAGCCAACAAATGTGCTGCAACTCCTAACAATTTTTTATTTTGTTCTGACTATGCATCAATTCATATGGTAAAATGGGTACGAAGAAAACCTATGCATTTTTTTTAAAGTGGTTATGATAATGAATTTGGAAACAATAGTTATTTGAACAACTGTGAATTACCTATATTACTATGTAATTCAAATTGCATTTTGCAAAACTTGTTTCCTCTAGACCACTAGAGCACATCTGGAAGCCAAAAGCAGAAAGCCATTCAATTAATATAAACAAATATGCTACTCAACTGTTTCCCAATAAAAAATGGCACCCTACTTGTGTTGCACAGCATATCAGCCCTGACTGGAAAGCCCCAAAATCCAAAAATGGTAAACAAGATTTTACCTTGCAAATTGACTCTTTCTGTTGATGTGGGTAACTGCAGTATTTGGATCTGGGCTGGGCCAACACCCATGGAACTATCAAACCTAGACATTTTTCAAACGTAGACACCAAGAGGAGTTTAAAGTGATGTTATTTGCATGGATCCACATGTTTTCGTACTCAAAGTGTCTTGAAAACGTAAAACTTCAGCTAAAATCACAAACTTCCAAATATTTCTGTGAGGGAAAGCTCTGGAATGTGCGGGGTCGATTTTGATAAGCATAGGTCCCATGTCTGGGCAGACCTGTCAAACGTAGAGCATATACTACACTAAGGACTGAGTTAACCCTTCCCTGGGACAATTTGCCGGCCAAATCAATAGAATTTCTCTTTTTTAGCAACTTTACTTAGGAATACATAAATTAATACATTTTACAGATTCTAAAAGATTCTATAACCAGGACCTGTCGCCTTGCCTTTTTAATTTCTCTTTTTTTATTCTTTCCCTAGATCTCTAATGTTGCCTGGAGGTTTTTAATTATGGCCATAAAAATCAGGAATGATTCATTGACTAAAAGGAGATAAATTGCATGTAAAAATTATCATGACTATGTATTAAAGTTGGTCACACGATTGCAGTTTATTCTAGCTTTGATGTTGTATAGTACTGAATTTTAAACATTCTACTTATAATTATGTCCTGTGAGGAGAGAGATACATTTTTTCAAAACCCTTTTTATAATGAGTATATGCAATGTTTGAAAGTATGTTTCATGAATTGCTAATTTATTGATTAAACATTGAAACAAAATAAACCATTACTTAGTTATCTTCTGGTTCTCATAGCTTCCTGCTGCCATGGTGTGCCATGTGTGGACTGGACTCTTGTTCTAAGGCCTGCTGACTGAGAATTCGAGTCCTAGCCTCAGATGACCAACATTCGCAGATGGAAAGAGGTCCCACATCCCTTCATTAACTTCTAGATGGAATATTACCAGCTGTCTATAGTCAGCTTACCAAGAAAGTGAGTGATCCTGTATAACGTTGTTTTTTAAGCATGCTCATGATTCGAAGGCTTTATTGGCCTTTTCAGTTCAATGCTTGAGATTCAGTGACTTCCAGTTTTAGTTCTCTCCTAGAGCACAGCTTCTAGCCCATAATTATGATTAAATGGCTTGCATCCTTCCACTCCTGAGATCAGAGAACTATTTTTCTTTTTATCTTTTAACACTCGAAGAGATTGCATGGTATTATTAGTTTCTCTCTCTCGTCTGCTCAGCATCCCACCCTTCCCTTGGTCCCTTACATCCCATTTGATTGGCTTTAAAAAAAAAAAAAATGCACACCATTATCACAGATACTTTTTCAGGAGCATGGGTGCTGCACACTGCTGACGAGCCATGCGCTACCATGTTCCTCTTGCAGATTGAAAACCATATGTAGATTTCAACAGTGAGGTTAATTCGCTCAACTGAGTGGCACAGTCAACATTCTTAATGGAGTGGAGAGTATTACAGAGTATAGTGTGCTTATGGGACGAATATAACACGCACACCTTTTATTAAGAACATACGAGCCCACATAAAAGATAAAATGTAACTTTGGAATTCAGTAAAGAATCCCACATTATCTTCAGAAGGCCAATATAACACTTGTATAATAAGCCATTTATTTTTGTATATCAGTGCAGTATCATAACATCTTTGTCAAGCCACCATCACAAAAAGTTCACGTTCTAAATATAATTTACAAAAATATCACACCATTAGAGTTAACAATTGAAGACTGACAACCAATGAGACAATATATTTGTAAAGGATATTCATTTATAGGATTTTCTAACACAACAGCGCAATGCTCCTTCCAGGCATTTTAACAAATTTTGTAATCAAAATATTCTTTGTCACAGACAACTCTTAACGAGGAAAACAACATTATTTATAGGCTCACAAAGGCCAGAGCACTAAACTCACCACTGCAATGCTTCATCAAAGTAGATTTATAAGTGTGATAAGGATAGCCATTGAGAGGGAAACGTTCTACTGTACAATTCAGACTAAGAGGCATTTGCGAGGCATAATGCAGCACACGAGACTTTGCACAATTTATTTGGTTTATTATCATTATGTTTGGACAGAAGTAATCGTCAAACAAAACCATAATGACCCAGTTTCATATAATCACTATCTGTATATGCACGGGCTTCGACAGCGAGCACCTTGCACTACTGTAAAAAAAAGTATTTTCAAAAATGGTAACTATAAAAGTAATGGCGTTAGACTCTGCATACTTCATGTCACGCTAGGTGTGTGACTCATGGAGGTATTACAAATAATTGCTCCTTTGAACAATACAACTCTAGGCTCTGTAATATGGACATCTACATTGGCGCTGAAGCTGCGATGTATTTCTCAAGAAATGCAGACTTCTGAAGAGCTGCACTGGTGCTCAGCTTTTCCCTCGAATCTTAACGTCAAGGGAATACAACTTCAATACCAAACTATACCTTAAGTATTACCATCATCCCCTACTCACCAAGACCGCCTTGCAATCCAGTAACAAAGCATTTTGGGATCTAATTTTAGCAATCTTGTGATACTTTTGACCCCCAATAAAATGAACTCTACCAAAATGGGTTTGAATGGAAAGTGTAGCAAATGGGTTCTATCGATTTTTGGACTTTTACTGTGAGTGTGTTTCACTATCGGAATCGAACTCACAGTAAATACACAGTAATTGGACTGAGCGTGTTAACCATCAATATCCACCTTTTAGAACAAGGCTGCTGATGCATATCACCAGTAATTCTCTGGGCTGGTTACATATGAACACATGACTGTCCCTTCTGCAACAGGCAACCTATGCAAAGATACTGGGCTGTGGACAACAGTAGTCTTACACGCGCAGCCCTGTATCTTACCACAGGTTGACTGTCGCAAAAGGGACTAATGCCCTGCAAGGGTGAACATAGGACTCCAGATGCCCCATAGGAGTAGGATGGGTCTCTTTACGGCCAGTGCTACTGGTCCCCTTATGGGGCCTGAGGAATAGTTAGAGAAATAGACCCACTGGGGGATACTGACGGCACCCTTGGGACTTCTGTTGACCCGGCCTTTATTATGCTGCCACCTGTGTGCTTTTCAAGAAGTTAGGAGCTCTGGGGCACAATGGTGTTTTGTCAGGAGGGTGTTTTGCTGGTTGCATAGGGGTTGTGCAAGGTGCCCATGCCAGCAGGAGAATAGCACCAGGAACTGAGCAGAAGACAGGTCTGAAACAGAGAGTAATTCATACTCAGCTTCCCATGCAAAGTACCCTTTAGATACCAGGAGGACTAAAGAAAATGCACCTGGCGACTAGGGATGGCCACAATGAGCAAACAAGACAATTATGATGAAAATTGGCCCTACTGGGTCAGAGATGTGCAGTTTTAAAGATTTGCCTTTTTAAAAGACATTAAACGAGTGACTAAGCATGTTGGTATCCACCCAACCTTCTTTAAAAAACACAAGGGTGGGCCAGAGACCAGGGGTTGGTACACAATGGACTTAAATCGTATTCCCCTTTGGAGAGGAAGCGTGTGGGGCTCCCTTGCTGTATCAAATTTGGTTCTCCAAAGGGTCCATCTTCCCAAGGTCTAATGCACAGACTTTGGTTAATGGGAGCCTTTCCCTGTGGCCCTGATACAAACAGGAGGGGCAGTGCAAGAAGAAGACACTGTCAAGTGGACCCCATTCCGTGGGACAGAAGCACCTGTCTGGGCCCATTGTTACTCCTGTACCTGGTGGGAATGGGTGCACTCAGCAACACATTACCACTCCCGCTACAGACGTGGCCAGAAGATGTGCTGCTCCTGCAGCTAGATTAGAAAAAGAGATGCAGCCTCCTGCATGGCTTACCCAAGGTGCACAAGTCATCAGACAGTCAGCAAGGCAGTCAGGAGTGGGATCCCAGTGCTGCCACTGTCCTTACCTGATACTGGGTGCATGGTGGGTACAGGCAACCAGGATTGGAAAAAAACACAAAAGGAAAGGCTAAGGATGCAGGACAAGGCTGTAACTCATAAAGAAGCTGCCATACCTTCCTGCTCATCTAATATTCTCAAGAACCAGTCTGGTAGGTCCCATAATGCCCTGTGAGATCTAACTTGCATCATTTTAATTTGCTGTGGTGACCCTCAAATGGGCAGGGACACCACCAACATTTTGAAGTGGTGTTGTGGGAATTCGCAAGAAGTGCAGCAGCCGCACAGGAAGGTTTTATATAAGTTAATTCTAAGTCTCCTGTGGTCTTATACCAGTGACCCCAGGAGAGGTGTTTCTTTGTTTACAACTACTCTCATGGCTTGAGCTTTTATTATTTGGTTATGCAGTGTGAACACTCTTTGTGGATGGTTCTACAGCTGCATTTTGAGGCCTGAGGAATGTAAAGGAAGATCATTACACACATGTTCAATTTGAAAATGCATATTGATAATATTGCTGTTGAGCAGAGTGATATATATACTTATTATGAATGCTTATGAGTACTGATATTGTTCCTATTACCTCTAACGGTGTTACATTGACAAAGTACAACATGGTTAGTTTTGTTAACGTGGTGACACTAAAAAAGCCTGTAGGCCAGCCTTATTGCTTCTGGTATAAGAAGTGGGGTACTGTCATGTAATAGGAGGGTGTCAAAAAAGCTATTTCCATCTATCTCATTATTTTAGATTAAATGTGTAGTATTTAGTAGCGTGTGTAATAAATCTACTTTTCCTTTTTAAAACAAAAAACACTGACTAGACAATATTTTGGTGCTGTTGCATGCCAGCAAAGTAGGATTGCTAGGGTACACCACCCACCCCAGTAATACTTGCATTGATTTGTTTCACTACCCTGAGAGAGTCAAGTGCTACACTGGCATGCTTGGCTTCCAGAAAAAAAAAAAACACTTATTGCTAACTAATAAGCACATTTCTTACAGAAAGACAAAACATTGTCTTTGATAAGCCAATATTTTTTAAACAATTTCTCTGAATGATTTTACTGGATCATTACTAAAAAAGTTTACCAGAGGAAATCAAGAAGTACATTCTGCTCTCTTCAACTGATTATACTGACTGCAGCTAGTTCAAGGGCCAAATCCACATGATATGTAAATACTTTGAATATTTTGGAACCACCTTCTGATTTTAACTTTCATAACTTGCCTTGGGAAATCCAAAGGCAAATACCATCACATAAAATGTGTAATATATTTTTGTTAAGTTTAATAAAAACTCAGTAAAATGGCAACTGTTGTCATGGATAAGAAATATCATACAGATGTGGCTAATTACCATTTCGTATTCCAAAGGTGTGTCCTGGCCCCCACCCTTTTTCTTACTCTACATTATTAATTGTGTTAAATATCTCAAGCCAATTACTAATGTATCACAACAGCTTTTCTACCTCATGGTCTTGTCTTTTGTCAATGTTCTTACAGGTACATCATTTTGACTATTAATTAATTTTCTCCAATTGCACAAACCACTGGATTAATCTTGTGCAGACACCTCCAAAAAGGGGAGACCAAACAATTTTCTGATGATCACAAACTTGGGCAAGTGACAAAGATGGGATTCAGAAACAAGTTTCAAATTCTAAAACGAAGTCCCTAGACTATGTATCTCTGCTGCCCTGTTCTGCTCATCCTCCTTTACCTGATATAATCAAAAGAATTAACAAAGTGTCATAGTGTACAAGAGCTTGAATTGTGTGCTTCTGCAAATGTGAGTTTTGGTGGTTTCCCGGCCTGAAACTTGAGCTTTGGGAGAAACAGTGACTGGGGTGGGACTATGTCCCCCAGTCTCCCTTGCAGGAGATGCAGACAGCGGGACACAAAATGCGCCTAAAAGTTCATCAAGGATCCTGCAGCATGGCTGCGAGTATTAGCAATTTCCGGTCAGCAACCTTGAACTTTGGATGCAACAGTGATTGGGGTTGGACTACGTCCTCAAGTTTCCTTTGCAGCAGACGGGGCCAGATGGACACACAGTGTGCCTAAAAGCACATCAAGGATCCCGCAGCACGGGACACACTCAGGCATGCACCGGGGCCAAGACCGGGCCTGTCTGTAACCGTCATTGACAGGAATGGGCAGTGAGGCACCCAACCCCCGGTTTGGAGAGGAAAGTCCACTTATTCAACTGATTTTTGTATCCTTTCGTGAACCGTTTAACACTATAGTCTGACTAAGGGCAAGAGGAAAGCAAATGGCTCGTATGTGAGGAAAGAGACCGCTAATAAGTTTGCATCAACTATTACTACCTACCTGTCCTCTGTTATGGGCACTACTGATTTGTAGATAGGCAGATCTGAGGAACGATTAGACGCTGCATGTCACCTTTCTTTACAAGCAGCGATCATTAATGAAGAGTCATCTGACCATCCAGCCACCTCAGTTTCTTCTATCAATGAGGATGGGGAGAGCAATTGGGCCCACATTGTTTGCCCCTCCTCAGCTGTATTAGATGACACTAGCAAAAGGTTACCCAGTAAACCAGTGTCTAGATGAACACCTCTGCAAAGGTTGTGGAAATAGTTGCTGATATCCATCCTCAACCTAGAGCCCCCTGCAATAAAAACCCTAAAACACTACTCAACCTGTAAAAAAACAGAGAACGACTAACATCTACAATGGCCTCTCAAAATCTAAGTTGCTCTTTATCTTTGAACTCCTAATCGAAAAGATCCCGAAAGCATTGTTTATGGACTCTTTGAAAGACTTTTGTGACAACGTTCTGGAGAAACTACAAGCTAAGTTGAACTCTGTATGTTCTGATACTTATTTGCATGAAGATAAGGCAATTAAGAAATCCTAGGCTTCCATCCAAAATCAAGACTATAGGCTTCAAGCACATCCCCGTCTTCTGATTCCCTCAGATGTAACCAGGTTGAGCCCACGGCTGTGTCAACTAGGAAGGACACGATCAAGACGTCACTCACAAGGACAAATGGTTTGACATCTGCTTCAGTTGAGGGTACAGTGCCCAAAACTCAGTTCATGGTTAATTAGAAGACAGCTCACGGTGGGATGACCCAGTGTTTTCCACCTCAAAAGGGCTATCAGCCTTTAGATAGGCCCTCGCTGAGTTCAGATCAGCCAATTGCCCCATAGAGTATGCCATACGTTATTATTTTAGATCAAGAACACCCCTTCCCCTAATGTGAAAGAATCCTGACTGGATTTAAAATACAGAGTGATTCACTAGCTCAGGACTAATTCAGGCTGCCTCTGTGACCTTTCTAATGAGATCTTAACAGTAAGAAGATATGCATGGGTTGCATATTCCCTTGAAACCGCTGTTGGTCACTGTGCGGTGGTTAATTCTAGTAACTCTACTTTGGTGAAGAAGGTATTGGACACACTAGGCCACTTGTAAGACACAAGGGGAAGATCAGGTCTTTACCTCTGGGTTTTTATTACAAGCCCTGTCACATCCATCGTCCTGACCAGATGGTCTCTAATAACCTCGCTCCTGACACACAAATTAGGGAATCTAGATTAATTCTATCTGTTCCCTTACAAAACAGTTTCTCTCCAGTAGAAGACCTTCAGGACATATACTGACACCTTAAGAAGCCCATAGCTATACCTTCACTCTGCAACCACCATTTTCAGGGTATCTTTATCCTAACCCTCCATGTATGTCTTTGGATGTAATTCCTGTGCATGAGCGCTTATGTGGGAGATTTTTTTAAAGTAAGCCACATAAAACATGTGTGCTCCCCCGCCCCTTCTCCCATGCCTTGCATCTTGCTCTCTTGCAACATGGCTGGTATTCAGTCGAAATTATCAACTGAGCTCGGGCTTCATTCATCAAGAGTTTTGATATAATGTGTTTATGGGAGACCCTGGCCACAAAGGACGTTCATACTGCAGTAGTTCCATCACAATCTGATTTCGATCAAGCTTACACATATCTTGTGTTCATCTTCTTGCTTCAAAATACTGTTTTTGTCAGGGTTTCCTGTAGATCTGCTTATTATTTTTTAGAACAACACATTTCTCCATAGGCACAAGACCTGCTCACTCACCATATGATAAAATTGAATAGGGGGAGGTACATTAGTACTATTGACTGTAGTTCAGTTTTGAAAACAAACTGTGTGAGTGATCACATCCCCCTGATACTGACACTCAAACATAATTCCTAGAGTTCATACATTAGTAAGGAGTCTCCTCCTATTACATTTTTTGTAAATAGTGGGCTTCATATTAAGTAGGCTTCTGTTGACCCACCACTTTTATGAGGGTCATAGAGTACAAAAATTGTAAGCAACTAAATAATTGTTAAGATATCAGTGCTCCTGCCAACCAGATAATTGAGAAGTTTGCTAGGCAATCTCATTTGGCCTCAGCAGCTTTAACCTTGAAAAGCAAGCCTTGTTCTCTTCCCTTACAGTGGTGGTTTAGCTCAGCAACCTTCTAGGCACATCGGACCTTCAAGGTCAATCCGAGGAATCAAGAGACTGTTAAGTCAGCTAGATCTTTGTATATAGCTACACTTAAGGCCAGGAAAAGGGAACTTAGAGAGTCTTAAAGAATGGGACTTAAAGGATTCCAAACAATTCTGGGAGGTGGTTATTCACCCTTTGTTTTCATCAGGATCCCCATTTAATATTGTGTATGTTCGCCTGGAGTATGGGTCTCTCATGTTTTTTGCAGTCTCTAATTCTAGGAGTGACCTAGACTTAGAAGGAAGATCATGAGTGTTGACATTAGTTGATCAAGAAACTGCTGTAGATTTTAGTTTATCCACTGGAACAGAGGACATTGCCCTGGCGATTAGAAAGAGCAAAAATGGCAAAGTCCCTGACGGTGTTCCTGTGGACTTGTTTGAAGAAAATATAGAACTATGGGCCCCACTTCTCACAAATGTTTTTTGTTCTGCAATAACTGGTCCCCTTTTACCCACGTGGAAGGAAGCAGTTATTGTGTCTATTTTTAAGTAAGGGGATAAACCAAGCCTCGTCTTTTATTACCCAATATCTTTGTTTGCCTCAACTGAGAAGATATTAGGGAGGGTACTCTTGGCGAGACTGGAAGCTTGGGCAGAGACAAATAACATTATCTCAGATCTTCAGTATAGGCTCAGACAGGGCACTGGGGCGACAGAACAATGTCTTAACCTCTTTCTTTTATTATGCTATGTTAATTTACTTTAAAATGTGCAAAAATCACCCCGGGAGAGTTACCTCGGTGCCACACAGCACATAACCAAATATTTGGAATACTTAGGCCAGAAAAGGCAGTGTTTTAAGACATTTTCTAAATTTGAAGTGGTCAGCACATTGACGGATGTGGAATGGGACCTTGTTCCAAAGCAAGGGGGCTAAATAAGAAAAGGATCTACCTCCTGCATGAGATTTACTGATCCGTGGTACTGTCAGTAAGGCTTTATTTATATCATTAGATCTTAAGAGTCTGCCTGAATGGGTGAATTTAGAGGAAAGGTAACTCAGGCCATTTCTATTCAGGGACTTATGGGCCAGACAACAAACCTTAAAAATGATTATTTTACAAATCGGCAACCAGTGAAGCGCATGCAGAAGCAGGGCCAAGGCCTTCATGGCTGGAATAGGTAAATATGTTCATGCTTTGCACATAGCGTTTATGGACTTGTCAAGTGAATTTTATACCGTGAATAGTTCCAAATTGTGAAATATGTTAGATGGCTTTGGGGGCGTAAAACAGTTAGTTACGCTCTTAAGTAGACTTCAATGGGATACCTCAGTAAAGATTCATTATTCCCCCACTGGAGGTCCTACACTTGCCATAAAATGTCACAAGGGTGTCCGTCAAGGCTGCCTTTTAGCCCCATGTTTGTATACAATTTATAGAAATGGCCTTGAGGGGAATTTTCTTCAGAAGAAGCTAGACGCCCCACGGGAGGGAAATCAATATATACCACACTCCTCTATGCTGATGACAAAGGACTATTAGGTAGGACTGCAAATAGCCGTCAGCGGCTGTTAGATTAATTTACAGAATTTAAGAGTTCCCTGGAATTGAAGGTAAATTAATCTAAGTCTTTTGTTTTCATTTGTGGGCCCAGAAGCACTTAATCAAAAAATATATATAAAGAGTTTGCCACTTTTAAAGATTTAGGGTCAGATGTAGGAAACTCCCAAATTGCGACTTGCAATTTGCGAGTCCCTGTGACTCGCAAATTGCAAGTCGCAATTTGGGATGTAGAAAGGTGTCTCAGACACCTTCTGCGAGTCGCTATGGGGTGGCAAAGACCCACCTCATTAATATTAATGAGGTGGGTCGCAATTTGCGACCCCATAGCGACTCAGGGCACTCACGGGATGGAGGCCTGCTGGGAACAGCAGACCTCCATGTCCGTGACTGCTTTTAAATAAAGCAGTTTTTTTTTCAAAGTGCAACCCGTTTTCCTTAAAGGAAAACGAGCTGCGCTTTGAAAAATAAACCGAAACCTTTTGTTTCGGTATTTTTCAGGGCAGGTAGTGGTCCATCGGACCACTACCTGCTCTGAAAAATTATTATTAGGTCCAGTCACAAAGGGGAAGGGGTCCCATGGGGACCCCTTCCCGTTTGCGAGTGGGTTACCATCCACTTCAAGTGGATGGTAACTGCGAGTCCATTTGCGACCGCTTACGCGGTTGCAAATGGAATTGCATACCACTGCGACTCGCAAATAGGAAGGGAACACCCCTTCCTATTTGCGACTCAGAAATGCATTTTGCGAGTCGGTTCCGACTCGCAAAATGCATTTCTACATACCAGATGGGGTTTAGCGACTCGCAAACTGTGTTTTTCGCCATTTGCGAGTCGCTAAACCTTTCCTACATCTAGCCCTAATAGTTTTAACTACTTAGGTATCCCTTTTGATCCCAAACTTAAATGGGCACCTTTGCCGACACTGAGAGCTCTCCAGTTTTCTAGAGCTTTTAAAGGGATTTTCTGATTTGCTGGTACTTTTGGACATACACCTATAAAAGAAATGATGACTTTGCTTAAATCTAAATGTATATCTGTGGTCTCCTACGATGCAGGAGTGTGAGGTTACTGTAATAACGATATGCTTCACAAAATACAAAATAGCTTCATTAGAATATTATTGTTGGTTCCAGCAGGGACAGCCACTTTTTTTTGTCACTCGGAGTTTGGATTGCCTTCTCTTGAAGATCATTTAGGACTTGCCCCCCCTTTTGTTATGGGCTAAGATATGGCAGTTGAGAGTGCATTGCCTTACGAGATGCATCATCTTAGACTGTATGGCCCTTGATAATGTGGCTGAGATTCACTGGCTATCTTACATTAGGAATACTTTATTGACTTTGGAGCTCTGAGCTATATAACAAGCCAGAGTTGATAGATCCAACAACGAAAGCTTGGATTAACCCCTTAGCTGCTGGGCCGTTCCCCCCCCCCCCCCAGTGCTGAGCCCTTTTTTGGCTATTTGGGGTAGTTCGCGCTTAGGCCTTCATAACTTTTTGTCCACATAAGCTATCCACGACAAATTTGCGTCCTTTTTTTCCAACATCCTAGGGATTCTAATGGTACCCAGAGTTTGTGGTTTCCCCTGGATGAGACCAAGAAATTATCCAAAATACAGTGAAAAGTTTGATTTTTCCCAAAAAATTGGGAAAAAAGGGCTGCCAAAGAAGGCTTGTGTTTTTTCCCTGAAAATGGCACCAACAAAGGGTTTCTGGTGCTAAAATCACCATCTTCCCACCTTTCAGGAACGGGCAGACTTGAATCAGAAAGCCACATTTTTCAACACAAATTTGGCATTTTACTGGGACATACCCCATTTTTACTATTTTTGGTGCTTTCAACCTCCTTCCAGTTAGTGACAGGAATGGGTGTGAAACCAATGCTGGATCCCGGACAGCTAAACATTTCTGAAAACTAGACAAAATTCTGAATTCAGCAAGGGGTCATTTGTGTAGATCCTACAAGGTTTTCCTACAGAAAATAACAGCTGAAATAAAAAAATATTGAAATTGAGCTGAAAACAACAGCCATTTTTCTTTATGTTTTACTCTGTAACTTTTTCCTGCGATGTCAGATTTTTTAAAGCAATATACCGTTATGTCTGCTGGACTCTTCTGGTTGTGGGGATATAAAGGGCTTGTAGGTTCATCAAGAACCCTAGGTACCCAGAGCCAATAAATGAGCTGTACCCTGCAGTTGTTTTTCATTCTATACTGGGTATACAGCAATTCATTTGCTGAAATATGAAGAGTGAAAAATAGGTATCAAGAAAACCTGTGCATTTCCAAAATGGGCTCAAGATAAGGTTTTGAGGAGCAGTGGTTATTTGCACATCTCTGAATTCCGGGATGCCCATACTAGCATGTGAATTGCAGGGCATTTATCAAATAGACGTCTTTTTTACACACTCTTATATTTGGAAGGAAAAAATGTAGAGAAAGATAAGGGGCATTAACACTTGTTTTGCTATTCTATGTTCCCTCAAGTCTCCCGATAAAAATGATACCTCACTTGTGTGGGTAGGCCTAGCGCCCGCGACAGGAAATGCCCCAAAACACAACATGGACACATCCCATTTTTTGACAGAAAACAGGGCTGTTTTTTGCAAAGTGCCTACCTGTAGATTTTGGCCTCTAGCTCAGCCGGCACCTAGGGAAACCTACCAACCCTGTGCATTTTTGAAAACTAGAGACCTAGGGGAATTCAAGATGGGGCGACTTGTGGGGCTCTGACCAGGTTCTGTTACCCAGAATCCTTTGCAAACCTCAAAATGTGGCTAAAAAAAACACGTTTTCCTCACATTTCGGAGACAGAAAGTTCTGGAATCTGAGAGGAGCCACAAATTTCCTTCCACCCAGCGTTCCCCCAAGTCTCCCGATAAAAATGATACCTCACTTGTGTGGGTAGGCCTAGCGCCCGCGACAGGAAATGCCCCAAAACACAACATGGACACATCACATTTTTTCATAGAAAACAGTGCCTACCTGTGGATTTTGGCCTCTAGCTCAGCCGGCACCTGGGGAAACCTAGCAAACTGTGCATTTTTGAAAACTAGAAACCCGGGGGAATCCAAGATGGGGTGACTTGTGATGCTCTGACCAGGTTCTGTTTCCCAGAATCCTTTGCAAACATCACAATTTGGCCAAAAAAACACCTTTTCCTCTCATTTTGGTGACAGAAAGTTCTGGAATCTTAGAGGAGCCACAACTTTCCTTCCACCCAGCTTTCCCCCAAGTCTCCCGATAAAAATGGTACCTCACTTGTGTGGGTAGGCCTAGTGCCCGCGACAGGAATAGATCACACAACGGTCAATGTTGGTCCTTACATGAGGCAGCTGTTGACCCTGGGGTGATCCATTCCTGACGCAGGCACTAGGTGTAGGCACTCAAGTGGGGTAGTACTTTTATCAGGACAGGTGAGGAATCACTGGGTGGTAGGAATTTTGTGGATCCCAGCATATTCCTGTAGTTTGTGTGACAGAAATGCGAGAAAAATAGAGTTTTTATTCAACATTTCAGATTTGCAGGGTATTCTGGGTAAGAAAACTTTGGGGAATCCACACAAGTCACACCTCTGTGGACTCCCCCGAATGTCTAGTTTTCAGAAATGTTTGGGTTTAGTGTGTTTCTCTATATGGCCGCCAAACCCAGGACCAAAAAAACAGGTGCCTGCCTTACAAAACCAGTTTGTTTTGCGATAGCTAATTTTGATGTCTCCACAATACGATTTGGGCGGTGGAATTTGGGGCAGAACTAAATTGGGGAGCTCCCAAGCGAGCATTCACCTGCTCTCTGGGTTGGGCTAACCCACTATTACCCAGTTGCACAGACTGCTTGCGAAGGGACAGCAGGACTGTCCTCATCACCTCCCTCATAATGTACTGGAAGAGGAGTTATCGAATGGGACTCCTCCGACTGAAAAATCACTCCCAGAGTCTGCGCCATTGTCCTATCCCTCAGATGCTGTCTCAGTATCTGATGTCACAGTCTCTGATCCTATGTCAGAGCTGTCCTCTATAACCCGAGTGACGGCAGCAGTCATCCATCAAGATGCCATCTCTGCTATTGGCTAAACTGTTGCTCTAAAACACTAGCCTACGTAGACAGTCACAAAATCGATGGTGTGTGTGAGATACGTGCAACAGTAGAGGCCACCTTACCTGCGCTTCTTCCCTCAATCAGCACGTTCTTTCAAGACACTCAAAAAACACCTTGTCACATTCCGTTCGTCACAGTCTTTAGCACCTCCTGCGCCCAGTCCAACAATCATTATTGGTGCTCCCACTCCCTCCTCCTCAGATTCCCTCATTACCACCCAGGAAAAGTGCCCTTCATCTCTCCATAGCCGCCCTCCACCCTGCACATACATTTCATTTGTATTATAGCGCAGGTAATGGCTGACTTTACTAATGTACTCAGCTATTTACATAAAATACAGATTTGCTCTTTGCAGTAGGCATATAAACCTTCTGCGCTTCTTTATGGCACTAAAACTGCCACTAGACAAGTCTGACCCTTTTGTAGCAGAAACATAATCACAATACTTACTTGACTTTTTTATTGCTGCCTAAAAGCTACAGTTGAAAAGCGTCAGTTGAAGTATGTGCATTGCTTTGAAGACGCAAGCTGCAACTGCAAGACAACTGGTGGCAAATCTCTCTCTCTCTCTCTCTCTATATATATATATATCACTTTTATATGTGGGTCTGGTTTTCCTGGGGGCCGATCACAGCACCCAGGGAAACCACATACATATTGACAAAAGTGATAGATATATATAGAGATAGATATATATATATATATATATATATATATATATATATATATATCTCTATATATATCTATCTACATAGATATATCTATAGATAGATCTATATATATATATATATAGATATATCCATGTACATAGATCTATCTACATAGATCTATCTACATGGATATATCTATATATATAGATCTATATATATATATATATATATATAGAGATATATATATATATATATATATATATATATTTTTTAGTTGTTGTATGGTTTCCTTGGGGGCCAAAATGCCCCCCAGGGAAACCCTACAACAACTAAAAAAAATATTGCCCCCACAGGGGGTCGCCCTGCCCACGGGCGACCCCCTGTCCATTTATTGATTTATTTTTTATTTTTTTGAAGAAAAAAAAATTTAGCCCCTGGGGGGGGGGGCATGATCGCGGTCTGGTCGTAAATTCATGTCTTGAGGCGTTTCCTGAATGACAAGAGGTCTTGGGTCTGGCAAAGGTGGAGTGGTAGGGAGTTCCAGGTCTTGTCGGCTAGGTGAGAAAAGGATCTTCCTCTGGCAGTGGTGTGGCGGATGCGGGGGACGGAGGAGAGGCTGGCATAGTGAAGATTGCGGATGGGGGTTTGTAAGGTGAGTCTGTTGTTGAGGTAGGCTGGACCTGTGTTGTAAAGGGCTTTGTGTGCATGGATGAGGAGTTTGAAGGTGATCCTCTGAGACTGGTAGCCAGTGAAGGTCTCTGAGGTGGGGGGAGATCTGGTTGCGGCGTGGGACGTCAAAAATGAGGCAGGCGGATGCGTTCTGGATTCTTTGCAGCTTTGTTTGGAGTTTGGTTGTTGTTCCTGCATATGGGGCATTTCCGTAGTCCAATCGGCTGCTGACCAGGGCGTGGGTGACAGTTTTCCTGGTTTTGACTGGAATCCACTTGAAGATTTTGCGGAGAATGCAGAGTGTGTTGTGGCAGGAAGAGGAGATGGTGTTGACCTGCTGAGTCGTGCTGAGTGTGGGGTCCAAGATGAATCCCAGGTTGCGTTCATGGGTGGTGGGTAAGGGTGCGAATCCTAGGGAGGTGGGCCACCAGGAGTCGTTCCATGCTGAGGGGTTGGTGCCAAAGATGAGGATTTCTGTCTTGTCTGTGTTTAACTTGAGGTGACTTGATTCCATCCAGCTGGCGATGGCGTGAAGTCCGTTGTGGAGGTTGTTCTTTGCTGTTGTAGGGTCTTTCATGAGGGAGAGAGGATGAGCTAAGTGCCGTCTGCGTAGGAAACTATGTTGATGTGGTGGGTTCGTGCGATGTTGGCGAGGGGGGCCATGTACACGTTGAAGAGCGTGGGGCAGAGTGAAGATCCTTGGGGGATGCCACAGATGATTCTGGAGGCTTCTGACAGGACCGGTGGGAGGCGGACTCTCTGGGTTCTGCCTGTGAGAAATGACAAGATCCAATCGAGTTCCTGGTCGCGGATTCCAGCGTTGTGGAGGCGTGTGCGAGAGTGTGATGACATACCGTGTCGAAGGCTGTGGAGAGGTCCAGGAGGATGAGTGCTTCTGTTTCTCCTTCAACGAGCATGGTTCTGATGTCGTCTGTGGCAGCAATGAGTGCAGTCTCGGTGCTGTGGCTTTTGCGGAATCCGGATTGGGAGATGTTGAGTACCTTGCTGTCTTCTAGGAACCGGGATAGTTGGCTGTTCACGATTTGTTCGATGACCTTGGCTGGGAAGGGGAGGAGGGAGATCGGCCGGTAGTTCTTGGGGTCGTTTGGGTCTGCCTTTGGTTTCTTCAGTAGGGCGTTGATTTCTGCATTCTTCCATCTTTCTGGGAGGGTGGCTGACTCAAAGGAGCTGTTGATGGTGTTGCAGAGGTGGGGAGCGATGATGATGTTTGCTTTATTGAAGATATGGTGTGGGCAGGGGTCCGATGGGGATCCGGAGTGGATGGAGGCCATGGTGTTGGCGGTGTCTTCTATGTTGACGGAGATCCAGGTGTGGGGAAAGTGGGTGTTGCTTGGAGTGTTGGGTTCGTTGGTGTTTGTAGTCAGCTGGTGGGTCTGGGGGTTGAAGCTGTTGTGGATTTCTTCTATCTTTCGATGGAAGTGGGTTGCGAGTGAGTTGCAGAACTCCTGTGATGGTGGGGGGCTTGTAGGAGCAGGTCCTGGGAGTGGAGAGCTCTTTGATGATGCCGAAGAGCTCTTTACTGTTGTGAGCGTTGGTGTCAATGCGGTATTTGAAGTGGGTCATTTTGGTGGTGCAGATTAGTTGGTGATGTTTGCGTATGGCATCCTTGAAGGCGATGTGGTTGGAGTTGGCAGGTTCAAGGTGGCAGGTTTTTTCCATTTTGCGACATAGCCCTTTGGATTTCTGTAGGTCTGGGGTGAACCTGCTGGCCTAGATTCTGTGAGGTGTGTTTTTTTTTTTTTGAGCAGTGCGAGGGTGTTGGAGCAGTCTTCTATCCAGTGATGCAGGTTGGTAGTGGCTGTGTTGGGGTCCGGGGTCCCAGGTGGTGGGGCCTGGGCGAGAGTGGAAATCATAGATCCGTTGATATTTTGCTCCAGTTGCATCGGGGGGGTTGTGTGCAGTGGTGGTGAGTGACTGGTTTCTGGTAGGTGAAGTGGATGCAGCTGTGGTCTGTCCAGTTGAGTTCGGTGGTGTGGCTGAAGGAGACGTGGTTGCTAGCGGAGAAAATGGGATCGAGTGTGTGGCCTGAGGAGTGGGTGGGTGAAGTGACGAGTTGCTTGAGGCCGAGGTTGGCAAGGTTGTCGATTAGGTTGGTGGTGTTGATATCATTGTTATTTTCTAGGTGGAAGTTCAGGTCGCTGAGGAGGATGTAGTCCGTTGAGGCGAGGGCTTGGGAGCTGATGGCATCGGCAATGTTGTCGCAGAACTGCGGTCTGGGGTAAGGGGGTCTGTAGACCAGTGTTCCTCTGAGGATGTTGTTGGCGTTGATGTGGATTTTGAAGTGGAGGTGCTCGGCGAATTTGATGGTGTCGTGGGAGTTGGTGGAGACTCTTATGGTGTTTTTGTGGACTATGGCGATTCCTCCTCCTGGTCTGTTGCTGCGGTGTCTTCTGGTGATCTTGCAGTTTTCTGGTATGGCTATGACTATGTCTGGTTTCGCAATGTCCTTGTGACAATTGTTTAACTCAACTCATGCAATGTTCTTTTGCTCATTGTATAAGTCTGTACATATGTATTTTCTTTTTCCAATTTTGCCCGCTATTAACTTTAAATCACATAGGTTGGGGCTTCAATACTTTCAGCAGCTGGACTTTGTTGAAAAATGCAGTGTGGTCATTAATTTTATTAGAGGAGCACTTAGTATAAGGAAGCGGTATCCATTGTAATTGTTCTCTCTCCACATATTCCTTAGGTACTATAATGTTTTTCTTATAGCTTATGATAATCGGAATTTGTACATTTTAATTAATTGCTGTTTTTTTAGGAGTTTAAAAATATATATATATATGTTTCTTGATGTTTTTAGGTTGTGATGAAATTTTTACTGTGATCATTTTGCGATTTTAATTTATGTACTTTTATGGCATTTTTAATGCCAAATAAAGTTTATTTGAGTGCGTGTTAAATATCTGACCAACTGTGTTAGTGACTCGCCTACAGGGCAGTTTGTCCTGCAGTTTGCAGGGCAAAAAATTCTGGCTCTCCTTTTTGCTGAGAATACCCTCTTACAGGTCAAAATAAAGGTGGGACTGCAAAACCTTGGAGAAACTTTAGTCTCTTCTGCTTCGATCATGGCCTTGGAGTTAATGCTTCCATGACTAAGCAGATGACCTACTCAAGGAGGAAAATAGTGAAGGGTATTGTAAAACCAGCCAGTGAAGTACCAGAAAGGGTAGGAGAATTTGATTACTTAGGGATTCACTTGGACGATTCTGGCTCTTGGGCCCCATGGATTACCAAAAGTTTACATGTGATATTTAATCAAGCGGGGGCAGTCCTAAGGCTTGCTTAGAATGCTTCCTGGTTCTCAAGTCTGTCTCCCTGCACTGGAAGTATATAAGATACAAGTACGGGGCGCTGCTCTATACAGGGCTGAATTGTGGGGCCATTGCAACTTGGGCACCAAAGAAAATAACTTTATTAGAACCCTCACTGGGGTCGGGAGGAATACACCCTTGTTTCTATTACAATTGGACCTTGACAGTAATTCTGTAACGGATGTAGCAGCTTTGGTACCACTATTTTATAGGGTTTGTGAAGGGGCCACTGATGAGCTTCGAGACTACAGAGCAGGGTTTAACAATGTTATTAAATCCCAATCCTCCAAGAAGGTCAGATTATATATAAGAAAAAAATAGACGGAACGGGATCTTGCACATTTTTTAAAAGAGCGTTCATCCATACTTGCCAGTGCAGTTCCAGTGGTAAAACAAAGATACTGAAAGTTGCTGCCAAGAACAAATGGTCGAGCTGCAGATATAGGCTCCCTACGTGCTTCTTAATGCATAATTGCGCACCCAAGGCAGAGGAGTTTTTACATTATATACACATATGCATTCTCACCCACTCTTTTTGCTGTTTGGATATGGTATACTACCAATAGCTACATACATACAATGTGAGACTTGTCTATGTCTGGGTACTCACAATGCAAACAAACACTTACTGTTCTTGTGTCCTATGTATACCAATCCTAGGCACAGATGGAGTGTCCCCTTATAACAGTGCTTAATTTTAACAAATTGTATTGATGCACTTAGGATCTTCAAGAGTGATCTGCCACATGTGGTAGTGGTGTCAGTTTCTCCTTGCAGCAAGGACTGTCAAACAACAATTGATAGTAAAGTTACAGTGAATAGATTTTAGAATGAACTGTTTTACCCGTGCTGGCACTGATTCTTTTATTTCTTTTTATCTCATTGTGCCACCCACAAAAGTAGTACTGTAAAATATGTCCAGTCTGACCACTGCAACCGGAGTGTGCAGTTTTAAACTATCAGTTTGATCTGGCCCAATACACCTTTTAGCAGGCCTACACCTTCTTTTATTAATACTTACATCACCCCCTTGGTCGGTTTTAAAAGCCCACAGAATTATTTAAAAGTAGGACATGTATATTTATTGTTTTCCAAGTCCTTGTAGTGAAAAAGCCCCAAAGTCATTTTTGAGTGTGACAAGGCTTACTCTCCTATAGGGAAACACTGGCTTATACTATTACATGTAATAGCTACTAAATATATTTTGGGAATAACTAGAAAAATATTTCAAGGACTCATTTTAATAGTAATTTAAAATCTAGCTAAATGTTCAAGCCCGATTTTATAGTAATATTTTAGAAATTACACTTATAGAAAGTTATCATTTTCCTGCCTAAAACCAACAGGCTTTCCTACCAGTGTGAAGCTGTCACCCTATCTATGAGAGCTTCTCCGTTTGAGATATATTGCTGCCAGACACTGGACAAACAGCTCTGGGTATGTAGCAAGGGTCTCCTCCCTTGACAGGGCAGCCCAGAACTGTGCCTAACCCCTTACTGAGCTTACTGAGCTTCAAAGGATGCAGAGCACTGGGATCTTGATACACAATGTACCACTGTTAGACCTGATAGCCTTGGAGTGGTCACTCCTAACTCTTTTCCTGCCTCCCTCCACTTTTAGGACACTGTTTTTGCTGATTTTAGGACTCTGCACATTTTACCACTGCTAACCAGTGCTAAAGTCCATATGCTCTCTCCCTTAAAACATGTTGGCTTATTTAATCTACTTGTAAGACCCCAGTAAAGTGCACTACATGTGCCCAGTGCCAGTAGATTAAACACTACTAGTGGGCCTGCAGCATTGATTGTGCCACCCACATAAGTAGCCTCTTAACCATGCCTCAGGCCTGCCATTGCAAGGCCTGTGTGTGCAGGTTCACTGCCACCTCGACTTGGCATTTAAAAGTACTTGCCAAACCTTAAACTCCCCTTTTTCTACATATAAGTCACCCTTCAGGTATGCCCTAGGTAACCTATAGGGCAGGGTGTTTTGTAGATAAAACGCAAGGCATGTACATGTGCATTTTTTTGATAAATGTTTTTTTCTGATGTGCAAGATGCATGTCCTGGTAGTGCAGAACTCCTAAATTCATTTTACCTTACTGTGAGGGCTGCTCCTTTCATAGGCTAACATTAGGGCTACCCTCATATACTGTTTGAGTGGTAGATTCTGCTCTGAAAGGAGTAACAAGGTCATATTTAGTATGGCCAGAATGGTAATACAAAATCCAGTTGGATTTAATATTATTATTTTAGAAATGGCACTATTAGAAAGTGAGAATCTTTCTGCACTGAAATCCTTCTGTGCCTTCCAATCCACGTCTGGCTGGGTTCAGTTGAAAGCTCCCTTGTGCCTTCACTCAGACACACCCCAAACACAGGATGCTCAGCCTCACTTGCATACATCTGCATTTTGAATGGCTCTTCCTGGGCTGGGAGGGTGGAGGGCCTGTCACTTACATGTCAAAGGACAAAAGCCTGCCCTCACGCAAAGGACTGCCACACCCCCTACTGGGACCATGGCAGACAGGATTGAACTGAAAGGGGACCTTGTGTACTTCTAAGCCACTCTTTGAAGTCTCCCCCACTTCAAAGGCACATGGGGGTATTTAAACAGGGCCTCTGCCCCTACCAACTCTGACACTTCCTGGAGAACAGAACCCAAACCAGAACCTGCATCCTGCCAAGAAGAACTACCTGGCTGCCCAAAGGACTCATCTGTCTGCTTTCTGTGAAGGACTGTTGTCTTGCTGTTGCTCTGCTGCCTTGCTGCTCTCTGGCTGTGGTGAGAAGTGCGCTCCAAGGGCTTGGATAGAGCTTGCCTCCTGTTCCCTGAAGTCTCAGGACAAAAAGACTTCATCTCTACAAGAAAAACTCATTGTGTGGTGAAAATCGACACACAGCCTGCCAGAAATGGCACAAAGCCTGCATCACAGTGAAAAATTCGCCACACGCTGAACCGGAAAGACCCAGCCCGAATTCGCAACAAGGAGATCGATGCAGCGCCAGCGTAGTGACCAGAAATTCGACGCACAGCCCACTGGATAGATGCACAGCCGAGTCGGAACAATGCAGCCCGACATCCAGAAAGCAATTGACGCAGCGCCTGCCGTGCAGTAGGAATTTCCACGCAATACCCACCAGATCGACGCAGCCCCTGTGACTTCATCCTGTCAGCACTGGAAATCCACGCATCCTCCCCGGGGCGTCCAAAAACCCTGCAACCGAAGAGGATCCACGACCGAGCTCCAGAAATCGATGGACAGCCATCCCTGCGTGAAAACTAAACAACGCATCGCCATGTGTGGCCCAAGAAATCGACGCACACTTCCACGCTTTCCACGCATCTCCTCGTCTGCGGTTCTTTGCGGAGATTTGGAACGCAAACCAGGTACTTTGTGCTTGAAAAGGACATTTATTGCTTTTAAAAGACTAAAGACACTTTATATCACTTTTACAGTGATATCTCAACATATACTTATTGCATTTTAATCGTTTTCACCTGCATTTTATCAGATAAATATTATATATTTTTTTCTAAACACTGTGTGGTGTATTTTTGTAGTGCTATACTGTGTTGTTGCATGATTTATTGCACAAATACTTTACGCATTGCCTTCTAAGTTAAGCCTGACTGCTCAGTGCCAAGCTACCAGAGGGTGGGCACAGGATAATTTGGATTGTGTGTGACATACCCTGACTAGAGTGAGGGTCCTTGCTTGGACAGGGGTTAGCCTGACCACCAACCAAAGACACTATTTCTAACAACCACGTTTGTGCACAACAGACAGAGAAGAGTCGAAAGGCCCCCGAGCCAATCACCACTCAGAAATTATCACTCTGTATCACAGTTTCACAACATGAACTGTTAAACCATACGGTGCTATACTTACAGTAACAGTGAAGACTGCTGCTTTGACAATTTCTCTACATGTTTTATGCATTCTTCTGTTGGAACAGTGTTAATTTTCTGTTCAAATTTTGGTTTTATGAAAGTCTGTTCCGCATCTGGAAAACTGATCTGCAGTAAAAATAATATGCATGTAATTGTGATTCATGTGCTCAGTACAACAATTTTGTGCTTAAAAATAGGCATTCTTCTTCCACCAATCTGTTTTAACCGCAAAAAAAAAAAAAAGGAAATAATAGCTTCAATGTGCTGTGAGTGTATCATTATGCTTTTGAGTTATAACAGTACTGCTTGATTAACTTATTAAACAACAACCACTGGCAAACTCTCATGCTTTAGAGTCAATCTTTTCTCAACCACAATGCCTCTCTAGAGAAAGGCCTGCCTTATGCAAATCAGTACCAACCCTGCTCGTCATGGATATCAAAGGCAAAACACCTCCCTAGCTGAGATATTGGTCAAAATCAAATCATATATATTAAAAGTTGTGAACAAAATATTGCATATTAGATATGATACATCATCACCATGAAATCACAGCACAGAATATTTTCCAGAAATAGATAAAAACTAAATTTTCATAATAAATCGGATAAATCGAAAACAAGTGTACAATCAAAATGTCATTATTTAAATACATGTTCAAAATAATAGATTCTCAACTATCCCCCAAAAACACACATTCATCCATCCTACCACCAACAAAAACAAAAACATGGGGTTTGAGCAGCCAATAAATATGAGATAGTGTATAGTCTATGATCAATCCTATGGCACTGTAACCGAAAAGTTAATCTCCCTTCTAAAATACATCAACATTTGTTTTGGTGGTTCTGATTATCTTGGTACCATCTTCCTTAGGACTGAACAACCAACAAGCACACTAAACCATGTGCAAGTGAGTCTATCTCTAACAATATAAAATGTAAAACTATAAATATCAAATAATCTGAAAAATTTATATTTATCAATCCACAATGTTGCACCTGTAGGAGTAAATCTTAATAGATGACCTGGCAGGGACACTGCAATATGCTCAAATCCAAGAAGAATAACCCACATCTAGTAAATACTTAGATAGAACACAAATAGGTGCTCAGAAACAAGAGAGGATAGTCAATAAACCAATCAAGCCCAACCCTGGGTCCCATGCTCGCTGTGGTTGAAACCGGTCTGAGTGGCTGATGTTCTTCTCCGGATGGGGACTAACCTGACACCACAGAATGTAATGTTTACATGAGGAGCAAGTTCAGTACTGATTTGCACAAGGCGGGCCTCGGTCAAAAGTGGCATGGTGAGCAAAAAACAGACTGGAATGTGGCCTCAGCAATCATGATTAGTTGAGATTTATTGAAACATTCCACCCATCACATTTTGTTTGCAGAAGTTGAAGACTCAAGAATGATATGTGGGCCCAGACACTGGCTCAGTGTTTACTGTGCTATTGGACTCTAGCTGCACCCTACTGAAGAGGCCCTAAATACGCTGAAAATGGCAATATTGATTTGCATTGGGTGTGTCTCTGTTTAGAGTAATAATGAGTGAGAAGTGATGGACTGGAATTTGCCTCAAGCTATTTCATTAAGTGACAATGGACACCAGCCGTGGAACCTCCATCCAAATAAGCACTCTAGCTTGAACACAGATATAACTCTATGCATTTAATTGTTGCCAAGTCTAGCAGACTATCGCTGTGTGCAAAGCTCTAGCCACGCTAAACAACTGATTGTGGATGATTCACTTCAACAATTATTTAGTCACCCATGAAATAGATAACACTGTTAAGAGGTCAATATTACTTCATTAGGCAATTGAAGCAATATTTAAATTGTCCTTCAGTTAGCCCAGTACAGGAGATGACTCAAATTGGTTTGTATTTTTTGTAGATGTAGATGCTTATGTCAATCTCCACAAAATCTTGACTGCAAACAACTCATCCTTAGGAAAGCACAAGAAAAGGAAGGAGAACAAATAGAAAGTTTCTATGTACACCTGTGCAAGCTAACCAGCACTTGCCAGACAGTGATCCTGCCAAGAGCACAACAAATAGATGGGTGTGGCTTATTTGCGCAACGCAGACTCATACTCAGGGAACCAAAAGCGATGCTAGATGCCATTCTCTTACTCGGTAGATCACAAGAGTAATCAAGTGCATGAGCAGAGAAAATGAGGTGCGTACTCATGCAAGATAGAAGTGGGTGTCATTCGCATCATTTTCTGTACCATAATTGGCATAATTGCAACAAAAATAAGCAAGAATATATGGAAATACACGTAGGGCGTAATCCAGTATGTAACACTATTTTCAAAATGCAATCCAAAATGCACCAGAGGATGCATGTTTATGCTCACAAAATATAGCTAAATGCAACAGAACATGAATAGCAGCAGAAGGCCATGCTCTATGCTTGTGCTCTTGTGGTAGACATTTTTGCCTCCAATTACTTTGGATGAAAAAGTTCTGAGCTACTGTCATACAAAGTTTCAATTCTATTATGGATCCAGAGGCGAAGATAATGCTGTGTCTTCTTTATTTTTCTCAGTCTTTGCTGCTATAAGAGAAGTGCTCCTGTTCCTGTTGTGACGGACTGTTTTATCATTTTTCATTATTATTCCTGGCAGGTTCCTCTTATGTAGGCTTTGGTTCTGTGTCTTAAGGAGGCATAACACCACTGAAACCCGCCTGAACATTCAAAGTCATACATAAGAATGTGAAAGCTGAATTATTTATTATTGATTTTCATTTGTTGGGTTAAGAAATTGCATACAATTTGACTAATATAGAAAATAATGTGCGACTTAGAAAATGTGCCTACTTGAGTGGCTGTCATTTAATACGTATTGCTTTATTAAATATATAATAATTTTAGTTCAAGTGCAGGAGTAAAGAAAAGTGTATTAGTATGTCATATTAATGATTTTACATTATGTATTTAAATTTAGTAATTATAGGCTGTAAGTTAGCGAGGTTTGGGCCTAGTCTCATATTCAATCAATCAATCAATCATTCGCATTTATAAAGCGCGCTACTCACCCATAAAGGGTCTCAAGGCGCTGGAGGGGGGGGGGGGGTCAGTGCTCGAAGAGCCAGGTCTTGAGCTGCCTTCTGAAGGAGAGGTGATCAGGTATGGTGCGAAGGTGGCTGGGCAGAGAGTTCCAGGTCTTCGCTGCCAGGAAAGAGAAGGATCTTCCTCCGGTGGTGGCTTTGCGGATGCGGGGTATGGCTGCCAGGGCCTGTCCGGTAGAGCGTAGGGTGCGCGGAGGAGTGTAGAAGGAGACGCGGTTGTTGATGAGTTTGGGTCCGAGGTTGTGAAGGGCTTTGTGTGCGTGGGTGAGGAGTCTGAAGGTGATTCTTTTGTTGACAGGGAGCCAATGGAGTCTCTTCAGGTGTGCGGAGATGTAGTGGTGGCGGGGTATGTCCAGGATGAGTCGTGCAGCAGCGTTCTGGATCCGTTGAAGTTTCCTCTGCAGCTTGGAGGTGATGCCGGCGTACAGAGTGTTCCCGTAGTCCAAGCGGCTGGTGACGAGGGCGTGGGTGACGGTCTTCCTGGTGTCGGTGGGGATCCAGCGGAAGATTTTGCGGAGCATGCGGAGGGTGTTGAAGCATGCCGAGGTCACAGAGTTGACCTGTCTGGTCATGGAGAGGGATGAGTCCAGGATGAAGCCGAGGTTGCGTGCGTGGTCGGTGGGTTGGGGAGTGCTGCCAAGAGCGGGGGGCCACCAGGAGTCGTCCCATGCGGTGGGAGTGGCGCCGAGGATGAGGACTTCCGTCTTATCTGTGTTCAGTTTCAGCCGGCTGTCTGTCATCCAGTTCGCTACTTCCTTCATGCCGTCATGTAGTCTGGTCCTTGCTGAGGTGGGGTCGTTGGTGAGGGATAAGATGAGCTGGGTGTTGTCGGCGTAGGATATGAGGTCGAGTCCGTGTTTGCGTGCGATGTTCGCCAGGGGGGGCATGTAGACGTTGAAGAGAGTGGGGCTGAGGGAGGATCCTTGGGGTACGCCGCAGATGATCTCCATGGCTGTGGATCTGAAGGGGGGCAGGCGGACTCTCTGCGTCCTTCCGGAGAGGAAGGAGACGATCCATTCCTTGTCTCTGATGCCGGCGTTGCTGAGGCGGCATATCAGGGTGCGGTGGCAGACCGTGTCGAAGGCTGCAGAGAGGTCCAGGAGTATGAGGGCCACGGTTTCTCCCTTGTCGGTCAGGGCTCGGATGTCGTCCGTGGCTGCGATGAGGGCGGTTTCGGTGCTGTGGTTGGCCCTGAAACCGAACTGTGTGGGGTCGAGGGAGTCGTTGGTTTCCAGGGCGGTGGTGAGTTGAGCGTTGACGATTTTCTCAATCACTTTGGCGGGGAACGGTAGGAGAGAGATGGGCCGGAAGTTTTTGAGTTCGGTGGGGTCGGCTGTGGGTTTCTTTAAGAGGGCGTTGAGCTCTGCGTGTTTCCAGCTTTCCGGGAAGGTGGCGGTGGTGAGGGAGGCGTTGATGACGTCTCGGAGGTGTGGTGCAATGATGTTGTCGGCCTTGTTGAAGATGTGGTGCGGGCAGGGGTCCGATGGGGATCCGGAGTGGATCGAGTTCATGACACGGGTGCAATGTTTAATAAAATCGTGGGAATATGTCCAGAAAAATCAATGTTTTTGCTGTTCACACTGTGTTAACCAAATGTTTAATAGATGTCTTTAACTTTCTCATGAGAGCTGCCTGTTAGAATGTCTTGCATTAGAAGTTGCTACTTTGTAAAGTTTGATGCGTGAACCAACAATGGATGCACTGACTGGAGTATGGATTGCTACAAAGTTACCTGACGAATGGGAACAGGAGAAGAGGAGCCAATCATCGACGTGCGAAAGACAGTTTAGTTATATCTTAGATTTGGGTTTTTATTTGGACAAATTATAGACATACGATTTTCTGACCAATGGCAACTTGGGATTTTTTTTTTTTTAACTTAGCTCGATGGCACAGAGGAGAGACATGCTCATTCCATTCTTATTTTCCCCATAGTGGTTCTGTTTGAGGAGATGAACAGTTCCTGATGATTTATTTCTATCTTTGACTTTATTGCTTACGTTTTCTAGTGCTGAATGCTGATCCCTTAGGTATTGTGCTTAAATGTTTCAGATAGTTTAGAGTCCCCCGAGTCTGAACCATTCCCTTTCACTGCCTGTTACTGAAGCTGACCAGACAGATGTCCAACTGGCAAAGATAATCGCAGCTTGCTGATACCTATGAGGAGAGGTCTAAGAAAATGCTGTACTTGTTGTGGGTTATTCTTTTGTTTCTACGTACCAACCGCTATCTAGAGTCATAGTTCGATGTTTTTCTAAATTAACTTCAACTAAAATTGTTTTGCATGAAGCCCAAACATGTTATTTTAATCAGAAGGTTGGTCAGGGAGAGACAGAAAATGTTAACCATGTGTTAAATACAAAGAATTTATGTTATTCACCTGCTGAATCTAGATGTATGTTATTTCTATTGTGCAGTTATTCTTGCTTTTAATTTGTCCCGTGACTCTAGAATGCTTAACTGTTAATGCTTTAGTCAAATTGAGATTCTTTAGAAGATTTGGACAGCCAGAGTTTTTCGTGTATGTTTACCATTTGGTTTTGAGATTAATTTACCTGACATTAGCATTGTTAATAAAAGGAAAAAAACACTCTAACTTTTACCTAAAGGTGTGGTTATTCATGGCCTAATGGGTCATGGTGCATGAAGATTATTGAGTCCAGAGATTTATTTGATGATGTTTATTGGATATGATGTCGTACTTGCATTGAATTAAGGACTTATGGTGGAATCACTCTAAACGTAGCGAAAAGGTATATCGACCCTCTAATGCATCCCCACATAAATTAAATGACAGAAGACTATGTAAGGACTGACGCGCTAACAAGAACAAATAAATGCATTCTAGAAGAAGGTGCAGGAACCCTGCTGAGTAGTGCCACGGTGGAGCACCTAGGACTCTTCCTCTCTGTATGAAGAGTTAATATGTAGGGCACTGAAAAGTTGTTGAGGTAATATGAACATTTGTTGCAAATTCTTGTCTGCCTGAAAAGAAATTAAATTCAGCTACATATTGATCTAACAATAAAACAAATTCCCTTCCATCAAAGGCATCCAAGTAGAAGAGGAGCAGTGCATATATCTATATAGTGACATGCGCCCCACTCTTCAGGCTATTAAACAAAGTGTTATATCACCTCAACATAGATTATAGTCAATGAGACTTAAGTAGGGCCCGTTGGCTTTCTAAACTCAACCTAAATGCAAGATGTTAGCGGCCAGTGCTGGATGAAGACCATTATTGCATTAAACTATATCAACCTATGCAGAATTACAACAGTATGAAGTACTCAGTTTTGACATTTCATTGACTGCCAGAATGAGAATCGTTTCATGCTGGGTCGACTAGCCGGAGAAATTAATTGCAGTTATGACATACTCATCGAAGTACAAATATTGAATGATTATAACCATCTGCTTTCCATGTTACAATGCATCCAAGACTACTATCTAATATACCACAAAGGTAAGTGTGAGCTCCTCAAAGGCAAGGTACATGTCTTGGGATATGTGTTTTTGAAATGAGGTTCAGCATAAGCTCAAGCAAGGGGTATTATGAATGTTCAGTCAGCCTTGTCTAACAAGCTTCCACGCAGTAGTTCTGCATTGTGGGCTTTTTCACCCCAGGATTTGGTACCATTGCCAAACCTCTCAGAAGGCTCATTAAAACATTTTTCAAGTGGGAGCAGAGAGCACAACATGACTGTTTTTTTTTAAAAGGACAAACCATACCATGTCTAAAGAAGCAGCAATGAAGTACTTTGAACCAAAAAAGAAGAATGAACCTATAGTCCATACTAATACGCTGCCAGGAATTTGAGCAGTCCTCCCCTGAGAAGAAAACATATAACAATTGGTTTGCCATGACATTGGCAAGCTGAATCCTGACTGATAAAGAAGAAAAGTACTCAAATATAAAACAGGAGGTGATGGTATTCCAAAGGGGATGCACACTTCCATATCTTAATGTATTGATATGAGTTCAGAAGTGTGATGGATAACAAGCCCATTATTATCCTGTTATTCTGATCCCCTGCTGTTAGATCTGACAGCCTTTGGGTGGGCATCCCCCAACCTTTTGCCTGCCTATCTCTATTTTTCTGATCTTGTTTTTACTGGTTTAGGACTTTGCACACTTTACCACTTCTGACCAGTTCTAAAGTGCAAGTGCTCTCTCTCTTAAACATGATAACATTGTCTCCTACCCAATTGGCATATTAATTTACTTATAGGTCTCTAATAAAGAACACTATATGTGCCCATGGCCTATAAAATAAATGCTTCTAGTGAGCCTGCAGCACCCACATAAGTAGCCCCATAACCATGTCTCAGTCCTGCCATTGCAAGGCCCGGGTGTGCAGTTTTACTGCTACCTCGGCTTGGTATTTTAAAACCCCTTGCCAAGCCTTAAAATCCCACTTTACTAGTCACCCCAAAGGTAGGCCCTTAGTGACCCACAGAGCAGGGTGCAGTGTATTTAAAAGTCAGGACATATACTTGTAAGTTTTACATGTCCTAGTAGTGAAAATCTCAAAGTCATTTTCACTATTGTGAAGCCTGCTTCTCGCACAGGCCAGCATTGGTAATTCCTTAAAATACTTTAAAACTGTAATTCCTGATCTAAAAGGAGTAGCTACATTATGTTTCATATCTTTTTCCAACTGTAATAATAAATCCTCTTCACTGGTAAAGTCAGATTTAACATTACTGTTTTGCAATCCATCCAGACAGCCATAAAACAGGACATTCAACTGCATCACCATTCATCTGCATACTTATGGGCCTTCCTGGGCAGGGAGGGTGGAGGGGCTACACTTACAACTCAAGGGGTAGTGGCTTGACCCCACACAAAGGGCTGATTACACTCACATATCTCCTGGCAGATAGGACTAGGCTGAAAGGGTAACTTGTACACTTCAAAACAACTCTTCTTATGTCTTCCCTACTTTAAAGGCACATTTGGTATAAGTACTGGGGCTCTGAACCCATTGAATCAGACACTTTTGGACCTGGAGCAGAACCTCTGTCAGAAGGACTCCTGTGCTTCTCAAAGTAATGCTTTCATGGAACGACTGCTCTTCCTCTTGTGGTACTGATGCCTGCTGCTCTCTGACCCCTTTGGAAGGACTCTGCCTTCCCACCAGAGTGATTGCCAAGGACTTGCAGCCTATCCCCCTGTAGTCTCAGGGACATCAAAGACTGCCCACAACTCTCCTGGTTCTGCAGGACTCTGCCTTGTGCAAGTCTTACCCTTACCTTAGGTACCCCCTCCAAGCTCTGGGCCTCAGATGTGGGTTCTGCAGCTGAGATCTACATAAATCAACGCATTTCCCCAAGTGCGGAGGAAAAATCTGCAGATTGAATTTCCAAGCACCATGCAGTGGCTGCCCAATGACAGCATAGTTAAAGCCTCTGCAACTCGTCGATGATCTACGCTGGCTGATGACGATGCACCTCCCTTACTTTAATGGAGCCTGCAATGACCAGACTGCATGGAATATATTGATACATTGTGCCCTCAGCATCATTGGATTGCTCCACCAAAGGTATTGTTTCAGCGGGCTCTGCATGGGATTTGTAGCTAGCCTACACTCCATTAAGGTAGGCCTGGATTTTGGATTCACACTTGTCTCTCGTGACCTCAAGTAACCTATTGACCGCTGGTGACTTCATAGCAATGTTTTTACATTTAATCTTTACAAATTCATATCTCAACTTCCAATTATTGATTTTTTGTCGTTTTAGTCTTGTTTTACTCAGAAAAATATTTTCTATTTTCCTACTCAGGTGTGGAGTCTTTTTGTTGTGTTTTCACTGTGTTACCATATGTGTTATTGCACTAATACTTTACAAATTGCCTTCTAAGTTATGCCTGCCTGCTCTGTGCCAAACTACCAGAGGGTGAGCACAGAATAATTGATGTTGTGTTGTGACTTACCTTGATACAAATTGTAGTCGCTACTTGGAAAGGGTGCAAACCTCTGCCAACTAGAGACCCAATTTCTAACACCCACCCACCACAGAGAATCAAGAAGGTACTACAATTGTAAAAATATAAAATAGAACTCATCTATCGACTCGGAATCAAGAATCTAGAAGACTATCTATTGAGGCATCCACTGACAAGTATAGAGGAGGAAAACTACCTCTTCTTATCCAAGTAAAACATGTAAGTTTCATACCATAGGGCTCTGATTACAGATGAGATTTAAGCAGCCATACAGAAGAATGAATGAATGCAAAGGGCATCCTTGGCTATCCAGAACAAGACACAGAAAACTCTAACTCAGAGGCACATCTGGCCAGTTCACATGGCCCACACTCTGGAGAGCCCACCATGAATTGAGTGTAACAGAGGCAGAGTTAACACTGCAAGGAATTAGGATTGTAGTTCCAGAGACAATGAAAAGCAAAATACTTTAGCTAATCTATCAAGGGATTACGAAAACAAACATATCAAGTAATGAACTAGATGACAGACAACACTAGCAATGGCGGCCATCTGATCAGGCAAACAAAAGTGGAGTCAAGACCTCCACTATCATCATTGAAAATTAGTATTGAAGACAAAGTCAAGTGTCATTGCAGACCTCTGTCCTCTACCAGATGGACTACAGATACTGATGGTAATTACTACCTGAAATACCCTTCAGAAAAATTGTACACCCACAACATTTGAGCGTGTGAAACCTAATATGGAACAAATAAAAGTAGTCTATGGCACTGCCTGATGCAATCGAAACAGAAAATGGTCCTCCTTTTGAAGGTAAAGAGTTCCACAGATAACCAGAGTGTCTTGAGGAACGCCATCAGAAAACAGCTCCTCATTGACACCAAGCCAAAGTGTAAGTGGAGTGGTTCATGCAAACACTGAAAAAACTATATGGAGTTGTGAACAACAAATTCAGGACTATAAGTGGACTACCTACTCACCCAGGGGCACACCCTCAACTGGATCTGCTCCTTCCTCATTGGAAGATCCCAAACCATCAATGTACCCGTCCATACCTCTGAAGCACAATAGCTCATCTGCAGAGTCCCACAGGGCTCCTTACTCAGCTTTTCACTCAGCCAAACGCTGTTCAACATCTACATTACTATACTGGTTGATGTCACAAGGACTCACAAAATAAACATCATCACACATGCCAACGGCATAAAATCGATACTGTCCCTCTTACACAAAACACCCAACTATAGGATGTATGATCCAAAAGGACATGCATGATCGAAGTGGCTCTCTGGATGAAATCCAACTGCCTCAAACTGAACTCAACAAGAACAAAAGGGTGATCTTCAGAAAAGACATCTCGCCAAGGAACTCCACCTGGCGGCCCACAGACCTTCGACCCCCCCATGCTTTTCTCATGAGCATGAAACCTCAACAACATCATAGACAACAAACTGGATGTGGCTGCCGAAATCAATATTGTGGCTTCATGCGGCTTCAGCACCCTAAGGATACTGAACAAAATCCTTAAGTGACTACTGGACAACATCAGGAAAAGGATCATACAAGTCCTCATCACCAGCAAACTAGACTATGGAAACATCCTATATGCTGGGATAACCAAACAGCACACTCTCCAAACACAGCAGCCAGACTTGTCCACAGCCTCCCATATCAAACCCAAATTAGACCACACCCTAGGGAACCCAACTGGCTCCCAATAGACAAGCATGCACACCTCAAATTCCTCACACACACCTACAAAGCACTCCACAGCTCTGACCCTGTGGTACCTGAACAGCCTCATTCATTTGCAACATCCTTCGGCTCTGCTGGTCTCTCACCAGAACGCACCCATGCATCATGCATACTTAAAAGCAGAGCAGGGGGGTGCATCTTTTCATACCTGGCTCTTAAAACCTAGAAGAACCTCCCACAACACATCAGCACCTCCCACTCTCTTCTTCACTTTCACTAGAAGCTGATGTAAGGAAAGGCCTCCTTGGCAGGGAAACACCCAGAACAACGACTCCTTAACCACAAAGTCATGGAAAACAAAAGCAAAACAACGGTTTCATTTTCCATGACTTCCTGGTTTTCGTGCCTTAACCACGCATGTGTGAACCACGTACATGCTTGATTAAGGCACAGAAGAAGGGAGTCGACGCAGTAAAGGAGGAGATAAGTTGGGCTGGGACTGGGGCTGTGTTTGTGGGGGTAGGGTGGGGGGTTCGGGTGATTAGGGTTTGGGGAGGGGGTGTCATGGTTTAGGTCTTAGGGGTGGGTTGGGGGTTAGGGTGCTTTAGGTTTTAGGGGCAGGGGTGGGGAGTTGGGGTATTTTAGTTTTTGGGGGTGGGGTGGGGGCTTGAGGTGATTAGGGATTGGGGGTCAGAGTTTAGGTTTTAGGCGTGGGTTGGGGTTGGGGTGCTTTAGGTTTCAGGGGAGGGGGTAGGGGGTGTGGTAATTTTGGAGTTGGGGTGGTTGTGGGGGTAGGGAGATCACGGTAATTTTTAGGGGTGAGGGGCTAGGAGGGAAGCATGCTGGAACCGTGCATGCTGATCACTAATGCCTTCACCAGGAATGCTGTTACAATTAAAAATCGTTTTAAAGGCATTCGTGGTAAAGGCATTATTGATACCAACAAGTTTGTTGTTCTGAACTCGTTGTTGAGCCATGGGTGCTTGAAGCACTCGGGGTTTCGCGATATAACCCCTTGGCATGATTACCCCCTGACTTTTTGCCTTTTGCTGATGGCAGTTATGATTGAAAGTGTGCTGGGACCCTGCTAACCAGGCCCCAGCACCAGTGTTCTTTCCCTAAACTGTACCTTTGCTTCCACAATTAGCACAGCCCTGGCATTCAGAAACGTCCCTTGTAAACAGTACCCCTGGTACCAAGGGTCCTGATGCCAGGGAAGGTCTCTAAGGGCTGCAGCATGTCTTATGCCACCCTGGGGACCCCTCACTCAGCACATGCACACTACCTCACAGCTTGTGTGTGCCGGTGGGGAGAAAATGACTACGTTGACATGGCACTCCCCTCAGAGTGCCATGCCAACCTCACACTGCCTGTGGCATAGGTAAGCCACCCCTCTAGCAGGCCTTACATCCCTAAGGCAGGGTGCACTATACCACAGGTGAGGGCACAAGTGCATGAGCACTATGTCCCTACAGTGTCTAAGCAAAACCTTAGACATTGTAAGTGCAGGGTAGCCATAAGAGTGTATGGTCTGGGAGTTTGTCAAACGCGAACTCCACAGTTCCATAATGGCTACAATGAAATCTGAGAAGTTTGGTATCAAACTTGTCAGCACAATAAATGCACACTGATGCCAGTGTGGGATTTATTGTAACATCCACCCAGAGGGCATCTTAGAGATGCCCCCTGAATACCAGTCTGACTCCTAGTGCTAGGCTGACCAGTTTCTGCCAGCCTGCCACAACCAGACGAGTTGCTGGTCACATGGGGAGAGTGCCTTTGTCACTCTGTGGCCAGGAACAAAGCCTGTACTGGGTGGAGGTGCTTCTCACCTCCCCCTGCAGGAACGTTAACACCTGGTGGTGAGCCTCAAAGGCTCATGCCTTTTGTTACAGCACCCCAGGGCATCCCAGCTAGTGGAGATGTCCACCCCTCTGGCCACTGCCCCCACTTTTGGTGGCAAGGCTGGAGGAGATAATGAGAAAAACAAGGAGGAGTCACCCACCAGTCAGGACAACCCTACAGTGTCCTGAGCAGAGGTGACCCCTGCCTTTAGAAATCCTCCATCTTGAGTTTGGAGGATTCCCCCAATAGGATTAGGGATGTGCCCCCCTCCTCTCAGGGAGGAGGCTCAGAGAGGGTGTAGCCACCCTCCAGGAGGACAGTTGCCATTGGCTACTGCCCCCAGACCTAAACACAACCCTAACTTTAGTATTTAGGGGCACCCCAGAACCCAGGAAATCAGATTCCTGCAACCTGAAATAAGAAGAAGGAGTGCTGACCTGAAAGCCCTGCAGTGACAACGGAGACGACAACTGCTTTGGCCCCAGCCCTACCGGCCTGTCTCCTGACTCGAAGAAAACTGCAACAGCCACGCAATCCGACAGGGACCAGCAAGCCTCAGAGGAGTGTCCCGAACCAAAGGACCAAGAAACTCCCGTGAACAGCGGCTCTGTTCAAATTCAGCAACAACTTACTTGCAACTTTTAAAGACCTCACTCTTCCCGGCGGAAGCTCGAGACTTCACCCTCTGCACCCGACACCCCCGGCTCGAGCTCCAGAGAACCAACACTACAGGGAGGACACCCAGGTGACTGAGACCTCGTGAGTAACCCGAGACGACCCCCCTGGACTCCTACAGCAACGCATGCAGAGAGAATCCAGAGGCTCCCCCTGACTGCGACTGCCTGTAACAAGGAACCCGACGCCTGGACCAAGCACTGAACCCGCAGCCCTCAGGACTAGAAGGAACCCAACCTCAGTGTAGGAGTGACCCTCAGGTGACTCTCTGCCTAGCCCAGTCAGTGGCTGGCCTGTGAAGCCCCCCTGTGCCCTGTCTGCACCGCTAGAGTGATCCATGGGTCCCTCCATTGATTCGAATACAAAACCAGACACCTGATTTGCACACTGCACCCGGCCGCCCGGTGTGTTTTGTGTGCCTACTTGTGTCCCCCCCAGTGCTCTCCAAAACCACCCTGGTCTGCCCTCTGAGGACGGGGGTACTTACTTGCTGGTAGTCTGGAACCAGAGCACCCCTGTTCTTCATAGGCACCTATGTGTTTTGGGCTCCTCTTTGACCTCTGCACCTGACCGGACCTGTGCTGCAGGTGTGGTAACTTAGGGGTTGCCTTGAACCCCCAACGGTGGGCTGCCTATGCCCAGGAACTTGAACTTGTAAGTGCTTTACTTAGCTGACAAACTAACCATTACTTACCTCGTCCAGGAACTGTTGATTTTTGCACTGTGTCTACTTTTAAAATAGCCTATTGTCATTTTAACTAAAACTGTGTATGTTATTGCTCTAATTCAAAGTTACTAACTTACCTGTGTGGAATACCTTGCATTTTATGTACTTACTTCAAATCTTGAACTTGTGGTTATAAAAATAAATTAAGATAAGATATTTTTCTATATAAAAACTATCGGCCTGGAGTTAAGTCTTTGAGTGTGTATTCCTCATGTATTGCCTGGGTGTGTACAACTAATGCTTAACACTACCCTCTGATAAACCTACTGCTCGACCACACTACCACAAACTAGAGCATTAGAATTATCAAATTTTGCCACTATCTTACCTCTAAGGGGAACCTTTGGAATCTGTGCACATTATCTCTTACTTTGAGATAGTATAGACAGAGCCATCTTCCTACAGCTGATGACCTGGCGCTTCAAGTAAGCCCTCCAGGACTGGCTTCACACACCAGCTGCAGAGTGCTAGTGTCTTGTAGGCTCTCATTATCCTAATGAGTCTACTGGACTTGTGCGGCCGAATCACTTGAACTGTGGGGGACTGAGTCTGAACCCACTACAGGTGACACCTGTCGGCCTAATCCGGGTTTTGCTCCAGCTAACTCAGTTACATTGGTCTTATGTATGCAAGGACAATCGGGGCAGAGCATAGTTAAAAAAGGTTTCATTGAAGTAACTGCATCTTAGATACTAAAGCATGTAATGCGAGAATTAGAACGAGGAAGCATGACAGGATTAAAATTGTGACAAGGAGAGTGAAACATAAAAATAATGCTACCATATTCTCACTATGATCATTAAGAATAGTCCTACCTAGGCTATGTTAGAGCACAGCATTTAAGCTCTAATTCTGCCCTTCAGGTTCCCCTGGGAAGACATCCTCTCTCATACCTGAGTATATAAGAAGCTGCAGCGAAGCACTCAGCAATCAGCATACAGTCAGGGTCATTTGGCTGCAATCTCCCTCTAATGCACATAGGTCAAAGTAGTGTTTTTATAATAAAAAAGCTGATGCTCCGAGACAGGATCCCCACATAAGAGTGTGTATGTTTCAGTGAACATTAGAGACAAAGCGTACCACTTTTGCAGTCAACCTATCTTACTGCAGCCTTGAGAAAAGCACAGAGTTAAAGAAATGTCTTGTTTAAGACCTCAGTGCCGGCCTAGGCAAAAAACAGCTAGATAGAGAAAATGAAACAAGACTGCAAAAGTGTATTGTTAAAATAATAAAACAAAGCTGAATAAAATATATCTAGGTTAAAGTGCACAGCGGCAGGCCTAGTTTGCTAAAATAACATGGATGAGGCTGTTAACGCGTCCGTCTATGTCAATTTATACACATCAGGACTCGTTTTAGGTCGCTGAACCTTTGGACCCAGTGGTGAGTCTCCGTAAGACGAGATTACCAATCATCAAAATATATTTCACAATAACTATTAATGAACCTTCGGCGCATTTATTAGTTCTCAGACTCAAATAACCACACCTTAAAGGAAGATTTTGTGAATTTATTCCCTATTGATTACAATCTAATAAACGTATTAATCTCAAAACCAAGAAGCATAAGAGCATAATCACAAAGTGACAACTACGATAAACTTTCAACAATGCGATGATCAGAATCATAGAATAGATACGTTAGCAAAGAATAGATCATAGTGCATGATAAACCATAGAATATCAGTTCAGCATAGCTACATGTCAGTCACGTCAGTTCCGTCCGTCAAATGAATACCTCATCTAACCTCAAATTAGCATTAGCATGTTGGGCTTCATGCAAAACAATTTAGAACATCAATTTGGAAAACATTTAACTAAGATACCTAATTAAACATACAGCAGTTGGTACCTAGAAAGAAAGGCATATAGATTCCGTTAGCATTAATAATTACCCTCCTCGAGATAGGTCAGCATATAGGATCAGTCTTCGTCTTCAGGACATCAGTTAGTTCACCGTCAATCTATCTAAATTTGGAAGCAAGGGACACTCTCCTCATAAGGAGAAAAGTGTAATAGGGCAGTCTATGGGCTAGGATGATTTTTGTCTAAGTCTCAAATCACCAAATAGAGTGACAGAGTTTCTGGATGCAATCGATATCATTCCCTACCTAATGCCTGTCGTCTCTCGTGTCATGAGTTTTTATCCCCTTTTCGTAATACATTCCCCCACAATTCTATTGGTTAATAACTACACCCCATTATTGATAACCAATCAAATTATACATTAAGTAATGCATTTTTCATTTCTCGATATTAACTCGTCTTCCAATTGGTCTTCATAATCAGCATTGTCGTAGGTGGTACGTCCGGGGTTACTTCACCATCTTGGCACACGTCTCAGGTCAAAAGTTCTCTTCCCCTCGTCTCATTTTTTTGAGCTGGAAGCTACTAGCATACGAATGAGAAAACTCCTTCATGTTTCGAACTAGTACAGAAAGAACAATAGCTGGGTCATGGTCATTTGCAAGTCCGCACACAGAAGAAGCAGAAAAATATGCTTTTAAATGAGAGTTACACAGCTAGTTCGCGACTCATTCTAACTTAAGACATACGAGTTCTAATGAATACAGTTTTGACCGTAATAATGTGTATAAATGAAAGATTAGTATTAATTCAGCATTAGTGTTCATAAATGAGTACATCTTTACGTTTATTAATACTTTTAATTATTATTAATGTTGCTTTGTCAAATGTAAGCATTTCACTACGCTCTCTCAAGGCTATAACTAAAATGGCTACACAACACTAGGATACCCTCACATTAATTAGCACTATTAAAACACTGATAACATAACATCCACAACTTCCTCTGAAACCACAGTAACACTCCATTGCATAACACACAGTGCCCTAGCGTATCTTATATTAACCATATATGAAAATATAATGGGTGAAAAGCCATGACTAGTTGAGGGGGGTCCTCTATGCCAAAATGGACGTACACCTAAGCTGCAGAAGAAATAATGTGAGAGAAGATATTTGCTCTTCGGCTTTCAATGGCAGGTCCGAAGTCACATGTCGGTTTTGTGATGCTAAATGAAGTGATGTTTATTTACTGTATGATCTCGACAAGAAATCAGACATTCACACATTAATAAACTCAGTTATAAAACACTGCCAGGGTGAGGTGTGTCTTATAATTAACAATTATATTTTGATTTAGAATTTTAATGGTTTAACAAGGAGCGTTCGGAATACCTTAATTTTTCCAACATTGATTACAATCTTTTGTAATAAACTTTTTTTCGCGTACAGTTCCTTCACTGATAAATAAGGTATTAATGTCAAAATACTCATTTAAAAATTATGAACCACTGCAGAGGTTGGAATCGAATGTCTTTTCAAGTTCCCTCCGAGTATTCCGCAATCAAAACACCTTCTCTCTCTCTTCAGAGTTTCTGAAAGGTCGGTCACATTCACTGGAGCAGCGGAGCAGTCGGTATAATTACTGTCATGAAGGTGTAACTGTATTATTGCTTTGGAGACAAAAATGCTTAAAAGCAGATGTCAAGATGACATCTCCCTCCTGTAACTCTGAATAGGTTGCCACTTAGTGCTGGCTCTAACAATGAGTTCTGAGAAAGTAGGTGTTTATGCTTTTACTGTGCATGATGAACAGTACAAGGTTTTTGCAACTCTGGAGAATCGCAGGATTCTGGAGTATCCAATCAATATCTGTTATGACCAGAATTATCAATACCTGCAAATTCCTCAAGTGCGAAATTGCTCTGCTTTAGTAATTGACGATTGCTGCACTTCCTCGTTTGTGTGCATGAGTGGTTCTCAAAAATGAACTGAACGTCTGGAAATTAATTCATAGCTATACTTATGGTAGTGGAAGGCAAACCCTGAAGATACAAAGGTGTTAATGAATGCGCTGCTCATCATGCCTCACAGTTCTGTACTGCTATGAAATGTGTTATAGCCCTTTGCTGTTCCTTCGTTCCTATTCCCACTTTATGGAAACGGTATCTTAAGTTAAAAGGACCATCAGGAAAGCAGAGTTGTTCCTATCCTTGCTCCAAAGTTGTGAAACCATGACTGTATGACAAACCAAACGTCCTTTAGTAAAGCTTTAAAGACTCGCGTATTCTGCTAGCTCTGTTCGGTTCCTTTACACTCAACTTTCCTAGATCAGACCTAGTGCAAATATGCCCCTTGGTGAAAGTGTGTGTAGAGCACCTCATTCATTCATTGTGTACCTCTATAAAGTCATGTTCTACACCAAAGACTGTACCAGCTTTCCCTTGAATCATAGATATTAAGGGGAAGCTGGTTTCTTGCTAGTACCACAAGGAGTAAAGAGGTTTAAGGCATATCCTGGTGAGACTGCTTTTGTAGACTAGCCTTTACATAGACAGGAAATTAAGATAGTCTGAGAAACAGAGTAAAAAAAACAACAATCAGTTGCAATTGGTAGGATGTCCTCGCTGATAGTGGGGGAACGCCCTTTCTCACAGAAACCTGTGGCCTGAGAATAGTATCCTGGAAGGAGGTATTCAAGTCTAACCATGGGCATTTACTGCTACAAGTAACTCTGGTAAGAAACATTAGTTCTAAAAGTGTATTTTTCCAATTGTAGGCCACTGCTCACTTTATTGACAACAATTAATGCACTTTTGCACCATTGTGCCAACTTTTGAGAAGCAGAGTGAGAGCCTTGGACTGTGTGTGTGTGTTTGTGTGTATTGTTCTAATTTCCATACCCTGCTTTAAGTGAACTAAAGTACAGATTTGTTTGTGGAATAAATGTCAATACCTATACTCTATGTCTTATTTTGTGAAAAGGTAATCATGAAATAGTTTTTTTTTAAACTAAATTGATTTGGGTATTTTATTAAGATTATAAGATTATTTCAGAACTGTAACATTGTTTAAGTTTTGCTGTTCTCATTAAACATAATTTTCCTTTAATGATGACTGCCGATTTTGCCAAGATATTAAGGGTAAGCTCAAGATTCCTCATAAAAACCTTTTCTAGGTACTAAATTGTTAAGATTGCCTGAGATCTCAGCCACAGCTCAAATCAAGAGTAAGGCTTCTCCACCCTTTTGTGTAAAGTGTAGGTTTCCCACAATATACAATAAGCACAATATATTTCTGTGAATAAGGTTATTCAAGGTGGGTAACAGCGACTAATGGATTTGGTTTCACTGTATGTGTAAGAAATTGGGTTGTTAATTGAGAGGGTGGTAACTCTACTCAAGCAATGTTTTATTAAAATGCAGATTAATAGTTGAAGTATTAAAATTAATATGAAATAACTGCATTTATATTGAATACATTTTATTAATAAAAGTTACATGTTTGTAGAAAAATAAATTCACGTTTCAAATTAATTCTAATATGTTATAAATGATGTCTGCAATAAACAATTTGCTTCGTGTATATGAATTGTAAGGTATGTAATCGGTTTATTAATGTATTACTATGTGTTTAGCCTTTTTAGCTTGACTAGCCCTGAAAGGATTCAATTTGGAGCAGTACTGGAAAATCACTTGTTTATTCTGTTCCTTCTGGCCTGAATTATTTTCCATAGCCTGCTAATGTAATGTCAAATGTCCTATTGTATTGAAGTCAAGAAACATGTTTAAAATAACAATGTAACACTATTTGTTCTAACTGTCGAACAAGACGGGAAATATGTAGTTCTCATGTGAAATGTATTGGTTTAGTTTATTGTGTTCGTGAAAAAGGATCTAAAGTAACTAATAATTAGAAAATTTAATATTTTGACAAAAATGTGTGAAGTCATGAAATTGAACACTGAACTTTTTCTGAGAAGGTCCCGAAGAGCAGCAGAATTGGTGATGTCATCTGCTGCCATTGGATGCTAAATCTGACGTCCAAAATGCACCCACCTGAAGGACGAATCAAGAGGACTGTTATTTTAATTAGTGAGAAACTTGAAGCTTGTCAGTCAGTTTTTTAGTTAACGTTGTTGGAGTCAGTCTTCTCTCAGACTCTCTCCTGCCTCAAAGCTGTCCATTTCTATATTAAGTTTGCTGTCATCCTCCTATGCTTTATGTCCCTAGATGAGTTTTCTCTTCTTAGTTTGACTGCTTTATTCTATTATATGGTTCAGCACCAATAAGCCCAACTAATTCTGAACTGCTGATTCTGTCCTATGTGCAGCCCACATTCTGCACTGTCTTGATGCTGTTGTCAACTGACGCTGGAAGAAGTGGACCATCCTGCCTGGTGAACTGCTCTTCTCTGCTGTCCCATGAGGAGAGCTAGAAGTAAATCTGGTTTCTTGTTTTCCTTTAGTTAGTCACTTACACCAGTGTATGTTTAAATGAGTTGTTCTAGTTAGATGTTTTCTAAATTATGTTGGTCTTTCTTTCATTTTTGTCCACATGTGTTAGCCCATTCCCACACATGCAAGTCCAAATTAATATTAGTGATAGGAATAGCCCAGCCCTGAAACCTGAAATCTGAAACTGATTGTGAAAACTATACTCTGATGATATACTGAGGTCACCATAATCTGATATGAATTCTAGCAATAATTTACATATCATGTTGCTGCTTGTCTGTATCATTATTTTGGAGTGTTTAACAATATTAGCGTTTAGTAGGCTAAATCATTTCAGATGCTTTGCCCAGCCTAAGGTTTTCATGTATGTTTACAACTTAGTTTTGCGCATCGTATATGTGACATTAATTTTCAGATTGTAATAAAGCTTTGAAATGTTTTTCACTTTGTAGTTTATTTTAGTGTTAAATTGTTCATGGTGTCTAGTGTGTTTATGATATAATGTTATTGATTTGTAATTGAATGATTCTGACTACTCTTTGCCAAGTTCAAAGGTTTAGTCAACCTCTATAGGTGAGATTGGGGATGGTGTTTCATCCATGCGCTGCTAGTTGTTGAACCGGAACCAGGGAGAAAAAAATGTTTCCCAGGCCCAGCGCGCTCCCGCAAAAGTCAATCAATTAACCTGTGCTCCTCCCTGGTAGCTTGGCGCAAAAAGCAGTCAGGCATTTATGCAGCACACAAACAGTAATAGTGTGAAAACACAAGAAAACCCCTCATCAATTTTGGAAAATAAAGAAAAACATAAAATATAAAATGAGACCAAAACAAATTAAATCCAATTAGTAGAACAGGCGTTAATACGTTTTAGTGAAATCTAGCACCTAAAAGAACAAAGTGCCAATTGCTGGTATCTAGCCACCCAAGAGCAGAGCAGAGCACAGCAAAGTCTTCAGACTTTTGGACTTTTTGGGAAAAAAGTTCCTGCAAAGGTAAAGCAGTGAGGTGAAGTAGCAGGTTTTGTCCGAGAAAGAGGAGTTGCCATTGGGGAGCTTCTGGACAGAGATGTGGTGAAGATTTCTACCTCAGGACTGTGTCACTTTTTTGGAAACTCTCCAGTGGGATGATACTCCAGGCTGTAACCGAAGAGGGCTCCATGAGCCCAAATACCATCTTTCAGGGGACCCCCTAACAGCATTTGCTGCTGCAGGGAGAAACCTAGTTGAAGCTACTGGAAAGTCAGGCTAAGCGACAATGAAGATTTGGCCGATCGGCTGGAGTGTAGGTCTTGGTCTTCTGTTGGTACTTCTGTCACTTTTTGGGGATTTTTTTTATACATAGCAGCTTTTAGGGCTCGGCAGGTGCAGCACCTCTAAAACCACTTCCATGGGTCAAGGACTTAGAGGGCACCATTTGGGGGGTTAGGACTCACTCCAGGATGTACAAATACAGTGTACAAGGTAGCTGGAGCTTGCCATGTCCGTGTAGCTCACATAATAGGCCAGTCAACTAGCCCTTGGAGTCACTTCAGTAGTCTTGGGTTAAAGCAGCAAGGCAGGCCTCTAACAGCGGGGCAGTCGCCTGGAGCCCAAGTCAGGCCCTCAAGCAGCAAGGGAGTCCTCTAAGGGTCCAGACAGTACTTTCCTTGTGAAGTCTTCCACAGATCCAGGAATGTACTAAAAAGGTGCACCAAGGGTCCAATATTTATACCTGGTGGCAGCCCTTGAAGTGGGGTTAATCCCTATACAACCCCCACATTTGGTTCTGGAAAGGTCTTCCCTTCCCCTGTCGAGGACTAGTGTCTAATTCCTTTGTGTGTGTCTGGAGACAGCCCTGTGAAATGTAAGGGGAGCGGGTATCAGCTCTGCTCCCAGCAACCCATGCAGGATGGCTCATCCTGCATACACCCAAGCCCCTCTGCCTCTTTGCGCGACAGAAATACACAAACCATAACAGCAGAGCCATTAACAGTCATGTGATACAGGACACTAGCAGAGGCACCGAAATGGTTAGGGCAACAAACTTTCTAAAAGAAGTGACATTTTCAAAACTGACTTAAAATCTGACTTTAGCGATAAAAGTATTTTAAATTACAATTTGAGTATAAACATGATATTTTTAGCTGTTCAAATCTACTGTTAGCACTTATTAAATGTAATAAGGTAACCCAATGTTACTCTATTGGAGAGGAAGGCCTTACAAAAGAGTAAACGGAAGTTAGACATTTTTCACTCCACAACTTGAAAAATCTTAAGACACGTCCTACTTTTTAAATACAATGCACCCTGCACTACGGGCTTTTTAGGGTATAACTTAGGGATGACTTATATGTACTAAAAAAAGAATGTTTTATGTATGGCAAAAAGTATATTTTAGCAGGTCAAATTGGCAGTTTAGACATGTAGTACAGGCTGGAATGGCAGGCCTGAGACGTGTTTCAAAAGGCTACTTTAGTGGGTGGCACAATGAGTGCTGCAGACCAGTAATAACATTTAAATTGCACTCCCTGGGTACATGAAGTACCACATTACTAGGGCCTTACAAGTAAATTAAATGTGCAAGTTATGTGTAGGCCAATTTTACCATGTTTTAATGAGAGGACAAGCACTGGTCAGCAGTGGTAATGTGCACAGAGTCCTAATGCCAACACAAGCAAAGTCAGAAAAGCAGAAGGACAAAGGTAACATGTTTAAGGGTAAGCCTTCATAGAGAGCCAAGACCAACAGCAGGGTTCTGAATGACATTAAGTTGAGAATGAGAGCGAAGCTGGAGTTGTCTTTGATATCACTTAAAACTCAGAGATGAAAAAAATCTTTATTAGTTACTTTTTACTCATGTATAATTGAATGTCATGTATGGCTCCCAAAATCATCTGCATCCATTTTCAGTTTTTTTAGTAACACAAGGATGATGACAGAGTGAAAAATGCTTCTCAAGTATAAGACGGCTTCCCAAACTACAAGCTCTTTGTGTTCTGTCACCCAACAGTCCCAACATTGGTCAAACAAGTGTTTAATTAGTAGACATTTGAACACCAGTATAACAGAGCAAAAATAATTAACAGCTATAGAAGAAGAGGCTACAATATATGAAATCAGTAATCATTTTAATATAGTAATCACAAAGAGTGTATAATGGAATTAGGCAGTACAGTAGTTATCTGTATAATGCTATGGTGGCCCAACATTCGCCTGAGAAAGAGTGAGCACCACCAAGAAGAAGGTGGTTAAGACTCATCACTGTCTGGATGTGGGAAAGTGGGCTATTAGTTGAGGGCATATGAGACCTCACTATGTAATAATGCCACAATTCTGTACCAGGTTGTTGATATTGTTAAAAACAATGTCAATGTGTGCCGTGATATGTGTGATACAACTTGCATCACTGTTGTCCATACCACTCAATGTGACAACCTCATCAATCCCAAGTCTAAAATATGTGGTCAGGCAAGCCCTGCAACCTATGTAGGAACGTACCATCTTGCCTGGCATGTTACCCCCATTTTTACATGTATGTAAGTTTGTTTTTTCCTGTCTCACTGGGATCACTGCTAGCAGGACCCCAGTGCTCATAGTTTGTGGCCTGAATGTGTGTACCTGTGTAGTGACTAACTGTGTCACTGAGGCTCAGCTAACCAGAACCTCAGTGCTTATGCTCTCTCTGCCTTTGAAGTTGTCACTATAGGCTAGTGACCATTTTCACCAATTAATTGGCACACTGTGTTAGACTTTTCATCGTTGCCGTGGTCTCCCTTAACTTTTTGCCTCTGTTCCCCAGGTTGTTAATGTGTGCTGGACTCTGATTTTACTGTTTTTGTTACTCTGGGCACTTTACCACTGCTAAGCAGTGTTAAAGTGCAAGTGCTCCTTGGCTTATCCATTATTGCCATATTTGATTTATTAGTAAGTCCCTAGTACAGTGCACTAGAGGTGCCCAGGGCCTGTAAATCAAACGCTACTAGTGGGCCTGCACCACTGATTGTGCCACCCACACAAGTAGCTCTGTAATCATGTCTCAGACCTGCCATTGCAGTGTCTGTGGGTGCAGTTTTAACTGTAAATTCGACTTGGCAAGTGTACCCACTTGCCAGGCCTCAACCTTCCCTTTTCTTACATGTCAGACACCCCTAAGGTAGGCCCTAGGTAGCCCCAAGGGCAGGGTGCAGTGTATAGTTCAGGTAGGACATATAGTAATGTGTTTTATATGTCCTGACAGTGAAATATTGCTAAATTCGTTTTTCACTGTTGCAAGGCCTGCCCCTCTCACAGGTTAACACTGGGGCTACCTTTAAATCTGATTAAAGTGTAGATTCCCTTTTGGAGCGGATGGACAAGTGGAGTTTGGGAACTCTGAACTCACAATTTAAAAATACATCTTTTAGTCAAATTGATTTTAAGACTGTGGCCCTCATTCTGACCTTGGCGGTCGGCGGAGAGGCGGCGGTCGGACCGCGAACAGACCGGTGGTCCAAAAAATGGCATTCAGACCGCCGCGGTCACCGCCGCGATCGACCGCCACTTTCCCACTCCGACCGCCACGGCGGTCATGACCGACGGGCTGGAGTTTGCGCACTCCGGCCCGGCGGTCGACCCAAGACCGCCAACCGTATCATGACAATGCTTACCGCCGCGGTTTTTGGCGGTCGGGAACCGCCATGCGAACCATGGCGGTAGGCACTATCGGGGCCAGGGAATTCCTTCCCTGGCACTGATAGGGGTCTCCCCCACCCCCCACTACCCTCCACGAGTCCTCCCCCCACACCCTCCACCCCCCCAGAGGTGGTACGAACCCCCAGCCCCCCCCACCCCGACATGCACATACACGCACCCTGACATGCACGCACCCCCAACATGCACATATGCACACCCCCTACACACACACATACACAACGGGGGCACATACCCGCACACATACATGCCAACATGCGCACCCGCCGAACTACACACATTGCCCATAGGCACAGCAGCACCCCCCGCCCGCATGCACGCACTCACACACCCCCTCTACACACCCCCATGCACGCACACATCACACAACACCCCCCACCCCTCCCCTCACAGACGATCAACTTACCTTGTGCGTTGGTCCTCCGGGAGGCGACGGGAGCCATAGGGACGTGACCGCCAACAGAAGACCGCCAACAGAAGACCGCCAACAGAAGACCGCCACACAGAAATGTGGGTCGTAATTCTGGGGGCGGTGTTCTGCTGGCGTGGCGGTGGAGGTTGACCAGTCTCCACTTTCCCGCCGACCGCCAGTGTGGCTGCTGGCGGTTTTCCGGCAGAATGCTCCCAGCGGTCGGAATACGCGCAGCGGCATACCGCCGCGGTCGGCGGTCTTTACCGCGGCGGTAACTCGGCAGTCTTGCGAAAAGACCGCCAAGGTCAGAATGAGGGCCTGTGTGCTTGAAAATGGCACTTTTAGAAAGTGAGCATTTCCTTGCTTATACCATTTCTGTGACTCTGCTTGTTTGTTGATTCCCTGTCTGGGTCAGTTTGACAGTTGGGCTGGTTGCACCTCACAGTGACACAAAGGGGGCTGGGGTGTAGTCTGCATTTCCTGATGAGCCATCTGTGCTAGGAGGGAGGGAAGGAGTGGCCACTTACACCTGAAAGGGCTGTGCCTGTCCTCACACAATGCAGTCTCCGACCCCCTGGTGAGTGTCTGGGCCTGGCATGGGAAAGGCAGGATTTCACTTTCACAAGAGACTTTACTTTGAAGTAGGCCTACTTCAAAGGAGAAATGGGTATAAAAGGGCACCCAAAACCACAGACTTTAGATCACTTCTGGACATCAAGAGGAACCTCTGCCTGGAGAAGAGCTGAAGAGAAGTGCTGCTCTGCCTGTGACTGTGCTTTGTGGAGTTATCCTGCAGTTGCTGCTTCTGCAAGAGTAAGAGGGCAAAGACTGGACTTTGTGTGCCTTCCATCTTGAGAAGAAATCTCCAAGGGCTTGATTTAGAGCTTGCCTCCTGTTGTTTTAAGTTTCAGGGACAGCAAAGACTTCTCTCTGTCAGTACCTAGAGTCTCTGGAAAGACCCCTGCTCTGACAAGTGGTGCCCTATCCAGTCCCTCGGCCCTTGAAAGGAAAGCTGGTGGGAATTCAAGGAAATCGGCTTCGGACGACTTCGGACCGATGCCGCTGCTGAATCCGGTGACTCCGTCTGCACCTGACTCCGTGATCTTCGCTGGAATGCGACGACCTTCACAGGCCTGACATCTCTGCAGCCCTGCAGAAGTCTGAAACTCCGTGGAAGTCGCCGCACCACGTTGTGACCGACGCCACTCGAAGTGCGTGGATTCAATGTTTCGCCCAGACGCCGTGATCACCGACTTCGCGCATCGGCTCGTTTTCATTTCTTCACCAAGGTACTGTACATGGGGGTCTACATGACTCCGTGTCCGGCGCTGCTGGTGTCGGATTGTTGGGAACGACTCCATTACAACGCTGTGTTAACACCTCATCGAAGCATTTTGTGTTTCTAAGCGCTATTTTTGAGTTTAATCTTTAAAAATACATAACTTGACTTGTGTATGTCGCATTTTTCGTTGTGGTCTTGTTTTGTTTAGATAATTATTCCGTTTTTTTCTAAACCTGTTTTGTGTCATTTTGTACTATTTTCATTAAGTTACTGTGTGTTGGTACAAATACTTTACACCTAGCACTCTGAAGTTAAGCCTACTGCTCTGCCAAGCTACCAGTTGGGTAAGCAGGGGTTAGTTGAGGGTGATCCTCTTCTACCCTGACTAGAGTGAGGGTCCTTGCTTGCACAGGGGGTAACCTGACTGTCAACCAGAGACCCTAGCCAGGACCCCAGTGCTCATAGTTTATGGCCTGAATGTGCGCAACTGTGTAGTGACTAACTGTGTCATTGAGGCTCTGCTAACCAGAACCTCAGTGCTTATGCTCTCTCTGCCTTTAAAATTGTCACTATAGGCTAGTGACCATTTTCACCAATTCTAATTGGCACACTGGAACACCCTTACAATTCCCTAGTATATGGTACCTAGGTACCCAGGGTATTGGGGTTCCAGGAGATCCCTATGGGCTGCAACATTTCTTTTGCCACCCATAGGGAGCTCAGACAAATCTTTCACAGGACTGCCACTGCACCCTGAGTGAAATAACGCACATGTTATTTCACAGTCATTTTACACTGCACTTAGTAACTTATAAGTCAACTATATGTCTAACCTTCACTTAGTGAGGGTTAGTTGCAAAGTCACTAATTGTGAGGGCACCCTTGCACTAGCAAAGGTGCCCCCACACAGTTCATGGCAATTTCCCCAGACTTTGTGAGTGCGGGTACACCATTACACGTGTGCACTACATATAGGTCAAACCTATATGTAGCTTCACAATGGTAACTCCGAATATGGCCATGTAACATGTCTAAGATCATGGAATTCACCCCACCATGCCAAATATGGTATTGAAGTGCCAATCCCATGCATCCCCGGGGCTCCACTATGGACCCCGGGTACTGCCAAACCATCTCTCTGGGGTTTTCTATGCAGCTACCGCTGCTGCCAACCCACAGGCAGGGTTCTGCCCTCCTGGGGTCTGGGCAGCCCAGTCTCTGGAAGGCAGAACAAAGAATTTCCTCTGACAGAGGGTGTTACACCCTCTCCCTTTGGAAATAGGTGTTAAGGGCTGGGGAGGAGTAGCCTCCCCCAGCCTCTGGAAATGCTTTGAAGGGCACAGATGGTGCCCCCCTTGCATAAGCCAGTCTACACCGGTTCAGGGAACCCCCTGTCCCTGCTCTGGTTCGAAACTGGACAAAGGAAAGGGGAGTAACCACTTCCCTGTTCATCACCACCTGAGGGGTGATGCCCAGAGCTCCTCCAGTGTGTCCCAGACCTCTGCCATCTTGAATCCAGAGGTGTGAGGCCACAATGGAGGCTCAGAGTGGCCAGTGCCAGCAGGTGACGTCAGAGACCCCTCCTGATAGGTGCTTACCTCACTAGGTGGCCAATCCTCCTCCGAGGGCTATTTAGGATCTCTCCTGTGGGCTTTTCCTCAGATAACGACTTTAAGGAATTCGCCAGAGTTCCTCTGCATCTCCCTCTTCGACTTCTGCCAAGGATCGACCACTGACTGCTCCAGGACGCCTGCAAAACTGCACAAAGTAGCAAGAAGACTACCAGCGACATTGTATCGCCTAATCCTGCCGGCTTTCCCGACTGTTTCCTGGTGGTGCATGCTCTGGGGGCAGTCTGCCTTCACCCTGCACTGGAAGCCAAGAAGAAATCTCCTGTGGGTTGATGGAATCTTCCCCCTGATTCAGCAGGCACCAAACTTCAGCTTCACTGGTATCCTGACCAGCGTGGCCCCTGGAACACAGGTGGTGGACCCAAGTGACCCAGACTGTCCAGTGGTCCAACTGTCCAAATTTGGAGGAGGTAAGTCCTTGCCTCCCCTCTCCAGACAGTAATCCTGTGCACCGCATTAACTGCAGCTCCTAGGGCTTCTGTGCACTTTTGCATGGAATCCTTAGTGCAAAGCCTAGCCCAGGTTCCCAGCACTCCGTTGTGCATTGCTCAACTTGCTGAGTTGACCACTGGCTTCATGGGACTCTCTTTTGTATTGTTGAGATGATCGACTTGCACAGTTTTCTTGAACCCGTGTTCAAGTACTTCTACGGGTGCTGTCTTCTTGTGCGTGGGCTCTCTGTGTTGCTGAGGGCCTCCTCTATCTCCTCTTTCAAGTGGCGACCTCCTGGTCCTTCCTGGGCCCAGGCAGCACCCTTTTTCTTCAACCGCGACCTTTGCAGCTAGTAAGGCTTGGTTGCAGTCTTTCTCCAAGGAAACAATGCTGCATCCCCCAGAACTCCGTGGGACATCTTCTGCACAAAGGAGAAGTTCCTAGCACCTTTCGTTGTTGCAGAAACTTCTGCTTCTTCCATCCGGAGGTAGCCATTTTGCACCTTCATCCGGGGTTTAGTGGGCTCCTGCCCCCCCGGACACTTTCACGACTCTTGGACTTGGTCCACTTCCTTTGCAGGTCCTCAGGTCCAGGAATCCATCTTCAGTGCTTCACAGTCTGTTGTAGTTTTTGCAGAATCTTCTATCACGAGTTTAGTGTGTTTCTGGGGAAGCAGTATCACTTTACTCCTACTTTTCAGGGTCTTGGGGTGGGGTATCTTGGACACCCTTAGTGTCTTCTTCCACTCCCAGCAACCCTCTACACACTATACTAGCCTAGGGGTCCATTTGTGGTTCACATTTCACTTTCAGATTAAATGGTTTGTGTTGCCCCTAGGTCTATTTCATCTTATTGTATTCTACAGTGTTAGCACTATTTTTCTAACTGTTTACTTACCTGATTTTGGTTTGTGTGTATATTTTGTGTATTTTACTTACCTCCTAAGGGAGTATATCCTCTGAGATATGTTTGGCACATTGTCACTAAAATAAAGTACCTTTATGTTTAGTAACTCTGAGCATTGTGATTCTTATGATATAGTGCTATATGATATAAGTGGTACCGTAGGAGCTTTGCATGTCTCCTAGTTCAGCCCAAGCTTCTCTGCTATAGCTACCTCTATCAGCCTAAGCTGCTAGAACACTACTAATCTAATAAGGGATAACTGGACCTGGCACAAGGTGTAAGTATCATCAGGTACCACTATAAACCAGATGCAAAAAGAACAAGTGATGGACGGAATGCTGAACAATGTCAAACATTCACTCCCAGTACAGAGATCTGGGCCTAAATCCATCGTTTTTTTGCTGCCCATGCTATTCTAGTTTTGACCCAGCCATATTCAAATCAGTCTTGACCAGTTCCCCATGGGAACAGTCCAGCCCATGTCTTCCCTGGACTGGAAACAAGCATCCTGGGACCGGTTTCGGGGCTTTACCCCTCAACAGCCAGGCTAGCTTGAATCCAGTGGCATGGGAAGCACAGGACCCACGTCTCAAACCAGTACCAGGATGTTTTTTCCGGTCCAGGGAGGACCTGGCCTGGCAGTTTGGGCTGGACTGTTCCTATGAGGAACAGGGTCAAGACTGATTTGCACATGGCTGGGTCTAAACTGGGGTGGCATGGTGAGCAAAAGAACAATGGATTAAACCCAGATCTGTGACTGGGGGTGAATGTTTGATTGGTTCCGCATTCCGTCCATCATTTGTGTTTTGCTTTGCTTTTGCCACCATAAGTGCGACGGGTATGCCCAGACGTGGGTCCCGGGCTCACTATGCCACTGGATTCAAGCTAGCCAGGCTGATGAAGGGTGAAACCCTGAAACTGGTTCCAGAATGCTAGTTTCCGGACCAGGGAGGACCTGGCCTGACAGTTTGGGCTGGACTGTTCCCATGAGGAACAGGGTCAAGACTGATTTGCATATGTCTGGGTCTAAACTGGGGTGGCATGGTGAGCAAAAGAACGATGGATTAAACCCGGATCTGTGACTGGGGGTGAATGTTTGATTGTTTCCGCATTCCGTCCATCATTTGTATTTTGCACCACTATAAGCCAGGCCAACCTCCTACAACTTTGGCCTGAAGCAAATAATTGACAGATCACAGGTAGGGTGATGAAGCCCATAGACCAGTCTGAAAGCAAAAAAAAACAGATCAATCCCCCAGGTAGGCAGCAACACCATAGTCATAGGAGATTTTCCCCAATAAAATATATTTGGCAAGAGGAGTGCTTGTTCCTAAAACATTATAAAAGTTAAATGCCACATGAAATCAGGAACACTCAGCCAATCAGAGCACAACACATAAGACGCAGTGATCACTCGCTTCCCATGATGGAGAACTGGATACTGGCCTGCAAAATGTCCACGCAAGGTCAAGACCCACCTGCGCACTTTATCAGATGGTCAGATTTATGACTCTGTGACTAGGCACTCATTCCTTTTGCTAAAGGATGTAAAGAATTGTTTTATGACCTTTTGAGAATTGTATATAATGGTGCTCAATTCCCTGTACTTTGAGAGACAGCCATCAGACCCCAACCTGGTACTGCTCTCCCGGCCGCTGCGTTTAATTAAACCAACTGTTCCTGTTTGCTAAACCCCTTTTGTCTTTCAATTCTTTAAAACCACATTTAAGCAACAAGGTCCGGTTAGGTCTCAATAATTTAATCCTGAGGTCAACCCTTGGTCACTGTAGCACACACCACAGAGGTTTAACTAAGGAGAAAACTGTAAAGCATTTATCAGTACCAAACATTAAAAACTATAAACACAACACAATAAAAATCCCACTCCAATTTGTCAAAATAACGGTAAGTAACAAATAGACACAAAAACAACAAAAATCAGATGTAGGGAACTACAGATATAATTCTGTAGATGTTTTAAGTCAAAATGGCGGATGAAAACACAAAGCGCTAATTACTATTATCTGGTTGTGCTAGAATGGGTTCAAGTTAAAAGTTAAGGCTGACCGCAATCTACTCTTGGCTGGGTACAAGGACCAGGATTGTTTTGGTGGAAAGTTTGCCTTCTACTTTAGAAAAGTTTCTTGAGAAAAGGGGTCAGGCTGCAGGATGTGTCCAAATGAGGGCTTGATAACTGATCCTGGTGAAGTTCAAGTCCTCGTTGGGAGCCTCAGCTCCAGCGGGAAACTCTAAGCTGCCAAGGTACACAGGACAGTTTTTTCGACCATCAAATGCTGGTTGCTGTCTGCCTCTGTAAAGTTTCTCTACATTTGGGCTTATAATCTTTCTGGAAGTTGAAATTATTTCAATAGGGGTAACTCGCGAGGTCAATCAGACTGGTCATTTGATGTCAGCAGCTGTGGCTTCGGTGTTGGTCCCGGTCCATGCTGATTCTCTGAACGGAAAAGTGGGGTACACTCTACCACAAGCCAAGGGTCCAGAACTTTGTGGGCACTACTTAGGGGATAGGGCCCTCTCTCCCAGAAGCCACCATGCAGGATTCAGGGCAAATCCAGTTGGTACTGATCAGCTGGGCTCTTGGAAAAAGTTGCCTTCTTGGAGCGTTTGTGGCCCTGTAGCTTGACAGCAATCAGGCAACTGACCCTTTGGGTCCAAGTCTAAGTCCTGGATATAAGTGGGGGCAGGTCCAGGCCTTGGGGTCTCTCTGCACAGGCTGAAAAACAGGTTCATTTCTTCTGTCTTCCACAGGTTCAGATGTGTTCTAAAGAAGGCATCTACGGGGCCCACATTTATGCCTGTCATAAGCTTGTGCGTAGGAGAAGCTTCCTGGCCAAATGGGAAATTTTCACAGGCACCCCTACCCACTTTGATGCAATTCCCCAGGGGGGTTGGCATTAAACAATCCCACAGTGCAAAGCTCAGCCAAACTCCAACATGGCGGATCCTTTTTTCCTCTGGGTAGAGCTCTGGGAACACACCTGAGGTGCATCTAGGGAAATGATAAACTCCCCTTGCAAACCCTGGGTTTCCCATCCAATGGAATTGGTGCTTTTCTGACCACTTGGACAATGGAAAGGGCATGCCCAGGTGTGTGGAAGATTTGCCTTTGAGTGGTGATGCCCATATGAAGTTTGTACCATTGGTGGGCACTTCTCCCAGACTATGCTGTTAAGCTGTCACACCTCCCACCCAAATCCCTTTTGTTCCTTTTCCGTCAAACAATTCACACATCTTTTCAGGGGCCTAACAGGCTGCCAAGTGACAGTTGGGGATTAACTTTGGGAGGCTACTAGAGACTTTAGGTAGATAAATAGTGACTTTCTACATTCACCTTTTCTGAAAGAGTTAGACAAAATGTGACCTTAGCAGTAAGTTGGATGTCAAATGAGAGTTTGAAATCAAGTTCATCTTTATTTGGTTAAAAGAAAACGTAAAAGAATATATACAAATTACATTTAAAATTATGTAATAAAATCACGAAGATAAAATTATCATATTTAAAATCAAGTCCACACTCCAGAAGGACAGTGCTGATCATTGATGATAACTTCTGTTTGAGCGCCCAAGAACAAGGGATGACATCAGGAAGAGGTGGAATGACTTATGGGGGAAGGTGCATTCCTTAGTTGCAAGACACCAGGTAGCCGTGCAGAGGACTGGCGGTGGACCCCAACCTCTCCCCCACAACTAACAACATTGGAGGAGCAAGTCTTGGCGAGCATGCATTCTGAGGGCCTCGCAGGAGTAGCAGGAGGACTGGACTCTGGTAAGTCAAATCTTTACTACTATATCCCCCACTCTACCTGCATGCCATCACAAACTCCTACCCCTACCCTCACCCCATCACTCCACCACCTCACATATACACCATTATCACAACCCACCCATCCCAATACCAAGCCCTGCATGCAATACCAATGCATGGACACCCATCACAGACCTGCAAGGACACCCATCACCACAACATGCCCATTAGAGAGAATCACCACGCACACAAGGCAAAGCTGACAGGGCAATCACAACCATACAGGGAAACACACCCATGCACAAGATGGCACATGCAGATACAATAACACTGCATTTTCATCCCCACAGGACCCCCACTCAACGTCACCAGAGAGGAGGTGCCACCAACATCCAGTCCCCCCACAGAAAAGGCCCACATTGATGAAAGCAGCTCTGCACGCCGGGATCACGATGACCAACCTGGCACATCAGGGGCCTCTGGACAGTCCGTTACCCTGCCATAGTCCCATTCCACCACAGACCCTCCCACCTCAAGAAACACTAGCACAGCACCCACCCAGCGGGCCCATAACACTGTCCCAGGGACACGTCAATCAGCAGTGTGTCCACCCCTACAGGGACCCCAGGCAACCCCAAAAACTCAATAAAATAAGGGACCTGGGGTCAGTGGCAGTGGGCACACGGTTCAGGGGACAGAGGCACAGGCCAACAGGGAAGCTGGTTGACAGTGGAAGGACAGGTCCAGGGAACCCACTCTCCACGAGGCACTTTCAGGGATCATGGTGTCGCGTAGGCTCTCATTATCCTAATGAGACTACTGGATTTTTGGGTAGCTGGGTCATTCACGGTGTGGGGGGACTAAGTCTAACCGACGGTGAAGGACCCCTGTCACCCTCAATCCGATTTTGCTCCGGCTAACTAGCAGTGCCTCATCTCTCCCATAGGGAAGAGATGATAGGGCAGCCGAGCGCATGACATCTTAGTGCTTCTCAGGGAAGTCATGGTCACTCAGATCCCAACCAGTTCTCTCATACAAAGTGCGGTCTCATATATGAATGACAAAGACAGTTTGAGTTTTAAAGATTGGTTTAATAAAACAACTGCATTTTAGATAACAAAGCGTGAGCCACAATAACCAGAACCATACAACACAGTAGGATTGAAATAGTAACGAGGAGAGTGAAACATAAGAATAACGCTATCATAGTGCTACTAGATTATGTTCTCTCTTCTAAGTTCTATTTTGAGCATAGCAGGTTAAGCTCGAAGCCTGCCTTTTGGGTTCCCCCGGGAGGCATCAACCCTCATACCTGAGCAAAGGCCTGTGATCTGGATCAGCATCTGCAACAGGGCAGTCAGCGTCTAATTGTGGTTCCCTGGTCGAAATCTCCCTCTTACGTGTACCAGGATTAGGAAGTGTTTTTATAACTAACACGCTGGTGTTCTAAGAAATGTCCCTACGTAAGAATATGTACTTTCTACGAACCCTAAAGACTAGACTTCTACCACGTCTATCAGCAATGTACCAGACTGTATCCTTGACTGAAGCACAGAGCGAGCAAGAATGTATTGTTTGAGAACTCTGGTGCTGAAGTAAGCTAAACAGTGTGATAGAAGAAAATAAAACAAGACTGTGAAACTGGTTATTGAAAAATAACAGTGCGAGGCTAAATAAAATGCATCTAGAACAAAGTGCACAGAGGCCTAATGCTTTAAGCAAACGCACAAAGGCTACATTAAAAATGGCTACACTACACTGGGAGCATACCACTGTTCATAGGAGATCTTGAGCCAGATACTGGCCATGTTGCAGGAGACCCAGCGGCTGCTGGAGGGACAGTACCTGGGGATAAGAGAGGACCTCAAACACATCCACACCATCCTGGTCACTAGTGCAGGGGTGCTGGCTGACATGGCCAACACCATGAGGGAGGCAGTGGCACTACAACGGGCCCCTGACACTAGCCACACTGATGAACAGCCCTCCACCTCTGCTGGCGCTAGTGGACAGGAGGCCCGGCCACAGGAACAGGCCACCAGCACCCCACCCCCTGCAGAAGGAGAACCACCCCGCAAATGGTCCGTGCGATCCAGGCAGAAGCCAGAGAACATTGCCAAGATTCCCGCCAGGAAATAAGACACTACTGATTGTCACCCTTCTGTCCCACTCGGTCACCCTGTCCACCTTGAACTGCCATTGCTCCCCTTCCTATGCCCCATTGGACAATGTACCTCTGATACCAAGAGACTGGACTCTAATTGGACATTCATCCACCATCACCTCAGCCCATTGCACATCTCCCTCTACTTATTAGCACTTAAATAAACACCCCTGGAACAAATACAATTCTGGAGTCTTTCACGTTGATTGAAATAAGTATTAGTACATCAATCTGAAAACATTGCAATTCATATGTACAGTTATATATACATTGGTATGACCTGTAGTGGGCAGCAGTAAACACACCAGGAGCCAGAGTGGGGCACAGAGATCTGAAAATAGAGATGCCAAAAGGTACAGTAAGTGGCCATAGACATAGGGAAATCATGTTGCCATGTACAATGTCCAACAGAAAACTGAAATGTAAAGTGAAGTTACAGTGTCTTATCTGTGTGTCTCTAGAGGCACTGCTGTATGAGAGAACTTCTGCTGTCCACATCTTCATCCTCTGCCTCCTCTTCTTCACTGTCCACAGGCTCCACTGCTCTCCATCTCTAGACTCATCCTCCTGCAGAAAAGGCACCTGGTGTCTCAAGGCCAGGTTGTGCAACATGCAACGATGATGTGGCACACCTTCTTCGGTCAGTAGTACAGGGATCCACCTGTCAGATGGAGGCACCAGAACCTGGCCTTCAGGAGACCGAAGGTTCTCTCAATTAATCCTCCTTGTTTGCCCATGTGCCTCATTGTAACATTCCTCTGCCCTTGTCGTGGGATTCCTCACTGGGGTCAGTAGCCATGAGAGGTAGTGGTAACTAGAGTCACCTGCAAATACCGAGGGACAACTGTTAGACACACACTAACCCTTAGGGGCAATCCCATACCCAGACACCAACATATACTGGGTGGGGACCTTGGGCTCACCTATTAGCCACACCCGGTGCCTCTGGAGTTGAGCCATCACATATGGGATGCTGCTATTCCTCAAGATAAAGGAGTCATGCTCAGAGCCAGGATACTTGGCATTCACATGGGAGATGTACTGGTCCGCCAAACACACCATCTGCACATTAAGAGAGTGATAGCTTTTTCTATTACTGAACACTTGTTCATTTCTCCTGGGGCGGAGGGGCGACAAATGCTACTTGTGTACCACCAATGATGTTGGGGATATGTCCCAGGGCATAGAAGTCAGCTTTCACTGTGGCCAAATCCTCCACCTGGGGGAACACGATGTAGCTGCGCATGTGTTTCAGCAGGGCAGACAACACTCTGGTCAACACGAAGAACATTCACTGAGACATCCCTGATGCCATGGCCACTGTTCTTTGGAAGGAACCACTTGCCAGGAAATGGAGCACTGACAGGACCTGCATTAGAGGGGGGATACCTGTGGGCTGGGGGATAGCTGATCAAGTCTGTAGGTTAGGATAATGTGTCTGTCCTCCATTGTCGTAAGGTCCACCAGGGGTCTGTACACTGGAGGATTTCTCCATCTCATATTCATCCTCAGCGGTTGAAGCCTAGGGAGGAAAACTGTGAGCAGTGGGTCATAGTCACACATCTATTGAAATAATGATGCATCTCTTCATTTACAGAACCAGTATGTGAATCCGAGAGTCAGTTGATGTGCCAATGTCTGCTGTAATGCAGTTAGGTGCCATCGCCTGTGCCCCCCTGACATGGCGGCTGCCGGACATGTGAGGAGGGACAAGTGGAAATTAGGTAATTCTGCTGGCGTTGTGCGCCGTTGCGGTAGATGTATGTGCGTTAGGGGATGGGAGGGATATGGTGGGCCATGAGTGTGATGGTCTGGACGGTATTAACAATCCCTTTTCTGCTGTATTGTTCCTGCAGGTCAGCGCCCATCAGAAAACGGGTATTTGAGGTGTGAACCCTGGGGGTCTTTGAACGGCGGAACACCCACTGCAGGAAACGGTGGGAGGACCTGTGCTGCTGGGCAAGGAAGACGTCAGAGGCCCAGCTGGGGTTGGCTTCCCAACGAGGAAGGGGTGCCCATTGTGCCCTGAACCCCCTGATGTTCTGCATCCTGGTGGTGGCCTATCGGGAGATGGATGGGCGTTTGAGGGCATCACAGCAGCCGCAAGGGGGTGAGTACAAATTCAGATTCATGAGTCTACACGTGTTAAGGTTTTACCTGGGTGGGGATGTGGGCTGTGGGTTCTCCTAGGCCAGGACAAACATGGCAGGGTAGGTCTCTTGTTGGGCAGGCTCTGAAGCACTCCAACCCCAATGATGTTTGTGGGTATCTACTACTGGTCAGGGCCCTGTTTGTTTCAGGTGTGCAGCTGATGGCGTAATGCTATGTACCCCATGGGCTGGTGACTATCATTGTAACTGGTAGTGCATGGGCTTGCGCATAGGGCATCTCACTGTGTGTTGTGTACACCAACGGTAGTGTTGTTGCTGGCATTGACCAAGTGTATCCTCTGTCTCTCCCCCCCTTTTTGTTTTGTCACCCTATCCTTATGTGCATTAGCATCATCTGGCGAAGGAGCAGAAGCACTGGCGACGGAGGGATCCTGGAGGCCGAATCCACCAAGGGTGAGGGCACCAGTGGGACGGAGGGCGAGGAAAGCACCACGATGGAGACAGGAGGGTACACTACAGACAGTGACTCTTCCTCTGATGGAAGCTCCCTGGCGGTGGTGGACACCTCTGTGCCCATCCCAACAACAGGTACAGCCGCCACCCCCCTACCAGCACCGCCCTCCCAGCAGCCCCTCAGCATGTTTCCTGTGCCCGCTCACCCAGGAGGGTGGGCATCTCCGTCGCCCCAGGCACCTTAGGCCCTGCCCCAGTCAGCCCTGCTGCCCTCAGTGAGGAGGCTATTGACCTCCTGAGATCCCTCTCTGTTGGGCAGTCAACCATTCTGAATGCCATCCAGGGTGTCGAGAGGCATTTGCAACAAACAAATGCATACCTGGAGGGCATTCACTCTGGCCTGGCGGCCCAACAGAGAGCATTTCAGGCTCTGGCCTCTGCACTGATGGAAGCCATGTCCCTGTCTCTAGCCTGCCCCCTCCAACTTCCTCTACCCAGTCCCAATCCCCTCAACCCCAGCCTATCCCAAGCACACCTTCAGACCAGCATTCACCCAAATCAACACACAAAAGTGGCTCAGGCAAACACAAGCACCACACTTCATCTCACAGGCACTCACACAAGCACCATCCTCATGCAGACATACCAACATCCACTGCCTCCACTGTGTCCCCCTTCTCCTTGTCGTCCACCTCCCTCCCAGTAGTGCCTCCACTCACACCTGCATGCACTACATCCTCATCCACTACCTCCATCACCAGCACTCCCGTCACTACACACCCCTCACTGGCAGTCACCACCCCCACATCCATGCACACATCCCCTGTGTCCTCTCCCACTGTGTCTGTGACCCCTCCTCCCAAATTACACAAACGCAAGCACACATCCACCCACCCACCAGCCATCCACCTCACAACAGCATCCAGCTCATGCACCTGCACCCAAACAGAGCAGACTGACACCTCCTACAAGCACTCCCTCTTCCTCCACTCCCAAACCTTCACCCTCTTCCCGCCCCACTGTCCCTAAGAAGTTTTTCCTGGCAAACATTGACTTCTTCCCTACCCCTCCCCCCGTCCTTCCCCTCGTGCAGGGGTGGCCAAAACTCAGCCCAGCACCTCAGCCACCAAGTCCACGTCCACCCTGGTTCCTGCAGCTGTCATAGGCTCAAAGGGGGCACCCGTCAACCCAGGCAGTGTGCCACCAACCCCTGCAAAGGCAAAGAACATTCTGCCACCTGGCAAGGTGAAGAAGGGGACAGCATCCAGCAAGGGGAAGGAGCTACAACCAACCAGCAAGGCCACCTCAAAGACTCCAGCTGCCAGACCCAAGGTGACACCACCATCTGCCCAGGGCAGGAAGAGGCACAAAACACCAGCCAAGGCACTTCAGCTGTCCAAACCTGCAGGTGAAGGCCTAGTGGGTACCAGCACAACGGCCAGCACCGCCACCTGCACCACCGCAAGCACCGCCACCTGCACTGCCGCAAGCACCACTACTGTCAGCAGCCCCAGTGGGCAGCCGTTCGAGGCTGCAGGAGAAGGGCTGGAGCCTCCCCCCACCAATGGCAGCACCCCCACCAGCACCGGCACTACCACCACTGTGCAGCCGTAGCTGCCGGCAGATGAACTGTAGCCCTGCCTCCATGGACTATGATGCATCCTGGTCACTGCAAATCTCGGTGCTCTGACACCCAGGTGACCTGGCACCTCCCAAGTGCTGCATCACTGGGCACAAAGCCTCCTCCAGAACCAGTGGAGAAAGGCATCCACTCACCCTATCGTTGGCAAGATGAAGCACACTGGGCACAGAGCCCCCTCCAGAACTAGTGGATTAAGGCATCCACTCACCCTGTCCTTGGTAGGATGAAGTTCACTGGGCACAGCCCCCCTCCAGAACTAGTGGATTAAGGCATCCACTCACCCTGTCCTTGGCAGGATGAAGTTCACTGGGCACAGACACCCCTCCAGAACTAGTGGATTAAGGCATCCACTCACCCTGTCCTTGGCAGGATGAAGCACACTGGGCACAGAGCCCTCTCCAGAACTAGTGGATTAAGGCATCCACTCACCCTGTCCTTGGCAGGATAAAGCTCATTGGGAACAGAGCCCCCTCCAGAACTAGTGGATTAAGGCATCCACTCACCCTGTCCTTGGCAGGATGAAGCACACTGGGCACAGAGCCCCCTCCAGAACCAGTGGAGAAAGGCATCCACTCACCCTATCATTGGCAGGATGAAGCACACTGGGCACAAAGCCCCCTCCAGAACCAGTGGAGAAAGGCATCCACTCTCCCTATCCTTGGCAGGATGAAGCACACTGGGCACAGAGCCACCTCCAGAACCAGTGGATTAAGGCATCCACTCACCCTGTCCTTGGCAGGATGAGGCTCACTGGGCACAAAGCCCCCTCCAGAACCAGTGGAGAAAGGCATCCACTCACCCTATCCTTGGCAGGATGAAGCTCACTGGGCACAAAGCCCCTTCCAGAACCAGTAGAGAAAGGCATCCACTCACCCTATCCTTGACAGTATGAAGCACACTGGGCACAAGGCCCCCTCCAGAACTAGTGGAGAAGCCATCCACTTGAAAGACTGTGGCCTTGCACTCCCCAGAACCAAGCAGTGGGCAAACCACCCACTTGAGAGACTTGAGAGACTGTGGCTTTGCACTCCCCAGGACCAAGCAGTGGGCAAACCACCCACTTGAGAGACTGTGGCCTTGCACTCCCCAGGACATCGCTGTGGGCATGGAGCCCTTCCAAGAGCAGTGGCGTTGTACCATCTTCCAGCTGAGGTGCCCCCCGCCTTCCCTGTCCCCCTGAGGTACCTGTGTGTTTTCGACCTGATGCCCCGGCAGTGTTCTCTCCGTATTGAGGCAGGAGTCAAGTGTGAACTTGGCCTATGTGTTCTGGCCCAGTGGGCCAAGGACATTTGGAGTGGACATTGTCCCGCCTTTTGTACATATTGTATGTTTTGCAAATACTGTTTTTGAAATATTAACTTATTTCTGACTATTTCTAATATAACACTCATTTTACTCCATTCCTTGTGTCCTTGAGTTATTCCAGAGGATTACGGGGTGTATATGTAATGTTGTTGCATGTGTTTGTGTGTATGATGTTGGGGGTGTTGCGTGTGTGTGTCACTCTCTTTTTCCTCCCCCCCCATGTGCTAGGTGTAGTACTCACCATGGTCGTCGCCGCCGCCGTTGGTACTCGTGGTATATGAGAAGGTACACTAGCATGGGCAGGACCTGCAGCTTGGGCTCAATGGCATCCTGGTTCTTCCGTGAGTGTCGAGAGGTGAGTGGTTTCCCTTCAAGGTACTGTTTCCGCCATGCTTCTGACGGCATTAGTACCACCCCGGAAAAGCTGGCGGATTGTAATGGGGTGGGCAGTACATTGTCTTCCACCTGGCTGTTGGCGGTTACCGCAGCGGTCTTTGTTGCTACCGCCGTGGCGGTTGGAGTGTTAAAGTGGCTCTCTGTGTTGGCGGTTTCCGCCGTTGTCATGATTCCATTTTTGTTACCGCCGGCCTGTTGGGGGTATTAACGCCGCTTTAACACCGACCGATAGGGTTGTAATGAGGGCCATAGTGACCCTGGGTACCTGACCATGTTTTCACGATGGTGAGGGGTAGGGACTTCCTAAAAAGAATGGCGATGCCACACTTCTGGTTTGGCCCTGGTGCGAAGGCGAGTGGACAGCTGCTATGGATTGTTCTTCCCACCCAGTTACAGCATAGCTTGTAGGATTCAAGTTGGGATAAGTGTCTCTCCTGCAGTACGGCTATATCAGCCCTCTGGGACTGCAGATAGGCCACTATCATCTTCCTTTTGATATAGTGAGTGAGGCTGCGGACATTCCACAATATAGCTGTCAAGTTGGAGGGGAGGCTGGTTGTGTTAGTCTGCAACATACGGTCAGTGAGGTGTGTAATCTGTAGTGTTTGTAAGATCCCAATGGCAGTTTATGAAGTATGGGAGCTGGTTGAAGAAGGGAGTATGAGATCAGGTGAGTAGGGTTCAGGGAGGAATTCCTCAGTCTTTAAAGGGGACAGGCTAGTGCCGTTGATAGTGGGGGGTAGGGTGGTTGCTCTCTGGTATGTCAACGGAATAGGACGTTGTGTGCAAGACAAGGGGGGAGGAGGAGAGGGTGTCACGAAGGTAGTTCTGGTGAAAGGGGGAAATCAGATGTCAGGCAAAAGCTGTGAACTGCAGACCTAAGCTTGCATAGCCCATGCACCGGAGGATCCCCGTGTCAGCGAGGGGGGAGAGGTGAGGAGGATATGACAGTATGCACCATACCATTGTTTTGGGGGGACCGGAGGTGGTTGTTTTGGTTGAGGGTGAGTGCAGAGGGAGTGATAAATGGTGGAAAGGGGGGGGGTGGTGGTGGGCTGCGGGCAGTATGTATGTAGGCAAGGCTCCACTCATGGCCCAGCAAGAGGGGTGGCAAGAGTGTCTTATCTCAGTATATAAGAAATATGCGTTGGATGCAGGAGGTCAACCGGTGTCCAAGGTCATTGGCCACATGTGGCATTGGGTATGGGATGTAGAGCAAGGTCAACAGAGGGGGGCCATGAAGACTGAGCTGCAGGATCGGAGGCGTATAGTGGATAATGCTATTTGTTGAGCTAGGGTGGAAAGAATGTGCCTTGGAGGCTATGAATAGGGAGGTAAGCCTTTGAGGTTGGGAGGCAAAGCCTCCAGGCACCGTTCATCACTGGGTCCCATGAAGTGGTGAGTAGAAGGCCACCCCTCACTAGCTGAGCCCCGATGGAGGTGAGCCCCATTGTGGGAGGGTCGGAGGGCAGTGGTGTGTGGCCGCAGCGGTTTTAGGGTGAGTGAAACAATGGTAACAAGGAACAGACGCAGGTATCACGTATCATACTTCGTGGTCCGGTAAAAACCAGCACAAACAGTAACAATAACATAGGACCAAGTTCTCTGAAGACTAGAGAAGGCTACAGTCTCAGGATCCCTGGGCCACAGCGCCAATCATTGGGTTGCGTTATACTCATCCAGTCTAGAGAGGTGGTGGGCATAAAGCCTCACCCTGGCTTATTCTGTTGCAATGTGGGCAAGATCGGATGGAAATGACACCCAGTTCCCCCCTCTGGTTGGCTTTCAGCAGTGATTTAGATTTGTCTCTTCCATAGCAGTGGGTGAGGTCCACCACTGCCTGGAGAGCTGTTTGCCTGACTTCATGTGATCGGAGAGGTCGATCAGTGGGTCTGTTGCTCCTAGGAGACTGCCGACCAGCAGAGCTCAGCCCCGCTGTGTGGTACCAGGGTTGGGAGAATGCCTCCTGTAGCCCTGGGATCGTCAAGGTTGCATCGGATGAGGAATCCATGGGTTGTGGTAACAGGTTATCTAGGAATTGGCTTACTGCTTGAGGGTCAAGAAAGTCTTTAGACTTGCCGTCTTTAGTGATCCACATACATGCAGGCTCTAACATGCCAAACTTGATCTCTAATTGGCGAAGGTGGGGGTGCAGCACCAAGAACACACTCTGTTTTTTGTTGGTATCTTGGGAGAAATCGGGGGCCATTCTCAGCTCTCAGTCCTCATATCTGTATGGTCCATGAGTGGGAGCAGCGGTTAATAGTTGTTGGACCTGGTCACGGCAGAGAAAGCAGATGATGATCTTCATCAAGCAAGGTGGTTAGCCCTCAGCTGGAGCAGGCCCGACCGCACCGTTGTGTCCCAGGTTCGAGTGCAGCTATGGGGTGAGGTTGTGGGTTTCTCCCCAAAGGTCTCATGGGAAATGGCGGCGACAGGGTGGGAGCCCTCAATTTCCAGGTCTTAGGGTCTGTTGTGTTTCATGTGCTCCAGATGTCGTGAGGCATTCCTCACCTCTTGTGGCACAATCGGGCCAGTACCAAGGTCCTTCTGCCACGTGGTGCTCAGGTTTCATGGCTCCCCCTTGCTCAGGGCTCATGGTATATGCACTGGGCAGGTGTAGCTGTGGGTGGGGTCCCGGTGGGTCACCAGATATGGTGCACGGGCCCTCTTGCGCCACGCAGGAGTCCCTAGGGTGTCTGGGGTTGAGAGTGAGAGGAGGGAGTGTGAAGGGGAAGGAGGGGATGGGGCGCCCCCACCGCTTCCCCGCTCACCTGTGGTTCAGATTTCTCCCTTCTTGGCGGGTCATCAGCTGTCTCGGCCAGCCACCTGTATCCCGCTCCTGAATCGAGCCTGCGGCTCTGGTCAGGGCGCTAGGCCCCAGATACGTGGTGGCTGATCGTCCCTTCCTTGGTCACAGGAACGCCACCACTCAGGGCACAGGGTTCACAATGTCCTCAGACCCGTTCCAGAAGGCAGGAGCAGTGTCTGGGTCTCACTCCTCCGGTGCCACGGACTCCTCCACCTCCGTCAAATGCCTCCGGTGCGTGGAGCCATCTCCATCGGCGACCAGGCCACGCCCCCATTTATACTTTTTGACAGATCAAAGTATATGCTAGTCTGTGATGAATTTGTCATTACAGTTCTTCTGTGGTCTACTATAACTATATAGTATTTACCAAGGGCTTATTTAAGATTAAAACTGACTTAGGATGATCTGACACAAAACATGATTACAGACAAACCTGGGCAACATTTCCAAAACACAGCATACAAGTCCAGGCAAGGAAAACCTAACATGTGATTGAGTACAAAATAACGTCATCATGAACAATATGCTATTGTTACCATTGGATATTACTGATGTTGTCTACACTTTGAAGGCAATGTAGATGCTGTACCCCATGACACTGTTGGCCAATACCACAATGTGTGTGCTTTGGCCCTGAAAACTTGTTTTACCCAATCGGTCTATTTATATCTTAGAAAAAAGGACCATGCACTGCCACTAGACAGTGACACAAGCTTCAACAACTGTTGGCTTTCTGTCAAACGCATTGGTAATACAAGGCACAGGGCCCTGCGCCCTCACTCACAAAGTCAGTTATCCAACTGACATATATTTTAACAAGATAATATGGAGTGGTGGGGAGTCAACATTTAATAACATACATTAACATAAAGCCTTACTTTAATTCATGAATTCACAATTCCACAAAGTAAATATTCAAAAGAATTTACTTTTAGAAGGTTCACTTGAATGTTTTGAGCTGCTTGTCTAATTATATCATTTTCAAACCCTGAAGAAGAATGGATCAGCGAAACATGTTGACTTCTTTGGCTGTTTTTGTACTGTGAACTGACATGTTTTTGACAGCGCTTGTTGTATGGAAATTATCACACTGTACAATAATTTAATGTTACTACTGTCTCAGACTTATGCAAACGTACAATGTGACTACTGCCTACAGATTCATATGTATGTATATTGACTTGGTTCAAGTAAATTCTTTTGAATCTTTACTTTGTGGAATTGTGAATTAATAAATTGAAGTGAGGCACTAATGTATGTTATTAAATGTTGACACCCCACCACTCAACTCTCTATTACTTACCAAGGTGTTATATGAGAGTAAAAATTAATTTTGCAGTTCTGACACACAAAATTATTACAAACAAACCATTGCATCTGTTTAAAGATGCAGCTACATATTCAGGCAAAAGAGAGCCAAACTGTTAAACCAGTGAGCCAAAGGCTTTAATTTGATTGAGTACAAAATACTGTCAACTGAGACAAAATTATCTTTTTAGCATTGGGAAGTTAGTACTGGTTGTAGCAATGTGGAGGTAATATAGACACTGTGCACTGTGACACAGCTAATCAGCACTACATTATGTGCAGTTTGTTCACGAAAAGCTGGCTTCACCCAATTGGTCTATTTAACTTTCCAACAAGGCCATGGCAGGCAATGCAGAAATTTCACCCATGGCATGTAATTTCGGTGTCTTATGGGAGCTGTAGTGTGTATTTGTAGCAACAACATATATGCCACATTACGGTTGCTGCCAGTTTGCACAACTGTGCTTGGGTGGGGCAGGGTTGCAGTAAACATGGTAAATTTGACAAGCAAGAAAACTTCTCTTTATGTGTTAATATGCCACCCTGAAGGTATACCCTTTAAGTTCACAGGCTAAGAAGTCTAACATATGCAAAATGGCGACACACTTTATATTTGAAACATGTGCCCTCACAGTGACTTAAGGCCTAAAGGCTATTTCCACTATATAGGATTAGCTACAATTTCCACAGGAACGGACAGTGTGTGATTAAAATGTTTAGTTTACATGCTTCAGAAATAATTCAAAGTTAGTTTAAAAAGTGATGAAATAGAAACATCCAATTTTTGTTAACTTTAGTGGAAAAGTAACCTATGTAAACATAGACTTTGGGCTTTCATGACCAGAACAGACTTAAAACCAGTTCTGCTACTCCCACATCTCCAGAAGCCAATACATTTTCCTGGCTGGAGCTCATGAGCGTGCATGCCTGAGGAAAGTAGCCTAAAATCTGGTTCCAGGAAGCTTGAGGTGTGATTAGCAACTGGTCATTTGTCAGGGTTTAGCAATCTGGAAGAATAGCTGGCAGAAAGAAAAACTGTTTTATCGTATTGTGTGGTGATACTTCTTTCACGCTATGTGTAAATACTGGTTTTAAAGAAGGGAAATACCACCCACTGCAGTGACCATTTTATCCTGAGACTATGCAATTATAAATGTATCCCTGGGCTTTTTCCTGTGACTTGGGCCCAATGTAAAGAAAAGAGCCATGCTTTTTCACCACCTAGATCACTTGACGGGCCTGCTGATGATGCACAAAGCAGGCAATGTTCTTCGTTCAGTGGATCCTGTGGAACTCCAAGAATGGACTAAAGGACAGGCCAGTCAAGGCAGGTAGAAAGCGGGCTAAGAGTGCCATGATGTCATCCCCTTCCAGTGTTTCTGGTACCATGGAAATTTGAAAGTTGTCACTGTGGGTAAGTCCTCCAACTCCACAGTTTGCCACTGGAGGTGCCAATGATCTCGTAACCAATCAATGGAGGCTCCAATTTTTTCATCAATCTCGTCCAAGTGGGATTCAGCCGTAGTCACCTGGCATTGAAGGAAGCAATGTCCTGATAACTGCTGTGCATATCCACCGAGGGCTTGCAGGTGTTTTCCAACACTTCCAAGAGTGTCTTTCCCTAACTTAGACAACTTCCCCATCACTGCCCCCATGAACGAGAGCTGCCTAGTGGATTTTGACATGTAGAAGCGGAGGCCAAGGTGAGCAGGGGAAGGCTAGGAACAGAACTCTGCATGGAAGGAGACGGAGTTGGTTTCCAGCAAGTAATGTGAACCAAGTTTGAGAGGGGTGCAACAGTTGTGGAGCCAGGCGGAGTCCTGCAGGAGCATCTCGGGGAGGTGTGAGGCAACCACAATACCTGGTCATGAGAAGTGAAATGGCACCCTTCAGATCTTAAAGCACATTGGCCTCTGCTGCCGCCCTTGTACTGTTGTGGCAATGGTGTCTCTGGGACAAGAGTGACATAAATGGCACAGGAAGGAAGTCTGCCATGTATACCGGGCAGCACTCCAGTGGGGGGAGGAAGTGGGGTGTCTGTGGCCCCGATGGGCCAGGCCAGCTGTGCAGAGGAGTAGGAAGAGGAAGGGAGGCCAGGCTCATCAATCACAGTCTCTGTCCCTCACTTCCAGCATTGGATCAGCAGCAGAAGGGGAGGCAGGCTGCAGGTTCTTAGTTTCGCCCCATGCAGATGCGAGGGTAGGCCACATGAAGCTGTGTGATACTACTGGCAGTGCTAGAACCACAAAATATGGCTGCTGGTGGTTACTTCGGATGGTGTGACCTGTGACAGCAGTTGCAAAGCGAGTATTGTAGCGCAGCTCCTCCCTGGTCTCCTCCATCCTTCACCTGCTGTCCACATACAGGGTGCTAAGATATAGTAGGCTGCCTCTGCTCAGTCAGGCAGGAGCACTTCTGAAGAGCTGCCATCTTGCCTGGGCTTTCAGTTGTGCCCTCCACAATCCTAGTATCTAATAATTATTAAGGACCTACAAAACAAATAGGACAGAAAAGTTAACATATGTGGCAGGGCTCACTATGCCTCAAAATAAGTGGAGGTAGTGAGCGGCAGGAAAGAATAGAAACTCCATCTTTTCCCCACTGAGGGTCTGCAGAGTGCTTTGAGAGGGAAATAAGTCTTCCAGGAGAACCACTAATCTAGGGGCTCTATTTGAATGCAATCTCTTTAAAGTGACCACTCCTAACTATCATCGATGCTATTCTGTAAAGTTTTGGAGAGCGGTTGGGCGTTGATCTTTTCTTCGATCATGCCCTGAACTGTTATGGTGATATTACTTATTGAAGTTGACAACTTGGGTGGCAGCATATTTGCGCTCATTTTCAAAACATGATAGTGCATAATTTTTTCCTTATTTAGAGGATGTGAATGTATTTGCGTAGGAGAATTTTCTGGCAGCACGGGGGCGAAGGAAACATTCTCTTCCCAGGAACTGTGCTATAAAACAACTTTACAGAAACGTTTGCAAAGTGTCCATATTAAAATTCAAAAGAATCTGTTGCATAAAAAGTGACAAATAATTACATTCGAGTAGAAAATAGAAGAACTGGAATCAAAGTTCTGCGAGTTAACATTCACATAATTTTGTAGTTTCATTGGTGATGAATATTGGACATTCACTTCAGTTCTACTCTTTATAACATAATTGAAGTAATGAGAACGAATGAATGAAATAATAGCGCATTTCTCACCTTCATTTATATGGTTACATGATAACTAATTAAGAATAAACTAAAAATTGACAAGAGGTTGACTGCAGTAGCTAAGAACAAGGCAAAGCCAGAGTGAAAACATATTACAAAGAGAAGAGACATTTGGATATTCATGTTTTCTTTTTGCATCTCGAGCAGATATGTTTATAGGCCTACAGGTGTTTCACATCTACTCCCAACTCAATCCGTATCTCCTTCCCAGGTGCACCCCCACGATTCCGCATGCACGAATGCACAAAAACAATATTATTCATTAATGCTTGGACAGTAGTATAACTCAGTACTTTTTTTTGCTACAAAATGGGCCTCTCGTTCTTCACTGAAATGATCGACTAGAACAAAAAGCAGCAGCTTTACATGCACACTGTGTTCAGTACTGAGTCAACGCCAGCAATAATGGGTGTTTTCAACATTCCTCTACTCAGAAATTAGTTATAAGAGTGCTTTATTTTCTGTGCAGCGAACTGTGGCAAAACAATAACTGACTATTCAAATGTGTGGGTACAGAGTGAATCGTTCTCTCTCCACTATAATTGCATATTCAAAACACTGGATCATAAAATTTAAAGGTGCATGCTCTAAACAGCAATTTAATGCTGCATTTCGGTGTGTTCCTGGTGAAAATAAAAGGTTCAATTTGCTGATCTGTGCTTCATATAGTGCTCTGCATGGTCTCTACTTCGTGCAGTGCTCTGTATGATGTCAGTTTTTGGAGGATTTTAAGTTCTACTGTGTAATTTAAGTGTTCAAGCTCCTAAAGTTATCACCTGATGCTGCTACGCTGTGGCTGAATAAACCCGGAGATCTTTGAAAACCCTTTCGCTTGTGTGATTACTCCGTTCCACAATTTGGCTAACAGTTGTTCTTCAGACAAACTCATGCTCACAAACTGGAAGAGTGTGCAGGTTGATGATGCTTTGACTGTATTCTTAATGCCACATCCAATGAACGACTTTCAACATGGTCAAGCTTAGTTATCAGGAAGACAGCCAAGCTGATCCTGTGCGCGTATGCTTGTTTCAGGAATGCGTACATTTTAATACCTAGCAAAAGACATTGTCTAAACCTTATTTTTCGTTGCCGCCCAGAGCACGTTGTGCCTCGTGCGTATTTACTGCTTGCACCACCAAACTCTGCATGTCATGCACGCGCATTCTCCGCAGCGCGCTCTGAACGTTCATTTTGGCAATCGTTTTCCTTCCCTGTATACGTCTTCACATTATGCATGAAACAACATGGACGCCATATTTGCTCGGAATAAAAAAAGAGAAACTTTGACAGCATTTTTTATTTTTTTTGGCGTGTTATATGAAGTCGTGCTGCATTTCAGTGACACACACTAACTTTAAGAAACAAAGTTACTGTCTAGCGTGGAGACATAACTCATGAATTTTGGCGAGTAATCCATCACTATTTCAGTTGTTTAATGGAAGGTGGATCACTTAGTGTGTCATAGTTTGGTTGTCACAGTGATACGCACACTTTGGTAATGACACAACTTAATGACTTTTGTCAAGTGTTCTCCAGCTAATATAAAAATCAAATCAATGACACCTTCAATCAACCATAGTGAGTCACAGTGTATTTCTCACCATAAATACAATTTTCTTGCAGTGCCATGCACACTAAGAACAACAGTCTTTTCTGTTGTGGTTTGTCAATGGAAGAACAGTGAAACGCTCCTTTCCAATCCCTCAGCATGTGATAGTCTGTCATATCCTACACAGTGACACACTGGGAGAGAACAGGGCTGATTGCAGAGGCCCCCTAACTTTTTGCCCCCATTTTCCACTTTTTGCTGGTGTTTTCCTGACTCTGATGGTGCACTGGGTAATGCTAATCAATCCCAGGGCCTGTGTTCTGTGTAAAATCAGTATGCAAATTAGGCTAATTATAATTGGCTAAGTCAACCTACCTTTAAGTCCCAAGTATATGGTAGGGCATGTAGGGTTAGGGACCATAACATAGGTAGTGCACTGCTGAGGAGCCCAGTGTCATTTTAAAGGCAGGCCTGCCTTGCTTGCTGCTTTTAAATTAAAGTTACATGCCAATTCGATTTGGAATTAAAGGTAGTTCCAAAGTCTTAAACTACCTTATTTTTACATATAAGTCACCCCTAAGGTGTGCCCTATGTGCCCCTAGGGTTGGGTGTCATGTAACTATAAGCAGGGACCTTATAAAAATAGTTTTATAAACCCTGGTGAGGTAAAACATTTGTTTTTCCCTCATTGTAGTGAATGGCCTCCATCGGCTAGAATGGTTAGACTTTATTTTAATTAAAAAAATCCCCTCAAGTAACAGATAGCAGACATTTGGTATCAAATTAATTGTTATAATAAATCCCACAACTTCCAGTTGTGGGATTTAATATAACTTGTTTGGGTATAGAATTTTAAACTTTACCTGAAAAGTTGCCAACTTCAGCCCTGCAGTGTTTTTGCTGCTTTGCTCTGATTGGCCAGCCTCTGGCAGCCCGGCCAGGCTGCCTTGATGAGGTGTGAAGTGGCCTGGCTCCACACAAAGAGATGTGCCTGGGGGAGGAGATCTCCCCTCAGCAGATGGGAAAGCAGTAAGGGGGAAGGCTGCCAAACTGGTCTTCAAAGGCAGAGAAGGACATTTGGAGCAACCCAGCAACACCCTCACATCCTGCAAACCCAAATAATTAGGTGCCCCCTTGATTAGATTAGGAGAGGGGTGTGTTTAGGATTTTTAGTCACACCAGTGGGTGGGCTCAGCCAGATGTAACCTCCAAAAATCATGTTCAGCCATGATGGATGTTTGAGGAATGTTGCTCCCTGGGATTGATTTTTGCCACACTCCCTAGGAAGTGGTCATCACAGGGGGAATAACCCTGCCCCTGATTGGAGAACCAGGACCCCCTTGTTTTTCACCCAGGAGCAAGGATAAAACTGGCAGACCTGCACCCACAACTCAGATCCCCATCAGATTCCAACAAGTAAGAACAACAGGAGAAGAAGGACTGCTCTGCTGGACCCCTGACCTGCACCTGGACACTGCACTCTGGAGGACTGCACCAGCTGCACACTTGGGCTTCACCACTAAAATAACTATCTGTGTTCTACTGTTTCAAGAAGGGACTCCCTGTTTGCTACAGGTACAAAGGAGCTGCCCAGAGTCCCTGGCATCAAGTCCTGCAAGCAAAGCCCAGCTGACCAGCGTCCAGTGGCCATTTGAGGATTCTGACAAGGTGCATTCTGGGAATTGTAGTCCCAACTCCCAAGGAGCAACTCAGAGCTTCTGGAACCTTGGATCAAGTTGTGGACACTTCAAGGACACAAAAAGGACCTCTGGAAGAAGATCCAGATGTTTGGAGACGTTTGGAGCAACGCCTTAAGTTGAAGAGGTGCATTCTGGGAGTTGTAGTCCCAGACCACAAGAGGCACACCAGAGCCTCTGAACCCTTGGCTGGTGCTGTGGACCACTTTCCTGAATCAAACACTTCTGAAAGTAAGTTTGACAGTGTTACCTCGTGGGTAGCCTGAACTCTGGACTTTGTTCCTTTCCAGTGTGACCTTTTTTAACCCTTTGAGCGCTAGTTGCTTATATGCGCTTGAAAGCATTAATTCTTTAAAAATTCATATCTCTGGTTCCCCTTATCCGATTCTATTCATTTTGGTGTCATTTTCAAGATAAAAATATGATCTATTGTTATAAACTGATTTTGGATTTTTAAACTGTTTCCTGTGTTTTATTCAATTACTGTTTTGAGATATTTGAATGTGTTATGCTTTGTCTCCTAATTTAAGCCTTGTCGCTCGTTGCCAAGCTACCAAGGGTTGAGCTGGGTTAAATTTACTGAAACCTAACTGGACCTAAGTGGAGGTTAGTGGCCTATTGCTAAGTGTAGGAACTTACCTGCCCTTACCAATAACCCATTTTCCAACACACACACACACACACATAAACACTTCATTTTGTGATCTATTTTTAAGTAGATCTGCTTTGACCTTGTTTGTTTCTCTAAACATTATGCAGTCAGTAAATGCTCCTCCCTTTTTTTTTTTTTTAAGACACCAGGTAAAGAAGAAACATGATTATACCAAAGGAGATAAAAATGTTTTTTCAGGCAAATGAATATCTGTTTTAGATGCAATTGTCCTGAACATTCCTCCATGGGGTGTCTTTGTCCCATTAAGAATGCCACTTGGAAAAACTGTGGGAAGGTTGGCCATTTTTCTAAAGTGTGTCAATCCAAGAGAAACAGAGTAAATGCTTTGTTTGAGTGTGCCATTAAGAATTAAACTTTCGACATATTGAAGAAGATGAAGGATTTAGTGTTAGTGATAAGGGATGAAGGTGAGTCTGATTGTGCTGACCCTTACACAGAGATATGCATTGATGGTAAAGTGCTAAACATGTTAGCAGATTCTAGAGCAAAGGTGACTATTACCACAGTGCCTTTGTTCAAAAGTAAATGGGTAGACAAATAAATAATGGCACCTGACAGATGTCTCCTATCTTACAATGGAAAAAGTCAATTTGGTAGGGTATTTTGAGAGCACATTACAATTCAAAGGCAAGAACGTTTGGCAGGATGTATGTTGCAAAGAAAGGACTGAATATTTTGGGTTGGTATTACCAAGGGTTATCCTGCATCACTTTGAGGCCAGGAAAGAAAGTCCAAGTTTTGCTACTGAGGAAAAATAATGCAGTCGTTAACAATAAATAAACTGCTACATTTCAGAGAGATTTTGATGGGAAATTGGGAAGGAATTAAAGGTTTTCAGGGGTGTGCGGTACCAATCAAACAAACTGAGAAATATGCTACTTATTATTTGAGAGGATTTGACCAACATTCTCGAGAAAATGTGTATCGAAGGGGTGACTGAGCTTATAGAATCTTGGCTATGGCTAACTTCTTCAGTAACTGCCCAGAGGAAAATAGGGGATTTAAGGGTCTGCATTGACATAAGAAATGTATACAGAGAAATGTGGGTGGATTCTCCTCCTTTGCCATGCACTGATATTTTGACAACATTTGAAAGAGCAACTAATTTTTAGTAGGATCGATTTGGCATCTCCCTACCATCAAGCGGAATTAGAACATTCCTGCAGACATTTTACTGCTTTCATTTCTCCTGTAGTTATGTTTCAGTTCAAAAGGATGGCATTTGATTTGGTGTCCACTACTGCATTTTTTCAACAAATCATGGCTTCAGTTTTAAAAGAAATCAGAGGGGAGGCTGCATACCAGGATGATGTCCTTATAGCAGCTAGGAACATTCAGAAGCATGATGAAACAATGGGGATAGTGTTAGAAAGACGGGAGCAGGTGGATATTGTTGCCATCTTAAAGAAGTCTAAGTTTGCCAAACCAAGCATACAATATTTATGTCACGTGATCTCCAAACATGGGGTGGAGTCATGACCAGGTTCGGTGGATGCAATTGTACTCGCTGCCATATCCGAGAATAAAGAACAAGTTTCAACTTTTTTGAAGTTTGCAAATGTTATGCAAAAACTGACAAAAACTTTCTACAGGAAGAAAGAGAATTTAAGAGGGTTGCTTAAAAAAACAAGGCTTTTAGCCTGGGATGAGAAGTGTCAAGCAGATTTCATCAAGTTGAAAGAGGAAATTATGTCTGCAAGAATGCTGGTATCATATGATCCTACATGTCAGTGTTAGATCACGGTCGATGCAAGCAACAGTGGTTTAGGGGTAACGTTGTCTCAAATAACTGACCAGGAGGAGAGAACAGTGGAATTTGCTTCTAGGATTCTAGGGGGCAATAAAAATAAGGTTTTTGGTGATTGAAAATGAATAGTTGGCTGGCTGTTGTGCAGTTGAGTGTTTTAAGAGGTTTGCTGGGGAAAAAAAAAATTCTATTGATGGATCACATAGTGTTGGTGAGGATTTTCATTGGAGATATGATCAGGGATTTCACTCCTAGAATATCCAGATTGGGTGTGAAGCTTTTGCAATACAACATTGTTATCGAAGACATCCCAGGTGACAGGAACATTAGAGTAGATTATCTGTCAAGATCACCCTCAACAACTGATTTGTCCGACACACAGAAAGATGATGAGGAGTGTCTTATTGCCGCTGTTGATGTGTGCAATAAAGGTGCTTTAGATGAACATAATTGGATTGACTATTTAGAGAAGGGCTGTGGTTCTGAAGTATGTTACTGAGGGGTGGCCAAAAGGAAAATGTTTACAGTCAAGTCTGCAACCATATTTTAAGGTAGTGGGTGAATTGACCTTTGAGGAAGGTAACAATCCTGAGGGGTGCTAAGTTCATACCTCCTACCTCTTTGAGAGCCAAAGTCATGAATGCTGAGCATGAGAGTCATTTGGGGCAGACAGTGACCATAAGGAAATTATGTTCAGTTTACTGGTGGCCCAGTATGGATGCTGACATTGTTCAAACGGTCAGAAAGTGTGGTATTTGCTTGAATAGTGATAAATATTTTAATATTGTAACATCATCTCTTCATCATGTGGATTTTCCTGAGACTGTGGTCACAATTAGCTGTTAATTTCATTGGGCCAGTTCAATTTCACCTAGGGTCAAGTATGCTTTGGTGGTGGTTGATTACTATAGCAAGTGGCGGGAGCTTGAGTTAATTGATGAACCAAACACCAACACTGTAATCACATTTTTCAACAAATTTTCCTGAGGAAAAGGTTTCCGCGAGAATTGGTGCTCTATCATAGCCTACAATTTGTTTCAAAGGAGACGAAAGTGTATGGCAAAATACAGCATCACACACAAAAGGATTGCTTTATATTATCGTCAAGCAAATGGTTTGGTTGAGAAAATGAATCAGACATTAGTGGAGTGTGTGCAATGGACAATTAAGAACAGAGTTGATGTGCATAAGAAGGTGAACATCATGTTGTGTTCTCATTACACAAGGCTGAATGGGATTTCGCAAAAGCCCCCTTTTGAAATTATGAGAGGTCGTCTACCAGCATATGAAATAGGCATGCATGGTTAAAAGAATGTCAGCCTCATTTGTGCATTAAAGAACCATAGATAGGAATATCTGTTCCAATTTTGAGGTTGCATAGAAAAGGGTGAAACAGCGGTTTGGTGCCAAACATGTGGTGGGGTTTCATGGAGATAAGATCTGTGTTGGAGATTGGGCCCACATTAAAGAACCATCACATGTGCCAAAAGGATGATCAAGGTTCAGAGAACCCGCTAGAGTTGAAACAGTCAGTGGTTATACGTATAGAGTAAGGGGGAATGAATGGTTGAATTTGTCCTGAGTGATGAAGGTGAATAGAATAAGTCCCATAGAAAACCCCAAGGGAAGTCCTTCTAGTGAGAGTTTGGAAAATGTTCAAAATCAGGGCAGAGTTAACAGAGCAATCAAAAAGCCAGCAAGGTTTCACTATTAGATTTTCCTTTTGTCATATTAATATTAATATTCATTTCAATTACATCTGATAACATTTTATTACATATCATTTAAGATGTTTTTTGCATATGAGCTATCATTAATTTTCCATCTGTGGAAGAATCTTATTGCATACTGTTTACTGAATGTGAGTTTTAATGTTTTTGTACATTCAGTATTTCATTAATTTGTTGTTGTTAAGAGTTATTTTACTTTTCTCCTTCAGCTCAAGTTTGTACTTAAATTTATTTTATGTGGTGTTATAAAAGGGGGAAGATATGGTTATCTGTATTTCATAAAGCGCTCTGCATGATCTCTACTTCATGCTCAGTATGATGTCAAATTATAGAGGGCTCAAAGGTCTGCTGTGAAATGTATGTGTTCAAGCTCAGACAGTTATCTCCTGGCACTGCTACACTGTTACTGAATAAACCAAGAGCTCTTTGGAAACCTTCAGCATTGTGTGGCAATTCCCCACTTCCACATCCCTTGAGTGACCCTTCCTTAGGGTGGTCCTGGGCAACTTGGCATCACTCCACAATCCATCTCCTTAATCATGTTATTATATGCCAGCCCTGTGGCTCATTTACGAGTCAATGGATCGCTTATGGATAGTTTTTTTATACTGTGGGCACCAGACAGGACTGCTAATTATTCCCCCTTCTTTACATTATAGCAATGGCCTCTTTGGTCTGCCACCTACAAGTCTTCCATTCTCACAGGGGGCTCTAGCTTACACAAGGCCACCTCCTCCTTTCTTTATATGCATCCTACTTTTTATTCATCATCCCACAGACAGCCTTGCCCCACTTATGCAGGAAATTACCTGCTATGGCAATGTTTTGGGACTTCAGATTAACTGGTCCAAATCCAAATTATTCCCCTTGACCAGTCCCTGCGAAACTCCCATTCTGGTGGCTCACAGATGATGCCAAATATTTAGGCATCCATCTACAAAGGGACAGAGACCAAATATTACAACTTAATTATGGTCTGGTGATGGAAAAGCTGGAGATGCAGGTGCTGTGAGGAATAACACTTCCTCTGTTCATGGCGGGACAGGTGACCATTATAAAAATGGTATTCCTTCCACGTTTTCTTTATCATTTTTAAACTTCCCTATCCCCTCAATGCTTGCCTTCTCCCGCACGCTGCGAGGTCATCTGCTGTGACTCATATGGGCTGTGGGTAGGTCGCTGATTCGATGGGACACCCTGGTGCTTCTGTTAGAGCATGGGGGGTTTGAGGTCCTAGACTTCAACCTTTACTATTTGATGGCTCAGTATCAGTACTCCTTCTGTTGGTATCATCCGGATACTCGCGTCCCATACCTCAGACCTGAGAGGGATCAGCTCGATACACTCTCACATTCCCAAACTCTTCTAAAGGGTATTCCACTAGTACCTCAAGACATACAAATGGTATCCAGGACGTGTTGGGCTTAGTGCCAGCTGCGAAGAATGCTGTGTGGAGGACCCCTGTAAATACAACAATTGTTCACATAGCTAAAGTAATCAACAGAGCACAATGTTCACAACGTAAAATACCACAACTAAAACATATCAGAAGAAAATAGTCAAAGCAGAACACAATGCAACAACTGCAGTACAACACAGCAAAATCAATAATGCAATATTTCTAATAATATATCACAAAAAAACAGCCCAAGATGAACAAAGATGCACATGTGTGGGCTGTGATGTATGGACACGTGTTGTGAAGCAAGCACATAGGTGCCCTTTGATGGAAGATCCCTTGTGAAACATGTTCATATGCATCCTAAAGCAGTTTTAACATGACAGATTGCCATATTACAGAGGTAGATAAATTACAAGGAAAAAAGTGAAAAGTAAGCGTGCAACCAACTAGTGTTAAATAAAAGAGCAAGTAGCCTGACAGCAGTCTGTTCCAACACAGGAGAAACAGCAGCTCTACTCACACCCAGGAAGCCTGAGAAACCCCTGATGGGGTGAAAGCAGTGGTGAAACATTTGGGGAATAAATCCTCTACTCTGCAATAGCATCTACAATGAGATAGCGTCTTGCCATCTGCAGTGCACTAATTCCAGCATGCATGGGCAGTGTAGCTGGAGTGCCTCCAGCATGAAAGGATGCAACCTCTCGTTACGATAAGAGGAGTGACACTCCCTGTTGAGAGTAATGAGGGAGATTCCCAATACTTGATTTCTGCCAAATTGTCACATGTGAAAGAACTCACAACTCACATCTAGCTCTCTCCCATTACTCAAAGAAGTCACAGAATTGGAAGACTGGTACAGATGGGGCTATTTACACACTTTTGGTCTACCTGAAGGCTGAGAGGGTTCAAGCCTTTATGCCTGTACAACATTTTTACAGTTGTGGATTCCTCGAATGACTGGACTATCTTTTCCAAAAGACTCTCAAATGGAGAGAGCACACAGAGTTCCAGCTCATCCCAATTCAAATAAGAAATCACAGAGACCTATAGCCTCTCAGTCTTCAACATACAGAACTAATTTTGAATTACATAAGGAAAATCTACAATTTCAATTGGAAGGATCACAGGATATACTTCTCCCAGGATTTCTCAAAGTCCGCAGTGGATTGCAGGAAAGCTTTCTTAACCCTTCAACCACGACTGAGAGCCAGGAACTTAGAAATGTCTTTTGCAGGTCCTGCAAAATTTCGGGTCTCACTGGATGGCTACTTGCGTATTTCAAGTCTGATATGGAACTGAAAATGTTCCTTGATGAAATTGATGACTCTGATATGGATACCTCTTTTTCAAACTTTAAAGCTTCTCAGAACAATGACACATTGTCGATCTGATATCTTCAATTAGTCATATTTTCATTACATGGTATCATAATGGATAACAACACTGTCCGTTTCATTCTTCCACCAATATTCCTAAATGTTCTCTCAATTACATGATGACTCAATTTATTATTTGCTGTAATATATTTTCTTAAATACCCTCGAAGCAGAAAACCACTTAAACCATTTTAGCTGTCAAAGTCCAATTACTGATGCTTCTGCTAGTTGATATCTATGTTTATGGGTACTCAATGCTCAAATGATCTCTCCTGTGTTGGAGGGAGTATCTTGTCCCCTTGTCCATGGTGGCATAGCATAATTCTGAGGGGGTGGGTGGGTGTGGTGTTAGGGATGGATAAACTGTTTATTCTTTCATATCAATATTTCAGTGGGAATTGTCGAATCCTCGTAATTTCTGGACAATTCTGCTATTTGATCCCTTCCTTCTTTCTTTCCCCCTCTCACTGCCAACCCTTTTCTGGAGGGGTTTACCCTTTTATGATTTAGTGGTGTTATATCTTTGTGGCATACTCCCTCCCAATACTTGGAGGAATGTTTATTGTCTGATTATGTTCAATATTCACCTTGAAGTCCCTACTCTGAACAATTTCTTCACTACTTTTACTACATTAACTCAAGGCACTCATTAAAAATATTTATGTAAAAACAAATATGTTCAAATAAATTCTCACTCACTACTAAAGGGTTCAGTCATCCCTGTAAATGGCACAAAATATCTGACTATCTATACATGTTAAAAGGGGATATTATTCTGCTCCAATTGACTATACTCCAAGCGAGGGAAGCAACATCTTTTAACAATAAATGGCTACTTGAATTGGCTTATTCCCCTGCTTTGGGTGAAAAGAATGGGGTATCACCTCTAGTTGCCAATAAATCCAATATCTATATTCTAAATAGTACATCAGAATGTATAGCAGCCTTTTTCAAAAACCTTTATTTGACCTGTACATCAAAAATAAACAATTTTACTCTGAACAATGTAATGAATTTCTAAATAGACTAGAACTCCCGACTACCATCAACATGGAGAGGATAACTCTTGCCACTCTCTTTTCCCATGAGGAAATTTGGTCACTTATACAATTACTAAAAACCACCAAGGCTCTGGGTCTTGATGGATACACTGCATCTTTTTATAATTTCTTTAGTCTGATCTGGACGCCCCCCTGGTAGACTTATACCAATCATTCTCCTATTCAAGAGAAATTACCAGCAAGCTGGCTGAAGCTGGTATTGCAATCATGCCCAAAGAAGAGAAGGATTTTTCTCTCCTGAAATATAGTTGATTAATATAGATTGTAAAGTCTACGCTAAAGCCATGGCCACATGCTTAGACAAGCTAATTTAAAAACGTATTCACCCCACACAAGTGGGTTTTGTTAAAGATTGGCTCTATATCGATGACACTAGACTATTTAGTCACATTATTGGGAAGACTTTCTAGTGAATCTCCCCATGGTTGAGATAGAGCTCGATGGCAAAAATCATTTTCACAACATTTTTATCCTTAATAAAGGTGGGGGCCCTATACATCCATCCCAGAACATGAGTCAGACTTGATGGTGCTCTCTCCTATCATTCCGACCTAAAGCAGGTTATAGGAAAAGCTTGTCCGCTCTTAACATCTATTTTTCTCTTAGTAATTGAACCTCCAATACAAGTCATAAAAGAGAATGACAAGATTGCAGGGGCTTAAGTCAGTAACCTTACAGTTATAGCAGCTACAGATGGCATAATAATTTTCACTAAGCACGCAGTATCATCCATCTAGGCCTTGTTGGAAATGATCAAAACCTATTTCCGTTTATCCGGATACACGTTAAATTAAGACAAATCTGAAGTGATGGCTCTCAATAAGTTTGTGGGTAGAGATGTCAATGGCACCTCTCATTTATACTGGCAAACTAAATTTATAAATGAACTTGGTATTGAATTTAATGATGACCTGAACATATCCCTAAACACAATGAAGTAATTTCATTAAAGAAAGTTTCAATGATCCTTTAAAGTTGCTCCCCAAAAGTTCTATCTTGGTGGGCTAGAACTGAAACTCTTAAAATGATGATTACTTCTATGATTAACTATTTGATCTCCATGATTCTGATCTCAAAAGGTTTCTTCCAGAAATTGGGCAATCTATTTACCAAATTCCTTTGGAATAACAACATACCATTACCCAAAAACATAAGGGGTGTTAAATTAGCAGACTTTAAAAAAAAATCATAGAGCCTTTCTCTTAAAACAGAGTTTTAAATGACTGCACCTGCCGGACCAATACTAACCAATCTGGTTGAAAGTGGAACGTCAGATTATACAAAACTCCAGCCTATCTTTTTTCTAACTTCTTCTAACGTGCATCCACCACACCCTGCATATATATTTCACCAATCAAAAAATGTATACTGTCTATTGACAAAAATTCAGTAACTAAGGTGAAAAACTCTAATTTGGCCTCAATTTGGAATACCATTTGCATCAAACTACATGGCTGATGTATTTATTGGCTGAGCTGAACTGTTGCCGGTATATTTATTTTGAACCAGCTTGTCTCCCAGCACTAACCAGTGACTTTTGCAAAATTACCATCTAAATATATCTTGCATAGTATAGAATTTTACGAATTTCTTAAATTGAAAGCAGCTATTTCTTAAATTAACACCTATTTTGGATCTAATTGCCTTGTATGGTAGCAGTGGTCATTTTGTCTTTAGAGTTTACTCCCTCCTTCTCCCCAAGACTTCTAAGCCAGTGCTACCAATCTAGTAAACATGGGAAAAATATTCTAGTTTTGTTGATACCCTTCTTAATTGGCAAGGGATCTAGCCTTCTAGCTTTAAATTCAAGATCACGCCTTCCTTATCTCAAACCACAATTTCACTTTCTCTACAGAACGTTCTGGACATAAGAATGTATGTACAAAACTGAGTTAAAAGATTACCCAGTTTGCTGGAATTGTCATGTCATAATTGGCGACCTAGCACATATGCTTTTTTAATTTCATCTACCCATGCAATTCTGGTAAAATATATTTAGGTGTACTGAGGATGTTTTACAAATCAAACCTAAATGTTACTTCTGGTATCTGTTTCTGGGTCCTCATGATAGACAATTAACCAGTTCAATGATGAATATCTTTTTGACCTCATCCTTTCAAGTAAAGGTATAACTATAGTAAGCAACTGGAAAAGTTCAAGCAAGAGCTCCTCCCAAGCATGGAAGGAACAATTAATTTTCATGGGAGGGGAGGATCATAGCGCACTTTTCCTTGGAGTCACATCACTAGACCAATTTGGAAAAAACTAGACTCTTATATGGATCAAATAAAGCCTCAATGAATGCTAGTCACTTCATTAATAATCTTGAATCTTAAACACCTCTCAACCTTATTACCATAAATCACCTCTGTCGCAGGTTATCTCCTTTTCTATTCTTCTTTCTTTTATTGTTATGACTTTGTCATATATTTTCTACAACCTGAAATCAAAAGAGCATCCAGAGTCCATAGTGCTTTGCAGCTTTGAAGCCCTTTTAAAAATAAAAATACCTTTATAAAATGGAGCTAGAAAGGAACTGGATGTGGGGGGGATAGTAACCAATCCAGAGAGACCCTAGTATCCCTTTGAAGCTGCAAGACGCTCATAAACGATAAATAAGCAGTGGAGGTGTAAGGAAACACATGCACTCACATGGGGTGCTAATATACAAAGAGAAAAAGTACCTCAAGGAAGGAGTGAAAGGATACAAGTTATCCTATAAAACATTGAGATAGACATGCTTGTGGGCAAGATGCAGCCAAGAATAGGGAGAAAGCAATCAAATCTAGTGTAGACAACAAAGATGGACAACAAAACTACGCAGTCATGAGCAAGTGCCTGGCAAATCTATTCAATCATAAGCGTAGGGCTGACTCGATCCCACTCTAAATACATGAAATAACAGGTCTGCCTCCAGTAGCCAAAACTTAAACTCTTCTTTTCTAACAAAGAAAGAGGGTTGATATGGCCAATGTGGAATCACATACGGTAGGGCAGATAGAAAAGAGGAGCAATGCAGAGTCTACGACACAGAGGTTTGAGAGTGGGGTCAAGAAGCAAAAGTGAGAGAGAAAGAAAGAGATGAAGGGAGACTCAAGAAATGAATTAGGAACAGGTGATGGAGGGAGTGGCCATGGATCAGAGAGAAGCTGAATGTTTCTGCAAGGGAAATTAGAGTAAAGGAAGGGGCGCAAACAGCAGAGACACACAAGGAAAGAGGGAGGAGTGGAGGCAGACATTAGCAGGATACAATGATGCTAGAAGGAAGTGTGTCAAAGTGATAACACTATAGGGCACCAAAAACAAAACAAGAGTATTTTTTTATAGAATGCAATGCACGTATGGCATAAATAATTTAATGTGTAATGATGAAGTGCATTTGCTTTATTTACTTGCGTATCAAGACATGAATCATAAAAATAATACTCAATTTTACAGATTTAATTCACAGCATTGCTTATAGCCACCTACAGAATCACATATGTAAACTTCCACCATTTTAGATTTCTACTCCACCAGTCCTTGCTAAACTAAATTTTAGAATAATAGAATTGCAATTGCTGTGTCCAAATAGGGGATTTGGGAAATTAAACATTGTGTTTTGTCATGTTACAATAATATACTTTTTAAATAGCAGTTATAAAATGTGTCTCTGCTGAGCTGAAACAAAGAACGATCTAATAAGATGAGATCAGACTCCCACAGTAGCGATGATCCTGTTCCATAGATTAAAATTTCATGGAGGATTTTAGATAGCCTCTAAGGTTGCAATAGCTCATGTCTTGCAGGTCTACAAGTTTCAGGCTAAAGTGGTTAAGTGCTTCAATAGGGTTCAACATTAAAATATAGGGCCTCATTTTGAGTTTGGCAGATGGGAAAATCCTTCCTCCAAACTCACGACAGGGTGGCTGCCCCCATAGAGGTGACCACCCTGCCAGACCTATTAAGAGTTTCCCGCTAGGTTGGTGGGTGGAAGCCTCAGTTTCTGCCTGCCAGTCGAGCGGGAAACAGGCTACAGCATTGTCTCCGGCTCGTACTCGAGTTGGTGGCAATGCTGTGGCCAGCAGGGTGCACCAGTACACTTGCAATGTGGCAGGCAGTGAACATTGCAACAGTGCTGGGCAGGAGGACCCCTGCACTGCCCATGCCAAGTGCATTCTGCAGCACACATAGAAAGAGCAAAATGCCATTAATGATTGTTTATATTCAAAGATGGAGAACATCAAATCGCATATACATTTTGCACCTGATCTTTATTCTACCAACCTTGGTTATCCATTATTCATAAATGCACTGTGCATACATATATATATCACTAGCCAGCAATCATTCTTAATCAAGGAAGATTTCCCTATGATCCAGTTTCACAAGAAAAAGAGATTCAGCTCTTTCCATAAAAAAATCATTTCCATTAAGGCACTATAAGGTCGGGCTTGAGACTAAGATGCTGCTATACTTGGCCAATGAATGATGATGATCCTACTTTCTTGTACCCAGGTGGCATTTTGCTTATTAGAATTAATAATGAAGCTAATACATCCACTTATATAGTCATGAAGTGAAAGTCCCAGTTCAACTAGCTGAATAAATAAGACTGAGGTAATAGGATGACTCTTGCTCTCATTGAGTTTTCCAGTCCCCATATAAAACAATGTGGCCTCTTGTCAAATGCCAGTGTATTTCTATTATCTCTGTTGTAAGGAAATGAGTTATTAGTTGGGGAGGATGCAACTTTTTCCCAAGTTATATGTCCAAAATTGTGTCAGGTCCAACAAACAAGTTTAATAAATAAATGAGCCTTGAGCTCAAATCCCTGGTAGCTATGGCAGACAGACTTAAATTAGTGGAAGGTGTGTAGTTATTTGGCAGCACCAAAACTATTAAAAAGTCAAAAATGTAATTTAATGAAACTCCCCAAACCATTTTTTTAAATAGTGAAAAATTATATAAGAAATGTTACACCAAAATGACTCCAAATAAATATGAGATATGACGTAGGTGCAATTTCAGGCTAATGGAGCAGATGTTGGAAACCCCAAGCAGGTCCCTCAGGTTACATATTTTACCTGTTGACTTAGTCTCGGAAATTGAGCAAGGCTGCAGGCTGCATCAGCCATTTGATGAGGTCAAAATGAAGCCACTGGTTTTGGCAGGAAAACCAGAAGGGAAAAATTCAAATTTCATACACTAATTTTTGTTGGTCAGAAAGCTCTCATGCCTTTCCCTAGTCAAGATTACCACCTTTGGACTTAATCCTTTTTATGAACCTGAAATTCCTCCAGCTGGGCAAGTCTGAACCTGTATCCAACAACCCTTTGCTGGAGGACCTACAGGGGACTGAAGTTCTTCGTAGTCTGAGAATGTTCTATGTCCAGACATTTTAAACTTTCTGGAGAAGTTTATCTTGGTCTCTTCTAGGGATCCCAGGACTGCAGGGGCAGCATGTGGAGGCCAACATAACCTTCAGCAGATGTTACCAGCAGGGTCCAGTTCATGTCTACTTGCCTCCGTTTAGCTGTGCACTCCAGAAAGAAAAAGGCTTCTTGCAGCTTGCTTTGTCCCTGTAGCCACACCGGAGGTAAGGCAACTGACCCCTGGAGTCCACCTGTCAGTCCAAGGCACAAGGGGGAATAAGCCCACCCCTCAGGTCTTCATGCAGTTCAAACACAGCAGATCCACGTGTGATCTTCCTCAGTTCAGGATGTGTTCTCATCAGCTATGGGTTAGGGGCCACTTTTGCAAGATTCACTTCTCAGATGCAATGACTCTCAACAATATCTAACTAATGAGAAAAGAAGTTCTTATTTTTCAGCCCATACTGTTTTCCTTACTGAAACATATTCCACTGTGCAATATTAGGAGAAAAATGCAACATGGCAGCAGTTGGAAGAGGAAAAGCACATATTGACCATGATCATCTGTGCTGCAGTTTAAAGGGTGAAGTAGAGGCACCTGACATGGGCAGCACTGCCTGGTATTTTCACAACCTCCCCTCCAATGGCAAAGGTGAAGGAGGAGCTTGGTCAGGCAGCCACAACAACGGAAGCTGTGAAGCGCTGCCACTGAAGCACTAAGTGTCAAGTAATCATTCAGTGCCACACATCAAGCAGTCAGCTAAGCTTCAAGCATCACAGCATAGCAGATACTACCCTCGCTTGACAATGATCCTACAGTCCCTGAAGAATGCATTCAAGATTAGAATAATTTGCTACTTGATCAAGGAGCATAACTTTGAATTGACCAACTGGCCTATGAAAGAAAACAAGAACATGATATGGTTGTGAGCAACAGGAGGGCTGTAGATAGGCTAAGGTGGCAAATCCTGACGTGACCTGCAAATCAAAACCATATTAATACCCAAAACACTTGTATGCAGTATCAGTTAATCTGGCAGAACTAACACATGATGCCAACACACAGCTCCCTGCGAGCAGCACCCTTTACAAACTCCAGGACAACACATTTCACTGCAGCTTGGGACACATCATTTTGTGTCTTGCAGGCTGAGCAAATGTTTGAAGATACTTCACTGCCTTCTTTTAAAGTCCCTATAAATTATTTTGGTACCCATCAAACAGCACTGCTTGAGTGGATGGAGCACCAGGAAATACAGCTTTCCTTTTAGATTCCTATGATGTGCAGCAAGTGATTAACATAGAGGAAAAGTTAAAGTACATACAAAAAGAAAGGATGGTGGATCTTTGTGACCAGCCAAGAGAGTAGAGGAGATTCCCTTCTCCAGATTTCCTGTCCATATCAATGGGTTATGTTTTGGAAGTAACAGTATCCTGCAGCTTCTGAATGTCATTTGTATGATGCTACTAACAATGATATATTTAGGGACTGGTGAGAAACTGTAGTGTTTCTTCCAAATTATTTACAGAGCATTACTGCTAACGATAGTGGAACAGAGCTGCCAATGCCAAGATATGTTGAAAAGCATTCCCTTGTTACTGAATTAAGCATTACTTTGAAAAGATGTACAATTGCTGACTACTGCAAAGTAGAGTGAGCTTGAAGACACAGCACTTCAGAGTAGCTTAACTTTAACAGCAATAATGTATATAAGTTACAGCCTTCAATCAATCTGCAAGGATTGCCAGGTCTTGTACTCTGCTATCAAGAAGGTGTCAATATATGCAGCCGTGCTGAACATATTTCAGACTCACTTACAGTACTTGTCAGATCTATCATTTTATAGTTTCAAGACCACATTATTCACTTTTAAGATCTTGAAACACAGCTAGATATTAGGTGTGGTGGTGAGATTTAAGGGTGAAGATCAAACTGCAAAAAAACCTTTTAAAATGAATACTATAAGAATCCTTCTCAGTAGTCTGTGGCAGGCTAGTGGCTATTTATTGATAGTAGAGCTAATCTCACACACCTTTACAGCCAAAGAGAACGTTCAGAGGTAAGCCAAAGATTATTTTCACCTCCTTAAGTAACATGGGCAAAGACAAAACGTTATCTCTAGCAGTGTTAGGTTGACAAGCTTATACGATGATTTAAACAGTTATATATTTGAAAGAATATTGTTATTGAACATTCTAAACCGAGTTCATACATACCTACTGTTGGAAAATGGGTTATTGGTAAGTGCAGGTACGTACCTACACTTATCAATAGGCCACTAACCTCCACTTAGGTCCAGTTACGTGTCAGTAAATTAAATCCAGCTCAACCCTTGGTAGCTTGGCAACGAGCGACAAGGCTTAACTTAGGAGACAGAGTGTAAAGCATTCAAATATCACAAAACAGTAATTAAATAAAACACAGGAAACAGTTTAAAAATCCAACACCAATTTATAAGAATAGATTATATTTTTATCTTTAAAATGGCACAACACCGAAAAAAATCAGATAAGGGGAACCAGAGATATGAATTTTTAAAGAATTATTGTTTTCTAGCGCCTAGAAACAAAAAGCGCCAATCTGGTCATCTAGTAGCACCTCGACCGGGGCAAAGTCAAAGTTTAAGGCTGACCGCGATGGAGCCCAGCTCGGCTATAGCCCGCAGGAGGCCTCGGTCAAAAGTTTACCTTCAGACTTAGTCATTTTTCTGAAGATTTTCTTCAGCGGGATGAACCTGCCAGTCCAATCCGAACTCTTCCGCGGATATGTGTCACGGGGAACCCTATGTGGAGATTTTTACCTTCGGACTTAGTCATTTTTTCGAGGTGAAAATCCTTCAACCGGGGAAAACCTGGGTCTTGATCCGACGTCCTTGGAGCCCTCCTCGAATACGTTGGCTGGGAGGTCCCGGTCAACTTCCTACGTTTGGATTTAGTCTCTTTTTTGGAGATTCTCTTCACCGGGACGAACCTGCAAGTCAGGCCAGGTGACGGTTGAGGCAAGCCGGCTAGAGTTGCCGCGGCGGGTCAGTCCCTCTATGGAGCTTTTTTCCTAAAGTTCTCCAAACTTCTCCAAACTTCTGGATCTTCTCCCAGATGTTCTTTTAAGGTTCTTTTGGGGTCCACTGCTCGCCCCAAGGTTCCAGAAGCTCTGAGATGCTCCTTGGGGGTGTGTACTACAACTCCCAGAATGCACCTTGCACAAATTCCTTTTTGGCCACTGGACAGTGGTCAGCTGGTTGGTTTCTTCAGGAGTTGGTGCAGGGTACTCTGGTTAGCACTTTTTCACCTGTAGCAAACAGGGACTCCCTCCTTGAACCAGTTGAAGCCAGGCAAAGTCCTTCTTGTGGTGAAGCCCAAGTGTACAGCTGGTGCAGTCCTTCAGAGTGCAGGGTCCAGGTGCAGGCCAGGGGTCCAGCAGAGCAGTCCTTCTTCTCCTGTAGTTATTCCTTGTTGGAATCTGATGGGGATCTTAGGTGTGGCTGCAGGTCTGCCAGTTTTATCCCTGCTCCTGGGTGAAAAACAGGGGGGTCAGGGTTTTCCAATCAGGGGCAGGGTCCTTCCCCCTGTGATGACCACTTCCTGGGAAGAGTGGCAAAAATCAATGACAGGGAGCAACATTCCTCAAAAATCCATCATGGCTGAACATGATTTTTGGAGGTTACATCTGGCTGAGCCCACCCACTGGTGTGGCTAAAAATCCTAAACACACCCCTCTCCTGCCCTTTCCTAATCTAATCAAGGGGGCACCTAATTGTCTGGGTTTGCAGGATGTGGGGGTGTTGCTGGGTTGCTCCAAATGTCCTTCTCTGCCTTCGAAGATCAGTTTGGCAGCCCTCCCTCTTCCTGCCTCACCATCCGCTGAGGGGAGATCTCCTCCCACAGGCACATCTGCCAGGCCACTTCACACCTCATAACGGCAGCCTGGCCAGGCTGCCAGAGGCTGGCCAATCAGAGCCCAGCAGCAAAAACAATGCAGGGCTGCAGTTGGCTACTTTTCAGGTAAAGCTTTAAACTCTTTACCTGAACAAGTTATATTAAATTCAACAACTGGAAGTTGTGGGATTTATTATAACAATTAATTTGATACCAAACTCTTGGTATCTGTTACTTAAGGGGACTTTTAAAATTAAAATAAAGTCTCCCCATTCTAGCCTATGGAGGCCATTTACTACAATGAGGAAAAAACAAATTTGCCTGTTTTACCTCACCAGGGCTTATAAACCTTTTTTTATAAGGTCCCTGCTTATAGTTACATGGCACCCAGCCCTATGGGCACATATGGCACACCTTAGGGGTGACTTATATGTAAAAATAAGGTAGTTTAACACTTTGGAACTACTTTTAATTCCAAAGTTGAATTTGCATGTAACTTTAATTTAAAAGCAGCTGGGGTCCCTAAACCTCCATGCCCTACCATATACTAGGGACTAGGTAGGTTAACTTTGCCAATTATAATTAGCTTCATTTCAATATGCACTTTACACAGAGCACTGGCCCTGGGACTGGTAAGCAGTACCCAGGGCACAGCCAGAGTTAGTACCCACCAGTACCTGTCCACAACGTTTGGGGGTGACCAGGGCAAAAAGGAGGACTTTCCTACACCTACTAACAACAAAAAATGGGGAATGATATTTCTTTAAGATAATATTTACCAATGAGTAACACGTAGAACAAAAATGCCAGAACAGAAGAAAATAAGTCTCAATGGCATAGGAATTACTTAACCACTATATATGATAAAATATCAACCATAAATAAAATGTGCTACAAAAATATCATTGTACAAAACAGGGACCACAAAAAAATATACATTACATACGTGTAAAGTACACAAACAATGTAGTCCAAACTATCAAGATTACAATGATAAGCATACATATTTAATTGTAATTAACATATCTATGTATGTCTATTTCACTTAAAAATAAATATAAAGGTTAATTTATTATCTTTCAAAATGTGTTTTTTTTACCAATACACATAACTTTATAAACAATTCTTTAAAAATAAATGACGTAAGAATTGCAATAACTTTCACAATAATTCCTCTATAAAACATAGAATGTTAAGGTATACTAACGAATAAAACACCACATATATACATCGCATAGATTCAGAGGGTCAGATTTATTCCGACTCCAGCTTTCCTCTTCTAAGTACAGCCTAGCAAACTATGGAGAAAGTGCATACATTGAGGGGGCTCAAATTTATTATTCTAACTACAGTCTAACACACTGAAAAAAATCCATATATTTTTGGGTTAAAATGCAAAGCACACATTAAATAAACATTAAATATAATCAAATAGATCAAATTGATGTGAATCATTCAAAAGTATATATATATATATATATATATATAAAAAAAAAATATTCTACAAATATTGGAATTGATCACTTATTTTTCATTTTAAAATTAAATAAGTATAATAAATAGTATTACTCAATTACTCCCAACATAAACTTAAGAAAGTTAATAACATCTGTTATGAAAATGTTTTTTTAATATTTCAATCTTTGCAAATAAAACACTTCCCACTAATGTCCACACCCTACATTTGAACCTTTATGAGTTACAAAAAAGTGAACGAGTAACAATAATTATGAATATTAAAAATAACATTAACTACCTAGAAACCAATATACAACACTATTCATATAAAATACACAAAATAGTTAACCAAAACTGGTAAATAAAACTTTTAAATAAGATTGTTCATTTTTAATGACAATTTATTCTTTTAAATAAACACCACCCAAGCATTTGCCCAACTCACAGTGAAAAGCAAAAATAATGAATATGCACTTCAAAAATAACATTATCCCCCTAGAACCAATACACAACGCTATTCATAAAAAACATATAGAAAAGTTTACCAAAACTTTTTATATGTTAAAACTATATAAACATTTAGATAAAACATACAAATTAATATTTTAAATATACTGTAGTAAAACATTACCCACAAATCCCTCTATAAACCTTATAAACCGAAATTGCATTGTATTAAATAATTTAACACTTTAGCAAACATGTACAGAAATTAACATTTAAAAATTAAGAATGTAACATTAATAAATAACGTTAAAACACTATCCACTCAAACCACAAAATACCACAGCCCAAATCAAACTTTTAGAAACAATTTTAAAAAGTGTCGATACCAGTAAATGACTGGCTGAGCAGGGGAGGCACAACCCCGAGTTCAGATTAGAAGTGGCATGGATCAGATGAGACAATGTACTAAGCATACTGTACGGGGGCCCCATCTCTGAATCCATTGCAGATCTCACTAAGGTAGTGTTTTTGGTCTCGGTGGTCTGCACGAAAATGGATTGATTGGAATTGCAAGCTTACCTGTGAAACCACCCTATGAAAAGGTAACTGGTTATATCATACAGCAATGCTGGAGAGATTTGATAAACAGGATCTTACTGGGATCTTCAAGTTGGGGGATGTTTGGCAGGGCTCTCACTTAAAATCCTTCAAAGACATTCAAGTTGAATATTTGTAATATAAATCCCAAATCCCAATTTTTTCACTACTTACAATTACAACATGCTCTGCACTCCCATTGATTGCTTCTAGACACTATGTCCAAATTTAACCCACTAGAACCAAAACTTCAAATGGATCCTATGGGAAAGGGAGGTGTTGGAAGTGGCACATTCTGGTTGGCTGAGGCGGGGCCCTAGCTAGGCAGAATCTATCACTCCTGTTAGGGGTGGGTGATTACACTCAATGTATAACTAGCCCTCACCCTTAGGTAGCTTGGCACAGAGCAGTCAGGGTTATCACGGGGGTAATGTGTAAAGCCCTGGCACAGCAATACCACACAACAAATACACTGAGGGCCTCATTAAGAGTTTGGCAGGCAGTGGATGCCGCCCGCCAAACTCTTTAGGATGGAAGACCGCCGGTTCGGTCTTCCACCTGCTGGCCCTGTTAATAGTTTCCCTCTGAGCCAGTGAGCAGAAGCAGCGTGAACAGCATTTCTGCCCGCTGGCCCAGCAGGAAACTCACCACAACATAGACGCCGGCTCATAATCAAGCCATCGGCAATGTTGCGGTGCGTAAGTGCAAAAACACCCATCATGATTTTCACTGCCTGCTTTGCAGTCCATGGGGGCCCTTGCACTGCCCATGCCAAGTGTCACAAAGGAGACCTCACACGAGGTGTATGTAAATAAAGTTTGTATTCAACATACAGTTAATCTACACAACATGAACAACCTGTAAATCTGGCCATAAATCACATTTAGAAATATCACGATCAGTACTAGGCTCAACTGTGTTAAAACAACATTAACAGTATGTACATGTGAGAACAATAATTCTTTCCCACCCAGCACCCTCACGCGGTGCATGAACATGAACACCATGTAAATCTGGGCATAAATCACAATTAGAATTATCATAAGCAATACTAGGCCCAACTGTGTTAAAAATATATTAGCACTATGTACCCTTGAGAAAAATAATACTTTCCGTCTAAGCACCCTCATGCAGTGTCAACACGCTGTCAGCACGAGACCCACCATATCGATTTCCCCAATTCAATGTCACACAATTATAGGATGCATTCCGGTTCACCACGATAGCATCAATGTGTACATACAGAGAACAGCAGCACTTTTAGATAGTTCTGCAGCCTAGGCTGCTCAGGTAAAACCCAGTGTCAACTGTGATAGTCCTCAGACCAAGAAACAACATGGGCGCCACACCGCCACGCAGTGTAGTCAATCACAAGCGCTCACTCTCACTCACTCATTCCACTCTGCAATGCCACGAATATCAGGCAGGCTAGTATAACATGCACAAACTCACACTTGCTGCAAGCACCCTAATTTGGTGCACTGATATCCATCAGGCCAGTGGTTACTGCACTTGCAGACCCCCCCCCCCCCACCCCCCCCCGGGTCAAAACCTTCATCTACTCTCCAGCCAGTTCCTACAGTTCCTACTACCCTGCCCACCACAAGCTGGAGATGATAGTACTCTTTCTCCCGGATACTAGCCTGCTTGCAGCACGAATTACACTTATTCAGGACACCGGGGTAAAGGTGGGGCAAGGAAAGAGATGAAAGCTGATCAGGCAATAGTTAACAAATGGAGATCTGACCACCACTCTGGGAGTTCATTCACGGGACCTGGTCTGCCAAATACAGGGGGAGGATCACTCTAGGACACATGCTGTTCCCTGTGGCAGCTAGCCCAACCAGGTGCTTCAAATATACAGATAGTTATCAAACCCGCACCTCCCTGGTAGGAGGGACAACGTCTGAGGTGTGATTACTTTATTCACCCCGTACAGTCCTGGTTGCACACAAAGAGTTACTAAGTCTGTTTCTCCTTTGAATGAGGCACAACGTTTGGTGTGCAAAGACTTGAGTCACACCAGACAGATCCTAACACATGAAAAGTTACCAATGCTGTACCTCCCTGGAATTAGGCAGAACATCTGCTGAGTGATAACTTGTGTTGCGCAAGACAGATCTGATTACTCATGTAAAAGTTACTAATGCCGTACCTCCCTGGAATGAGACACAACATCTGGTACATGATGATGAGTCACACCAGAGAAATCCGATCACACACCATCCTACCAGTTCCTAATACCCTGCCCACTAAAAGCTGGAGATGATGTGCAATGACTTGAGTTGCACCAGAGAGCCAATCACACACAAAAAGTTATCAATGCTATACCTCCCAAAAATGAGGCACAATGTCTGGTGCATAATGACTTGGGTTAGACCAGACAAATGCGGTCACACACAAAGAGACACAAGTTCAGCAGTACCACACAAGGTAGAATGCGACAATGCTTTGGGTACGCCCCCACCTCCATGGGTCACAACCAGTCAATCGGACACCGCACACAATGAGAATGCAGTCGGGTGTCGCACAAGTGAAATGCGGTATGCTCGGCATAGATGGGTCATGCGGGGCCCCACAACTGGTGAATCTGTTTGCTCCTAACCAGATGCTTATACAGGACGTGGCCTCATGATGAAGAGCCGCACTCCTTGCAAGCGGGCAGTACTTTGAAGGCTCTGCACCAGGCAAATCCGGTCTCCAGGTGCAATACTTGGTCCCACGTCTGCGCTACTGCTCCCAGGTGATGTCTAGCACACGATGCAGGCACTTACGAGGGCAATGAGCTCCAGATCACACAGGTAGAAGGTGCCGGTCCCTTGCAGGAGGCCTTTGATGTTTTTGAGACCTCCACCAAGAATGGGGCAAGGCAACAAGCCATTGGAAAACACACTTCAGAGTGACACATAGCAGCAACCAGTTTGCCCAGGACAGCCACGATGCAGTAAGATTGCACAACATCTTTATCAGACAGTGTGCATCATGTCCTTGCAAGTGCATCTCTACTTTGCTGCAGTGGGGCACCAGTAATTATACTGTAGTGTGCCTTTGAATTTGGGGGAGGTTCAGACAGTTCCCCTTTGAGCCACAGATGCCTCTCCTAAATTTCAGTCCTGTCTGCCATGGGGCTGTAGAATGCAGATCTTAATTTTTAGTGGGGCCATGATCTGGCTCAAAGAGGCTAAGTGTCAGAACCTCCTTCTCCAATCTACCCAGCCAGGCCCACAAATGGCAGAAGTCTTTGTTCCAGTTGTGTTACAAAGTTTTATAGCTGTTACTGGAGAATGCACAGATGTGCTCTTCTATTCCCCAGTGTGGACTTGATTCAAATTAAAAAGTGCATAAAGACTTTTAGGGCAGAGAAATGTCCATATTCAAAGAGCCATTTCTCCATGATTATTGACAACACCACCTTTACCATAGAAAGGGGTTTGTCAAGGTAATGCCAATGATAGTAAACAACATGATGCTGCTCAGCTGCAATTCCATGTTAACCTATGTGCAGAGCAGCTCTTCTATGCAGGGCAAACACACATGGGTATTCTTCACTCTCTGGGCATATGTGCCTTTGTGCACATACACGCCTGTATTGGCAGGCTGGACACATGTTTAAAAGCACCAAAGGTCCAAGTGCACACACAGGCCTGGTAAGTCAGGCCAGTTATATCTTTAAAGCACTGCAAGTGCTTGTGCACAAACTAAGGCCTGCCATGACAGACTGGATACATATTTAGACACCCTAGGTGCTAATACACACACATAGGTCTGCTGTAACGGGCTTTATACAGGTATAAAGCACCATAGGTGCTAGTGTGCATATCCAGGCCTGCTATGACAGGCCCAGAACATGATTGGCACACCAGTGAGCAGAGCGCCCACACTGGACAGCCCCCCCTTGTATATGTAGGCAGGTGCACCCACTTCCTCACTGTATTGACATAGGGAAAGGCTCATGTGCCCAGAGGCTGCCAGGTAGTGACCCAGCCAAAAGCTATGGGAAGAGCTGACCCCCTAGGTAGGGAGAAACCCACGTGGGGGTATCTTCCCTACTCGGCATGGGGCACCCATGTATACCTGCCCAGCCCCCATCTACCACCTGCCCTGCCCTTCAGGGAGTGCTCTAGGGGTAGCTGAGAGTCTCCTCAGAATTGGCTATGAGGTTAGTAGTGCCAACCTATGCCCAAGTACAACAGCACCTCCACAGGTCTGCATTGGCAGGCCCACTACATGCTTCACAGGCTATTCTAGTGAGTGGAACACTCAGTTCAACATCCCACTAGTAGCCAAAGATGTATCCATCCCAGGTATGTGGTGTACCTTTTTACAAGGCACTCCAGTGTACAGCACCTGAACCAATCACGTAAGCAGTCCGTCCTAGCATGTGTAAGCAGGGCATGCGCACTTTCCCAATGCAGTACACTCCTAAGGCAATGCAAGGAAAGTCAGCAAAAGACCGGGAGGAAAAAGCAAAACATTTCAGAGAAATTCCCTAAAAAGGGCCATTTCCAGCATGACCCCCTCCCAGCCAAAAGCAAGGGTAGTTTAAGCATCCCCTTTGATAAACTACCAGGTTCAGGACGATAGAGCCTAAATGAGGACCTGCCACTGTGGCAATACCCCCTCTAGCTCTAGGTCACAGGAATCTACTAGGACTCCTTATGCTGCTCTCAGGGCCTACCCTAGGGTGTGGCTCCTTACACCTTGGGGGTGCATTTTAGTCCTGCGGCCCAGGCCACCGTAGTTCACTGGAACAGTTCCAGACCAAAGGCGCCAACAGCCACCAACAGCCACCTACATCCTTAACCTAGCACTCAACCACCCCTACCCTTGGTGACTCCCAAAAGGGAGAGCCAATGGCCCCCGATGTCTTGCACATTTCTCTTCCTTTCTTCTTGACCAAGTCAGGGATGGCTTCATGCACCAAGTCCTCCAGCCTAGCATTTGTACCCAGGATTGGACAGGGGTCAGGGGTGAGTTCTTTTTTCCCCTACTCCTTTTTTTTGTCAAGGGTACCCCACGGATTCCGAACAGATGGACTACTGGATCCGGGCAGCTCCTCACATCCCTCCGCTACTAGGGGACCCCGCCAGTAGATTTTCTCCTAGCACAGGCCAGCTTCCCCCACCTGGTGCTCCCTTTGTGGATTCACCAGGCCCATAGGCTGGGTGTAAGGTGTCCTGAGCTTTTGCCTGCCCAACTTCCCCCCTCACTTTGAGAAGGAACATGAGGCCTCCTGGGCATTTGCCCACCTCTGACCCCGCCTCGCCTTGAGTAAAAACATCAGAGCTTCTGGGCGCTGGCCCATCCCCAACTTCCTCCTCCTGATGAGAAGGACCTAAAGACTCATTTTATCACCCAGCTCCACAGGAAGCTGCCTACACTGACACAAATCTCTCCCACCCACGGTGGAGAGGGAGCCAGCTTATCCAACTGAGGGGCAACCCCCACAGTCTTTCCAGTGTAAAGTAAGAAATTCTCATCTTAGAGAAGGAAGGTTTGTGTCCTCCCCCAAAAATACTAATCAAGATGGCCTTTTTGAAGGGGTAACACACCATGACCTTCCCTGCTGGTGTAAGGAGGGTGTTTTACCCCACCTTGGGTAAGAACCAACATTAATTACCTCCCCAGCTTTCCTCTGGAACCCCATGTGCCTTAATAGTCACCTTGTAGGTTGACAGCCAGTTCTCAATGTCCCCCCCAACAAGAACTGTGATATTATATTTTTGGGGACACAACCACTACTCCCACTCTCAGATGCAGAGGGTGCGCCGCCACTGTTGTTGGACCCTATTTGTAGGGCTCTCAGATCCAATTCTTTGAGGCTAAGATCATGGGCCATCTTTTTCTCTTCCATGGCTAGTCCCTTCTCAGGCAATGCTTGCTCTGTCTCCATTCTGGCAGAAACCTGATAGTTTTCCAATGTAGCAAGGGCTACGGCCCGCTTCTTGTCTTGTCTGGCAAGTTCTAATTTTAGTTTCCTTTTTTTCCCTCCCGTCCTCCAGCTCTTCAGAGGACATGAACCTGGAGAACACACTGTTACCTGCAGCCGAGAAGACTCCCCATCCTTGAGGACAGGGCTACCACCGTCCACAGCTAGGCCATCTGAGATCCGCTGTGTCAGCTCAGTTCCCTTCCCACACACAGGATCTCTCCCTTTGTTCATTGACCCTTATGGGTGGACTTCTGCTCATGCTCAAAGGGTCTTCTGAAGGTTTGCCTTTGTGGCTTTTCCCCTGTGAAGCACCCACCTCTTCTAGCAGTACTCCCCAAGCGGCTTCACCGTATACAGTTCTAGATCGGCTAACTCAAAGGAGTCCCATTAGGTAGGTCCTCAGGCATGCTAGCAAATTGGCGGTAGTGGAAATAGAGATCTATAGGGAGCGAATATCAGAGACATCAAGGTCACTCCTACCTCCACACACCTTAGAAACAAAGGAACACTTTTGCCTCCGTAAAGTTGAGACGTGCAGCTAGTTATCTTGTGATGCTATGTAAAGTCCTAGCCTACTGCTTGACCACCAAATGTTGGATGCAGCATATTCTGGTTGGCTGAGGTGGGGCCCTAGCCAGGCAGAACTCACCACTCTTGTCAGGGATGGGTGATTACACTAACTATATAACTTGCATTCACCCTTGGGTAGCTTGGCACAGAGCAGTCAGGCTTATCACACGGAGAATGTGTGAAGCATTGGTACAGCACTACCACACAACAAATACACTGAGCACCACAAAAGAGACTTCACAGGAGGTGTGTGTAAATAACGTTTCTATTCAACACACACTTTAATCAACACAATATGAACATCATGTAAATCTGGACATAAATGACATTTAGAATTATAGAAAGCAATACTAGGCCTGACTGTGTTAAAAACATATTAGCACTAAGTACACTTGAGAAAAATAATGCTTTCCCTCTCAGCACTCTCATGCGGTGTCAACACGCTGTCAGCAGGAGACCCCCCCTAGGGATTTCCCCAATTCACTGTCACACCATTCTAGGATGCACCCTGGTTCACCCCGATAGCATCAATGTGTACATACAGAGAACAGTATCACTTTGAGATAGTTCCATGGCCTAGGCCGCACAGGTATACCCAGTGTCAAATATGATAATTTTCAGGCCAAGATACAATGTGTATGCCACATAGCTGCGAGTTGTAATCAATCACAGGTGGTCACTCCCACTCACTAGCTCCACACTGCTACATAGTGCCACAGATATCAGGCAGGCTAGTATCACATGTACGCGCTCATTCTCGCTCCAAGCACCCTAACGCGGTGCACTCATAACCATCAGGCTAGTGGTCATTACACTCACATACCCCTCCGTTGGGTCCAAACCTTCCTCCACCCTCAAACCAGTATCTACTACCCTACCCCCTCAAGAGCTGGAGGTTATAGCACTCTTTTACTGAGATACAAGGCCACTTGTGGCCAGAATTACACTTTTTCAGGACCCTGGGGCAAAGGTGGAGGGGAGCAAAGACATAACGGCTGATCAGACAATAGTCGACAAATGGAGATCTGACCACCACTCATGGAGTTCACTCTGGGGTCTCGGCACTGTGCCTTCCAGCACTGGTCTGGCAAGCATGGGGGGAAGAGTCACTCTGGGACACATACTGTTCACAGTGGTGCCTGGCCCAGCCAGGTGCTCCAATATACATATTGTTACCAAATCCGCCCCTCCCTGGTAGTAGGCAAAACATCTGGAGCGGGATGACTTGAGACGCACAATACAGATCCAATCACACACAGACCAATGTCTGGTGTGCGATGACTTAGGTCGCACCAGACATATTTGGTCACACTCACAGAGATGCAAGTTCAGCAGTGCCGCATGAGGTAGAATAAGGCACTACTCAGGGTACGCCCCAACTCCGAGGGTCACAACCAGTGAATCAGACACCACAACCAATGAACTTGCAGCTGGGTGTTGCACAAGAGAAATGCGGCAGGCTCGACAAAGGTGAGCCATGCGGTATCCCGCAACCGATGAACCCCCTCATGACCATCCAGGCATTTATGCATGCTGTGGCCCCAAGATGAATGGCCATATTTCTTGAAAGTGGGCAGTAATTTGAAGGCTCCGCACCAGGAAAATCCAATTTCCAGGCCCTACACTTGGTTCCACGCCCACACCGCTGCTACCAGGTGATATCCAACAGACGATGCAGGCACTTAAGAGGGCACCGCTCTCCAGATGAAAGAGGTAGAAGGTGTAGGTTTCCCATGGGGGGGGATCTTTGATGACCCTGAGACCTCCACCGAAAACAGGGGGGAAGCCAACAAGCCCTTGGAGAGCATACTTCAGAGTGCCACACAGCAGCAACCAGTTTGCCCAGACAAGTTGTGATGCAGGAAGAGTGAGCGGTCCTTTCCTAGAGTAGTAAATACTCCTTGTGCACAACAGGTTCATCTGGCAGTGTGCACCATGTCCATGCAAGTGTATCTCTACTTTGCTGCAGTGGGGCACCAGTAGTTATAATGTGGTGTGCCTTTGAAGTTGGGGGAGGTTCAGAGAGTTCCCCTTTGTACTACAAATGTCTCCCCTAAAATTCAGTCCTATCTGCCATGGGGCTGTGGAATGTATGGCTGTGGAATGCAGACCTTAATCTTTTGTGGGACTGTGAGCTGGCTCCGAGAGGCCAAGTGTCAGAAGTCCTCCCTCCAACCTATCCAGTCAGCTCACAAATGGCACAGGTCTTTGTTACATTTGTCCACACAAGTTTTATAGCTGTCCCAGATGTGCTCCTCTATCCACCGGTGTGGACTCAAGACTAATTCAAAAGCATTTTAGGGCAAAGAAATGACCACTTTCTAGAAGTGGCATTTCTCAATGATTATTGACGAAACCACCTTTACCATAGAAAGAGGTTTGTCAAGATGAATCCAATGATAGTAAACAACGTGAGGTTGCTCTGCTGCAATCTACTGTTGCAGCTTGGAGTAATTGTAACCATGTTAACCTATGGGCAGAGCGGCTCTCCTATGTAGTGGGCTTTCTTCACTCTCTGGGTATACGTGCCTTTGCACACATACAAGCCTACACTAGTAAGGTGGACACATGTTTAAAAGCACCAATGGTGCAAGTGTGCAAACAGGCCTGATAAGTCAGGACAGTTACATTTTTAAAACACCATAGGGGCTAGTGCGCACACCTAGGCCAGCTATGACAGGCTGGATACATATTTAGGACCTCCTAGGTGCTAGTGCACCTGAAACAGGCTGGAAACAGGGTTCAAGCACAATAGGTGCTAGTGCACACACCTAGGCCTATTATACATATTTAACCCTGCCCTAGTGGCCACGGTGCCCTCAGACCTGCTATGACAGGCCCAGCACGTTTGGCATCGCAGTAGGCACATGTGCCCACACTGGCCAGCACCCCCTTCCTCACATATGTAGGAAGGTTTCCCCACTGTATTGAAAGGAGGAATAGGCCCAGGGCCCTAAGGCCACCACGTAGGGAATCAGCAAAAACATATGGGAATAGCTCCCCCCCCCGGTAGGGAGAACCCATGTGGTGGTTCTTCCCTACCGGGCAAAGTAGTCCTATGTGGACCTACCCCGCCTCCTGTCTATTACCTGCCCCACCCTTCAAGTGGTGCTCTAGGGGTAGCGGAGGGTCCCCTCAGGTTTGGCTACTACATTAGTAATGCCAACCTAAGCCCAACCACAACTGCGTCTCGACAGGCCTGCATTGGCCCGCTCGCTACATGCTTCTCAGGCTATTCTATTGGGTGGCACACTCAGTGCAATGTCTGCACTCCAGGGTTCAGCACCTGAACCAATCACGTAAGCACCCCCGCCTAGTATGTGTAGGCAGGGCACATGCCCTTTTCCACTGCAACACAATGGGAAAGTGTCCAGAGTCCTAACGTCAAACAAAGAGAGTCAGCAAAAAAACAGGGGGAAAAAGCAAAGAAAATTCAGGGAAATTCCCTAAGAAGGGCCATCTCCAACAGCATGCATCTCCCAGATCTACAAATCCATGGTCTTCCGCTCCCCAAATACTCTATTGAAGCTTAAAACACACTGGAAGAGTGACTCCTCAATGACTCAGTCTGGAGAGGGCGTGCTTGTCCCTGAGAGTCCTAGTGACCTCCTTCAGACTCTGACTCATCCGACTCAACTACCTCCATATGGTCATCCTTACATTCTGGAAACTACGGTGAACAAACAAATTGACCACATTGACCTGCAACTGATATCAGAGTAGGGAGGCTTATTTCTATCACAGTTTGTGGGAAAGCCTGGGGGAAGAGGTTGACATATTATAGGCTAGAATTATACAATTTCAGCCATGTTTGACTGGTCTTAACTCTAATTGTTTATGTCTCTCTTGAAAAACTCATATCTACTGATTCTGCATAAGTTTAAAAAAAGAAAGAAAAAAATTGTGTTTATAAGAAAAAATTAAGCAAATAAAAATATCAAATTAATCAATTAAAATCATAATTTTCGAAAACCCTACTAATCAGTTGATGCAATGAACTCACCGAAATAAAATGAAACATTACTATATTATTAATTACACATAAGTAACAATTAAATGCAATAAGAATATGAATAATGAACTAAAAACCTACAATTCAAAAGCAGCATTATAGTAAGCTAGAGTTTAAACAAATATTATTGTGAAAAAGTACCATCGAGATTTTTGTCCATAATATTTTGACCGCGATATTATGCTCAATCTATACTTTTTAGTTAATAATTTAGTGACCACATCCTTTAATAATTCATATCTGGTATCAAAATCAGCATTTGTCTAAAGCAGAATCAATAGGGCCTCGCTTCAACAATATTTTTTTTTGTGTATCATTCAGCAAAAACTTTGACACAAATGGTTTATGATGTTCAGTACAGTGACATTTTATCATAATACAGAAATGCAAAATGTACGATGTAAAAGCAGTCAATGACAATATAAATCTATTTAATCAAAAATCCTGAAGTGTAAGGAAGACTATAATATAAGCATACATTTCATTATTGAGAGGAAAGAGAGAAAGCGAGAAGTATAGTTAAAGACAAAGAGTTCCAAACATGACTGCTACTGGCAGCAACTGGAGAAAAAAAAAACGTTCATGGAGGTACAGCTTTTAGAAATCTTAGAAATGCAAAGTAGCCGTTCCTTAAGTTGGATATAATAAGGACTGTCAGTAAGCACATGACCACTTAAATAACTAAACCAATCAATGATTTTAAATTAGTAGTAAAGGACATCGGACAACTAATACATTTCATGATTAGAGTGATACGGTCATACCAAATAAATAAAAAAAAAATTTCCTCACTATCATTCACACACCTAAACCCTTATGTCATATCCTCTTTAGGAAATAATTTTGCCACAGAAATCAATCAAGAGCTGTAGGTACGCATATTTAGAGTCATATCATGAATGAGTGCAACGGGGAACAAGGTGGCTATTTTGACTAAACAATATTGTCTATAGCGCTTACACCAACCACTTCGTGCTTGTGAATAGTGATATTTGAACCATATGCACTAACCTTCCCAGTTACCAAGATGGCGCCTGCATTGCATATTGTGTGATATGTTCAAAAATAGGATCCTGACCTCAGACTCTATCAGGCTGCAGAGCACGAAATGGATCATGGAAAGGCATTTCGTATTTTAAAGCAGATCAGTGACGTGCCCTAGGTATCCAGTACCTCACTGAACAGAGGCGTCAATTAAATTGGCAAATTCCCGTTCTAAGAGTTCGATTTCAAATTTGAGAAAAGACTCAATAACCACATCGCAAAGTATGCCATCTTTCTTTCGAATGTGACGAATAATTCCTGTTAAGGCACTTAATAACAACTACAAAACATATGTAAAGGAATAAAACAGAGAGCCCTGCTCTAGCTGATATTATACACCAGTAGCCAGTACAAAGGTAATTAACATGCAATATGGATGAAAGGATATATGGAAACAATCGACTTTCAACAGCCACTCAATATTTTTTCATGTTACTTGCCTAGGAATAGCAAATGCAAGTGGGTAACTACATTTTAGCAAAAGTCACAGTATATATTATGAACTTAGGAAAACATTAACATCAAAATTGTGGTGCTCAGTGTTTAAGTGATTATGAACAGGTGAAGTTAAAACAAAGGATGCAGCTAACTAGGAGACAAAATCCAGGATTAGGATATTTTGCTGGTGATGTAGCATAATTATTCCCGAGTATCAATGGAATTTTAGGGTAAGTTAAAGGTTATCAATACGTAGTGTCTAATGTGAGTCCATGGGTGGCAGGTGGAGCCCAACTGCACTCATTTTTGGGACCCGGCTCTTAATTTTCCTCAAAAGACACAGAAGGCGCAAAGAAGACAAAGTGGACATACACCAATGAAAGGATAAAAATATTTGCAGGGCACAATCTAGCGTTGTTGAAATCTGTTCACCACATAAGTCACAAAATTACATAAATAATGTAGGCTAGTAGGCTAATTCTTTCCTACAGTGAAACATTGTGGGAAAAGGTCTGTAAGTTCATCAATCAGTGCTAAATATTTACAATGCAGGAAAACAGTAATGATTGCCATGCATAATTATTTATTTACATATTTATTTAGTGCAAGGTTAACAGCTAACCTAAATCAATTAATGATTATTTTGAACTAAATACTGAGCAGTGTTTTCTGCAACCGCCCCCCCAAAAATAGCATTGGACGTTGAATGCCCATGTTGAAAAATCTACACCATAAACATTTTCTTGATGGCAGGTCAACACAGGCCTTGTTTGATATGTTGTCTAATTAATAAAATACAAGATATACGCATGATGTATTGAAAACAGACTCACCTGTAAGGTTACGAGAGGTTGGACACTAAAATCAGAAGCTCCAGGTGTGATAACAATGGGGGGCTCGCTGTGGAGTGCCAGGCCCATAAGTATTGTTCCATGAATTAAACGTCTAAAGGATGAGAACAAAACATTAGTCTGGTCCTACGAAAGGAGTCAAAACGTCCTTAGACCATCTGATATTTTCATTCACATACCATTGTAAGCCAAATAATAAAGGCTGCAACTTTCATAGATTGGAAACATAGAATGAATACAATACATTTATCAAACACTTTGCTATGACAACACTTTCTCATGTTCTTAAGTGTGCTTTAAGCGATGCTATTTTATGCAGCTGTACAACTCCTGCTTCTTGCATTCAGCCAGGTGGTAGACAGTATGGCTCTAATGATTTTGTACGATTGGTGGTGAATGACAATAATAAGAAAGAGCACTAAGAATGTAATACCAGAGTCACAGCAAGGGTAAACGTGTCTTACAGATAGCTTAGATCAGCATGCTGTATTTAGTTTCCACCTATGGAAGAGTCCTAAGTAAGACAGGCGAAGGAAAAGCAGAAATGAGATCCAGGTCATATACAAGCTTGGCCAAAAATAGCATCTTCCCTCCCCTCTACAAGAACTTTCATTCTGCAAATCACTAAAAAACCCTTATTTGCCCTTGTCCCTTTCTGACTCCCAGACAGCAACCATCAACCTGATCTATTGACATCTGTGACCAACAGTATCTTTATTACTTTCATCAATGCGATCACTAGCCTCATCATCTTCCCCATTGACTACTCCAACAATATGTTTCTTCTTGACTTAAATCTCTATGGAGATGCAATGACACAAACATAAAGGAAATGTTCATTGACCTCTGCAACACAGGGAATCTTTAAACATGACATTATTTAATGAACCTCCATCAAAGGCAGCACTCAACCTAGCCTCTGTAGCAATATTCCAAGCCTAGGTACTCAGAAGTGAATATGGCACACACAGAGCTTGGTCTTACATGTCTTTATTGCTCTGCATGCAACCGCAAACTCAAAATTCGAAACATGAAAAATCTTTTCACCACACCGAACATTTACATCACAATTCTACAGAGTCCATCAGGAACCTAAAGGGTCCTGTCATCGCTAACTCACAAGACATTCAGCGTCCATGTCTATGTCTTCTCTTGAAAACTAATCCATGTTATTGCACATCATTTTTATATGCCAATGCTTGGCTACTGAATTTATCTCCTCCACCACTGTCAACTGTTCAATCAATATAACACCTTCTTCAAGGTCTCCCTTAACAATGAAAACGCGCCCTCAGCTAAAATCAGAACATTCTGAATCATTCAACACCATCATAAACTCCAGTCCTGGCATACACGAACTGATGAAGCTATGGCCCAAAAAACAAACAATTCCGCACCTTAGAACACTCAAGAGCTTAAAAATGATTAATCTGTTGCTGTAATTACAGGTAGGCTATTAACATAGCACAGAACAGATTCAGAACTCTATGCAAGAACTTCAAACACTATTAATTCACGTTTCAGATGTACTCAGAACCTACTCAATAAACAAATTCATAACTATCAATACGTTCTTTGGAGATAAATAAAACAAACACGCCCCAAGTCAAAAAGGCATCACCGCTTCATTTATCTCACCATACTGTGCATCCATGTGGCCCTCACATCCAGACAAAATACAAAGATGATATCTTGCCAACACCATCATGAAACCTCAGCTGTAGCCAACGCATTTCATTCAAAAGAACTTCTTCAGGGATTATTTTGTATGTGTTTTCACTTACTCTACTCAGTGAAGGGACGCGGAGCTGTCATTCTCCATAAGGTTTTCAGTTTGGAACAGTTTTATGGGCCCTGGATTCACTAAAGATCACGACAATACAAGATTCAGAACTCAGTTCTTTTAAATGGTGAACTTAAAACATTGAAATTAGCCTAATGCCGGCAAAGGATGATCGAGCTTTGCCATGCTGATTTGACTTGAAAATACATACAATATAAACCATGAAGAAGTCCTTTTGGATGAAACGTGTTGGCTACAGCAGAAACAGAAAAGGAAAAAAAAAGAAATGTTTTAAAAGCAAATTAATGAATAAAGAATTATTTTAATGTGAAATTCACCTTTTGAATTTATGCATTCTTGCCAACTGTTTGTTGTGCGTGCCAAGTCACTATAATTATTGACTTTATTGAAGGATTTTCTCCCTGTTTGAGGACTAGGAAGGCTGGTCTCTAGATTCAGGCACTACAAGATCACAATAGGTATCCAGTATGTGCTGTATTTGTGTGCCTAAGCCTTCCTTTTTTAAATCAACAATCATGAAACCTATTGCAGAAACAAATGACACCCCCATCAATATAGTCAAAGCCTCTGGTACTAAAATGACACATGAGAAATGGACTGATTCTTTTAAAACAACTAAGGATGTCATCAATCTCCTCAAATTCAATCTAATAGAAGACCTACTTTTACTTAGATTGACAACTGAGAAGGCAGTCAACATCGAAATACAAATTTAACAGCTTCTAGGTGAATAATAATAAAAAAAAATGAATACTAACCAGTTTACAGAAAATACTGGCACACTGGAAACTCAGCACTCCATGTCATGCATAACACCATTCACATCAAATATAATAGTTAATGCTTGATTTTTGTTCATACTTGATCTCTCTACTGCCTTCGCTACCATTGACTGTAAAGCCCTAATGAACATCTACGCAACATTTGAGGAATATTTTCTGCTATTGGTCACCACCTACAACTCCAGGTAGCAGCAGATACCAGAAATGTCTGTTGTTGAAGTGATCTACCTTGCCATTTCAATCCTCTACAAAGAATATTGTGTAGCCTTCTTTCCCATCCACAAAACACAGCCCCAAAATACTCAAACAACTTGGTAGGAGCACTTTTACATAGAATGAAATCCTAATTTACCAAATTAAACTTCAGAAATACAATCTAAACACTAATTCTCTCTCACAGGATGGTTGCAGTGCCCAAATACAAGCATTCTCAACTCTACATCAGTTTAACTAGTTGAATAATGGAAAGGATTCAGAACTGTAACTACAGCATTTCCCCCCTGACAGGTATGGAGAGGGATTGCTGCATCCAACTACAAAAGGCCATAAATTGAATGTCAATTTCCACATTTTTGATGTAGATTTCTTATCCTATAGTGGGTAACATTTATGGCCCTTATGGGCAAAAAATCCTGTGTTTGTTCTAAACGTTTTCCAGATATTATAAGTTGGTACTTGGAATTTATGGAGGAGGACATGGTTGCAATAGGCAAAGCTCTTTCTTTCCACCAAAAGTAACCAGGAGTAATGGATGTTTAATTCTAGGAGAGTGACAAATTTAGTTTATGTTCAAGTAATATTCAAATTTATTGTACATAAAATTTACAAACATTAAGAAAAATGTTTGTTATGAAATTTCGTGTATTTTACTTATCACCGACTGCATACTCAGGGTGTGCTCAAGTGATACAGGGATAAAGTCGATGTCATACTATTCATACAATTTTGCCTAATTTTCGTAAGATTTCATGAACAATTCTCAAAATTAGCAAATAGTTGTGAACGAGCATATTGCAAAACTTGAAAGAGTTAAAAAAGAGCAGATAGTTGTAGAGATCAGCTGCCAAACTTAACTTGAACATAAATCAGACACATTGTGACTCAGCTCAAAGTTTATTCGAAGTGAAAATTATAGGCTCTGGTCTGCTGCAAGCCCACTTTGTCTTTCCTCTCTGAATCTAACTAAATGCTATCAATTTATAAGGTTATTTCGTACTTACCAAGCCCTCTCCATTCCCCACTTATCTAGCCAACTTACCAGACCCACCTCATCAGAGGACCATACCTTAATACCCACCTGCCAAAGCTGCACAAACAGCAGAAAATACAACGACAGGTCACTTCACAGCTGTCAAACTAAGGACCAGAACCCTTTTAACAGGATCCAGCACTTTTGTGTTAAATCTGTTTATTGGTGTTGTCATTTAAGTGCAGCACTAGAGATTTAGTAGCACAGCATTCTTCTCTAAGCCAATTGCAAAGAACATACAGGTATATTGCAAGATCTTTGGATCCATTATGTTTCCACAATTCAAGACCAAAGAAAGTGCAGGAAACGTCGTCAGGTACGCATATAATCACAGGTTTGACAATCACACATAAAAACTCTGAAAAAATTAATATGAGAACAACCGATTGTGATTCCCAAGTATTATAGTAACGTGCTGGGTGGATAAGGCTGATATAATTGCTGGTTGGAGGGAAGATTAATAGGGTAGGTTTATAAACCTATGAACTCGCTTTCCTTTCTTCACGTTATGTTTTGATCCCTTGTTTCAGTGTTCTCGGGATTCGATAAAATTCCGTCCCAGAGGTGAGGGCCGAGATCATGCCGCCATTGTCAATAGGAAGGGTCTTTTGGGCATTCCAGCGCACTGCTATGTGCTGTTTGGCTAATATCAGTGCCAGACTAATCTATCAAGAGCACTTACGTCCAGGATCAGGTTTCAAACTCAATCTGCATCAAGCTCTCTCAGTTCCCCTTGTAACTGAACAGACGTTAGAAAATGTGCAGACTAGTATTGCAATTGGCAGCCAAGCAGGTACTGCACACTCAAATTACCGGATTATAAACCATTATTTAAGGCATGAACGTCCACAGCCTATTGATAGCTAACTTCCTCTATCTGATAGCACTCACTGAGACTTGGTTTACCAGCACAGCATATCCACCTTACACAGCTAACTACTGCTTCTTAATCAACTACACGGAAATTGGCAATTAGGGAAGAGCATACCTATTAAGTGTCACTCATTTGCAGGGAAATAAACAGCTCTAACCATACGGTGTGGAATAGCTGTCATCCAAATTCAGCACCAATCCTATTTCATCCTTTGTTGCACACAAATCCTCTAGTCCCCCAGTATAAAACAGGCAACATTAATAGACATTGAAATCACTGAAGAGCCTGGTAATCGAAAAACTTGACTGCTGGCCAATCCAACAACAAAGAATGCACCAGAAATATTTGAAACACTGTTTTGCTTAGGCATCACACCAACTGATAGAGAAATATCAAACCACCTTGTGGACCACTGCATCATCTTGTCTTTACCGAACCTCAGACTCCAGATCGAGGTCTTTAAGGATCAGTGCACTTTTTCTGGTCAGACAACGTCTTTGTTAGTTTGCACATACAAGGCTAACTCTATACCAGTACCAAAAAGGTACCAATCCAGTGCTAAAAGACATAGAATAAAGTGCAATCCTCTGTGGCACAAATCTGAATACCTCAATCATAACTGACCATCTCACTGATTCTCTTTCATATATTCTCTGTTAAATATAGCCAACATTTCGAAAGCAAACACCTGCGGTGGTCACAGGTGCACTAATGGCACTCAAACCTACCTCAAACTAGTAGATGAATTTGCGGACCCTTTCCAGGTGGAGTACTCTTTAAAGGATCATCATTACTGGATAAAGCTAAAGTGGCTCTGCATTAATATCTAAAGAATCATGATCCTGGTATTTGGACCAATGTTTCCATTAACCTCTATTTCATTCGCCAGATTCAGTGGGCCCACAGCCCATTCCATTACAAGAACTTCCCATTGAAATGGTATGGTACGATGTCCTTCAACGTCACAGTTACATTTAATAGCGAATAATGTTTTACACCACAGATGGCGAGTATTCCATTTACTGCACTTCACCCACAAAGTAGACTTTATTCTCATGAGGCACAGTTTGTTGACTACTGCAATGCCATCTATACCAACATCCAGAGAAAAGATGGTTTCAAGCACTAATATGTGAACAAGTGTGCGTTATGTTATAACTATTCTAAATACAAAGAGAAATTATAATCACGCTCAGTAGTTTCACATTGTGCCTAAAATGTGTAACAAACACTTTAAATAATTGGACAGATGTTTCCAACAAGACTTAAAAACACACAAGATCATCTTTGGTTACACGTATATACAAGCATTGGCAAAGCCAATAAATATGTCTTGGGTATAGGCAGGCATTGACAGACAACACTACAGACATACAGAAAACATGTTTACAGGGAAATATACCAATAAGAAAGGAGCATCAAGGAAATATACAGATAAAATACAACAGATACGTGCACACAAAGGTGACTTCATCAAGTAACCATTTATTTGGTTTTGTGTGCTTTTCAAATAAATGACAAACTAAAGTAAAATAAAATATACATAATAATTCAACAACCAGATACATCTGAAACGGCAGGGCTAGCTAGAGATAAAAAAAAGAAGAACAGCTTCAACAATAGTACTTTTTAAAAAATTGGAAGAGGACTGTCACAAATGAAAAAAACACTCAGAAGCGTAGTTCAGAACATCTGTGGCTTTTTCAAATCATATTCTTCAACATTATACATTTTAAAACTGCACCATGATTTTGGATCTTAGATGTGTTACTTCCTAAGCATGTAAGATAACCTAGTGGGATAATTTACCTGCTAGTGACAGATCTGTGTGACTTGCATATCTTTTCTTAATAACCAACTTTATTGATACTTGCAGAGTGAAAACACACCCAGAAGACACAAGAAAGTACATATTGGTTATCACACAAGACAAAAGTAATAAAGCACCATCATACCAGTATCCAGAGAGGTGACACATTCAAGCGGCAGCATGATACAAAAACTTCATACAAGTTGCCCCCAGCACTTCCCCCAAACATGCACATGCTTTACTGGGCAGCCCCTAGCTTCAAACGCAGGTCTCTGTTGTTGTGCACACCAGTCTATACCTCTCCGTCATCGCCTTCTTGTAGGGGGAGCTGCTATGTCCCACTTTGCCACCATTATGGCCGTGCCAAGAGCACCTGATCCTCCCTCAATCCCCAAGAACCCTTCGGGACACCAAGCACCAACAGCAATGGTGAATGTTGCACAGCCCAGAACAACAGATCAGTTATTTCAGTCCAATAACTCTGGATCAGTGGACAAACCCACGCCATATGATAAAAGTCAGCGGGGGCATGTGAGCAGCAGTGGCAGGTGGGATCCAGAAGAAGGCCTACCCAGTGTAATCTGGCAGGAGTGAGGTAGACACAATAAAGGTAATAGATGTGAATAAAGCAGAGCCTGGATGATATTGTTATAACTCCAGATGTAGGAAGCTGGCTCTGTATATACTATCTCAAAGTGAGAGATAGTGTGCACAGAGTCCAAGGGTTCCCCTTAGAAGTTGATAGTGGCAAAATTAGATAATACGAATGCTCTACTTTGTGGTAGTGTGGTCGAGCAGTAGGCTTATCAGAGGGTAGTGTTAAGCATTTGTTGTACACCCACAGGCAATAAAAGAGACCACACACTCAAAGACTTAACTCCAGGCCAATGGGTCTTTATATAGAAAAATATTATTTTCTTAACTTATTTTAGAACCAAAAGATTCAACTTTTAGGTAAGTACATGAAATGTAAGGTACTTCACACAGGTAAGTATAGAACTTTGATTTAAAACAGTAGTACACGCAGTTTTGGTTAAAATGGCAATAAGCTATTTTAAAAGTGGACAGTGCAAAAATCAACAGCTCCTGGGGGAGATAAGTATTGGTTGCTTTCTCAGGTAAGTAAAGCACTTACAAGTTTAGTCTCCTGGGCATAGGCAGCCCACAGTTGGGGGTTCAAGGCAACTCCAAAGTCACCACACAAGCAACACAGGGCCAATCAGATGCAGAGCTCAAAGGAGGGCCCAAATAACATAAGCACCTATGAAGAACAGGGGTGCTCCAGTTCCAGTCTGCTAGCAGGTAAGTACTTGCGTCGTTGGGGAGCAGACCAGGGTTTTTTTGTAGAGCACTAGGAGGGGGGACACACAAGCACACAAAACATACCCTCAGCCACACAGGGGCAGCCGGGTGCAGTGTGCAAAGTAGGTGTCGGGTTTGCCACAGAAAACAATGGAGGGACCGGGGGTCACTCTGCCAATGCAGGCAGGGCACAGGGGGCTTCTCGGGCCAGCCACCGACTGGGCTAGGATGAGGGCCGCTTGCTGGTCACTCCTGCACTTGTAGGTGGTTCCACTTAGTCCTGGGGGCTGCGGGTGCATTGCTTGGTCCAGGCACCGGGTTCTTTTGTTACCAGGCAGTCGCAATCAGGGGGAGCCTCTGGATCCTCATCTTCAGGTGTTTCTGTGGGGGATACAGCGAGGTCGACTCAAGGTGTCCACATAGTTGGAGTCACCTGGGGGTCTTCTCTGCAGTGTTGGTTGTCCTGAACTTGAGCCGGGGGCATTCGGTGCAGAGTGTGAAGACTCATGCTTCTGGCAGGAAGTTGAAGTCTCTTTAAAGTTGCTTGCTTTGTTGTTGTTTCTGGACAGAGCCGCTGTCCTCAGGAGTTTCTTTGCCCTTTAGGTGCAGGTCAGTCCTCTGAGTCCTCAGAGGTTGCTGGCCCTGCTGGATGCGTCGCTGTTCAGGTTCTTTGAGCCTGGAGACAGGCAGGTAGGGCTGGGGCCAAGTCAGTTGTTGTCTCTGTCGTCTCTGCGGGGCTTTCAGGTCAGCAGTCCTTCTTTCTTCAGGTTGCAGGAATATGATTTCCTGGGTTGAGGGTCACCCCTAAATATTAAATTTAGGGGTGTGGTTAGGTCTGGGGACAGTAGCCAATGGCTACTGTCCGGGAAGGTGGCTACACCCTCTCCCTATTTCTATTGGGAGAATCCTCCAAAACCAAGATGGAGGATTTCTTAAGGCAGGGGTCACCCCAGCTTAGGACACCTTAGGGGCAGTCCTGACTGGTGGATGACTCCTCCTTGTTTTTCTCATTATCACCTCCGGACTTGCCACCAAAAGTGGGGGCTGTGTCCGGAGGGGCGGGCATCGCCACTAGCTGGAATGCCCCGGGGCGCTGTAACAACAGGCATAAGCCTTTAAGGCTCACCACCAGGTGTTAAAGTTCCTGCAGGGGGAGGTGAGAAGCACCTCCACCCAGTGCAGGCTTTGTTCCTGCCCACAGAGTGACCAAGGCACTCACCCCATGTGGCCAGAAACCCATCTGGTTGTGGCAGGCCTGCAGGAAGTGGTCAGCCTATCACTGGTGTTTGGACTGGTATACATGGGACATCTCTAAGATGCCCTCTGTGTGCATTTTCAATAAATCCCACACTGGTATCAGTGTGGGTTTATTGTGCTGAGAAGTTTGATACCAAACTTACCACATTTCAGTGTAGCCATTAAGGAACTGTGGAGTTCGTGTTTGACAGACTCCCTGACCATATACTCTTTATGGCTACCCTGCACTTACAATGTCTAAGATTTGGCTTAGACACTGTAGGGGTATAGTGCTCATGCAACTATGTCCTCACCTGTGGTACAGTGCACCCTGCCTTAGGGCTGTAAGGCCTGCTAGGGGGGTGACTTACCTATGCCACAGGCAGTGGGTTGAGGGCATGGCACTTTGAGGGGAGTGCCATGTCGACTTAGTCATTTTCTCCCCACCAGCACACACAAGCTGTGAGGCAGTGTGCATGTGCCGAGTGAGGTTTTCCCCAGGGTGGCATAATACATGCTGCAGCCCGTAGAAACCTTCCCTGGCCACAGGGCCCTTGGTACCAGGGGTGCCAGTTACACTGGACCTACCTGTGTGCCAGGGCTGTGCCAATTGTGGGAAAAAAGGTTCAGTTTAGGGAAAGAACACTGGTGCTGGGGCCTGGTTAGCAGGATCCCTGCACCCTTTCAATCATAACTAGCACCAACAAAAGGCAAACAGTTAGGGGGTAACCATGCCAAGGGAGGCATTTCCCTACAGAGCCGTCATGGCATCTCGCAAGATTACATTCTCCAGGGGGACCAACCAACCCTCCCAGTGGGCGTGACTTGCCTATCTTATGTTTGACTCTCAAAAACACGAAGTGACTCCCACCCAGGTGTATGATACTAAAACCTTGTAGAACCAGTACCAGAAGCCACAATATTGTGCCAAAAATCATTAAGCATGCCAAGAAATTCTTACTCATATCTACCTGTTGTACAGCTGAAATAAGAAATAAAACATTTAAAAAAAAGATTAAAAAATCATGCACCATTCCTTACAAGTGATGGCTTCTAAGCTCAGGATGTTATGTTTGGCTAAACAGTTGCACAACTCGAAGGAACAAAACAAGCTCTCCTCCCTCTCAATAAATAACCCATACATTATGCCATAGCTCAGTGGGGCTAGGCTGATGCAACTCTTCATAAGGATTGCATGCGATCTAAGAGCTGAAAGTAGAAGTAGCAAAACTAATTAATATGGATCTGGATCATAGCACTGAACAGCAGATAGCAGAATCCCATACCTGTAAACATTACGGATCCAAAATGGTACTGCTCTAGCTTGAACATCCATTGGCTGCGTTTTATGTTTGAGAAGATGGTTACTGTACAGCTCACAAATATGTCCAGTTCAATTACAAATTGTGAGATAAATATTCTTTTGGGGTCTGCGAACAGAGACTGCACTAGTCAATGTTCAAACAGCTACTTAGAAGACAGCCTCTGATATTGTTGGATATTCTGCAGCCTTAATGCCATTGGTACTCTACTTTGCGAAGAGACAAAGAAGGGCTATAGGCTCTTTCTAGAGCTTTCAACAACCTCCACCACCTTTAATCTGTTGGATGTACTAGCAAGGGAGGTGGTGATCAGTAAAGAGGGTAGAGTCCATTCTGTCTGGTTGAAAAAGCAGTATGGCATTTGGTCAGGAATTACTATTTTCTTTGTAAATGTCTATCTCCACTTGTTCAATAGCTCTTTTTCCATGAGGGTGACAGCTTTAACAATAATTTACAAAGCCAATAGGTCACGCTTACGCGAGAGCTATTGCTTTTGGTAATGTATGTTAGCCATGTTGTATACCAGTGTGACTAATGTACAGCATGGTTAAATGATTAGTGGCATGGAGTGTCATAGAGTTGAGTAGGGGGAGTAGATAGTCATCGAGTGGATTTGTTGGAGTAGAGTGTCAGAGTGGAGTGGGGAGTACAGTGTCAGAGTGGGGCAGAGAAGAGTAGAGTTCAGTGTCAGACAGCATTGTAGAGTGCAGTGCCGTACAGTGGAGTGGCATAGAACGGGGTATAGTATAGCGGAGTGGTGTGAAATTGGGTGGAGAGGGTTGAGTTGATTGGGGTAGTGGGATGGATTGGAGTAGAGTGAGATGGAATGGATTGAGGTAGAGTGGGGTGGATTTGATTGGGGTAGGGTGATGTGGATTGGGGTGGGGTGATGTGGATTGGAGTAGCGTTGGGAGGATTGGCATAGATTGGATTGGAGCAGATTGGGGTGGATCTATGTGGAGTGGGGTGGGCTGTAGTGGTCTGGATTGGACTGGGGTGGGGTGGATTGGATTAGAGTGGGATAGGGTAATTTGGAGTGGGGGAGTGAACTACAGTGGGGTGGATTGAATTGAAGTAAAGTGGTTAAGATTGATTGGAGGGGAATGGAGTGGGTTGAATTAGGGGAATTGGGGGATTTGGTGACGTGAGGTGGATTGACTGGAGTGGGGTGGATTGGAGGGGAGGATTGGAGTGGAGTGGGATGGATTGGATAGATTGGTGTGTGGTGGAATGCATGTATTAGAGTGAGGTGGGTTGGACAGGAGTGGACTGGTTTGGAGGTGGTGAACTGGAGTGGGGAGGATCTGGAAGGGCTGTATTGGTGAGGTGGATTTGGTAGGGCTGTATTGGTCGGGTGGATTGGATGGATTGGAGTGGAGTGTGTTGAACTAGGATTGATTGGATTGTGGTGGACTGCTTTGGAGTGAGCTGGATTGGAGTGGGATGGATTAGATTGGACTGGAGTGTATTGAATTCGGGTGGAATGTATTGGAGTGGGGTGAACTGGAATGATACAGGGTAGACTGAATTGGTGTGAGGAAGTTTAAATTGGAGTGGGTGGATTAAGGTGGATTGGAGTGGAGTGGGGTGGATTGGCTTGGCATCACGTGAAGTGGGTTGGATTAGATTGGAGTGGGTTGGATTGGGGTGGGTGGATTGTATTAGTGTGGATTGTAGTGGGATGGATTGGATTTGGTTGAATTGGAGAGAGGTGAGGTAGACTGAAGTGGGACAGACTGGATTGAGTGGGATTGATTTTATGTAGTGGATTGAAGTGGGATGGATTGGAGTGTGGTGGACTGCATTGGATTGGATTGAATGGGATGGATTAGACTTTAGTGGGATGGAATGGACAGGACTGGTGTGGATTGGAGAGATTAGATTGGATGCGGTGGAATGAATTGGAGTGGGTTGGATTAGAGCGGGTTGGATTGGATTGGAATGGGGTAGGATGGAGTGGACTGGGGTGGATTGGATTTGAGTGGGGTGGAATGTATTGGGGTAGGGTGGGGTGGATCGGATTGAGGTGGATTGGATTGGGATGGTTGGACTGGATTCGTTTTGGTGGGGCTGGATATGGTTGGGGTGGATTGGATGGGGCGGTGTGGATTGGGGTAGGTGGATTGAATTGGGGTGAGAATGTTGGATTGGATTAGAGTGAGTTGGATGGGATGGGGTTGACTGGATTAGATTGGAATAGGGTGGACTGGATTAGATTCAAATGGAGTGGACTGGATTGGAGTGGGGTGAGGTGGACTGGATTGGAGTGGGGTGAGGTAGACTGGATTGGAGTGTGGTGGATTGGTATGGAGTGGATTGGAATGGGGTGTCTTAGAGTGTAGTGGATTAAGATGAATTGGAGTGGACTGGATTGGAGTGGGGTGGGGTAGTTTGGCTTGGTATCACATGAAGTGGGTGGATTGGAATCAAGTGGGTTGGATTGGGGTGGGTGGATTAAATTGATATGTATTGGAATGGGATGGATTGGAGTTGGATGAACTGGAGTGGATTGGATTGAGTGGGATTTATTTTAAGTGATGGATTGGATTGAAGTGGGTTGGAGTGTGGTGGATTGGATGAACTGGAGTAGATTGGATTGGAATGGGGTGAATGGACTGTAGTAGGGTGTACTGGATTGGTCTGGGGTGGATCGAATTTAGTAGGGTTGATTGGAGTGGGGTGGATTGGTTGGGTTGAGATGGGGGTGTATTGGGGTGGATTGGGGTATACTGCACATTTATGATACAGCATAATTTTGGAAATTACACATAAGAAAGAAACAACATAACTTTGCAATATTTAGAACAAGATAACAGTCATCTTTTGAGAAGAGGGCCCACAAGCAAAATTAAAACATAACATGAGGGCAAATTGAGAAGAAAAGTTAACTATAGAAAATAAAACTTTGCCATTGTGTTCTGCTGGGCACATTCTTGCCAGGCACACGCATTCTGTGTTACAGGGAATTAGAAGATAAAAAGATCAAAATAGTACCTCAATCATGTTGGGAGAAGCGGAAAGGCACTGATTCAGCTGAATCAATCAGTGCTTGGTCCCTGCTCCACTGAAAGGAACAGAAATTATGCTTAGCCTGCAGTGGCCAGTTACGACACTGCAAAGAATAGGACCACGCAAGCCAATATATGGTAAACAACAGGTGGGTTCCAGGACCTTTTTGTTAACAATAGTGTCTTGCAAGCGACACGCATGGGCTAGCACATCCTATGAAAGACTCAACCCTAAAAACAACGTAGGTGACAATCAGGTTGAGGACCGTTTGTCCACAATCCTATGACTGAACATTTGAGGGTTACTGAGGTGATTTCAGCTATCGAACAGTGGATGAATTGGTACTGGTTGAGTCAGTGTGCCTGGTTCTTTGCATTGGGTCTGCACACTAACTAGTCAAAAAGATTTCAGGACTTGGATCCTTCTAACTGGGTGATATGGATAATTCAAGGTAAAGACAAAGTGAAGAATTTTTCCTATGTTGATGAGCTGAAAAAATGCAACAGCATTGGTGCATGCTTGTTTTTGCATAAATTGACTCCTTATAGTCGGATCTGTTGGCTACGTCAGTGCTTGTCAAACATGGACCTAGCCAGAAATGCAGATTAGTAGTATAAAAATATACTAAACAGAAAGAATAAACGTGCTGTTTACATGTGCGAAAATTCCTAATTGCTTTACTGCAATTGGGTGGACTTGAACTACAAAGAATGATCAAAAACACTCTCTGCTGTTCCTAGTGAACTCAGCTCATGTACAGTAAGGAATTGTCAAAGCACCGTATCCAGGGTAGAAGTTCTGAGTCGTGCTGGCGAGCCACTACAACCAAATATGGCTACCCTCACAAGGAGCTTCACTGGAAATGTGCGCAGCATGTGTGTGTTCAAGAGGATATGGAATGATGACAATGATCGAAATGTAACAGATTCTCTTCAAAGGGTTGCTAGACACAGACACTTTGAAAGTTACTTCCCATTAATACTTAATTTAAGTTACTTCTAGAACAGGTGTTTATGAGACGATTACTTTTTGTATATTATGTAAAACAGGGTAGGTCTAAAATGAGCTATGGTAACATCGTTGAGCACGGTTTTAAATGCTGCAATTTTTTTTTATATTTGACAATTGTTTACAGTTCTGAAAGGCAGTCTCCTCTCATCTTTCTCTCGCCAAGTCTTTTCTGAGGAGATGATTCTACTTAAAACGACTTTCGACTAAATTAATCGTTAAATTAAAAGAAGTAAAATGTCTTCGTCACATCAAATTATATTCCGCAACAGGTGTCACTATTTTCGCAGAAGCATTCTAATACATGCTACTAAACCACTGCATGATAACCCAATGCACTTTTCATTGAGACATGGGAATTACTTTAATTTACATTTTCGACCCAACAACAATTTAGCACAATTGGAAACGTATTTAATTAGTTATGTAAGCATGCACGTCAAGCGATGCATTCTATCTACAGATTAAAGAGTCCATGCACGTAGTAATGCATATTAGGGCAAACATGGCGTGGACGGATCTTATTGTTTAATAATAATTCTCCGAATCTGATTGGGTGAACGGAGGCAGAGTATTGACCAGAGGGTTTAAGTGCATGAATTAAGTGCTTTCCCTCTTTGTGCTGCCTTGCGATTGGATGTGTACTCGTGGGGAGTTAGGGTTATTTTACAGTAGGACAAGTCATTATCGTGGGTGAGGCTCCAGCCTAAAATTAACAAACCATCTCCAAATGTTTTTGGCTTCCTCCGCGCCTCACCTCACTGTGTTTAAGACACAAATAGTACAGGCATTTTGTATTCTGCGTGCACTGTTTTCAGAGATGAAGCGTGCATGTATGATCGGTGCAGCAGACAGGTAGGACCCAAAGCCATTTGCCTGCTTGTTTGGCCAGAGTCCCATTGGAATCCTTTAGTTGTATTTACTGTTTTCTGGTCTCCTTTATAGCATTCATCAATAAATCAATTGGTATTTCTAGAGTGTACACTGTCAACCCCAGGGATCTCTGGGTGCTTACGTGTCGTGTCTCTGTCGAAAAGCCAGGTCTTGACGTTTTTCCTGAACTCTGTCAGGAAGGGCAGTGTTCGGAGGTAGAGGGGTAGGGCGTTCCAGGTCTTGGTGGAGATGAAGGAGAAGGTGTATGCAAGGGCGAATAAGATGGAGGGCATGAAATTTCTGGGCAGGTAGAAGTTTAGTCAATAATTGATAAAAGATGGTCCTTGGTTGTGTAGTGCTTTGTAGGCGTTTGTGAGAACCTTGAACTGATAGGGATCCATTTGAAGATTCTGCAGAGGGTTTAGAAGCACGAGGAGGCAACTGCATTGATTTGTAGTTTCAGTTTGTTGTCGAAGGATGATACAAGGATGCACGTGTGGTGTGTTGATGTGGGTGTAGGTCTGAGTTCTGCTGGTTACCAGCAGCGGTCCCATACGAAGGTGTTCTTTTCAAAGATCAATATTTTTGTTTTGTCGGAGATGGCTTGAGACAGCTGTCTCTCATCCATTTGGTTACCTGTGGTGTGCCATTGAGGAAGACCTCAGGCTGAGAAGTAACAGGAGCCCAGACAGCTGAGCAGGTCCTTGGTGTATGGAGCTAAAGGGCAGTTGCCAATATCTCTCTTACTGAAGGGATGGCAAATGTCAAATACATCTCTGGCAAAGTTACGCATACTTAGAGGCTAAGAGGCATAAAAAAGAACCCTTCTAGCAAGTGGGGTAAAATGAAGCTGAAAGTCCCATTCAGTTTTGCTCAGTGGGGCCACAGTGAGAAGTGTTTGGGTCAAGCCTGTTGTTGGGCCTGCTTGACATGTACTTCAAAGCCTTCGGGCTGAAAAAACCTAGACTATGGCCCTCATTCTGACCCTGGCGGTCTTTGACCGCCAGGGCGGAGGACCGCGGGAGCACCGCCGACAAGCCGGCGGTGCTTCAATGGGGATTCCGACCGCGGCGGTAAAGCCGCGGTCGGACCGGCACCACTGGCGGGGTCCCGCCAGTGTACCGCGGCCCCATTGAATCCTCCGCGGCGGCGCAGCTTGCTGCACCGCCGCGGGGATTCTGACCCCCCCTACCGCCATCCAGATCCCGGCGGTCGGACCGCCGAGATCCGGATGGCGGTAGGGGGGGTCGCGGGGCCCCTGGGGGCCCCTGCAGTGCCCATGCCACTGGCATGGACATTGCAGGGGCCCCCATAAGAGGGCCCCTACAAGTATTTCACTGTCTGCTGCGCAGACAGTGAAATACGCGACGGGTGCAACTGCACCCGTCGCACAGCTTCCACTCCGCCGGCTCGATTCCGAGCCGGCTTCATCGTGGAAGCGTCTTTCCCGCTGGGCTGGCTGGCGGTCTGAACGAGACCGCCCGCCAGCCCAGCGGGAAAGTCAGAATTACCGCCGCGGTCTTTCGACCGCGGAACGGTAACCTGACGGCGGGACTTTGGCGGTCGGCCTCCGCCGCCCGCCAAGGTCAGAATGAGGGCCTATATCAAGAGGTGCATGCCTGGTACTCCAGAGGATCATTTCAGTGAATGCCTCTCTGGGGACTGACCATATTTGCGACACATGGCTGGCCTAGCCCTGACTTTTAGTAGTCCTGGAGAAGGGCCAGAGCCATGGTCCTCCCTTCTTTTAATTCAGTAACGCTGAAGAAGGTCTGAGCTATTGGTATAAAGTGAAGCACTGTCACAGTACAAACCATAAAGCTCATTGGGAGGGTGAGAGTATGGGGACCACTTGAATGCACCACCTCTCACTACCTATGCCAGTGTTCAGTGGGAGCATAGAACACAGAAGAACAGCCTACATCCACTACAGGAAACAGAGTTGGCAGGTTGGGGATATGGCACTGTCATGTAGACTTAGGTGTACCACCCACCTCTTGGGTTCCCACGATTTCAGGTGACCTACAGGAAGGGGAGTGCCACTCAGATCATTCAAAATAAGCAAAGGGCCTGAGCACGCAATATATGTTAAACAACATAAAAAAGTCTTGCTAGGATTGCCTGTTCTAATAGATAAAAAGAAAAGCCAGTAGGCTACAGGTGGATCCCAGAAGGATCAGGGGCCATCTCCATTTGCGTTATGGTCGTGCAGTGCCCCAGAAGGGCAGGTTTACTGTTAGAAATGGGGTTTTTGGTTGGCAGTTAGGTTGCCCTCTGTCCAAGCAAGAACCCTCACTCTAGTCAGGGTAAGTCACACACAATCCAAAATCAGCCTGTGCTCACCCTCCGGTAGCTTGGCACGAGCAGTCAGGCTTAACTTAGAAGGCAATGTGTAAAGCATTTGTGCAATAAATCATACAACACCATAGCATAACACCACAAAAATACACCACACAGTATTTAGAAAAATATATAATATTTATCTGGGTATCTTCAGGTCAAAACGATCAAAGTTGCAATATGAATTTGTAAAGATATCACTGAAAAGTGATATAAAGTGTCTTAAGTTTTTAGAAAGTAAACAGAGTCTCTTTCAAACACAAAGTACCTGGTTTCTGGTGGAAAATCTCCTCAGAGGGCCACAAAGGAAGAGGTGCGTGGCAAAAGGGTGTGTGCGTCGATTTCTCCCCAGCACACACGGACTTGCGTCGTTATTTTCCACGCGGGGAAGTCGGGCGTCGTTTTCTGGCGCGCGGACAGTCTCTTCCTGTGGGTCGCGGGGATTACCAGATGTCCCGGGTCTGTGCGTGGATTTTCCTGCTTGTTTTCCGGCTGCGCGTCGTTCTGCGGGGCTGCGCGTCGAAGTTTCGATCTCACGGCAGGCGTCGCGTCGATTTCTCCTGCGGAGTCGGGCGGCGTTGTCCTTGCGAGGCCGTGCGTCAAAGTTTTGATCTCACGGCAGGCGTCGCGTCGATTTCTCCTGCGGAGTCGGGCGGCGTTGTCCTTGCGAGGCCGTGCGTCAAAGTTTTGATCTCACGGCAGGCGTTGCGTCGATTTCTCCTGCGGAGTCAGGCGGCGTTGTCCTTGCGAGGCCGTGCGTCAAAGTTTTGATCGTCCCGAAGGCGTCGCGTTGATCAGCGTCGGTGTGCGGCGTTTTTCTTGCCGCGGAACAAGCTGTGCGTCGAAAAGTTCGGCGCACGGAGCGTCCAAGAGGAAGAGTGAAGTCTTTTTGGTCCTGAGACTTCAGGGAACAGGAGGCAAGCTCTATCCAAGCCCTTGGAGAGCACTTTTACAGCCAGGCAAGAGTTCAGCAAGGCAGCAGGCCAACAGCAAGGCAGCAGTCCTTTGTAGAAAAGCAGACAGGTGAGTCCTTTGAGCAGCCAGGCAGTTCTTCTTGGCAGGATGTAGTTTCTGGTTCAGGTTTCTTCTCCAGCAAGTGTCTGATGAGGTAGGGCAGAGGCCCTGTTTTATACTAAGTTGTGCCTTTGAAGTGGGGGTGACTTCAAAGAGTCTCTAAGAAATGCACCAAGTTCCCTTTCAGCTCAATCCTGTCTGCCAGAGTCCCAGTAGGGGGTGTGGCAGTCCTTTGTGTGAGGGCAGGCCCTCCACCCTCCCAGCCCAGGAAGACCCATTCAAAATGCAGATGTATGCAAGTGAGGCTGAGTACCCTGTGTTTGGGGTGTGTCTGAGTGAATGCACAAGGAGCTGTCAACTAAACCTAGCCAGACGTGGATTGAAGGGCACAACAAGATTTTAGTGCAAAGAAATGCTCACTTTCTAAAAGTGGCATTTCTAGAATAGTAATATTAAATCCGACTTCACCAGTCAGCAGGATTTTGTATTACCATTCTGGCCATACTAAATATGACCTTCCTGCTCCTTTCAGATCAGCAGCTGCCACTTCAACAGTGTATGAGGGCAGCCCCAATGTTAGCCTATGAAAGGAGCAGGCCTCACAGTAGTGTAAAAACGAATTTAGGAGTTTCACACTACCAGGACATATAACTACACAGGTACATGTCCTGCCTTTTACCTACACTGCACCCTGCTCTAGGGGTTACCTAGGGCACACATTAGGGATGACTTATATGTAGTAAAAGGGGAGTTCTAGGCTTGGCAAGTACTTTTAAATGCCAAGTCGAAGTGGCAGTGAAACTGCACACACAGGCCTTGCAATGGCAGGCCTGAGACAGGGTTAAGGGGCTACTGAGGTGGGTGGCACAACCAGTGCTGCAGGCCCACTAGTAGCATTTAATCTACCTGCCCTAGGCACATGTAGTGCACTCTACCAGGGACTTACAAGTAAATTAAATAGTCAATCATGGATAAACCAATCAGTAGTACAATTTACCCAGAGAGCATATGCACTTTAGCACTGGTTAGCAGTGGTAAAGTGCCCAGAGGTCAAAAGCCAACAACAACAGGTCAGAAAAAATAGGAGGAAGGAGGCAAAAAGTTTGGGGATGTCCCTGTCAAAAAGCCAGGTCCAACAGTTACCAAAGAAGTCTGATGACACTATAGGGGGCACTACAGGGTAGCAGTAGGCACTCCAAGAACCACAGGAGCCCCTGCCACACATTGTATGACTTCCTACCTCTCCCAGGCTCACAGAGATGACATGGGGAGGTTTTTCCAAATACTCCCAGCTCTTATAGTCGTTTCACTCTGGGGTGAAAATAATTTTGATTTTAGGCACCGAGGCTGCTTTCCAGCAGGTGCAGAAGAAACATTCAGAGTACTGCATAGAAAGACTGCATAGTAATGACAACAGAATTCTTTATTGGTAATAAAAGTAAAACAAGGCACTTATTGTGCCATGTTCTGGGAAAGTGCTACCATCATGAAATGTTTTGATATTGTATTTAAGCGTATTTTGTTTTCTTTCTGCTTTAAAATATTGTGATGACGCCCTAACAAAGCCAATAGGCTCAACATTTATTTACTACACACATTGTAGTGTGCTATCCTAATAGAGGGTGGTATGGTTTTAGGGTTCAGACTTGCCAATGTGTGGACTGTTAGAGATGCCTCTAACACAGTGGGTAGGTATATTTAGACGGTTGCTTACCTTCCTTAAGTCTTTGCCTTCATTTGTTGTGAGGTTCTTAAAAGGCTTTTCCACCTACCGGTCTTTATGCATTTGTAAATCTATTCACAGTATTTATTTGTGTATGGAATAAAGCACTTGGCTTTTGTTAATAAGAAAAAGTACTGACTGGACACTGATTTATTTAGTGTTGCTTCCCTGCATGTATGAAGGCTGAGACTCTAATACAAAATATTACCTCTGAGTTAGTTTTGGACTGCTTTGCGCCTCACTACTCAGAGATCAAGTGATAAAATGGGGTACTTGGTTCCAAGAAAAAAGCTGCACACTAAGGGGGCCAGGACTCCAGTTGGAAAACAACCCAGTTGTTACAACTGAGGCCTAGCAACACCTGTGTGTTCTCTGAACTCGCTTCCTGATACAATGGCAGAAGCACATCAAGTTAAGAGAAACCTCTTTTGCAAGAACATTTTAAAAGTTATACATGGTATGCATGACCTGGCAGCTAAATTGAACTAGTCAAATTACAAAAGTGTAGGTTTTTTTTAATAGAAATAAATACTTATGCACGTGGTAGTCTGCGTTGCTTTTGTTAGGTCATACCCCTGCAAGTAATGAGTTGTGCACATGAAGGGATTGTTAGCATTGCAACAGAAAACAGAATACGGCTGAGATACATATTTAGCCCTTGGTAGAGTCACAGAAGAGTTAAAAATGGTAAAGGACTTACATGCTCATCAATAAAGGATGATCATATAGAATAAGATTTACATGAATATAAGTGTGGTGGAATTAAACATTTTGTAAAAGCCCTATATCATCCTCTTTGGTGTTTTCTTTCATTTGATTGATGTGGTCAGTGATCTAATGTTTAGGCAGAAATCCAATGTGACCTTTGTGCAATGGGTTCCTATTATGTTTCTTGTTCAAAAACACACCATCTTCTTTATGCTCATTCTGTAGAACAATGTGCTCAAACGACTGCTGACACAGTTCTCTCAGTAATTATTTAATGGAAAAATCATATTTTCTAGTTTGTATGATTAATTATTCTGACCATGTCCTATGTCAAAGACAAAGTTAGAAAATTAATCTAAACACTTTCATTATGCATTAGGCAATCTACGAGCTGCTATTGTTTTGCCGCCTATTTAATATACTCTCCGAATGGAGGATCTCTTTGATTTTAGTCTGTGGAGGATGGTTTACTCTTCACTACATCCTAATTATGTTTATCCATACCAAGAGAACTGGAGCTCTGTACATTAATGCATGGTGTGTGGGAACAATTTACTCATAAATGTATTACACTTAACAATTTGGGTCATTTTGCCCCATAATAAACTTAACATATTTTTCAAATAGAGCAATATGTTACCACGACTTCAAAATGAGTTTTCGATCTCGGCTCTCCCAGTCTCTATTTGTGCACCATATTTAATGGGTGTATTGCTAAAGTTGCCTATATGAAAACATAGCGGAATAGTAAAGAGATTTAGTCCCTCATTATGACATTGGCGGTAAATCCTGCTCACCGCCACACTGACGGCTGCCAACTTACCACTGCTGCAGTGGATATCCGTTCACCATATTATGACACACACACCAATCCGACAGAATTCACCAACACACACAAATCCGCCACACCAAAGGTCAGGGAAAACTGGCGGTATCAAAACCCACACCGTTACACCAACAGAACAATGCCCACCACATTATGACCCACGAATCACCACGGCGGACATTCAATGTCAGTCAACCATTGGCGGGTCATACCACACCGCTAAAAATTTACACATACAAACAAAACAACACTACATTGGTCAATTTAAATAACACACACCTGACACCCAAACACACACCACTATAAAACGCACACCTATATTACCCACAACCCTTTACCGTTTTAAACCATTGCTAGCAGTGCGACACCAAGATCGCTGACACAACTAGAGCCACACACTACTCACACCTATACACCACTCATGCCCTCCACATCACACACCCCTGCACATTACCCAACACACCCTCACCAACACACCTCACTGAACACCCATGACACCACAAAGACACCCCTGTTTCACAGAGGAGGAGCTAAGGGTCATGGTGGAGGAAATTGTCAGGGTAGAGCCACAGTTATTTGAAGCACAGGTGCAGCAGATATCAATAACTAGGAAGATAGAGCTATGGTGCCGAGTCGTGGACAGGGTCAACGCCGTGGGACAGCACCCAAGAACTAGGGATGACATCAGCAAGAGGTGGAACGACCTACAGGGGAAGGTAGGTTCCATTGCATCAAGACACAAGCTCGCTGTACAGAGGACTGGCGGTGGACCCCCTCCCTTCTCCCCCACAACTAACAGCAGGGGAGGAGCAAGTCTTGGAAATCCTGCATCCTGAGGGCCTGGCCAGAGTAGGAGAAGGACTGGACTCTGGTAAGCAACTCTCTACTACTACTACTACCCCCCTACCTTTATGCCATAACATACCCGCACCCTCACCCTCACTCTGATCACTCCATCACTTCCCACACACCCCAACATCACATCTCACTCATCCTAATGCCAAGACCTGCATGCTCTACCAATGCATGGACACCACTCACAGCCCTGCATGGACACTCATCACTAAAGCATGCACACTATAGAGAACTAACTATCCCACCGTACACCAATGTACACAAGTGAAAGCTTCCAGGGCAAATCCAACCAGAGGGCAAGCCACGGATGCACAATTTGTCAGACACAGAAACCATAACACATCATTTACATCCCCACAGGCTCTCCAGCCAATGGGGTCTGTGACAGTGGGCACACGGTTCAGGGGACTGAGGCACAGGCCAACAGGGACACTGGGAGGAGTGCTGTGCGTCAGAGGGAGGACAGGCCCAGGGAACAGACTCTCCAGGAGGCACTCGCAGAGATCCTGGGAGCCTATCATTATTCCCAGGACACAATGGGACAGATCCTGAACAATGCGCAGGAGAACAGGCAGCTGCAAGAGGGACAGTACCAGGGGATCAGGGAGGACCTGCAGGCCATCCAACAATACCCTGATCTCCATAGCAGGGCTCCTGCAGACATGGCCAATATTATGAGGGAAGCAGTCTCACACCAGCGGGCCCCTGCCACTAGCCGGACATATGAACAGCCTTCCACTTCCGCTGCCGCTATTGGCCAGGAGGCCCCGCCATAGGACTCAGAGGCCACCAACACCCCTCCCCCTGCAGAAGGTGAACCACCCCAGCAAACGTTCCCTGACAGAAGCCAGAGAATCTTGTCAAGACCCCGACCAGGAAATTACTCTCCTGATTTTCACCCTTGTATCCCACCCTGTCACCCTGTCCACCTTGAACTGCCATTGCTCCCCTTAATATGTCCCCTTGGACAATGCACCTGTGCTACAAACAGACTGGAACAATACCCTGGACCTCCCTCCATCATCACCCCATCCCATTGCACTTGCCCCTCAATATTTCAGCACTTCAATAAACACCCTTGGAAAAAAAAGTTTGGAGTATGTCATGTATTACAAATATGTATTCATTGAAACAGGTACAAACATTGCAAATCAACTGTACAGAAAAGTAGCACAGATCCATGACCTGTAGCTGTCTGCAGTGATCACACCAGGAGTATTTGTGAGGGGGCCAACATTTGCAAAATGAATTGCCAGAGGGAACAGCAAGTGGGCATAGAAATGGTCAATATCAGCATGCCATTGCCACACAAATTCAAACAATTGTCACTGAAATGTGAAATAACACTGTCCTACCTGTGTGTCATTGGAAGAATTGTCTGATCACAGATGTTCTGTTGTCCTCATCCTCATCCTCTGCCTCCTCATCCTCACTGTCCACAGGGTCCACAGCTGACACACAGGCATCTCCAGCCTCCTCCTCCTGCAGGAATGGGACATGGCGTCGGAGGGCCAGGTTATGCAACATGCAGCATGCCACCACTATCTGGCAGACCTTCTTTGGTGAGTAGCACAGGGATCCACCTGTTAGATGGAGGCACCGTAGCCTGGCCTTCAGGTGGTCAAAGGTCCTTTCAATTATCCTTCTGGTTCGCCCATGTGCCTCATTATAACATTCTTCTGCCCTTGTCCTGGCATTCCTCACAGGGGTCAGCAGCCATGATAGGTTGGGGTAACCAGAGTCACATGAAATATTGAGGGACAACACTTAGCTACACACTATACCATATGGCCCACACCATACCCATACACCAACATATACTGGGTGGGGACCAGGGCTCACCTATTAGCCACACCTGTGCCTCTGTAGTTGGCCCATCACATTTGGGATGCTGCTATTCCTCAGGACAAAGGGATCATGCACTGACCCAGGATACTTAGCACTGAAGTGGGAGATGTACTGGTCCGCAAGGCACACCATCTCTACATTCATAGAGTGGAAACTCTTCTGATTCCTGAACACCTGTTCATTCTGTCGGGGGGAGCAAATGCAATATGTGTTCCATCAATTGCCCCAATTATGTTGGGGATATGGCCCATTGTAGCTGCACATGCGTTTAATCAGGGCAGACAACACTCCTCGTCAGCACTATTGAGAACATTGGTTGTGACATTCCTGCTGCCAAGCCCACTGTCACTTGGAAAGAACCAGTTGCCAGGAAATGGAGAACTGATAGCACTTGCATAAGAGGGGGATCCCAGTGGGGTGATGGACACCAGATATCAGGTCAGGCTCCCATTGGGCACAGAGCTCTGTGATTGTGGCCCTGTTCAGTCTATAGGTGAGGATAATGTGCCTGTCCTCCACTGTTGCCAAATCCACCAGGGGTCTGTACATGGGGGTGTGTCTCCATCTCCTATTCATCCGCAGCGGTAGCAATCTAAGGGACAAAAGAGTGAGGAGCCAGTCACAAACTGAACATTGGTGCTAAAACAGAACTTTGCATCCTGTAACCGTCTAATGGGTCATTGCGATTTGACCAGTATTTCCTAATATCTCTTGTGACGCATCATTATTCCATGGCCTGCCCCACCACCCCACTGAAATGGTGTCCGCCTGTCTTGTGGAAGTGAGGTAATTTCGCTGACGTTGTGCGCTGCTGCGGCAGGCGGTCGGGAACCGCCGTGCAACTCCTCATTGGTTAACATTGGGCCCTATGGGGTACAGTGGCCAATGGTGATCTATGCCGGCAGTGATGGTATACACCGCCTACACTGCATATGCTGCTGTGACCTGTGTCTGGAACATACCATGGCCTGTGTGACCGGGGAAAGGGCGCTAGCCTTCACTTCAGAGGCGTTGGAGAGACTGGTGGATGGGGTCCTACCCCAGTACGGACTGCAGTACGGGCCTCCAGATCAACAGGTGAGTACACTGTGGGCACGATGCATGTGGCATGAATGCCTCCCCCCACCAACGGCACCATCAGTGTGCAGCCGTCTGAGGTTGCAGGGGATGGGCAGTAACCTCCCCCACCAGCAACACCACTAGTGTGCAGCCGTCCGACATTGCAGGGGATGGGCAGGAGCCTCCCCCCACCAGCCGCACCTCCACTGTGCAACCGTCACCGCCAGCGGACGGTATGTAATCCTGCCTCCATGGGCTGCTGTGTGACCTGTCCACTCCAGAACCAGTGGGTATGACACCCACCTGAGAGACTGTGACCTTGCACTCCCCAGGATCAAGCACATGGCATGTTGCCCCCTCCAGAAACCAGTGGTCTTGTTACATCTTCCGGCTGAGGTGCCCCCCGTCCCCTGCCTATTTGCCAACTGACGACCCTGCAGTGTTCTCTCCGTGTTGAAGCAGGTGACGTGTGGCCTTGGACTTTGGCCTGTGGCCATGTGGCCTACACAAATTGTGGACTGAGATCTGTCCCTTTTTCTGTACATATGTATGTATCTATTATCTTGCCTAACTTATTGTTCATGCTGTGTTGATCTCATTACATTCACTTTTGCACAATTGTTTTGTCCTTGCATTATTCATCTGAGTTACGGGGTAAAATTGTTTTTTTAAATGCAGCTGGTTGTGTGTATGGTGTGTGTGTGTGGGGGAGGGGGGGTGTTGTGCGTATGTGTCACTCTCTTTTTCCTCCCCTCCTCCCTTGTGTGCTAGGCTGCTGTACTCACCATTGTCGTCTTCGCCGGCATTGGTGTTCGTGGTGGAGCAGAACGTAGAAGATCATGGGGAAGACATGCAGTTCAGGTTCCATGGCGGCTTGGTTATTTCCTGTCTCCAATGGTGAGTCATTTCCCTACTGAGCTCAGTTTCCGCCAGGCTTTTGATGTTGGTGGTACCACCCCGGAAAAGGTGGCAGATTGCCTGATCTTAATATGGTGGGTGGAACATTGACTTCTGCCTGACTGTAGGGGGCTAACGCTGTGGTGGCTGTTGTTTCTGCCCTGGCAGTCGGTGTGGTACATTATCTGTCTATCCGAGATCTTTCCGCCATGGTCATAATTTGACGGCAGTTACCGCCAGCCTATTGGCTGTATTACCGACACTTTATAACCAAACGCCAAGGTTGTAATGAGGGCCTTAATATTTTTTTTATAGTGCTTGCTGGGAATGCTTGTAAAGTCCTCGGTAATCTAAATACCTTTGTTGCTATTATCCAAGTCAATGATCCTTTTATTTAGGTTTTGATTAACTGGCAGGTTTGGGTGTCTGTTGTAAAGACCTTTTGTTTACAACTTAATATACAGAGTTTGTTTTAGATTGCCCATTGCCCACTGTAAGAAATTGGAGTATTAATTGAGGAGAGTAACTATCCACCTCAAGTAATAATCACAGCCTTTGTCAGGGTGACCCACTAAAGTCACTAGAGAACCACAAGCTATGGCACAGAGCAGGCAGGCTTAACTTAGAGGCAATGTGTGTAGGAAAGTACCATCTTGCCTGGCATGTTACCCCCATTTTTACTATATGTATGTTTGTTTTTGCCTATGTGTCACTGGGATCCTGCTAGTCAGGACCCCAGTGCTCATAAAGTATGCCCTGTATGTGTTCCCTGTGTGGTGCCTAACTGTATCACTGAGGCTCTGCTAACCAGAACCTCAGTGTTTATGCTCTCTCTGCTTCTAAAATAGTCACTGCAGGCTAGTGACTAATTTTACCAATTTTCGTTGGCACACTGGAACACCCTTATAATTCCCTTGTATATGGTACCTAGGTACCCAGGGTATTGGGGTCCCAGGAGATCCCTATGGGCTGCAGCATTTATTTTGCCACTCTTCCCCTCCCTCCTAGCACAGATGGCTCATCAGGATACACCCCAGCTCCCTTTGTGTCACTTCCTAGTGAGAGGTGCAACCAGCCCAATTGTCAAACTGACCCAGACAGGGAATCCACAAACAGGCAGAGTCACAGAAATGGTTTAAGCAAAAAAATGCTCACTTTCTAAAAGTGGCATTTTCAAACACACAATCTTAAATTCAACTTTTCTTAAAGATGTATTTTTAAATTGTGAGCTCAGAGACCCTAAACTCCACATGTCTATCAGCTCCCATAGGAAATCTACACTTTAATCAGATTTAAAGGTAGCCCCCATGTTAACCTATGAGAGGGACAGGCCTTGCAGCAGTGAAAAACAATTTTAGCAATATTTCACTGTCAAGACATATACAACACATTACTATATGTCCTACCTTAACCATACACTGCACCCTGCCCTTGGGAGTACCTAGGGCCTACCTTAGGGGTGTCTTATATGTAAGAAAAGGGAAGGTATAGGCCTGGCAAGTGGGTACACTTGCCAAGTCGAATTTACAGTTAAAAACTGTACACACAGACACTGCAGTGGCAGGTCTGAGACATGATTCTAGAGCTACTTATGTGGGTGGCACAACCAGTGCTGCAGGCCCACTAGCAGCATTTGTTTTACAGGTCCTGGGCACCTCTAGTGCACTTTACTAGGGACGTATTAGTAAATCAAATATGCCAATCATGGATCAACCAATTACATACACATTTTGTATAGGAGCACTTGCACTTTAGCACTGGTTAACAGTGGTACAGTGCCCAGAGTAACAAAAGCAGCAAAATCAGAGTCCAGCACACATCAACAACCTGGAAAACAGAGGCAAAAAGTTAAGGGAGACCACGCCGAGGATGAAAAGTCTAACAGAAGGATTGCAGCCAGAAGTGTGCAAACTTTGCTTGGGCACAGTGAAAGTATAGATCAACATATAAGAGGGCACATGCACTACCCTGCTCAAAGGAAATGGTTAGTGTTTCCTAGGCAACTCTTGGTTGTTTTCCAGCCCAGGCCAAAGATGAAAGTTTTTGTACAGAGCCATTTAGGAAAATGCACTGCAGGAGATATTGGGATAATAAAGAAGAGGTAAAGGAATTTGGGGAGGACTACCACTCTGGCAACTGTAATTCAGCCTTCCATAGACAGTGACAGTCTTGACCAGACTGTTATACATTCTTCCAGTCAAGTCATCAACTTGCAGTGCTTCACCATCCAAATTTCATCAGCATACCTGGTGATATATATTCCAAAATAACAGACCAGCTCTGTTGCCCATTGGAGTGGATATTCATATTCTAAAGAATCTGTTGCTGGGGTGAGGGGGAAAATAACTAGTTTAGACTAGTTGTGAGCCAAATAGAATGATCTCTTGGATTGATGTTGGTTTGAGGAATTTGGAGATATAGTGTAACTGTGTCAGTTTACATAGAAACTAATATCTTTCTGACAGTAAAAACTATCCCTCTACATGAATGGAGTCCTTGTAACCTGGCTGCTCGAGGCTCCATCATGATTGCAAACAGGGTGGGTGACAGTGGACAACCCTGATTGGTGCCCCTAGAGATGGAAAAGGGAGGGGTATTCTCACCATTGATGCACAACTGTGCATTAGGAACATGCTCCAGCAAAGAAATCAAATACGTATACCAATACAAGCCAAAAGTAGGAATTAATATGACCACTCTAAGGAGTGAAACACTCTGGTGGTGTCAAGTAATACAGTGGCTGCTCTGACCTAGGGATCGACGGAATGCATGAGTGCAAACATAGTGTGTAAGTTATGCGCTGTGGAGCATCTTGAAATAAAGCCCAATTTAGGTCTAACAATGTCTGGCAAAAGAGTTACTCAGCAGGTTGCAATGAGCTTTGCAAGGATTTTATTATTGACATTAATCATTGACATTAATCAAACACGACCTATAGGAATTACAGCGGTTCTTTAGCTTACCAGATTTCAGTATAATGATGATTACTGCTTTGTGTGGGAAAGGAGGTAGCTTTCCAGTTTGCATTGTGTCCTCCTATACTGCCAGAAATTGGGGGATGGGGGGAGATTCAGGCTTATGTATTGTAAAAGGATTGTGGTTAATCCGCCCACCTTGGTTCATTTTCTCCAGTCATAATCTGGATAACCGGCACTATATGCTCAAGTGTGAAAGATAGATTCAGATAGTGTCAATGGGCATCCTCCTGCCAGAGAGTCAAAAAATGTATGCAAAACTACCTTTAATGTGCAACAGAAGTCACTGCAAAAACGGGTCATAGTGTGTAGGATATCATCTGGACCAGTGCTATCTGTCTGATGATCATCAATAAGTTCCATTATACTGTCACTGGCCCAAGGTTTCCGGAGGAGCCTGGCCAGAGTTTTACCTGCTCTGCCTTCATCCCCCCCCCCCAATAGTGCCAAGCTACCTCCTCCCTGCTCAAATAGTGTATCTCCCTGCTGACTGCCTCCTCATATTCCATAAGTTTGCTCCTAATAGCGGCAAGTTTACTAGTGCCCCTAGAGACAAAATAGTTGAGTTCAAGTGTATGAATGTTAGTTTCCAGTTGTTAGCCGCGTACAAAGCACGATCAGTACTCCAGCCTGTTTGGACATGGAAGCTTCAGGAATGATACCCTTAAATTTTTCCCAAAGTATTGAGGAGGATTCAACTGATTGTACATTTCGCAGGTACAAAAACACCCGGTACATGCACTCACCATGCATGCTCAACACAGCACTGTACTAACCCAGTATTGTACCCTTCCCAGGCACACAAACATCAGAAGACAGAGTCATCAGTCATGCGCTGTGCAGCACTACACAGTTATACACACAGCAGAGGCACTTTACAAATTGAGTGAGTCTGTAAGCCTCACTCCAGTTACACAGGTTAAAGAGGACCTGTTGATTCCTTCTGATCACTACACAGTATGCTACCAACACCACGCTCATGCTACTTAACTCCTGGTGAAGGCAGTAAACTTCTACCACTATGAGAGTAGCTCTTTGGATGTCCTTCCCAGTTCAACAAGCCCACAAGTTGTGAGAAAGGCCTGTCATGGTGTTTGAAAGCCTACGGCAACAAAAATCAGCATTAGGGATCCAGACAACAGTACAGTTGGGCACTCAGGGCAGGGGTGCCAGCCCATTACCATGATGATAACTTTTCCAGCCCAAGATCTGGTAATCAAGGCACTACTTTTCGTTTTAGAACTCCATGGAAGAACATGTGTTTTCTTGCTCATCTTTTTTTCCTCATTATATTCCCTAATATTGGTTTGTGGCTGGGCCGGGGGCATTGCAATACAATCTTTTCCCAATATTCACAAAACATCTGCACCCAACTCAGTTGTTTTGTACTGTCCTCCAATTCTTTCTGTAAGCAGGGTATGCTTTCTCTTTAGTCAGTGTTGCTTCCCAATTTTCACCATGTTTAAGTTGCTTTTTTCAACAATCGTGAAGTGAGACTGAGATTTGCTATATCTTTTTATAGTTGATGTGAGTGATTTTATTTTTGCTAACACTCACGAAAACACTATAATATTCTCTCTGCCACCCTCTGTTGAAGGTGGATGGACTGTAATGTAGGACTGCTCTCTCTGGTGCCAATTCTGAGACGGTTCTCCCTCACCATCTGAGGCAGTAATGGAATCCACTCCACTTGGGCGCCTGAGGAGAATTTCCCCAGCGACTATCCCTTGGGTTCTACAGGAAAGAAGCACTACTCAGCTGCCCACACCATGGGCAACAGTTGCTTTGTGGCACCATCAAGCTGGTTTGGGCCCCCTGGAAAGAACATAGAGGTGACACCCTCCAACCCCAGTACTCAGTCAGGCCAGGTGCTGTGCTGAGGGCCCTTCTGGCGCTCACCCCCGCACCGCAGGTGCTGCGGGGGCTTTGTTACACCACTGCTTTGTGGACACATTCACCTTGATTCATTTTGTGAAAATGGCTGTGGCTTGATGCTTTAAGACATACAGAATGTGTCCTTGATATCAGTGCTGGAATTGTGAAAAATGTACTCCAATAACCCAAAAATCGGGGTGAAGGTGTAGCAGAGAAAATGGAGTGGAGTCACGAGGGTCGGACCATGAAAGGTCCGACATTCAACTTATACATTTAGCTAATACAAATCTGCTTAAAATACATTGGCAACAATGACAAGTGTGACAGGAAGTATGTTCTAGCTTACCTAATTGGCAGCAAAGAGCTGCATTTTATAATATTTCACAGTGTTAAGAGAGCTGCTGCAATGATCTTTGTGTGCCTTTCGATTTCGAAGGGATTATATTAACAGAAAAATAACTCTGGTGGTTAACATAGTTCGCGGAGAGTTCTGTGTTTTGTCCGCTCACGTTTTAGACTCGAAGAAGCGTCCAGGGGTAATATACCTACTGCAAAGTACACTGTGTAACATGCAGATTGCAGATTTGTATTTTATGAAGAAAAATAAGTGGACTACTGCTTTTGCCACAGATTATTTTGTTACCTACTGTTCATAAGGTGCTCTCCTAATATAGTACAATGATTTATTTCCTAGCATCAAGGAGCTGCATGCAAACTAAGTCATGGCTTTAGATCCTTACTGTTTTAAAAAAATATATGTTGTTATTACAAAGAAGGGTTTCATTACGAAGTAATACAGTATTGTAATGTAGACAACCACAACCACTATATTACATTTTATATTTTTACTATGTTTTTCTCCCGACCATTCACCCCTAACATACAATGTTTACAAGTATGGACGATATGGATTCCTACCCTTATAACCCTCATTGTCATGTGTAACATTTCCTGTAGCTCGATGTACACGCATATGACTTACTGTGCCTCTTTGTGTGATATAAAGCGTTCTCACATCCTACACTGGGGTGAATAGCGCTTTCAGAGACTTAAAAATTAGCATGTGCTATTTAAACCATTATTTGTGTAATTGATCATACACACAGATACATCCTGTATTTTTACACTCCATTTGAATCTCTTACATAGGGGTTGAACTAAGTCAAACACCTGCCTCCAAACCATAGTTTCTCTAAACTACCTGTGAAGTAATAAACTCGGTGCTGTTGTTTTCTGACATTGCACTGACATCTGGGTATTAGGCTCCAGGTAGCTCCCAGACAGAATGATACAAGGCCTATATTATGGGCCTGCCTGCAAGTGAAAATAGTAAAATCCGGGCAGCCTACGGTTTACTTCTCCGAATGGCATGCAGACAATGTGCAGTAGCGGCTGAATTATGTCTCAGTGTTAGAACATTTCACCAGAACAAATTCAGCCTGCTTCCCTGGGTCGGCTGATAACAGATCCATCCCATAAATAGCTGCAGGATCTCGGCATAATCTCCCAACTTTCCCTCGCTGCTTGATTTAGCAACTGGGAGTTGAATAATACCGTCCGACTTGTGCCTTTTTAGCGGTGGCTCTTTCACAGCAGAGTTTGGAGAGGCAACCAAGATAGAGCTGTATTTATTCAAGTGAAAAGGGAATTCATTTCCATTTAGAGCACACGCTACTGCTAAGACGTCTGGGCTGGGAGCTGCTCCTTGTTAACGTTAATCGATAGACATGCAACAGAATCATCGACTATCAATAGTACAGTGGGTGATGCGCTACAATTGAGCAGTCTGTCTTCCCTGGGGCTATTCGTTGTTGGTGCCGTCTCATTTGCAGAGGTAACGCATGCATCAGAGGAGTTTTCTCGGTGCCTTTAAAGAGTGAGAATATTCTCGAGTAGTTGTAGACACGAATCCTGCATAGTGCTGTCTCAGCAAACACAAATGTCAGTTTATCACCAGTCAAAAATAAATACAGTAATTTATGTAGCCCATGAAGAAGGTGGTACAACCATGTTAGAGTACTCCCTTTTTTGGCAAATTACCCACCCAAAGGAAAAAAAATTGCCAAGTAGGAATCTAGCACTAAGGCCCCGTAGTCCTAGAAGTTACGCTCTCTTTGTCCACAGTCATCAATGTACTAGGAGAATTGGAACCATATATGTTAGACCTGAAATGCCTTAGGGTGATCACCCCTAACTTTTTGCCTGCCTCCCTCCACTTTTTGGACTCTGTTTTTGCTGGCTTTTAGACTCTGCGCACTTTACCACTGCTAACCAGTGCTAAAGAGCATATGCTCTCTCCCTTTAAACATGGTAACTTTGGATCATACCCAATTGGACTATTTAATATACTTATAAATCCCTAGTAATGTGCACTGTATGTGCCTAGGGCCTGTAGATTAAATGCTACTAGTGGGCCTGCAGCACTGGTTGTGCCACCCACTCAAGTAGCCCCTTTACCTTGTCCCAGGCCTGCCATGGCAAGGCCTGTGTGCAGTTTCACTGCCACTTCGACTTGGCATTTAAAAGTACTTGCCAAGCCTAAAGCTCCCTTTTTTCCACACATAAGTCACCTCTAATGTGTGCCCTAGGTAACCCCTAGAGCAGGGTGCTATGTAGGTAAAATGCAGGACATGTACCTGTGTAGTTTACATGTCCTGGTAGTGTAAAACTCCTAAATTCGTTTTTACACTACTGTGAGGCCTGCTCCCTTCATAGGCTAACATTGGGGCTGCCCTCATACATTGTTGAAGTGGCAGCTGCTGATCTGAAGGGAGTAGGAAGGTCATATTTAGTATGGCCAGAATGGTAATACAAAATCCTGCTGACTGGTGAAGTTGGATTTAATATTACTATTTTAGAAATGGCAATTTAAGAAAGTGAGCATTCCTCTGCACTTAAATCTTTCTGTGCCTTACAATCCACGTCTGACTAGGTTTAGTTGACAGCTCCTTGTGCATTCACTCAGACACACCCCAAACACAGGGTACTCAGCCTCACTTGCATACATCTGCATTTTTAATGGGTCTTCCTGGGCTGGGAGGGTGGAGGGCCTGCTCTGACACAAAGGACTGCCACACCCCCTACTGGGACCCTGGCAGACAGGATTGAACTGAAAGGGGACCTGGTGCACTTCTAAACCATTCTTTGAAGTCTCCCCCACTTCAAAGGCACATTTGGGTATAAAACAGGGCCTCTGCCCTACCACCTCAGACACTTGCTGGAGAAGAAACCTGAACCAGAACCTGCATCCTGCCAAGAAGAACTGCCTGGCTGCTCCAAGGACTCACCTGTCTGCTTTCTACAAAGGACTGCTGCCTTGCTGAACTCTTGTCTGGCTGCCAAAGTGCTCTCCAAGGGCTTGGACAGAGCTTGCCTCCTGTTCCCTGAAGTCTCAGGACCAATAAGAGTTCTCTTTTTCATTTGGACTCCTCGTGCGCCAAATAATTCGACGCACGGCTTGCTCCGCGGTGAGAAAATCGCTGCACGCTGATGCTGCCCAACGCGACACCTACGGGGCGACCGGAACTTCGATGCACGGCCTCGCATGGACAACGCCGCCCGGCTTCCAGAGAGGAAAACGATGCGACGCCTGCCTTGAGAAAGAAAATTCCACGCACAGCCTCCCGGAACGACGCGCAGCCGGTTAACAAGCCGAGGAATCCACGCACAGACCCTGGGACATCTGGTAATCCCGCGAACCATAGAAGGAGTCGGCCCGCGTGCCGGAAAACGACGCACGTCTTCCCCGCGTGAAAAATAACAACGCAAGTCCGTGTGTGAAGGGGCGAAACCGACGCACACACCATTTTTCAACGCATCTCCTCCTCTGTGGCCCTCTGCGGATATTTTCCACTCCAAACCAGGTACTTTGTGCTTGTTAGAAATGGGGTTTTTGGTTGGCAGTAAGGTTACCTTCTGTCCAAGCAAAAGCCCTCACTCTAGTCAGGGTAAGTCACACACTATCCAAGATTATCCTGTGCCCACCCTCTGGTAGCTTGGCACGAGCAGTCAGGCTTAACTTAGAAGGCAATGTGTAAAGTATTTGTGCAATAAATCATACAATACCACCATATAGCACCACAAAAATACACCACACAGTGTTTAGAAAAATATATAATATTTATCAGGATAATTGTAGGTCAAAAAGAATAAAGTTGCAATGGAAAATTGTAGAAATATCACAGGGAAGTGATATAAAGTGTCTTAAGTCTTTAGAATGCAATACAGTGTCTTTCAAGCACAAAGTACCTGGTTTCTGGTGGAAAATCTCCTCAGAGGGCCACAGGAGAAGAGATGCGTGGAAAAAGGGGTGTGTGCGTCGATTTCTCCTCAGCACACACAGACTTGCGTCGGTCTTTTCCACGCGGGGAAGTCGGGCGTCGTTTTCCGGCGCGCAGACAGTCTCTTTTTGTGGATCGCGGGGATTACCAGATGTCCCGGGTCTGTGCGTGGATTCTCCTGCTTGTTTTCCGGCTGCGCGTCGTTCTGCGGGGCTGCGCGTCGAAGTTTCGATCTCACGGTAGGCGTCGCGTCGATTTCTCCTTGGAAGTCGGGCGGCGTTGTCCTTGCGAGGCCGTGCGTCGAAAGTTTGGTCTCACGGCAGGCGTCGCGTCGATTTCTCCTTGGAAGTCGGGCGGCGTTGTCCTTGCGAGGCCGTGCGTCAAAGTTTCGCACTCACGGTGGGCGTCGCGTCGATTTCTCCTGGAAAGTCGAGCGGCTTTGTCCTTGCGAGGTTGTGCGTCGAAGTCTCGATCGTCCCGAGGGCGTCGCGTCGATCAGCGTCGGTGTGCGCCGTTTTTCTCGCCGCGAAACAAGCTGTGCGTCGAAATTTTCGGCGCACGGAGCGTCCAAGTGAAAGGAAGAAGTCTTTTTGGTCCTGAGACTTCAAGGAACCGGAGGCAAGCTCTATCCAAGCCCTTGGAGAGCACTTTCACAGCCAGACAAGAGTTCAGCAAGGCAGCAGGGCAACAGCAAGACAGCAGTCCTTTGTAGAAAGCAGACAGGTGAGTCCTTTGAGCAGCCAGGCAGTTCTTCTTGGCAGGATGTAGTTTCTGGTTCCGGTTTCTTCTCCAGCAAGTGTCTGATGAGGTAGGGCAGAGGCCCTGTTTTATACCCAAATGTGCCTTTGAAGTGGGGGAGACTTCAAAGAGTGGCTAAGAAGTGCACCAGGTCCCCTTTCAGTTCAATCCTGTCTGCCAGGGTCCCAGTAGGGGGTGTGGCAGTCCTTTGTGTGAGGGCAGGCCCTCCACCCTCCCAGCCCAGGAAGACCCATTCAAAATGCAGATGTATGCAAGTGAGGCTGAGTACCCTGTGTTTGGGGTGTGTCTGAGTGAATGCACAAGGAGCTGTCAACTAAACCTAGCCAGACGTGGATTGTAAGGCACAGAAGGATTTAAGTGCAAAGAAATGCTCACTTTCTAAAAGTGGCATTTCTAGAATAGTAATATTAAATCCGACTTCACCAGTCAGTAGGATTTTGTATTACCATTCTGGCCATACTAAATATGACCTCCCTGCTCCTTTCAGATCAGCAGCTGCCACTTCAACAGGGTATGAGGGCAGCCCCAATGTTAGCCTATGAAGGGAGCAGGTCTCCCAGTAGTGCAAAAATGAATTTAGGAGTTTTACACTACCAGGACATATAACTACACAGGTACATGTCCTGTCTTTTACCTACACAGCACCCTGCTCTAGGGGATACCCAGGGCACACATTAAGGGTGACTTATATGCAGAAAAAGGGGAGTTCTAGGCTTGGCAAGTACTTTTAAATGCCAAGTCGAGGTGGCAGTGAAACTGCACACACAGGCCTAGCAATGGTAGGCCTGAGACAAGGAAAAGGGGCTACTTAAGTGGGTGGCACAATCCGTGCTGCCGGTCCACTAGTAGCATTTAATCTATATGCCCTAGGCACCTGGAGTGCACATGACTGGGGACTTATAAGTAGATTAAATAGTTCAATCAGGTATGATCCAAAGTTACCATGTTTACAGAGAGAGAGCATATACACTTTATCACTGGTTAGCAGTGGTAAAGTGCGCAGAGTCTAAAAACCAGCAAAAACAGTATCCAAAAACGAGGAGGGAGGCAGGTAAAAAGTTAGGGGTGACTACCCTAAGGCTGTCAGGTCTAACATGTGTCCCCCCCAGCTGAAAGTGGGGAGAGCTACCCGACCTCCTGGGAGCTCTCATCGCTAAGGCGGAAGTACCTGGAGAGACCATCAGCATTGGCGTGGTCAACCCCTGGGCGATGTTCCACCGTAAAGTCCATCCCCTGTAGGGAAATGGACCACCTCAGAAGTTTTGGATTCTCACCCCTCATCTGCATGAGCCATCTGAGGGGCCTGTGGTCTGTCTGAACTAGGAAGTGAGTCCCAAACAGGTAGGGCCTCAGCTTCTTCAGTGCCCAGACCACAGCAAAAGCTTCTCTTTCAATAGCACTCCACCTCTGTTCCCGTGGTAATAGCCTTCTGCTAATAAAGACTACCGGTTGATCTTGGCCCTCCTCATTTAGCTGTGCTAGGACTGCCCCTATGCCATGCTCTGAAGCGTCTGTCTGCACGATAAATTCCTGGGAGTAGTCAGGGGCCTTGAGCACGGGGGCCGTGCACATGGCTTCCTTTAGGGCGTCAAAGGCTTTCTGACAAGCCTCTGTCCAATTCACCAACCTAGGTTGCTTCTTGGACGTGAGTTGTGTCAAGGGGGACACAATGGTACCATAGCCCTTGACAAACCTGCGGTAGTATCCGGTGAGGCCTAAAAAGGCCCTCACCTCAGTCTGGGTTCGAGGTGGTTGCCAGGCCTTGATAGTTTCGATCTTGGCCTGGAGTGGCTGCACCTTGCCACCACCTACTAGGTGTCCCAAGTACACCACGGAACCCTGCCCAATCTGGCACTTACTAGCCTTGATGGTCAGGCCTGCCTGTTGCAGGGCCTGAAGCACCTCCTTGAGGTGGAGCAGGTGTTCCTCCCAGCTGGAACTGTAGACAGCTATGTCATCCAGGTAGGCTGCACAGAAGGCATCCTTGCCAGCCAGGACCCCGTTAACCAACCGTTGGAAGGTAGCGGGGGCATTTTTCAATCCAAACGGCATCACCCGGAACTGGTAATGGCCGTCAGGGGTGGAAAAGGCGGACCTTTCCTTAGCCCCCTCAGTCAGGGCGATCTGCCAGTACCCTGAAGTAAGATCAAACGTACTCAGGAACTTGGCAGCGCCTAGCCTGTCCACGAGCTCATCAGCTCGGGGGATGGGGTGAGCATCAGTCCGTGTGACTGAGTTGAGACCCCGGTAGTCCACGCAGAACCGGAGTTCTGGCTTCGCGCCTGGGGCAGTAGCCTTGGGGACCAACACCACTGGGCTGGCCCAGGGACTACTGGACTTCTCAATAACCCCTAGCGTCAACATCTTGGAGACCTCCTCCTTGATGCTGGCCTTCACCTTATCTGACAACCTGTAAATTTTGTTTTTCACAGGGAGACTGTCACCGGTGTCAATATCATGAACACAGAGGTGGGTCAGTCCCGGAGTAAGGGAGAAGAGGGGGGAGAACTGCTCCAACAGCTCATAGCAGTCTCCTTTCTGGTTTAGAGTCAGGGAGTCAGACAGAATGACCCCGCTTACGGACCCATCACCTTCTTGGGCAGAGAGGAGGTCAGGGAGAGGTTCACTCTCCTCTTCCATTCCTTCATCCGTGACCAGAAGCATGTTGATCTCCGACCTCTCAAAATGAGCTTTTAGTCGGTTCACGTGGAGCACCCTTAGGGGGTTCCTAGGGGTTTGGAGGTCCACTAGGTAAGTGGCCTCCCCTTTCCGCTCCTTTATTTCAAATGGGCCAGACCAGCGGTCCTGGAGAGCTCTGGGCTCTACTGGCTCCATTACCCACACTTTGTCTCCAGGTTGAAACTCTACCAGAGTGGCCTTCTGGTCATATCATTGTTTCATCACCTCTTGACTGGCCTCCAGGTTACTTTGGGCCTCTTTCCAGAAGCGGGTCATCTGATTGCGGAGGGCCAACATGTAGCTGACCACGTCCTGAGGGGGTGTCTTTGGAGCGTTCTCCAATCCCTCCTTGACAATGCTTAAGGGTCCCCTGACGGGGTACCCATAGAGAAGCTCAAAGGGACTGAACCCTACCCCCCTCTGGGGGACCTCTCTGTAAGCAAAGAGAAGGCATGGTAAGAGGACGTCCCATTTACGCCTCATGGCCTCAGGGAGGCCACCAATCATGCCTTTCAGGGTCTTGTTGAATCTCTCCACAAGCCCATTAGACTGGGGGTGATAGGGTGTGGTGAACTTGTAGGTTACACCACACGCATCCCACAGATGCTTCATGTACGCGGACATGAAGTTAGTGCCTCTGTCAGACACTATCTCCTTGGGGAATCCCACACGGGTAAATATCCCCATCAGGGTTCTGGCTACCACCGATGCAGTTACGGTCCTCAGAGGGATTGCCTCTGGGTACCGGGTGGCATGGTCCACCAAAACCAGGATAAACCTGTTGCCTAAGGCAGTTTTGGGGTCCAAGGGGCCAACAATGTCGACGCCCACCCTTTCAAAGGGGGTGCCAACGACAGGAAGTGGAATCAGGGGGGTTTTAACCCTCTTTCCTGCTTTACCACTAGCCTGGCAGGTAGGACAAGCCCTGCAGAATTTGTCTGAGTGTGTCCTCATTTTGGGCCAGTGAAAGTGGTTGACAAGCCTGTTGAAGGTCTTGTCTTGTCCCAAATGTCCTGCCAGGGGAATGTCGTGAGCCAGACCCAGTAGGAAGGCTCGGTAACATTGGGGGACCACCAGCACACGTGCTGCCCCAAAGACCGGAACCCTAGGCTCACTGTAGAGGAGATCATTCTCCCAATATAGGTGGTGATTGCCAGAGGCGTCACCTGCTGCCTGGTTTAAGGCTTGTTTCCTCAACCCTTCTAGAGTGGGACACTCTTTCTGCGCCTTGCAGAATTCCTCCCTGGTGAGTCCACCCTCAACTTGCCAGCCAGCAAGCTCCGGTAAGTCACCTAGGGTGGCAATGTCTTCCCCAGTTGGCTCGGGAGTCTCCTCCTCAGGAGCCCCGTCAGCCACTGAGGGAACTTCTGGGGCCGGTTTCCCGCGCCCCTCGTCCCTCCTCTTGGCAGCTCCCTGGGCCATCGTTCCAGGCTCCAGATGCCCTTGACTTCCCTCTCGGTCAGCCATGGACCGGGTGGTCATGCAGACCCACTCAGGTAACCCTAACATCTCCAGGTGAGATCTGAGCTCTACTTCTTTCCAAGCAGTATGCTCTAGATCATTGCCTAACAGACAATCTACAGGCATGGCAGGACTCACAGCTACTTTCAGAGTACCAGAGACCCCCCCCACTCAAAGGGAACCCGAGCCACCGGTAGGTGACTCTCGCAGTTGTCAGCGACTATGACCTGGTGGAATGTATTAGGGATTATCTGCTCTGTGGACACCAGCTGACTCTTGATAGTAGTCATACTGGCTCCTGTGTCACGCAGAGCCTCCACCTTCTGCCCATCAATGAGGACCCACTGCCGGTACTTGGAAGTATTTTTAGGCATGTGGACCTTGGACATCATTTCTCCTTCTCCCAGGGACACTAGGGAAATCTCTACCTGCTCCCCAAAGCTAGTGGGGTCCATCTCCCCCCCGAGTGCTACACTAGTCAACCCAGGCGCCTGTCCGGTAGTGGACGGTGCCCTCTTGGGGCACTGTGGATCGCCTTTGTAGTGACCATATTGGTAACACTCCATGCATTTGGGGCTAGATTTTCCTGACCTGTCAAATGTCCCTGGCTTCTTCCCAAATTTGGAAAAGGAAGGGTTGCCACCCCCTCCCTGGGAATTCTTTTGGGGGCCTTTAGAGAGTTCCTTATCTGTAAGTTTATCTCCCCCCTCTTTCTTCTGTTGGGAACCCTGACCACCTTTGTGGGAGTCCCCCCCAGGTACCTTCTTGGACACTCTGGTGCTAACCCAGAGGTCCGCCTCCTCAGCAAGCTTCCTGGGATCAGTCAGCTTACTATCCACTAGGTGCTGGCGCAAATCGGTATAAGTAACATTAAGCATATGCTCTCTCAGGATCAAGTCATATAAACCTTTATAATCTGCTACTTTGTTGCCCCACACCCATCCATTCAGTGCCTTACTAGAGAAATCAAAGAAATCTACCCATGTTTGTGTGGTTTGTTTGGTGCTGTCCCTGAACCTCTGACGGTATCCCTCAGGGGTCAGCCCAAACTTGGCAAGTAAAGTGGCTTTCTGGAGTGGGTATGTGTTTTGATCCGGTGGGTCCAATGTGAGAAGTGTGTCCCTCCCCAATGGCGGCACATAACCCCACATAGCTACCCCCCATTGCCCTTCAGGAACCTCATGAGCCCTTAGTGCAACTTCATAAGCAGCTAACCATTTATCTATGTCATCTCCCACCACAAAACTGGGCACCACATTTTTGGGTATACGAACCTTCTTTTCTCCAGCAGGTCCTGTCTGTATGCTGCCACCATTATTGCTGGATTCAGACTGTCTTGCCTTGATCTCCAGCTCCTTGAGACTCAGTTCATGAGCCAACAATAGTTTCTTTTCAGCCAACGCTCTTTCAGCTTCCACTTGTTTGGCTGCTCTTTCAGCTTCTGCTTGTTTGGCTGCCCTTTCAGCTTCTGCTTGAATCTGTTTGGCTGTTCTTTCAGCTTCAATCTGTTTGGCTGCTCTTTCAGCCTCAGCTTGTTTGGCTTCTCTTTCTGCCCTCCTCTCCTCCTGTTGTGCCTCAATTTTCAGTTTTGCCATTTGCAATTGGAACTCCCTTTCCTCTCTCCTTTCCTCTGCGGTCAGGCTTTGCATGGAGACACTGCTCCCTGGTCTGGAAGGGTGCACAATTGCAGTGGTAACACCATCCATAGATAGTGAAAATCCTTCTGAGGGGCCATTTTCTGGCTCCTCTTCCTCATCATCCTCTAAATGGGCTTCTGCCCAGGCCCTCAGCGCCACTTGAAAGTCCTCCTTTCTGGAGGCCCCTTGGGTGGGTACCCTTAATGCCCTGCAGAATCCTCTTAGTTGTTTGACCGTGTATGTATCCAACTGGACTAGGTCAAAGTCCCCTGTCTGAGACCCAGTCAGAGACATGTTGAGTGAGGATTTAGTTTTTGAAAATTGTCAGGAAAAAACGGATTTTCAAAAAGAGATAAAAACCAAGTTGACCTTCAACTGTGGGTATGTAGTGAAATACTTAGCTACTGTATGTCACTGCACAAATACAAGTCCTATCCTCACCGCTGATCACCAATGTTAGAAATGGGGTTTTTGGTTGGCAGTAAGGTTACCTCCTGTCCAAGCAAAAGCCCTCACTCTAGTCAGGGTAAGTCACACACTATCCAAGATTATCCTGTGCCCACCCTCTGGTAGCTTGGCACGAGCAGTCAGGCTTAACTTAGAAGGCAATGTGTAAAGTATTTGTGCAATAAATCATACAATACCACCATATAGCACCACAAAAATACACCACACAGTGTTTAGAAAAATATATAATATTTATCAGGATAATTGTAGGTAAAAAAGAATAAAGTTGCAATGGAAAATTGTAGAAATATCACAGGGAAGTGATATAAAGTGTCTTAAGTCTTTAGAATGCAATACAGTGTCTTTCAAGCACAAAGTACCTGGTTTCTGGTGGAAAATCTCCTCAGAGGGCCACAGGAGAAGAGATGCGTGGAAAAAGGGGTGTGTGCGTCGATTTCTCCTCAGCACACACAGACTTGCGTCGGTCTTTTCCACGCGGGGAAGTCGGGCGTCGTTTTCCGGCGCGCAGACAGTCTCTTTTTGTGGATCGCGGGGATTACCAGATGTCCCGGGTCTGTGCGTGGATTCTCCTGCTTGTTTTCCGGCTGCGCGTCGTTCTGCGGGGCTGCGCGTCGAAGTTTCGATCTCACGGTAGGCGTCGCGTCGATTTCTCCTTGGAAGTCGGGCGGCGTTGTCCTTGCGAGGCCGTGCGTCGAAAGTTTGGTCTCACGGCAGGCGTCGCGTCGATTTCTCCTTGGAAGTCGGGCGGCGTTGTCCTTGCGAGGCCGTGCGTCAAAGTTTCGCACTCACGGTGGGCGTCGCGTCGATTTCTCCTGGAAAGTCGAGCGGCTTTGTCCTTGCGAGGTTGTGCGTCGAAGTCTCGATCGTCCCGAGGGCGTCGCGTCGATCAGCGTCGGTGTGCGCCGTTTTTCTCGCCGCGAAACAAGCTGTGCGTCGAAATTTTCGGCGCACGGAGCGTCCAAGTGAAAGGAAGAAGTCTTTTTGGTCCTGAGACTTCAAGGAACAGGAGGCAAGCTCTATCCAAGCCCTTGGAGAGCACTTTCACAGCCAGACAAGAGTTCAGCAAGGCAGCAGGGCAACAGCAAGACAGCAGTCCTTTGTAGAAAGCAGACAGGTGAGTCCTTTGAGCAGCCAGGCAGTTCTTCTTGGCAGGATGTAGTTTCTGGTTCCGGTTTCTTCTCCAGCAAGTGTCTGATGAGGTAGGGCAGAGGCCCTGTTTTATACCCAAATGTGCCTTTGAAGTGGGGGAGACTTCAAAGAGTGGCTAAGAAGTGCACCAGGTCCCCTTTCAGTTCAATCCTGTCTGCCAGGGTCCCAGTAGGGGGTGTGGCAGTCCTTTGTGTGAGGGCAGGCCCTCCACCCTCCCAGCCCAGGAAGACCCATTCAAAATGCAGATGTATGCAAGTGAGGCTGAGTACCCTGTGTTTGGGGTGTGTCTGAGTGAATGCACAAGGAGCTGTCAACTAAACCTAGCCAGACGTGGATTGTAAGGCACAGAAGGATTTAAGTGCAAAGAAATGCTCACTTTCTAAAAGTGGCATTTCTAGAATAGTAATATTAAATCCGACTTCACCAGTCAGTAGGATTTTGTATTACCATTCTGGCCATACTAAATATGACCTCCCTGCTCCTTTCAGATCAGCAGCTGCCACTTCAACAGGGTATGAGGGCAGCCCCAATGTTAGCCTATGAAGGGAGCAGGTCTCCCAGTAGTGCAAAAACGAATTTAGGAGTTTTACACTACCAGGACATATAACTACACAGGTACATGTCCTGTCTTTTACCTACACAGCACCCTGCTCTAGGGGATACCCAGGGCACACATTAAGGGTGACTTATATGCAGAAAAAGGGGAGTTCTAGGCTTGGCAAGTACTTTTAAATGCCAAGTCGAGGTGGCAGTGAAACTGCACACACAGGCCTAGCAATGGTAGGCCTGAGACAAGGAAAAGGGGCTACTTAAGTGGGTGGCACAATCCGTGCTGCCGGTCCACTAGTAGCATTTAATCTATATGCCCTAGGCACCTGGAGTGCACATGACTGGGGACTTATAAGTAGATTAAATAGTTCAATCAGGTATGATCCAAAGTTACCATGTTTACAGAGAGAGAGCATATACACTTTATCACTGGTTAGCAGTGGTAAAGTGCGCAGAGTCTAAAAACCAGCAAAAACAGTATCCAAAAACGAGGAGGGAGGCAGGTAAAAAGTTAGGGGTGACTACCCTAAGGCTGTCAGGTCTAACAGTGCTTGAAAGAGCTTTTTGAAGACTTAAGACACTTTATATCACTTTTCAGTGATATTCCTACAAATACTTATTGCATCTCTTATTGTGTTGATTTACAAATATCCAGATAAATATTCTATATTTTTCTAAACACTGTGTGGTGTATTTTTGTGGTGCTAGATGGTGTTATTGTATGATTTATTGCACAAATACTTTACACTGTCATTCACCAGAGACGAAGCTCCTGACAGCCCGCATGGGAACCCTATATGGCATAATTCAGCAAATCCAGCAGCACGCAATTCACCACTATTTCAGACACTGGATATTGCCACACCATCCAATCCATATCCCAATCCAAGATGAATAAAATGGTAAACCTTTACTCAGGGCCCCATGTTTAACTTTTGTTCTGTTTTTTTTCACCAGTGCTACCTGTGAGCATGGGCGTCATTTAGGGGTCACCAGGGGGTCGGAGCTGTGACACCTTGCTCAGCCTTGCCTCAGAGGAGGCAAAATCAGTGCCTGGAACACAAGGGCAGCTCGTCCTTACTGATTTTTGTTTGAGGCTTCATGTTCCTGGATTCCTGTCAATGTTTGTGTTACACAGATAGTAAATGATCTAATTTACTGGTAGTGTATAAAAAGGAGTTTAATTAGGAGGAATAGGACCCTATCTGGCAGCTAAGGTAAGCAAACATTTATTTTAATTGAATGTATGCTTGTGGGTAAGTCTATTATGTGTGAGTGTGTGAATGTGTGTGCATTTGTAAGCATACGTGTGTGCGTCAAAGTCCAGGTCAAATGCTGTGTGATGTCATTTCCGCTTCCCCTGGCATACTGGACCAACAAATAATGGTTCTAAATAACACTGCTGAGAAAACACCGAACCCATGCCCTGGCACACAACCATCAAATGATCAAAAGACAATTGCAGGGCTTGAGATATATATATATATATATTGCGGGATACTATGGTTCTGATGTACACCTTTATTTTAAATGTACTGTATAATGCTTTAAAACAGCAATACGAATATTTTCAAAAGTCATTTGTAGACAGCCCTATGTATTCCTCTATGCCTCTTTTAAACAGACTTTTAACAATATCTTGAGTCAGCTATCCGTTTGGCATTGTAAATTAGCAATACTTCATTCCCATCTTGTGCACATCTTACCAATAATAATGATGAGGCTTCTGGCTGGTAGGCTGTATTTCTTGACCATAGCCTTTGTTAAATCCTTACCTTTATCCTGTTCATTGTCCTGTTATGTGAAATAGCAAAGGACAGGCCATCCATTTTGATATTTTTTGTTCTACATTTTGACAATTGTTTACAAACAAGAATTGACAACGCAATATTTTGGCACTTGCATTTTCAAGACAAGAACTATTCTCTTTTCAAAAATATGTGCTATCAGTTTCCAACAATGGGTGTCTGTGAGAAATCTGGTTGATGGTTGTCTGGGGTGTGAGCCCTGGTCAATCAACAGCCACAGTCTCCTGCAAGGCGAACCACAAAAAGTCACAAAATGAATGTGTGCTGAACAGTGGGTAGTTTGGCACAAAAATCAGTCAGCCTTAATTTAGAGTCAACGTATAAAGTATTTATGCAGCACACAATAGTAATAAAGCAAAAACACAACACAAGAACATTTCCACACCAATTTAGAAAAATAGAATAAATACAAAAAAATTATGTGACCCCAAAATGACAAAATCAAATCAGCAGAACCAGATTTATGGACTTTTAAAGTTTTTGGTAAAAACTAGCACCTAAAGCACCAACCACGGACATTTAGTCGCGTGAGAGTGGGTCATAGTCGAAAAATATGGCTGACCACAATTCAGATACACAAATTGGATAGGGCCCAGCCAGCGCTTACCTTCAGACTTAGAAGACATTTTGAGAAAAATGTTCTCAGAAGGTAAAGTTCAGCTAGGCAAGGCTGCAGGAGGTGTCCGAGGATGGTGTTATTGTCGTTGGATAGCCTTGGGTTGAACCCGAAGTGAAGATATCTACATTCAGACTTAGACTCTGGAATGGAAGTCGAAAAGCAGTGGGCTGTAGCCAAAGACAGCTGCACGAGTCTGGAAGCCTCCTTGGCAAAGGACTGCAGGAATGGATTTATTGCTGTGGAGAACAATGTAGCCGAAGGAGCAGCAAATTTAATGTGACTGGCAGTGGATCTTGGGCAAGTAAGCAAGCAGGATGGTCCCAGTCTCCTCTCGGATCTCACAGCAGTCCCATTTTTGTATTTTGACTGTCCGTTCACCCTCAGTATGAGTTCCAAGGATCCAGGACTGGTGGGAAATCAATTAGAGAGCCAGGACTCACTCAGTCTGGTTTTAGGTGTGGTTCTGAGGTGGAAGAAGCCTTTTGTGTCCCTGATGCTCAGATCAGGAGGCCAGCAAACTAGCTCTTTGGAGTCAATCCGGCGGTCCTGGTTTCAAGTTGCAAGTCGTCTTCACTATGCAAAATGGAAGAAAGACAACAATGCAGTATGGCAGCAGAAGGTCAGGAGTGGCAGTCCTTTCAGCAGCATATCAGACCTTCCTGGCAGAGTATGCACAGCTCCAGAAAAGTACTGAAGATTCGGTGCCCTCGTTCTGGAAGGTGGGAGAAGGTTCTAGACAGTGGCTTTGAAGAGCATGGAATTTCCTGACTCCTCTATCCTGGCTATAAGCTGGCTGCAGTGACAATGCGGAGGTGAAAGGTCCTTTGTGTGGGGGCAGAGCACACCTATTCAGTTACAAGTAGGGCTGTGCTCAGCTCTGCCCCTCATCCTGCCTCCAGATGTCCTATCCAGACACACCTAATCCCTCTATTGTGTGACTGTCTAATCAGAGTTCACAAAGTCTGTCAGTTGCAACCATTCATGTGACCGAGGGCAGGCTACAGGCACAAAAGGGCTAAGAACAGGAAAATGGCAAATTTCTAAACGTGGCATTTTCAAAATTATTACCAAACACTAGACTTTATCATTAAAAAGGATTTTTATTACAATTGCAAAGACACCGAACATGACATAGCTACCTGCTCCCAATTGTATCTGACAGCTTAGTAAATGTAATAAGTAATCCCCAATGTTATACTATGGGAAGATTAGGCCTCACAGTAGTGATAAACACATTTAGATATTTTTTACTACCAGGACATATAAAACATACATGTACATATCTAACCTTTTACTTGCACACTACTTTAAGGGGGACATATGTAACAAAAGAGAGTTTAAGGCTTGGCAAGGGGGTTTTAACTCCAAGTAGACATGGTAGTTTAAAACTGCATTCAGGTTTAATGTGCTAATTAAGTGGGTGGCACATTAAGTGCTGGAGACCCACTGTTAGAAGTTAATGTACAGGCCCTCGGTACATAGTATACAACTCTACAATGGACTTATAAGTAAATTAAATAAGCAATATCATGTTTTAGAGGGAGCAAGCACAAGCACTATACGTAGTACTGGTTAAAAGTGGTAAAGTGCAAAGAGTGCTAAGGCCAACAAAAATAAGTTCAGTAAAATGGAGAAGGGGAGCCAAAACATTTGGAGAAAGACCACCCTAAGGGTTGACAGGCCTACCAGGTCTATGAATTTACTATACTCTGATTACGGAAGCAGGGTCATTAACTCACTGATCTATACGCACAGTATTCACATAATATGTACAGGTGCCATATCATAGATCTATGGATTCCGTGTATTTATATTGATTTGGAAGTGTCAACGAGCCATAAAGCTGCTCACTTTTCCTAGCCTGATTTCCTTCATGCTGCCAAACTTTTTAAAAAGTCGAGACTGTAACTGTGTGACCTGTTGCTGTCCCCCATGCACACCGTTTAATGCCTCATACAGTACAACACTAAAAAGCATTGGCAAAGACAAGATCTCTGGCTTTTAGTAAAGTGCCTGGATGCTTCCATCCATGCACTCATTCATCTACTATCCATAAACTTGATCACTGACCCTTACACTCTTGGATGTATTTATCCATAAACTAATCCCTAATTAACACCAGAGTCACAATTCAATAATTAATGAAAAGACAGTTTCATTTATTAGTCAAATCTACAGGGTTTGCTCCCTGTCTGTGAGGGATGTGGAGCACTGTCTGTGGTACAGGACTGCTAGTCTGTGATTATTGCAAGAGTACTATGGGTAATGTGTTACTGTGGGGAGGGTGGAAGTACTGTTGTCAGTGTTAGAATGCTAATGTGAGAGGGAGTTTAGATTGGTGTCAGGAGTGTCAGACAAGTTCTCTATGAGGGGAGTTAATGTTGTCAATAGTGTGCAGCTACTGTGATGGATGAGGATCTTGTTTTAGTGGGGTCAATGTTTAGGTCTTCAATGCTAATCCTACGCCCCCTCACCAAGAGAGACAGGCAACCACAAGTACAATCGTTTAATACCACAAACACATCCCACTTCATATGCTGCTAGGTTATTATGTTTGGCTTGGCAGCTATCTGAAGATAAGGGAATTCAGAGCATGTCATGCGGTGTTCACCATCCCTGCTGCAGTGAGCACATGCTTTGTGACTCGATAGTGCTGTATTTTCAGTTGCAACCAGCATTACAGCTTTTAAACCATAGGTCGTCAGACAAGGGTTGCTGGGGTAAATGGACATTAGCAAGGATTGTTTACTCTTGGGCAGCGGGCAATACAGACGCACCTCCTTTGCACTGTGTGTGATTGTGTGGGAAATGGTTTGTGGAGTATAAGGATAGTCAGAGAATACTGGGCTCCAGTTGTGACAATTGGTATCTATAACTTCTAGCGTCCTGGGGTCACCTCACTACTGCACCCAAGCTGAGCACCAAGTAACTTTAGCATCTGGCCTTTAGAGTATTTAGGGAGAGACTTACTCTGGGTGGTAGAGTTGGTAAGAAATACTGAACGCTGCAAAGCACACAATAACATACAATACATTTATGTCCAGAAAATGTTTTTCTAATTTAAAAAGAAAAAGTATTTTGATTCACACATAACTAATTACTAAAAATAAAATTATAAATTTACATAATGAAAATCAAACCATTCTTTCCCCTCCTGAATAAGAGGTCAATGGAAGAAAATCTCTCAATATAAAACAATTAAAAGTCCCTATCTATTGATCAGACGCAACGCAAAACCTTTTCCTACTGTATTTGCTGTATTTGTCCTTGAGTCCACAATTTGTGAGAAAGGTCACAACATGAAACACCTCCCTACTGTATTTATCATGCAGTCCATATTAACAACGTGACCGTCCGTTATGACCACTCCAAAGGCTTCCTGGTTGGCCTAGTACAACCTCTGATCAAACAAATGCTTGAAAAAAGATCGCCACATTTCCAGATCCAAAACCTCTCTATGTTGCTTTTTTGTGATGACATGAACAATTAGCAACAGTTAAAGCTGCCTCACACCAGACCTAAAAGGTTTTCTTTATTCCAAGCCAGAACTATAGTTTCTTTTTTCATCAATGTTCGTTTCAGATTGGCTAGAGATCAGTCTATTTAAACGATCCACATATTCCATACTCTTGGTCCAATCGAAAACGAATTTTAACGAATTTCCCTTGATCTAACCTATCAACAAGGCCAGCTCAAGGTTTACTGAATTCACATGGGCATTTCACTTACAAAGACTACAGAAAACACCAGTGCCACTCACTCCAGCGAAGGAATCCCATTTCAAAGTAAATTGCATTCCAAAAAGCAGTACAATGCGGACCAATGAGCACAGCAGAGGTCATTATCTCTTCCAAAGTGCCCAAGGAATGCATTTCTGAAGCCTTAATAAGGTGTCTGTTGCTTCTGTAATATTAAGCGAAAACGGCTCCGTTTTCTAAAGCCATCCAAAGAGTGTTCAGATTATAGTAACCTGCAGATAACTGAAAACCCATTTAGTTTGATCTTTACCATGCAACTGCCTTGCTCATGACCCATAATTATATAAATTACAGATTTATGCTCAGACGATGAAGAAATGACTTCAAGAGATGTCTTTAATGGCACAGTTTAAAACAAGGAAATGAGAGGATCAGCCTATTGTAATGCCTAGGGCTTTGCTGTGGAGGGAATCTGTCGAGGGTGGGGGAGGAGGTTCTACACAGGAAACTCGATTAGGTTTTGTCATGAAAATGCTGAGAATATGCGTATGTGCCCCTTCTTTATTGTCCAGAAAGGAGTCACATTTTAGCTGAAGATCACATAAGGTGAACTTGGTGATACCACCGCTCTGTTGAGTCAGCTTCTCCGCCCCCATTGTTCACAGTGCATCAAGCATCATTCACACGGTAAATCGTAAATTATTTACTGAAACAGGACAAAACTAACCCTATCTACCAAGATGGCAGATTATCTGCAAGGCGCTACCTGTGGTCTATTTTATCTCTTAAGCAGGAGTGGGTCCTCCGCTATGGCAGAGGAGCGTCGCATACACACACCGCAGCAGGAGTTGCAAACCTATATAAATAAAACGATAAACTGTGTTTATTATCGTTTTAATTTTAAAGGGGGCGGGGCCATGGTAGTGACAAGCAGTCAGGGGCTTGCACAGAGCACTCCCCTCACTGCGCATGTATGTCTGGCCGGCCGTCTCAGGCTGGTCAAATAAACAGGAGCACAAAGACTCTCTCCAACATGCACTGTGTTGCTGGGTTGAAGAGAGCAAGCCCAGGCTCCCAGTCTGCATTGGAGCACCCAGGTAGGACACTCCAGCCAATGATAACGCTGCTTTGGGCAGCGTCATAATTGGCCGCATGGCAGGCTGGGAGCCTGCAGGCCAAAAGAGAGCGCAGAGAGCGGCTACTACGTTCAGGTCATTTTTTTTTTCAAGTGTATTTCTTTTTTATTCCCCCCTCACCACAACTTTTCCAAGTCACAAGCTGTGACTGCTCTTAAGTGTTTTTTTTAATTGTTTTACTAATAGTCACAGAGTGCAGAAACCACAATGTCTACTGTCTTTGGGCCCACTTGTAGTTTGACTCTTCTGTCATGAACAGGCATATTGCAGAGAACAGGAATGTCCACTAGGCATTGCATTTCCTGGTATTAGCTTTCCATTCTCCTTCTCTTCTTTTCCCTGATGTCTGCTTCATTCTTTCATGTGCATACCTCACTTATTTATAATCATTGAGTACTATTTAATCTGAAACAGAAAGACACATTGTAGGAAAACGGGTTACTGGCTGAGAGGTTGAAACCATTCTCAAACAGCAATCACAATCCATGTCAGGGTGAAACACAAGCAAACTCCAAATTACCCTATGCTTAAACCTCTGGAAGCTTAGCACAAAAGCAGTCAGGCTTAAGTTAGTGTAAATGTATGAAGTATTTATGCAGCAAGTCTGTTGTGGTGTTATTTTCGTGCTTTGTATGGGCACATTTATTTTAGCTTTAGACCTGTGCCCTTTTGCCTAGTTGCAATTTATTGTATTCCTTTCATTATTGTTGCATGACATTTCATCTTGTGTTTAGTCCTAGGCTGTACGTGATTATTTACAGGGTATTGTCGGTCCAAAGAGTACAATGTCTACCTTAAACAGAAAAAATGTATTATCACGTCAGGCAGGTCTTACAACAACATTTATTATTATAAATCAACACCCTGCCCAAACTAAGCCAGAGGGGACATTCCATTTAGCCAGCCATCTTATGCTCCACCCTGTCATTGCAGTTCTGCTGAACCCAGCATCCTCTCTCCATCTGTTTGGAAGGACTGCCCGCAGACCAACAGACCTTTTCTCTACCTATCACACAAGCATGGGGATTGGGTTTCCTTGCAGAGACAAGACAGGGAGATTAAGGCTAAAACTGCTATTGCTCTCATGTAGATTTGTAGTAGTGCAGGTGGGGGTATTAAATTCACTGTTGTGACAGAATGCTAGGACTTTGTATCTGCTTTATTTTTCTGGTCATAGCAATAATAGTGTTGTGTTTTATTTTCCTAATAATTGCAATTCATGCCTTTTTACATAGAATGCAGTTGCTTTAATAAAATGTATTGAACCAAATCCTCCTTCTGTTTGTCTTGTGCATGTATGAGACTTGTGTAACTGAGAGTAAAGTGTAAGATCTGTTCCACCGCGACTTCCCTGAGAAGTCTTAGAGTGTCATGCCTCAGGCTGCCTCAAATCACCTTTACTTTTGGGTCTTGGTGAGGTGCTGCTAGCTAGCCGAAAGGGTTTGGCCAACAGCTATCAGAAGGGGTGGGATAAGACTCAGTCCCCCATGTGCGGTGGTGCTGCCACCCGAATCCAGCAATCTTGTCTCCATGACAAGAGTGCTATGACATGGCGCGACCAATTTTGGGTAGACACTAACTTTACAGCTCTCCCAAGTATCTCTGTCTCATTACTTGCAAAAGGCACTCTAATTTCCTTATACAGAGACGTCTGTGGTATTGGGAAATATCCTCCTCAGCTACATACGTAGTACCTATTTGACACTGTATACTGCTCAAGCTTGAATATTAAAAAAGATCTCCCGAAATTGATTTTTCCAGCTCTGAAATGACTTTTTTTTTTTTTTTTAAATGTGGCGGACCCTCAATGGGTGGCAATCTCAATGCACCAGATGAGTGCACTTCTAAAGCCCCCAACAACCTCAGGGGAGGTGCTCAATGACAAACAGGATGTCAGGCAGAGGCCACAGCAGTGTCCAGTCCATGACCCGTTGCCCTCTATTCAACTAGGCAATTGCAGGAAAAGGCCTCTTGCAGCTTATTTTTTAACTGTAGTTTAATAGAAGTTCAGCTTATGACCCTTGGAGTTCACATATTTTGCTCTGGGACAACCTGTCAGGTTAGAATAACCCCCTAACCAACAAGGTAAACGTTCCAAGGCTAAACCTATCTACTTTGGACACTTTCAGAATGACCTGCGTCTCTGACCATACAACCTAGGCTGCGAGGGCTGTGGGTGTGTATAGTATTCTTGGTGTCCTCTCGCATCTAACACTAAAATCCAGTTTTAGGCAGTCCTTGCACCACTCACAAACTCAGAAACAGATGTCTAGTAAAATCAAAGCTGAAGTGCAGTTCCACAACTTGTTACTTAAAGTCCCTCTCATGTAAAATGTAACTGCTTCAAATGACCTTCACCATGCTGAGGGGGTGTATCCTTTAACATATAGCTTTGAAAACACTTTTGTATTTTAATGATTTGCGATTGGTTTCCATTGAATAAGTTAATTTGGCAAAGCTGGCAGGCACTAATTATTCAAAATCAGAGATTTAAACACATTTCTTGATTTTTATTAAAGTAAGTGATCAAACTGTGCTACACATAGTAACTAGAATTCTGTGATATGTACACGTATCTTTAAATAGCTAATTGTATTCACTGTACATTTGAGGTGGGTGTAAAAGGATATGTAATCAAAACATCTAAAGTAAATGCACACAATGGTAGGAGTGAGATTACACTTGAATATGTTGTATACGATGTGGAGTGATTGGGAATTCATGTAGAAATTACTGAACAATTTAATAGGTAGATATGCTTGACAAAAAGTTGTTTTACATTTTTATAAGTAATGTTCTGTAAAAAGTCAGAATGGCAACTTTCAGTCATAAAGTACTAGCAGTCACTAGGAAATTTAAGTGCCTTCAAACGTATTCTTAGAAAACTGACTTTGGGTGCAACTATACATGTATGCAAAACAATCCCAGGCAAATGCCCTTTACTGAAACAATATATATATATATATAAACACACAAAGTTCAGATCGCTAAATCCCAGCCACTTGGAAGAGGCAAGCTCACAGCAGGGTAGCGATCCCTTTAAACATCCAACAAACAACGTCTCCTCAAAGCGAAAATGTAGCGCAAAGTAGACGAACCATGGCTCAAATTCACACCGCATAATTTATTTAACCCAACACGTTTCGGAGCCTTTGCGCCTTTATCACAGGTCTGGGTAGTCATGTTCCATTCCACTGAATTAACCTATGCGAAAACTTAATGTGCTAATAAACATCAACAACGGACTGTCAATCTATATCATATTTTTTTGAAAACATGTCAGCAATTTTATAACAGACTCCTGGCCCGGGGACAACCAGCTCCCCAGGGCTAAATTAAACAAAGGAGGGGGGGCCACGTGCCCCCCTCCTGGAGCCGTAGATGGCCCTGGGGACCACCACCCCGCAAAGCCAACCCCTTCTACCTCCAGAGGTGCTAACCCTTTGGCGGTAGCCTTTGGCTTTTGCTTGGTGGGAGCTGACAGCTCCAACCAAGCAAAAGCAAACATAACTCTGCTTTCTGCAAGTGAGAGCTTTTAAAGCACTCCCGCTTGCAGAAAGCACAGTTTTCATCTGTTTCCTTGTATGCAAATATGCATGCAGAGAAGCAGATGAAAACATTGCCCCTACAAGCAGGAAGCTGCTATTACAAGCAGCTCCCTGACTGTGGGAGCATTGCAAGGCAGGAGTCGGGAGATGGCTGGGACTGCGGTCCTCCCAAAATTTGGAAGATGCTGGAGGAACAATCACATTGACACAGTTACAAACACACAAGGTCAATGGAGGCAGTTCCTTGCAATCCTTTACGCAGCTGTAGTGTGGGAGATGCACTATGCATTTATCCAAGGAGGTAGTTCTGACTAAATAGCCAGCAGAATGTATTTTAGTTAGGTAGACATTTTGCAGAAAACAGTGGGCTCCTCTTGGATAAATACTCATGGCAGCATCCACTCTGGCATGATGCTCATTTTACAGCAAATAAACCTCAGTAGCAATCACTTACACATACAAACAAAGCAGGTGCCTAGGTTGACGCTCCACTTCTGTAGAGTACTAATCACCCTAAGATTGAGTGCATGGCCACGGCAAAGCAAATGTGTTTTATCTGCATTTCTACCTTGAAAATGTATCTGTAATCGAGTGGGTTCTTTCTTGTCAACTGCTGCTGAGACCCAACCCTCTTGTGCACAGTCAAAGGCCGTGCTTGGCAGTGGTTGAATTAACTTATAGTAATTAAAATTACTTTAAATTCAAGAAAAACATGGAAATTCACTGAAAAAAACACAGGTTACAAGGATGTTATAGTTAGGAAATAAAATTAAAATAACATTGAAATTCACTTAAAAAACAAAGGTTACAGAGACATTATAGTTAGGCTCACATTTTAAGCGTACAATACCTACCAATTCACCTATCATAGTTAGAGTTATCTCAAGTAACCTATAAAAGGTCTCCTAAGGAAACTATGGGGTTGATTCTCACCCTGGCGGGCGGCGGAGGCCGCCCGCCAGAGTTCCCCCCTCCAAAATACCGCTCCGCGGTCGAAAGACCGCTGAGGTTATTTTGGCTTTTGCACTGGGCTGGCGGGCGACCGCCAAAAGGGCGCCCGCCAGCCCAGTGCAAAAGACCCTTCCCACGAGGACGCCGGCTCAGAATTGAGCCGGCGGAGTGGGAAGGTGCGACGGGTGCAGTCTGCAAAGCAGACACTGAAATACAAAGTGGGGCCCTCTTACGGGGGCCCCTGCAGTGCCCATGCCAGCCCATGCCCACGACAACCCATACCGCCATCCTGTTCCTGGCGGGAGAACCGCCAGGAACAGGATGGCGGTATGGGCTGTCAGAATCCCCATGGCGGCACAGCGAGCTGCGCCGCCATGGAGGATTCTAATGGGCAGCGGAAAACCGGCGGGAGACCGCCGGTTTTCCGCATCTGACTGCGGCCAAACCGCCGCGGTCAGAATGCCCTGCGGGGCCCCGCCAGCCTGTTGGCGGTGCTCCCGCCAACCCTGGCCCCGGCGGTCCATGACCGCCGGGGTCAGAATGACCCCCTATAAGTTGCACCCTCGCCATGCACTGCTAATTGCCCAACAAATTACTGCACTCATGACATCTTTGATAACATCATTAATAATATCAATGTAGATCTGAAGTAAAAAAAATCACCAAAAAACTGTGCATTTTGGGGGCATGAGTTATAGTTACCTTAGGGTATGAGCTATAGTTACTTGAAATATCTCTAACTATAACAGGTCAGGTGAATTGCTATGGTTTCACACTTTTGAAATGTGAGCCTAACTATAACGTACCTGTAACTTTGTTTGTTTTTTAAATGACTATATATATACATATTTATATATTTTTTCTTTTTCTTTCACTGAATAAAAAGGCTAATGTAGCATTATAGTTAGGTTAAACATTCAGTAACATGTAACATTTTAAAATCTAAAATCCACAGAAATATAATAGTTACAGTTTTAAAGTATCTCAGGTAGCTATCACTTGCACCCTCAACATGCACTGTTTTCTCATCAATAATCCCATCGTAAATATTGCAGGGCTATTATCAATTATGTTATAGAAGATGTCAATAGTGATGTAATATGTGGGAGCACTTAGCATTGCATGGCGAGATAAGGCCCTGTAGCCAACTCCCTGCAGACAGCCAACCCCAAGGGTGCACGATCTGTGGCCATGCATAGTGGGGACCTGGCAACAGGCATTGGACTGCTGTCAGGCCCTGTGGCCTAACCCCTAGCATGCTGTCAACCTCACGTGACACACAGCCTATGACGTGCATTGCGTAGGGTTCGGCTTTGGGTCTCCGGGGACCGCATCCCCTGTGGTTAAATTAAAATAAAAAGGGGAAGGGACCACATGACCCCCCAGGGACACCATTTCCCAGGAACAATTAATGTGGTGTCCCCTCCCTTCTCAAGCCTCATCTGGCCCCAATGACCCCGGCCTCTGGGGCTAAATTAAATTAAAAAAGTGAAGGGGGCACTTGGCGAACTTACCTTAGCCTCAATTGGCCCAGGAATCACATCTCCTGGGTGACAAATTCAATTAAAAAGTGGAGTGGCTGCAAAAAACCCTTCCCGAGCCTTAATAGGGCCAAGGTCGAATTCTAAGGCAGGATACTTTGAGACCCCACAGATGGAGCCGCTAATTATGCATGCTCATTCCGGGCAGGACCAATATGTGTTCTGATTCCCTTCCTGCATCAATGTGGGCAGGAAAACAGAAAAAAAGTACACTCCCACCTTGCAGGACCATTTTTAATTCTCCTGCCACCAGGAAGCAGACTTGGTGTTTGCTCCCATCTGGAAGGATGCAAACCCATTTCCCTGCCCTCACTAGTGTGGACAGGGAAACTATTGTGTCCTGGGGTGACCTCCCCAGAACACAATCACCGAGCTGGCCTCAGAGGAATGGGGTATCTGGGGCCTATAAAGTCTGGATGAGTGGTGGTGACATGATCCCCTTCATCTTTTTTTTTTTCAGCCAGGGGGATAGGGTCCATAGGGCCTAAATAGGCACCAGAAGAGAAACTGCACCTGCCCTTCCCTATATTTGATTACTCAGCCCTAGGGAGTGTGGCACCCAGAGACTTTTTGTGCTTGGGGAGAAGGCAACCCTCTCCTCTTTAATACATTTTGGCCCCAGGGGATGTGGCACGCAGGCTCTGGGAGGAGACACCCCTCTATCTTATTTTTTCACCTCAAGGGGTTGAGATTTTGGTGCTTCTCAGAGGATCGAGGAGGGGGACCGTGCTCCCCCTCCCTAAAAAATAATGTGCACCCCCCTCCCCTGGGCCCTGGCCCACCTTGGGTAGGGCAGGTTTAATAAAACAAGCATGGAGCCAATACTTTTTTTTTTCATGAAAAAAAAAACTGTAAACTTCGCACTTGTATAGCGCACTACTCACCTGTTAGGGTCTCAAGGTGCTGTACGCATACCGTTGTGGAACCCCTCCTGGCTTTTCCCTGTGAGGCACCCACTCCTGGACAGCCCCAGGGTGAAGCCAGGCATCCAAGCACTGTGAGGGTCGTTGTGGAGATTAAGCAAGCTACTGCCCAGAGTTAAAGAGTGGGACTCATTAACTAGATTAGGCACCAAGGCGAGAACTATCTGGTCCAAGGGAATAGGGCCCAAGACCCGCCGAGGTGGGAATTGAACCCTGGTCCCGGGCCAGATCTCTGCATCAGGTTCTGCCGCTCTAACCATTGTGCCACACTTCTCCACTTATGCCACAGATCCTCCACTAATTAGCACCAAAATAAAAAAAAAACTCATTTTTGGCCTGGACACCACCAACAGGCCTAGGGGGAAAGTCATCCATATCCTTCCCTCTTTGTCTTTTTATTGCTTTTTTCCTTAAGACTCAAGATTAGGGGGTCATTACGATGTTAACGGTTCCATGACCGCCATGGTGGCGGTCATACCACCAACAGGCTGGCGGAGAAGACCGCCAAATTAAGTCCATGGCTGTATTCCCAACAGAATACAGCCAAACCACCACCAGCCCTGCCAGTGCGGTCAGATTGCCACGGATGGCAGGAGGCACCTCCAGGCCGGCGGAGACCATGTTTTCGCTAGACAGATTATGAAGTGGCACACTGCCAAGGTTTCAGCCGCGTTCGCACCATCACAGAAACCCTGTCGGAAACCAACAGTATAATTGGAGACACCCACCTTCAGGAAGCCACACCGATCTGGATCCGCCATGGAACCTGAACTACACTTCTTCCCGCTGCTCCTCCTCGCCAAGTGACCAAAGGACCACTGACGATGACAACAGAAGCAATTGTGAGTACACACACTTAGCTGTCACTGTTGCAAAATGGCAAGGTTGCTATGCACCACTAACATATACATCTGGAACAGGTGGCGAGGGCGACACATACATGTACTCCTACATTGATACGCACAATCACACACAGCCACATACACACACAGACATACCCAGGGCAAACATCATGGCCAACACACACTACCAAAACACATACCAAGCCCCAGACACACAGCACCGGCACTATCAAACATAACAACATACACCACCACCAAGCTATACAACAACTGAACCACCTCAAATGCACCGCCAAAACGCTACAACTCACACCCCCACCTGACACTGCATACATACAACACAACGTTACAACACCATAATACGAAGACATACAATCACACAGCCATACAACGAGGCACACTTCACACCATGCAAACACACCACACAGCAGACCAGACATACCAATCAACATACACACACAGTACAACCACACAAGGGAGCAGCACAACCCAAACCACAACAGCCAATACAATCATTCCACAAAAAGAAACCTAATAGTATGTTCCACACACATACATACCCAACACAGCATACCCAGCCATCACTGCAGGAGAAATGCAAAGCACACTGCCACACAAAAATCTCAGACACAACACGTAGCAACACCACCACACACATGACTCACTCATACACAAAATGAAGCAGGCAAAACCATAATAGCCATGATGAATGAAAGGCAGGACAAAGATAATAATGTTGGAAGCAGCAACTGGCTGGCCCAGATGTATATAAATTAATATAGATAGATAGCATAGGCCACCTACCATTCCACCTAACATGCAGCTCAAAGTACCAGGACTTGCCAACATGAGTACACATACATCACTCAAACCATACCTGACATGTGATTACATGTTCCTAACTCCAGACTACACAAATGTCACACGGAAATTACATGTACACATGATTTACACATGGCCCAACACGACGTCCAATTCATTAAAGACATCAGCAATGAAAACACATACCTGCTTACTATATAGTGGTACAACCAGGCCATTAATTCATGATTCCATGAGTGATGTAATACATATTCCTCACCTGACTGGGCACATCTTGGCCAAGGGTAACTAGATTGTTCTACTCCACATGGTGTGCCCCCATTTAACCAATGAAACATGATGTTGGCAGCACATTACCAAGGTTACAAAGGAATTGTTTGCCCATATCCTCACATGCCATAGTCATCACATATTGTAAAAGACTGGCTCTGGCAAACACTAACATTGACTATTACCTACCTCTTCAGACTGAGATGAAATGCCCACATGTCAATCACATGGAAAAGCAATTGTATCATGAATACCCAAAGCATACACCTTAAGTACAATGTTTCTTCATTGCAAACTTCACATGCCCCATTGTATGGAGATAAATGGTCAACGGAGTTACAACCACATACACAGATATGTACAGGCCTAGACAGGCAATATCTGATACAAGAGATGGAAACCTCAAATGGAATTCATAGCTTTAGCAGTAATGTTGGGAGCCTGCACCAAATAAGTGACTTAACCTGTTGCTACAACAGGTGATCAGCACATATGGGAGTGGTCAGACACCTCAGAGCCACTGACGGAGATATGCAGAGGCATGGTCCGGGATAGGCTAAAAGGGTGTGCTGAAACACCAGCTCACATGCATAGGAAGGGCAGGATGTGCAACACATGTGCCATTGACTTTGGGTATTTCCACATGCAGTCAGAATGATGTCATGGTAGGTGCTTCCAAAACTCACACACAGCAAATCATGATGGCTGCTCAACATCCCATACACTAGCATGGAGGTACCAATTAACTACCACTGGTCTAGAAACATTCTTCAGCTACAATACTGTCACTGAAGGTACAGTGAGACAGCAAATAGCACTCAACCATGGCCAAGTACCAGGTAACAGTCAGTACTTACCCCCTTTCTGGCTGCTATGCTGCTCTCAAATGCCCATCCACCACAGGGTAGGCCATCGCCAAAATGCAGGTCATTAGGAGGCTAAGAGTCTGTTGGGCACCCCTCACTCTTTTCGAAGACATCCCCAGCTAAGCCTCTGCAGTCTTCCGGGCCCAGCACCTCAGGTCCTCCCACCGCTTGCGATAATGGGTGCTCTGCCAACAGTGCCAGGAGTCTAGGGAACAAGACTGCAGAAAATGGAGGTCACAGCCACAATGTCCTAGACTGTCACCGCCATCACCATTAGCCCAACTCCGCCATAGGCATCAATGTTAACCTATTACAAGTTACATAGCGCTTGCAACAGCTGACCATCATGACGACTTTCCCCGGTGGACTGAGGTCACTTCCAACTCTCCAGAACAGTAGGTCAGACACCTGCCATTTTGTGCACATGTACTCAATGCATGTTCTCAAATAAGTGTGTCAGACACCTGATCGACTTTAATTCTATGTGATCCAATGTAATGTGTTAATTATAGTGCTACATAATGGGCAAACATATAAAAAAAATGACCTACTGAGCCTTTATATATGTGGATATGTGCAAAACAGACCCCAGCACACAGTGTAAACAGCAGTATGATGTAGGTAATAGAATCCGCGGTGCATGAGTTCTGTTAAACAGCAGAAGCAGAAGGCACGTAGGTATTCACATGTTCTTAGAAGAAAGTCTCTATTTGAAAGCACAGTTAAATTCACTGAGAGAGAACATCCATCCAAACACAGCCAACACGTGTTTCGTCACGCTGGTGACTTTTTCAAGGCTAAAGGATGATGTAATTGTACAAAATCATTAAGTCAGTCCAACTTAAAGTGTATTCTTCGTATCTGAAACTGTAGTCGGGCTGTTGAGTGTAAATGTGCCGCAGTAGGAAAAAATCCAACCGGATGAGGAGTAACCATACGTAGGGGACCCTGATAAGTTATGCTGATGCAGGTCTGCGCGGCAGGATGCTAGGGCAGTGTGATATGTGTGTAGCTACTCTGAGGTGCATAGGAGTCTGATGGCAACCATGCAGGACAGCCGGACCTAGCGTGTGAATCGCCAGACCACAATGTGTCCATGTAGACAGTTGGAGCCCGATCTGATGCCAGGCAATTGCAATCCCTATTCCACACCACCCATTGTTCAAGTACTGTCAGTGCTACACTTCCTGGCCACTGGCAATTCCAGCATACTGTTGCCTTAACAGCAGGGAAGTCTCAAGCCTATGTTCAGTCAGGTTTTGAGGGATGTAACGGGTGCTTTCTTGCAACACCTGGACAGCTACATCAGATTCCCCCAAAGAGTGGATATGGCCAATGTGAAGGGTGACTTTTATCAGATGGGACTGGTTCCCCATGTGGAAGGGCCCACTGATGGCACCCATGTATCCCTGGTCCCTCCCACTGTCAATGAACAGGTGTATAGGAACAGGAAATACTACCACTCCGTAAATGTTCAGGTTATATGCCTGGCAGACCAGTATATCTTCCAAGTAATTGCTAAGTTTCCTGGATCAGTGCATGACTCCTACATTATGTCGAACAGCAACATCCCAACTATGACGGCCCAACTGGTGGTTGGTCTGTATGCATTGTTATGTTTCTAACTGTTATGAGCCCTGTCATCACTGTTTGCACAATTGCAGTACTTCAATTGGCTTTGTCCTACCATTGTGTTCACAGGTGACTCTGGCTATCCAAATCTTCCTTGGCTGTTGACACATGTGAGGTACCCAGCCATACCTGGGAACTTCGTTTCAATGAGGCCCATGGGAGGACAAGGCGTGTAATACAGCGTACGTTCGGCCTCCTGAAGGCAAGATTCAGGTGCCCAGACCTGTCTAGAGGTGCCCTCCTCTACTTGCCCCACAAGGTTTGCCAAATTAATGCTGCCAGCTGCATGTCCACAATCTAGCCCTGAGGCATCGGGTACCATTACTAGCTGATGAGGTTGAGGCAGAGGTACCTCTGCCTGCAAATGGTGATATGGAAAGTGATGAAGAGCCAGAGGATGAAGGAGCTGCTGACTATAGGACTCAGCTTAGCAACCAGTACTTCCAATGACAGGCAGGTATGTGAGATGGACCCTTTCATGCCTTGTCAGTGCACAGTCAGAAGTGGATTGCTGGCATTACACCTCCTGCCATTTGGGGAATGTGGTGCTTTAATGATGTCCAGTGCCTGTGTGTGAGTTGTTGCAGCAGACAGAAGGATTGTTGGTAAATAGTATTAGTGGTTCTGCCCTGTGTTGTGGCAACTGATTCATTCATTCACTTCTCTCACGGACTCACCAATTTAGATCTGATCCTAATGTATTCTCGTCTTGCCAGTGCCTCCTACCCCCAGGATGTGGATATCATCTGTGTGACTGCTATCTAGAACTTGGGGTATGCTTAGTCAGCAGTCAATGGTTATAGAGTACAGTTCTGAGAGGTGTTCAGGACAGATAACTTGTTAACGTGATATTAGAAAGGCCCTGAAGATTGTGCTGTATAGGTCATATCTAGATGCTCATGATTTGGAGTCTCACTACAATAGGCACACAGTTGATTTCTAGATCATCCTGTGACATATATCCATTGCCATTTCTGTTGCCATGTGTGTCCGTGGGGGCCTCCATCTGATGGCCATTTTATTGCCAGTTGGAATCAGGGGACTATTGCCAGACCACATTTGTGTTAAAGGACATATGTTGTTATACTATTAAACACACATGTACAGTAGCTGCGTCCAGGTGTCTGACCACTCCCATCTGTGCTGAGACAAATCAAAGTGTACAACACAATAAACAGGTGATGAGTGGAGACACGGGAGATAGATTGGTCAGAGTAGCTGCTACAACATTTGGCCACACAGGTCCTGTGCCCTTGTCCCATGGGAAAATGTAGTTAGGATTCAGAACAGTCAACAGGGTGTCTCAGCTGTGCACAAGGGTGACAAATCAGAATAGGTTCACTTCCTGGCAGTGGGTTTGTTTAGATGTCTGTATGGTCGTCCACATTTGCGGGGGGGGTTCTACTGCTACAGAGGGAGGGTTGTCTGAGGCTTGGGACTCCCGTGGCGGGCCCTCCATTCCACTAGCTGCCACGGATGTTGAGGCTGCTTATGTAACATTGCTAGTGGAAGGGGCCTGATGGTGGGCAGCTATTTCGTGCAGGGTGGTGTTGATGTCCCTCAGCACCTCTGCTATGGAGGCCACAGTAGCATTTTGTGCCTACCATTTCTGCTTGGCCTCCTGGTGGTATTCACTTTGCGGTCTTTGATTTTCCCCCAACATGGTGATGATCTGGACCATCCTGGGAAGATTGGTATGCTCCCAGGACTTGATATATGGTATCCTCAAGTCAGTGGAGTCCGTTGGCTGCCCCATCCTCTATGTCACAGCATGCCTTCCATGTCCCCTGCCCCAGGTGCCTTTGTCACTGCCACTGTGTGCCCACTCCCAGTGTTAGCAGAGTCATCATTGTCTGGGGTGTCAAGGTCAGACTCAGGACCCCGTACTGTGGGACACACAACTGTTTGAACAGTCCTTGGGACACAGGTTTGGGGGTGCTTGCTCGACTGTGATGTGCAACCATCTGGGGGGTGACCGATGTAGACAGGGTAAGGCTGGGAGTCGTTGACTGGCCAGATGTCCCGAATGGGTCAGGTAGGTCACTACTGTCCATACATCCGGGTGTGTTGCTCTCACTGTGGCCTCATACTGTGGAGGTCTGGCCGTATCCTCTCCATGGTGGCAATGGCAGGGTTACCTGTGGATAGAATGAGACACAGAGTACAGTTAAGAAAGTTTGTTTGCTAACCTCTTTGTGTGATATGGATAATGGCTTAGCATTATTCCCTGCAATGACAATGACGGCTGCAGCACAGCATAGCTTGTTGTGTGCTGTCATCAATGTTTCGAACATTTGGCACTGCAGATGGGTTTCTGTAACTATCTGATACTTGACATGACAAATAGACTCTGGTAACTGGTGTGTAGTCAGGCTTGAAAGTGGTGTCATATAATGGCTGACCAGTGACAAATGATGTTCCATAGTATGTGGGTATGCAGGGCACATATTTCTGTCTCTGGATCTTTTTTGAGTACATGGAGTCTGGCATCTTATTTTCCAACTAATGGTCACTCCATTACAGGCTTGAGGATATTGATCAGTGTCTAATTTGAATGGTTGTTGCTGTAGTTTGCCTTACTTGCTATTGTGGTGTGTCATTGCATTGCTGTCATTGCCATGTAATGGTCCTCAGTTGTACATTCTAGATGTTGTAGGTTGTACCATAGTCCTACAAGCAAGAAATGTGACCTGATGTGCACACTGCAGGTTTTCACATAGATGGTTTGGTGCATTGAGGGAGTCATAGTGATATGATTAGTCTATGGCATCCCTGCCCTTGCCAAGGGATGTATGAGCAGTAGGGCTGTGTGGGGTGGTGGTGTGCAGGAGAGGGGCACTGGGTGATAGGCAGGTAGGTGCAGTGCAAACATCATTGAACTGTGGAGTATTTAGGTGCTGAGGAAGCATGCAGGACATGGCAATTATGTGAAATTGATGTTGTGGGTACTTACCAGACTCCAGTCCCCCAGGTATTCCTGTCAGGGCCCTCAGGATGCAGTATCTTCAAGACCTTCTCCTCCTAAGATGTTTAGTGTGGGGGAGGAGGTAGGGGCTAACCACAAGTCATCTTGTGCATGGTTTTTTGGTGTCTCGATGCCATGGAATGCACCTTTCCCAAAAGGTCATTTCAACTCTTCCTGATGTCCTCCCTTGTGTGTGGATGGCTGCCTACAGAGTTGACCGTGTAGTCTATTCTTTGCCATAACTCCATTTTCCTCGCAATTGATGTTAGCTGCACCTGTGCTCCAAATAGTTGTGGCTCTACCCTGACAATTTCCTCCACCATGACCCTCAACTCATCATTGGTAAATCTTGGGTACTTTTGTGGGCACGTTCATGATTGTGTCTACGGTGTGGTGAGTGCAGTGTTTGAAAGGGTGCAGTGTTGGGTGAATGGTGAGGTGTGGGTGGTGCGTTGTGAGGGATGAAAAGTGGTAGCAGAATCTGTGTGGTAGTTATGTGTGTGCTGTGTTTGTTTCTTAGATGTGTGATGTGTGTGTGCCCGTGGTGTCAGGGTGCTCTCTCTGTGTATGTGCCTGCTCTCAGTGTATCTGTATGGCGTGTTATATGGTAGTGTGTGAAGGTGAGTCGGGTGTGTGGATGTGTCAGGTGTGTGGTATTCAAACTGTCCAATGTGGTGTTGTGTTCTGTCAGTGGTGGATTCTGACCGCGAATGCTCACACCGCCAATTGTTTTCCACCATGGAAGACCCGCTGTGCTGGTTTGTGGGTCATAATCTGGTGAGCGGATTTGTGTCGGGCTGGCAGTGCTGGTGGTGAGACCACTTCTTTTCCGCCCGCCAGTGTCCTGGCGGTTTTGGATATTTGGCTGTTTTTTTGCAGTCTTCAAAGTTTGGGTCGTAATACGGTGGTTGGATGACTGCCAACACAGCCGTCTTGCCTAAAGACCGCCAAGATTGTAATGAGGCCCTAAATCCTGATTCCTAAAATGGCTACCACCATCTCCTGGTTTATGTGATGGCAGCCAATGAGATTTCAGCAGATCTGTCAGCTACACAAATCCTCCAGGGCTTGATACGTACAATTATTTTTAACCTCCAAAACTACTGAATGATTTACAACCAAACACATCGGAGCACTTATTCTGGACCATGATCTACCTTTCTGCCAAATTTGGTGTAAATCCGATCAGTGGTTTGGGCAATAGCTGAACACAAAGTTTCTAAGGAAACATTAATAGGGAAAAAGTGTGTTGGGACCTTCCCCTTTTTCTCAGCCCTCACTTGACGGATCATGCCAAAACTTTCCATGTGCAAACTAGTCAGAAAGTTTCACTTTTCTGGAAAGTTTCATTGAGTTTAGTCAAATGGCACCAGTGTTCTGAGCAACAAAAATAGGCATTTCCCATGGAACACAACTGTGACTGTCACTGGATAATTAATATCTCAAGATGAAATGTGATTGGCTGGTACCCACATCAAAAAAGATGAGAAGGAAGCCTTTTTAGTACTCAGGGACATAGTCCACCACCCTATAAAAAGTATAAATAAAAATACAGGGGGGCAGGGTAACGGATGCCCCCCATGTCAGATGAGAGAATCCCAGAGGGAGGCCTCATTTACTTTGGGGCAAATAACACAAATTTTTCTTGACTGAACCGGGAAGGGCTCAGGGATCTGCAGTCCCGTCAAAAAGAAAAAGAGCAGTGTCAACACCCATCTCTCAGAGCCTTTACCAGCCCCAGGGACCCTAACATCCGAGCCCTAATCATATTTGTAGGGGAGGGGAGTGCTGCATCTGTCTCCAAGACATTAAATGGTCATCTGGACACCATCACCCAGGGCCAATATTGTTATATATAGGGAGTGAGTCATGCATAGGGTCCCTGGGCCATGGCATGGCTCAGGGAATGGGGGTTGGGGGGCTATGCCTCCTTCCCCACAAACAAATATTTGGCCCAGTGGAATGGCATCCCCAGGGCCCTTACAAGGCTCAGGAAGGGAAGCACACCCTTTCCCATTTAAAAAAGTAATTGGCCCCAGGACCTTGACGGGGGGGGAAGCATGCCCCACTCCCAAAGTAAAAAATAAATGTTAAAGAAATGAACGTGAAATGAGAAGAGAAGACTGGGGAGCTGGGGAGTGCCTCATAATGGCATGCAACTGCTTCAGTATATTTCGATGCTGGTAGTGTCAGTAAAAAGGGCAGGAGCACTGCCAAGCTTTTTAAAAAAATATTGTGGGGACCTGCAGGAAGCACAACTGCCCCCCAACAACATTTTTAGAAAGCACTAAGTATTCTGAATAACTAAATACATGACCCCAGGAAACATAATTTGTTTTCAAAGTACTCTGACCTGGAGCTATAAGGCATGTTTATTGTATTTTAAAAATAAATACCCTATTGAAAATAATATGTAACATTAAATATTATTAAACAATGCAATGTGGACATTTATAAATATATATTTGATTATTGTTACTGATGACCTTTTTGTTTTTTTTTACAAACCCATATAAGTATGCTTAATATATGTTCCTGTGGGGACCAGTTGATAAAGTCACTAGGGCCAATTTTTTTAATCTATTTTAGAGTTCTAACCCTTTGATAAAGCAAGTAGGTCTATCTAACATAAAACAACCTTGATACTGCTACATAAAATAGTTAGCTGCACCCAATTCTAAGCACAGCCTCGGGCCATGCACCGTGCCCAACTATAGACCAGAGCTGGGTGTAACAGGCATATTTTTCTCTAGCGTAATTACTCGTAATCACAACAACATTACTTGTAATTATGTGACGTGTATTCTAGCATTTATTGCTATTTTCTGATTGCAAAGTGCATCCAAATGGATCTAAGGATGCATTTTGCACTAAGAAAGTAGACTAAATGCTACAGAGCATGAACAGTAGTAGCCAGCAATCGCTCACTCTCTCGTAGTTTGTAGTTCCTATGCTCTTATGGTAGGACGTTTGCCCCAAATTATTTAAGCTGGAATAATTTTGCAAGAGTAATGCATAATTACTGAAATTCTCTGGCATAATAAAAATTTCACCCAGGTCTACATCACACCACACACAACTTTTGGCCCTGTGTGGCAGGGGTTGGGTGTCCATGGGGGGGTTTGGTTGCAGGCCCTGCTCCCAACCCCACGCAATGCATTGTGATAGACATTTGACTTCATATTATAAAAAAAACAAAAGAATTCTGCTGAAAAAAAACTAAAGGTTAAAGTGACATTCTAGTTAGGATTTGTTTTAGTAAAAACACTGTTTAAACTAGCAAATACACAATATTCACCAGTTATAGTTATCTCAAGTAATTATAACTTGTGATAACTCATGCCCTCACAATGCACTGCTACTTATCTCACAAAATATATCACACATGATATGCTCTATGACATCATTGATAACATCACTGCAACATAAGAAATGACATCATTGTTGACAATACTGTGCATAGCAGGTGTGTAAGTTACAGTTGTTTTAAAGCATGAGTTATAGTAACAAGAGATAACTATAACCGGTGACTATTCACAATTTTGTTAGATTAAAATGGTATGTTTTAAGTGATATTTTTAGGGGGTGGAGACTTTGAGCTCAGGGAAGATTGCAGCTCACTAGAAGAGCTCCCAAGCCGGCTGTACAATGGGTGATCACTCCATACAAACAGAGGTCAGCGGAGCTTCCACAGTGGGGTGTGGATTGCATGCTGACCTCTCCTGGCTCGGGGTGAGTGTTTCTCCAGACTGACAGGCTTCCCTTGTGCAGCATATTAGGCCTAACAGTGTTTTCAGACCAAGGCCCACACTCATTCCTCCAGTTGCTAGCAAGACAAGTGGAAAAAGGGGGACCAGGATGGATGTCCAACTGCATTCCCAACTGTCCCAGGATCTGGAGCTGCCTCCAATCCATTCCCTGGCCTACACTGTACTTTTCAACTGCAGCCATGACCAGTGACCCAAGAGGGTGGTGGTCTGGACATATTCACGCCCAACCTACAATCTTCCCTGGCCTACTCATTAACCACAATGATACTGCAGTATTCCCACCTTCTAGCACATCACTGAGGCATTGGTCTCAGAACGGGTTGGACATGGCAAAGACTGACATACTGGGACCCAGCACAGTCAGCATCTAAAAGGGACTCATCTTTCCTTTCCGTCCTGCCACTCACTTCACTCCATATTTTTTTTTCTTCCACAAATGGGACCTTTGAGCAGTGGGCTCGTACACAAACTGAAGGCCCAACTATGCCCTCCAGGGGCCCTCTAAACACTGTGGTCTCTCAGTAATCACCACCATAAAGGTGGCACAAGACTTTGCCATATCACCTGGGGACCTAGAAACCCCACAGAGGTGTGCACTCATTAACTGTGACCATGGTTCATTCCCCAGGCCGCCTCAAGGCTATACCACCTACAGAGCATAGAGAATGAATGAGGTGCCCTTCAAGGTTTTGAGGACCTCTCATTGGGCATGTGCCTCAAACTACCTCTTAGGGCTGAAAATTTCTCCCTTCTCTCCAAGGTGGCACGTAGATGTCCTAACTGCAGCCATCGGGCCCGCCTAGCTCTGGATTGATCTTACCACAGCATTCATCTGTCCTCTTTCCTCCAGAATGTATAAGTCTACTAGACAGCTCTTTTTAAGGAAAGGTGATAGGCAGAAGGAGGGCAAGGACAATGAGATTCAGAAGGACAGGCTATGGAGGTTATTCCAAAGGAACTGTCCACCCTTAAAACCATACTAATAGAGGTAGTGGAGAACACCTCAAAGATCTCAATGGCCATTCAATCTATCCACCACAAACCTCACCTTTTTAAATAACCGGCTAACTAGCATGAAGATGCTCCTGGGCCACATAGACCAGAAACTGCTGCTGGGAACACGATCACTGGTACCTCCAGGAAAAAATTGTGGAACTGGAAGACTGAAATCGCCCACACAATCTTATATTCTCCAGTGTTTCAGCAAAATCAGAAGGCAATGACATGATAGGGTTCCTCAGTACATTCATATCTGTCACCTCAAAGCTCTCCTTCGATCCTCCCATGAAGTTTCAAAAAGCCCAATTTATTTTGTCTTCCCTTCTACATGATCAGGCTGGCCCATGCCATGATTGCCTTTTTTTCATAACACCAGCAGGTTAGACCAGTACTCTGAGGCTATACAAAATGGTTCATTTCTCCACAAAGCACACAAAACATATACTGTGCAAATTTCTGTCAGGAGAATCAGTGACTTGCTCATAGCTCACAAAACCAAAACATCAAAATTCAGGGACCCTGGCCAACTGTAGGGATACCTGGACTCAATGACAACCAAGGTGATGGATATTGTGGGTGACATGAATGAATCACTACCTCAACCAAACTAGATGTGCTTTACCCAGCACTGCACCCCAGAAACTAAGCAATGATCTGGTGGCCCAAAATCACAACAACTTAGCATAGACTTACACTTGAGAGACAAGTCTTCAACCCCTTTGAAACTCAACTCACCTCTATGATCAGCACTCCATACCATCCACATCAGCAATACTCTGGCCATATGACGGGAGGGCTTCTATCAACAACAATAGTGGCTGGAAACCTCCTCTCACACCATATGACCTGCCTAACCTGACTCATATTCACACTAATTCATCACAGAGATCTCACCCAGACACACCGTGTCCCCTACCGTACTCCACCACCCAATCACATTGAATAGCTACCAACCCACTTCAGGCCAACTTCCCCCCAGTCCCCCAGCTTCTCAGCCCCCACACCTCCCTGCAGAAACACCCTCCTGAAAACCCTTGCTGAAAGACTAGAGAACCCACTCAGACTACATATCTTGGGAGCGACTTGTACGCGCTTACCACTTGGACGTGGTCCCTACATCATTTGTGACCGCCTCTCTGCCTCCACATATGGCACCAACAGTACTTCAGGTTACGCATCAAAAGCCACCACCAGCGTAAAGTACCTCACAATGCCAACCCCTCGACCTGCACCCTCATACAGCAAGACATATGGTCCAGACCCCATGCCTCTCTTCAGCTGCAGGAGACCCACCTCATAGACATGGATTAGACAGAAGATCCATTGTGAATGGACAGGAAGAAAATACTACACCACCAACACCCCAGGTAGAGAGGGACCCAAACTAACAAAGTCTGCTACAAAGGCAAAGTCACCATACTTGTTGTGAAATACCTCCCACTGAAGGAATGTAAAATGTGGTGAAACCCCGATGACTATTAAATCCTTCACAAAGTCTCTTTCTATGACACAGTCCTTCTGGATGGCTCACTATATGCCCAACACATGCAAAGATTGACACCTTTGAGGACATAGTTCAAGTCCTGCACCAGCACTCTCACATTAAAACTATTCTGAGGAGGACTGGATTTTGGTACAAGACCCCTAAATCAACAAGTCATATTACGTCCTCTCCCAAAATGCATCAGAAGGAGGAGTCCTCATGGACCTGATGGCTGACTTCTCCTTCATAGACCCATGGCAGATGTTTTAACCCACTTCCCAGGACCAGGCATTCACATCCTGCGTACATGTTACCCACACACAGATCAACTTCTTCCGCCTTACCACGTCCCTACTAGTCCACCTACAGTCTACCACCATTAAACCAACAATGGTGTCTGACCATGAGACTTGGCAGGTGTGGCTTGACCTGGGGATCCTGAGACCTCCCCCAATGGAATGAATAGACTCTGATCCTACTGAACATGTCCCATTACAAGATGAGAGACAAAAATCAGTGCCTACATGAATACCTGTAGAATTTTCTAGACTGCCACGACAAGACAGAAGAGTCCCTGAATATTCTCTTAGCAGTGGGGAAAAACACCAAAATGGGGAAACATAATGTGGGACATGGGAAATGTGAGGCACATCAGACCACTTGCAAACTGGAACAAGATGTCTAGACACTCATGACCCAATTCTCCACCACCCCCACACTGACCACACGAAGAGCCTTGTTGCAGGCTAAGCACAGTCTTAACACACTCTACACCACTAGAGCAGAAGCCACCCTCTTTTGTCTTACACAGCAATACTACAAGAGGGAGGAGAAAGTGGATCTACTCTAGGCCCTGCAGGCCCACCAACAAGAAGCATCCAGCACTATACCAGTCATCCTCCACACTAACTGCACATAGCCTTTAGACATACTAGAGACTTTTAGAACTTAATATCGACCTCAGACACCTCGAAAACCACGCACACCTCAGAAGATAGTTATAGACAGATGCAACAGCTTGAGGCTGCCATCACCAAAGATGAGATAAAGGCGGCGATCAAGAGTCTAATGCCCTGGCCATGATGGATACCCCACTAAAATGTATAAAATGCACAAGGAATTTCCAGCACCCCTACCCTGCAAGGCTTTCTCAAAAACACTCAAAAACACCACCCACCCGGCATTCTGGCAGAGTCAACAATGCAAACATTACACTCACCCCAAAAGCTGGCAAGAACCCTTTGCACTGTAAAACCTATAGCCAATCCCTCTTCTTCTTAATAATGACACCAAAATTCTGGCCAAACTTCTGGTGGACCAGCTACAACGAATAATCCTCACCTTAATACACCAAGATCAAGTGGGATTCATTCCTCATAATACCACCCTGTCTCACCTCCAGGCCCTTTCTCACATCCTCTGGCAGGTGCACAATGAGAAAAAAATAGTAGTCTCTCTTGATGTCCCTTGAGGATAAGTAGTCATTCTTTTGTGTTGCTAAAGTTGCCCCAAATAGGAAGGGTATGCCCAGAAATGGGTCTCATGCTCACTGTACCACTGGATTAAAGCCAGCCTGGCTGATTAAGGGTGATACCCTGAAACCGGTCCGAGGATGCTTTTTTCTGGTCCACGGAGGGCCTGGCCTAGTATTTTGGGATGGACAGTTCCCATGAGGGTCAGGGTCAAGAGTGATTAGCAAATGGCTGGGTCCAAACTAGGATGGCATGATGAGCAAAAGAATTATGGATTAAACCCAGATCTGTGACTAGGGGTGAGTGTTTGAAAATTTTCAGCACTCCGTCCATCATCCTTTTGTGTTGCCAAAAAGGCATTCAGCAGCGGTGAGTCAGACTATATGTTCCAGGTATTTCACCACATAGGCATAGGAGTGTCATTCATGGCCTGGGCCATAAAAAGTCTGTACACACCCATTGGTGAGAGTAGCTTGGAATGGCTACCCCCGCACCCTTCAACATAAACACAGGAATGAGATAGGTTTGTCTTCTCTACTCCTAGGCTGTTTATCTTTGCCCTAAAATGCCTGGTGATGGCCATTTGAAACTCACAAGACATACAGGACATACTGATCCTGGGTGGGACTCACAAAGAGTCATTATATGTGGAAGACATCCTATTCACTCTCTTAAACCTAGGGTCCTCTTTGGATGCCCTGACAGTGCTAATTTCCAATTTTTTCAGTTTACCGGGATACAAAGTGAATTGGGCCAAATGTAAAGCCATGCCCGTGACAGCACACCTGACTCCCACTGCTCTTGGCATCCATTCAGTCTTTGGATTTTGAACTTCTATAAATAAACATCAAGGCAGATCTAAAGCACTGGACCCAACTCAACTTCTCTTTGGGGCAGGACCTAGCTGCTTAGAAAATTAATGTCCCACCTAGACTTAATTATCACTTCCTTTTGTGATACCCCTTGGCATACCCACCCAGCTGATGCTAGCCATTGAAACATCTCTTAATACATTTCTATGGAGAGGGCAAAAGCCCCAGCTGAAACTTGAGAAACTTCATGTAGCAACCAATAAAGTTGGCATGAGACTCCATAGTGTCATGAACCACTGGCTGATATTCCAACTCATGTCTCTTTGGTATATCATGTATACCTCCTTGGAAACTCGGAAATGGGCCTCAACATGAGTGGCTCTAACCGGCCAACACAGCTGGATTAAAATGCTCTACACAGGCGATCCTGGAAGCCTCCTCTCCACCCATCCAACGTTGGTCACCACCACTTACAGTTGGTGTAAAGCTCTTCTGCTTCTAAAAGTGCACCCTACTCTTCATTCCCACACTTCCCAAGGTCTAAAGAATCACTGCTCATGGATGGTACAGAACCCTTTTGGAACACTCTGGGCTCTGAAGGCATCCGCTTTATATCTGGCCTGATTACAGACCAAACATGCAAGTCCTTTCCAGACATGCAGGACCCATTCAACTTGCTCTCACTCTCCTTTTAGGACTACCAGAGACTCCAACATTGCAAAACGGTGGTATACATAAGGGGAGGATGTCAGGGCTCTACCAGATACTGAGAGACTTTCAATACTCTACACCACAGTCACTGCAATATCGGTGGTCAATCAGACTATGTATCCTATACTCTGATGAGAATTGGACAGGACTGCTGACCTCAAACGATGGCCATCTTAGGGAAGCTAGACTAAAACTTAGCTACTTCAACATACTGCATCAGTGGCACTTGACACCATATGAACTGCATAGATACTTGCTGCTTCTGACAGCAACATACTGTAGGTGCCTGTCCCTGAAGGGGGCATAATTCACTTACTATCAGAATGTTGCAAGCTGACCTCCTATTGGGCTTCTGTAACCAGCATGATAACCTAAATTGTCCTCTACAGAGAACTTGCAAAAGGTCAAATTATCCTCTTTCATCACTGCCCAGCACCAGGGCTTCATTAACCAACAATGCAGATGGCTTATTACAGCATTGGCCATGGCAAAAATATGCATTCTATGACGCTGGTGTGCCAATAACTCTCCGGGCTCCAGGAAATGCAAAAAAATAGCATCCTAGGAATGCATCATTGTCAGAGAGAGCAACCAAATAGACAAGTTCCTACAGACATGGAATACGTTCATCAGCGATCCTTAACTTGGACCAACAGAGCCACCCAATGCTGACCCCAAGTGACCCAACACATAGCTCCAGTTCTCAGACTGAGAAGGGAGGACTACATTGAGGCAGGTGACACCTCGTCTACATCTGCAGAAATGGTCCGCCAACACATCTCTCTGAGAGGGAGATATCACCTAACTGACCGTCATGATGGCCTTCTCTGACTACCCTTAACACTACATAAAATTCAATTTCCCACTTCACTCATCCCCTCTCCCCCAGGCTCCATTTCTTAAAGGCAAACCCTTGACTCACCTTGCATTATCACGGAGGCCAGTTGCAGGGCATCTTTACTTTATACATGTTAAACTCTTGATGCAATTTTCTGTCCCATTTTTGATAAGTAGGAATGTTTGTTTTCTGTTTTGCCTTGCTCACCTTTCTGTATATGACATTTAAAACCCAATAAAGAAATGTAAATAGAAAAACTATAAAATGATGTAAACTAAAAGAGTGCTCCTTTAAGCTTTGTTCCTTTGGTAAATATATATATATATATATTCACTTAAATAAAACAAAGGTTACAGGGATGTTATAGTTAGGCTCATATTTTAAACGTACCAAACCATAGAAGTCACCATCTATAGTTATCTTAAGTAACTATAACTCATGTCCTAAGGTAACCATAGCTCGCACCCCCGCCATGCACAGTTGTTTGTAAAAAAATGTTATTGTAAATATTACTTTGATATTGTCAATGATCTTATCAAGATCATGAGTGCTGTAATTTGTGGGGTAATTAGCAGTGCATGGTGAGAACGCAAGTTATAGTTACCGGATTGCACAACTATAACTACCTAGTGGAGACCGCCACTAGGTTTTTATATATATATATATATATATATATATATATATATATATATATATAGAGAGAGAGAGAGAGAGAGAGAGAGAGAGAGAGAGAGACAGAAAAAGAGAGAGAGTTAGATACACAGAGAAAGTGCTTGAAATGTCAATTACAAACCTTGGGGGGTGGCTTCAACCTAGAAATGTGCGTATAGCTACTCAGACGACTTCTCATTTTCAGATTGATACATCTATACACTAGTGCTGGTATGATGTGAAGTTAACATTGAAAAGTCAACAATGAATCTTACTATAAATGGAGCTTTATTGAAATAGTTGATGACACTCTAGTATACACAGGGACTACAGACACTGGAAGTACAAGTGTTTAAAAAGTTCTATTTTGGGGGGAATATTTTGGGGTGTTTCTACATATTAGCAGGTGCATAATGTAGTCAATCAAAGTGAAAGCATTCAATATTTGTAGTGGGCCGGTTCATTGATTCACACTTGGTGCTCCGGTGGGAGGGAACATAACCTGAGAAAGGTGTGAACAGACCGATGGTGAAATAGTGTTGACTGAGAGCCCATTATACATCTATGAATTTCTGTATAATATTTTCACAGAACGCGAGGCTGGCAAGACCAGATCTAAAATGGTATAAGAACAAAAGATGTGAAAATAAATAGGTCTTATAAGGACTGAAAGAGTGGGCGCTGCAAATCAGAAATAAACGTTTCCCATAGACATTTTAAATGTATTTATAAAGTGCATAGTTAATTAAAATCCTTGCACGTACCCAGATTTTAAATGAACATCACACATTTACTATGATTACAAAACGAGATAGTAAAAGCCAGCCATCTTTTACAATTATTTCGTAAAAGCAAACTACACTAAATAATGCACATCTTGCAATCTCAAAATGTGGGTACTAAAGCGACAGTGCGAAAGGTTGTTAAAGTTTTCCGTGTAAAGAGCTTCCAATTGTCTAAATGTCCAAGCAGATTTCTAGCTTAAATGTAATTAAAACTGGATACGTAGAACATTGTTACAGTGTGATTATATGGATTCCAGTGCGGATGATATAATTAAAACTTGACATGATAATACTTTGTGTTACGCTCTGCTTGTCTGGTCTCAGCAGAATCAGTTCAGTTACTGTGAAATTTTTGTTTCATAATATTCTATCTGGCCCTCCATTCCTTTACTCTTAGCAATGAATATTACCATAAACTTGACCAACCTCACATTTAACTGAGTGTGCTCAGGTGTAAGTACTGTGATAAGGGCTTGTCTACATGTTTGTATCTTGAGATGATCGTATGTGGCTTGTAGCGTTTCTCCTTGTTCTATCAGCATCACCGGGAAAATGTAGACAATACGAATCATTGACTCTTTGCTCAAGCCACACAGCCCGCAGTTTATCTTATCTGCCTTTTTAATTCATTATGGAGCATATCTAGCGTCAGGTGACTGCCTGTCCAAAGTCGCACAAACTGCGATTATATGCGGTGCACAAACCCATGATCAAAATAAGGCTGTGGCTTAAGAATCCTTTATTAATGATCTTCCACGCCTGCGCCCTCTTTGCAAAGATGCCTTCATTCTCTTGTAGTGAAAGTGTCTTGGTCATAATGTTGAGCTATTATTATTTTTTTCAACAATGAGTGTTGCCCCGACCTCCCGCAGGTTAGTTGCTTGAAGTGATAGTAAAGCTTTGTGTAGAAACCAGCTGACACTTAGGCCCTCATTATGAAGCTTGCTTTCCACGGACCGCCAGCCTAGCACCGACAGTCAAACCACTGCAAGTGTGGTGGTCTGACTGCCACAATACATCCCTGATGGGCGGACCCCCGACTCTGTCAGGAACATGGTTCCCAAAGGAGTGACAGTGGTCAGAGTTGTAACCAGCCAGAGTGGCGCTGAACTCAGCAACACCTTGCTGATTACAACTCAGCTTCTGCCAGCCTTTCTATGGTGAAGACTCCGCCATAGAAAGAATGGCAGAATGCTAGTGCCAGGGCCACAGAGGGGTCCCTGCTTCGCAGACAGTGCGCATTCTGAAGCTGCTGTAGTGCTACAATATTGGCCTCAGCTCCTTTAAAGGACCCAAGGCCAATATCGTAGCACGGTAGCCACTGGTCAGCCCGGTGTGAACGAGTAATACAATGTTCCAGCTGGTCAGCCTGGCTGGAACATTGTAATACACTTGGGAGGGAACGCCACTGCTATGACGGTGGCATCCCCCCCATGGCTTTGGCCGTCCATTTTTAAGACTGCCAGTCATAATAAGGCCCTTAGTGTTGATTCTTGATTTTCTGACAAACTCATGATGCTAGCAAATTTTCGTTCAACAGGTTACAATTACTGCACATCTTGAGGAAAGAGCGTTTTGTCCACCAGGACTGCTTTATCAGCCTGAAATCCAATCATACAAGCACCAGTGAAGAGAGTTCCACATACAAGGGTGCCTCACTTACATGTATGAGAGGCTTGATTTTTTGTTACTTTGATTGCAAGGCAGAGGGGTGTTTTTTGCTCTATACTGCTTTTGAAAAACTGTAGACATGAGGTGGCATCTCCAAATTACTATTTAGAAATTCCCTGTTGTTAAAATACACTAAAATAAACCTTTTATGAGGGCCATTCAGGGACAGCGTCTACCCACTAATTTTATAGGGTGGACACCGTCTGCCCTGCCAAAACGTTGGCCCCCACAGAATTAAACTGAACTCTTCACTGTGTCATTTTAAGACAACGGGACACCTTCAGCAGCGCCTGCATGTTGTCTGCTTTCATTCCGAGCAGCAACCTGCAGGCAAGGAGGGGGCTTCTCAGATTTTAGCTGGGCACATAACAAAGGCTGAAGCTAAGGGGTCATTAGGCCTCCTTTATTCCAGTATCCTGGCTGGGAGCTATCTGGAGCCTCACACTTAAATTCAAGCAGAATGGAGGGGAAACAAAGGCACACAGCTTGTTATTACTTCAAAATGTACTTCAGAGAGGCATGATTAGGCATTATAAAAAAGTCAGCTGTGCTGGTTTATCACAGTATTTACACAAATCACTCAAATAACACTACTTATTTCTTTTATAGTGCTACTCATCTGGGTGTAAGGTGTCAGAGAACTTTACATCACATGTACACATTACACATTGACAGTAAATCATGAGTGCCTAAATCAAAATACAAGTTGTATTACATAAAACAGGGTTACAGGGTCACAAGTCCTTCTTAGCTCACTGTGCTTTATTAGAAGGATCACAATTTATAAACTGCAAGTAACATAAGGATCTGGGTGTTAAAAGCGTTAACTTACCTAGCTACATAAATAAAAAATCAGTAATCTGCATATTATATGATGCGTGTTGCTAGAAACATATTAACCCTCTATGCTCTTTTGATTAAAAACTGGGAATAGATAAAACAGACAGCTCTCCAGCAAGTGTGTTAACCTCCAGAGTTATCTTTCCATTACTATTATTCTTTGAGACTTTTTGGGGCACAGAAAGATCTCTACAGCAGGTGGCTTAACCCTATAAGATTTTCAAATGCAGAATTTGCAAACAACTGAGTAGAACAGAATTAGTGCCTCATTTCTCTTTTTTGCCAATTTCTTTGTGGCAGAGTTTGACAAAAATGTATAAGTTGAGGTCCAAATTTTGCGTTGGGTTTCATTTCTTCTTTTGGCACAATCGCAACACAAATTTAATTTGTTACATCTCGTAAAGCTCTCAAGTGTAGTCATGATAGACCTGCTTAACATATGCATGAGGTCTTGAGATCCATATCACTTCTTGTGATGCCACTTCCTGTGATGTCACATCCTGCAAAGCCACGTGTGATGCACCAGTTCGCGATGTCACTTGCATACTGCCTAACTTGGTTAGTCCCGCCACTTCTTTTTTTTTTTTTTAGGACTTATGCCCTAGGGCCATTACATCTGCATTCGGTGCTCTCAGAACGGCGAGAGATACTACTGCTTGCCATCCCTGACTATTTATGAACAAGGCTATTGTAAATCAGACAAACATTCAGTGCCTGGGTGTCCAATGTTTCATACGTGTCCAGCCAATGCCATTCATCACAATGCAGGCAGTTGCCACAGCTTTGTGTTTTTTTTATACCAGAGTTTCCAATCATAGGGAGACTGGCTCGTGGCCTTCCCGGGGTGGGGGAAGAGGGGCTTACGATCCTCTGCCGCTCTGCCTTAAAAGTCACAGCTACTTTCCCCCACAACAATAAGTAGCTCATCTGGTGCCACTGCTCATGACCTTGGGAGTTTTTAATTGAAGCCCAACTGGCAGCGCGCTCACACCAGAGCAGGAATCTCCTTCACTGCAATGATTGCCAGCCCATCATGTGATTGCACTTTTTCACAGTGTGTCACAGGGAGGCACCGTGGGAGTTTTAGGCTTAGTGACTCCATTCACTTCCTGTCATGCTACAAATAATAACAAGACTATAAGTGAAACTAGAAATTCTATAGGACTTGCAGTTAAAGCTTTAATCGTACAACACATTTCCACACAATTAAAACAATATTACCTACTCTTTTGGATAAAGAGGCTGACATGTCCATCCTAGGATGTGCGCAGTCTCTATGTTAATTCCAGTCCCATAAAGCTTTATATTCAGCATAGTTTCAAGGGGAAGGCTTTGTACGTGTACAGGAAAGTTGATTCTGGAAAAAAAAACCATGTGTTAGACCGTCTTAAATTTGCTCTATGTTGTTTCTGTTTACGAAGATTTATTTCTAGACCTGGTTATTATGTTGGCTTACTTTAGCTTTGCAGTGTCCCAGTGTCAAAATATCGTTAGACAGTCCGAATTTGGGCTGTGTATTCACTAAACTTATTTCTTAAATGTATAGTTCTATAGCGGAAGCACTTATTGGAAAGAGGGCATAGCAGTGTCTGATAAACAACCTTCGCAGCTTAGTAAAGCAAGAGACGGCTTGGAAAGAGATAGTATTGAAGGACGAGGATAGGGACAAGTTATGTGCCTGGATCAGTGGCTTGGGGTCGCTGTGTAGTGTTGCTCCTTTCCTGATGGGTGCATTTCTGTGTATGTGAGGACAGACGTTTGTATTTATTAATACATGCTCAAGGATTGCAGATAACTGGTAATTTGGCATGATAAAGATCAGTCAAATGAACCTCTTATGGCAGATGTATGGTAGGGCATTAAAGATCATGTTTGCTTCTTTTCTTTATCATTACAGAGCACAAGTTTGAATGCCAATATTGCAGCCGGAGGACATGTGGACATGAGAACATGTTGCCAAAACGCCTCCGCCCGACTCATCTTTGACGTCCCACGTCGCAACCACATCTCTGCCCACTTCAGAGACCTACACTGGCTACCCGTATCGAAGAGGATTACCTTCAAACTACTCACACACACAAAGCCCTCCACAACACAGGCCCGGCCTACCTCAACGACAGACTCACCTTCCACACTCCCATCCGCCAGCCTCGCACTCACCTCTGTCCACCGCATTCGCTGCACCACTGCCGGAGGAAAATCCTTCTCTCACCTCGCCGCCAAGACCTGGAACTCCCTACCGCTCAACCTACACCAGACCCAGGACCTCCTGGTTTTCAGGAAACGCCTCAAAACATGGCTATTCGACCAGTAGCCCCCCCCACCCACCGTCTTGAGACCCTAACGGGTGAGTAGCGCGCTTTATAAATTACGTGACTGATTGATTGATTGGCTTAATTGTAACAATAGCAAACTTTTGCACTTGGGATCAAGGTTCGAGACACAGCATTGGCTCAACATCTTGTGATTCTGAGCATCTCACTTAATCTACCTCTGCCTGAAGAAAAAACAAAAAATCTGACTTGTGTAAACAATATGGGCCCAGTGTGAAGTGCTGTATTTCCTCAGGACAAGATGGCTATATATAACTGCAACAAAAAACAGCACCAAACAAACTGTACTATACTCTATATTGCCTTCAGGTCATATGGGCTCTGAGTAACCTGTAGCAAAATGTTTGAGGCAATCAATCAAGTAACAGTATTTCAGAAAGTAACCATTGTGAATAGTGTATGAATGTTGTACACTGCTGCTAGATGTTGCCTATGTGCTACTCTTAATTGCTCACTAAAAACCATCCCAATAGCTTCAGAGGAAGGCATCACTGCAGTAAACCACCCAGCATTTTTATGCCGTATTATGAAATACTGCATGTTCAGTAGTTATTACAGAGCGCTTTCTGTTGTTAGGCCTGACACCCTTGGAATGGTAGTCCCCTAGGCCTTTTGACTTCACTCACTTGCTTTTATTATATTTGTTTTCCTTAGCTTTAAGACTCTGTGCACGTTACCACTGGTAACCACTGGTGATTGTGCTCTTTTCCTTAAACATGGTATAATTGGCCTATAGTTAATCGGCATGTCTACTTTACTTGTAAGTCACTAGTAAATTGTATTGCATGTACTGTGTCTGTAAATTTAGGGGTACTAGTGGGCCAGAGCACCCATTACATCACCCACCAAAGTAGCACAATAAAACATGTCTCAGGCCTGAAACTTCCATCTTAATACTGATAAGTCACCATTAAGGTAGGCCCCTTAAGGTGCATGTGAATAAAAAATTAAGACATTTATACTTCAGTTTTCCATGTCCTGGCAGTGAAAAGCTGTTGTAAGGCTATCTCTCACATAGACTAACAATGTGTTAGTTTATTACACTTAAGTGATAACTTCAGTTTAGGAACAGACAAAAACAGCTTCTTCCACTGGTTGAATTGCTGGAGTGAGTCCTCATCTTTGAGAGGTTAATCCCAGGTCCTGACCTTTGGTTGGCATCATAGTGTACTCCTCCTGAACTCCAGATTAAAATTCAGAAGTCTGCACTCCTTGCAACCGAGAAGTATACTCTTCACACCAAGAAATGACTGCCTGCGATGACCTCCAATGCTCAGTGACGACCTGTTCTTCACATCTGCGACAACAGTCAATGACACCAGCAACCGCTGTATCTCCTGGCAACGCAAAGCTCCTGTGATGACCTGCTCTCTGCACCAACAGCGACCCATATCAATCGCCAGCGTGAAGCTCAAGCGGCAACCTGCTCCGCGCACCGACATCAGCCTCCTCAACTTGGCCGAAACTTGTGTTTTTGGCCCTATCCAGGGCAACCAGATGGCACCTTGTGTTTTTTGGGACTATTTTCACCTGAAATCTTAAAAAATTCCTTTGATGTCTGTTTATTTATAAAAAATAACTATCTAAATTGGTCTGGGGTTTTTCTTGTGTTGCATTTTCATTTAATTACTGTTCGAGTGATGCTCAAATACTTTACACGTTGCCTCTAATTTAAGCAGGACTTGTTTTGTGCCAAGCTTACCAGAGGATTAAGCCCAGGTTTTTTTGATAACTTCAGTGCTTCACCATGACAAGGATTGTGTTTGATATTCAATTACAGCCCTCACCCTCTCTGCTAATAACCCAATTTCGTACAACCATGAGTTGACTTTGTGGTTGTAAAAGTAGTTCTTGAGGAGTATTTCTGCAGAAAAAACAGAGGAACCGTGGTACTACTTTAAAACTGACATCACTGCGCTGAGGGCGCGTCTACGTACTACTCCTGACGTCGACACGGCAACTACGAAGCCAACAACGCCCGCGGAGTTGACCAGCACCATCTACTGACGAGCAAGGGTATTGCGCGAAGAAAAAATCTACGGATCCAATCTCACACCTGGGGGGAAATTCTAAGGTAAGGAATCTGCAACTAGAAGTTTCTATCAGATAATGTCCCCATGTCAGGGTGTGTATGTTTCGGTGAATGTTGGAGACACAGCATACCACTTTGCCGGCAACTCTATCTGGCTGCAGCCTTGAGGAAAGCACAAAGTGAAAAGAGTGTCCTGCTAGAAACGCAATGCTTTCCTTGGCGAAAGAACAACTAGATAAAGAAAATAAAGCAGCACCACAAATGTGGCCTATGCTAGAAAAAAAAATTGAGCTGAATAAACTGTAAGTGGGCTAAAGTGCCTACAAACGGCATACAAACGGCAGGCCTAGTTTCTAAAACAATTTGTCTAAAAACATGGCTAAATAGCTACACAACAATACGTGCCACTCTTAGGCAAGCCTGGACAAATCTTTTTACAGGGGCAAAGGGTGGGCAGACAGAATTCTGTCACCAGTAATTCCCTTTGAAGTCTTGAGGGGAAAAACTGTTCTGGGTGGGCAGAGCCAAGGCAACTGAAGAGGCATTTTAGAAAGTCATTGATTTTGGTATCTAGAAAAATACCAGAATATTGTTAAGGGGGTGTGTCCAGGAAATGGGAAAATACTAGAAATCCTCTGCTCCACAGCAGGGAGGCAGAAACCTTGAGAAGAGTGAATCCAAGAGAAAAAAAATGGACCGGTTAGAAGGGAAAGACTCTTCTTCTTTGTGTGCACTAGTGGACTAAGTCCAGAGTAAATGGCAATAGCTTTTGTGATCACTCTGGGGAACAGTAGATGGAGTAACTGCTGGGGAACATAAAAGAAGGGAGCCCTCATGGATTTCTATGATGTAGCTTTAGAAAGAGGTGTCCTGGGATAGAATACTCCAGAGTCCTGCAAGAAACACAGGTGCCCTGAAAGTGGCCAGGAGGCTTGGCCCTGAGCAAGTGTGTACAGTCTGGTTTGAGCCCCAATGGTTGCTGTAACCAGATGATATTGGCTCAGAAGACTACTATAAGCTGGGGAAGGAGGGAGGGGGCCTCAAAGCACATTACACAAAAGATGAGATTCAACAAGGTGGCATCAACTGACACTCTTATTGTATGATGAAAAAAATGCATTTTGGCTGGAAAATAAGTACACAAGACAGTAGTACAGCCCTGCCCAGATTTTTGTTCTTTTACTTGACTGATAGATTTGTGTAGTAATACCTACCAGCAGTAAAACATGCTAAACTTCAAAGAGTTAGCTCATTACTAAATGTGCCCATTGTTGTTTTATGTGGTTGTGTGATGGAACCATTCATGTCATTACCATGCATGCCTTTACAATGCGTCCATTATTTTGCATATCCCTTTACCACACATGCCTTTACAACTAAAGTATAAGTATTCTGCAGGTAAAAAAAAGGGTAAATAAAAAAGCATATATACATATGCTTTTTTACTTACCTGCAACTTCTATATATAGAACATATATAAATATGCTTGTGTGTGTGTATATATATATATATATATATATATATATATATATATAAAAATAAATATATACTGGAAGATGCAGAATCACAAGAAAACAACAGCCAGCCAGGGCAAAAATCTGGATCCCAAAGGATACAAAGAGCCACAAGAAAATGTAATATCCAAGAAAGAAGTGACTCAAAACAGATGATCTCATTAAAGAACAAAAATATATTTCTACTACAACGTTTCAGCTTCCGCCTTCCTCAGGTAGTACAAGATGGTTTGCTCAGTGGCTGCATGATGCTTTTTGAAAATCCACCAGTGTCAGATATGCAGCCACTGAGCAAACCATCTTGTACTACCTGAGGAAGGCGGAAGCTGAAACGTTGTAGTAGAAATATATTTTTGTTCTTTAATGAGATCATCTGTTTAAATCACTTCTTTCTTATATATAAATATATATATATATTTAACCTTATCGACCCCAATCCCTACCCACCCTAACACCTAAAAATGCCCTTGTCACACTAACACCATTACCCATCCTAAACACTAACAATGCGTTTGTACCCAAATACCCTATCCCCACTCTAAAAAGATCCTTGCCACCCAACTGTCCCTACCCACTATAAAACATAAAAAAACGTTGCTACCCTAATACCCTTACTGACTCCTGCACCGTAGCCGTGCTTTTAGCAAGCACCTGTTAACCCTCATGGGTGATTAGCTCTTTACAAATGCTGATTGATTGATTGATTGACTTAAGGCTTTGTGGTTTTCTGGAAATAGTGGAGTGGATGCTAATTCTGCATCTTCAGGGTCTTCGGCGTCTTCCCTGCACACGAGACAGACTCCGGTAAGTACTTGATTTTGTTTTACTTCTTCTGGGGAAAAATGTAATCCCCTGCCATCATATCAGATGTTCTGTGACTCTTCAGGGTGCATAACATTTGGCAAACAAATTGTTAGGATATTTTCCTAGGTATCAAAAGCCTTATTGCCAATCACCATTAATATTACGTATAGACTCACCTCTCATCCCATGTCACTGCGAAAAATAGTGACCTTTTAGCCGGTCTTTTTTGGCAGTTCTTTACTTGACATAGCTTCTTTCCAGCATAGGATAATGAACAGGACACAGAAAAGTCTTTGTAGCTATAAAAAAGAAGGCCGCAATTAGCATGCTACTGGTGAGAGGCTGCATAACAACTAAAGATCACAAAGTAACCAGTTCATAAAATTAACAAAAATTGGTACCCTTAATGAAGGGCTCACACCACAGGAAGCCGTTCACGTCAAAACTACAAATCCCCATATAGGACGCCTCCTGAAATGCATCGTTTGCTGAAAAATGAATATGGCTCATATAAGAATGAATGTAATGTGTGTCAAAATAGATATGTACCTGGCAGAATGAATCTGACGTTTGCCAATTCAAATATGAAACATGGCAGAGTGATTATGCTACTTAGTGAATAATATGAATAACATGCACTCTGAATTGAATAAGAGATATACTAAAGTATATATCAATTCTACTGAAATTAATATGACCCTCACTGTAAACAATATAACAAGCATGGAAATGCATCAAGAACAATGAGACATTTCTTGAAATGACTGACCTATATCAAGAGGAATATGACAGTTGAAATACTTATGACAGATTGAATTGAATATCATTTACAACAGTGAATATATTATATTCTGAAAAGAATATATTGTACACTGAGAATAATATCACATACCTTGAAATTACCATTACCAATGTTGCAATGACTAAGAATTGCATTGAAATGAACATTATCAAGATTGGAATAAATATGAGATGTACATGTACAGAACTGAATATGAAATGATTTAAAATTAATATGATTTCTGATGAAATTAATATGAGCCCCATTGAAAGGAATTTCAACATGCCTTAAAATTAATATAACCAAAACTGAAATTCATGGCATTCGTCAAAATGAATATGGCATGCATTGAAATTAATGATACATATTGAAATGGCTATGACATAGGTTAAAATGGATATAATGTATGCTAAAGTTCATATGATGTGGTAATATGATTATGGCCTCTGTTGAAACAAATGTAACATTGATTGAAAGGAATATAACATGTTGAAATGAATATGACATGTACTAATGTGAATATGAGCTTCCTTGACATACATTTGATATGAATTTAAAATGAATAGAAAATTGTATTTATCAAAAGTTAAGCTTGGTTACCAGTTATCTCTCTGACTGTTTATTTAAGAACATGGTTAATGTCTTGACTTCAGCAGCCCCTTAAGGAACATAGGGTAGTGCTCCCTGCACAATGCCCCAAGGCAAACGTATGTGAATGTGTCCATCGGGGAAAAATCAGCTGTGTTTGCAAGTGTTGGACAACCCAAAAATTATCTGGTAGGGAGTAGCTCACTCAGTGAGTGGATTCCCCATTTAGTCAACCTTTGCTTGACAACTTTATCTTTAGTCAGCTGTTTTAAAGGGAAATGGTGCAAGGATTGTTCTAGGGAATACAGTATTGGACAACCCAGCCACCTACGGATCTCCTCACATGCCAACTGTGTGCATGCAGACTGTCTCTACTTGGCTGCAGTGCGGGAACTGCCCATTTGAGCCCCGAATGGATTGGGGTGTGCTATGACATGTTCAATTGCTGTGTGTGCCATGTAGGAAGAATGTCCAGATGCAGTACTGTGCAAAGTGTGCTTGAGGACAACAGTAACTAAGCTCAAAGTGAGGTGCTGCCAGTCCACCCTGTTCTTAAGGTAAAGTCAATGTCTCCCATTGTGAGAAAGCAGGGATGATTGCAGAGGCCCCCTGACTTTTTACCCCATTTTTTACTTTTTGCTGGTGTTTTCCTGACTCTGATGGTGCCCTGGGTACTGCTAACCAGTCCTAGGGCCTGTGCTCTGTATAAAATGAGTATGCAAATTAGGCTAATGATAATTGGCTAAGTCAACCTACCTATAAGTCCATAGTATATGATACGGCATGTAGGGTTAGGGACCCCAGCATAGGTGGTGCACCCATAGGTGCACTGCTGAGGTGCCCAGTGTCATTTGAAAGGCAGGCCTGCCTTGCTTGCTGTTTTTAAGTTAAAGTTACATGCAAATTCAACTTTGGAATTAAAAGTACTTCCAAAGTCTTAAACTACCTTATTTCTACATACAAGTCACCCATTAGGGTTGGGTGCCATGTAACTATAAGCAGGGACCTTATAAAAATAGTTTCATAAGCCCTGGTGAGGTAACACAGCCAGATTTGTTTTTCCCTCATTGTAGCGAATGGCCTCCATATGCTAGAATGGGGAGACTTTATTTTAATTAATAAAGTCCCCTTAACTGACAGCTACCTCAGGTTTGGTATCCAATTAATAGTTATAATAAATCCCACAACTTACAATTGTTGGATTTAATATAACTTGTTCAGGTAAAGAGTTTTAAACTTTACCTAAAAGTTGACAACTTCAGCCCTGTAGTGCTTTGCTCTAAATGGCCAGCCTCTGGCAGCCTGGCCAGGCTGCCTTGATGAGGTGTGAAGTAGTCTGGGCTCAACTCAAAGAGATGTACCTAGGGGTGGAGATCTTCCCTCAGCAGATGGAGAAGTAGGAAGGGGGAGGGCTGCCAAACTGGACTTCAAAGGCAGGGAAGGACATTTGGAGCAACCCAACACCTCCCTTACATCATGCAAACCCAGACAATTAGCCCCCCCCCTGATTAGTTTAGGAGAGGGAAGGAGAACCTCCAAAAATCACTTTCAGCCATGATGGGTTTTTGAGGAATGTTGCTCCCTAGGACTGATTTTTGTCACACTTCCCAGGAAGTGGTCATCATAGGGGGAAGGACCCTACACCTGATTGGAGAACCAGGACCCCCCTGTTTTTCACCCAGGAGCAAGGATAAAACTGGCAGACCTGCACCCACACCTCAGATCCCTACCAGATTCCAACAAGGAAGAACTGCAGAAGAAAAAGGTCTGTCCTGCTGGACCCCTGACCTGCACCTGGACACTGCACTCTGGAGGACTGCACCAGCTGCACACTTGGGCTTCACCACAAGAAGGACTTTGCCTGGCTTCAACTAGTTAAAAGAGGGACTCCCTGTTTGCTACAGGTGAAACATTGCTAACTAGAGTCCCCTGCACCAACTCCTGAGGAAACTGACCCGCTGACCACTCTCCAGTGGCCGTTTTGGAGTTTGCGCCAGGTGCATTCTAGGAGTTGTAGTCCATGCCCTCAAGGAGCATCGCAGAGCTTCTGGAACCTTGGGGTGAGCTGTGGACGCCAAAAGAGCCTTCAAAGAACACCTGGAAGAAGATCTAGAAGTTTGGAGAACTTTTGGAAATAAGCGTCATAAAGAGACCCGGCTTGCCTCAACCGCGACCCGGCCTGACTTGCAGGTTTGTCCAGGTGAAAAAAATCTCCAAAAAAGTGACTATGTCCGAACGTAGAAAGTTGACCGGGACCTCCCAGGCAGTGTATCCGAAGAGGGCTCCAGGGACGTCGGATCAAGATTCAGGTTTGCCCCGGTCAAAGGATTTTCATCTAAAAAAAACCCAACTAATTCTATTTTCGAAGGTAAAAATCTCCGAGGGCTCCCACGACGCGTATCCGAGGAAGAGTTCCAGGAGGTCGGATTGGCTTGGAGACTGGGTCCCGCTGAAGAAAATCTTCAAGAAAACGACTAAGTCTGAAGGTAAACTGTTGACCGAGCTCTCCCGCAGTTGGCCTTAAATTTTGACTTTGCCCTGGTCGAGGTGCGACCAGATGACCAGATTGGCGCCATTCATTTCAAAGCGCTAAAAAGCATTAGTTCTTAAAAAGTCATATCTCTAGTTCCCCTTATCCGATTTTAATAGCTTTGGTGTCATTTTAAAGATACAAATACAATCTATTTTTATACATTGGTGTTGGATTTTTATTCTGTTTTGTGTTTTACTTATTCACTGTTTTGTGATTTTTAAATGCTTTACACATTTGTCTCCTAAATAAAGCTTTGTCACTCGTTGCCAAGCTACCAAGGGTTGTGCTGGGTTTAATTTATTGAGACTTAACTGGGCCTAAGTGGAGGTTAGTGGCCTATTGCTAAGTGTAGGTACTTCCCGGCCCTTATCAATAATCCATTTTCCAACTCCCACCAAACCTGAGTTTGTTTACCTGCCCAGGCCAGGGTGATCATATTTGATTTAGATTTTTTTTTTAAACTGTTGATTCACTAGCATAGGAACATTGTTAAGTAGGTAAAGTAGTTTGGGTGAGATAATCATCTTAATAAAGACATTTAGGCCTCACAACCAAAGCGGGAGTTACAGCCAATGGTGAACCTGCTCTTTGACATGTGTTACAGCTGTCCAATAGTTATACATGATCATCTTGGTTGATCCACACAACCAAATATTTGATGAAGTTTGTGTTCCAAAGCAGGGGAAATTCTAATTCTCAAGACTGCTTTGCCTGTGTTAATAGGAGAATTGTACATTTATTCCAATTGATTGCAATACCCAATAGTGCTTTAGGTAAGGTGGACTCTCGGTGACTGGACTGATGTTTTGCTTTGGGTTGGATAGGTACATTGTAATGTCATCAGCATAGAGAAACACTATCAGATTTCATGGGGAAGTATCTGCATTTACGTACTGGGTACCTGTACCATGAAAACAATCATGAAAATCCAATGGTTTTAACATCCTATACTGCTAACATGTTTCAGACAAAACATTCTGCCCATATGGGTCATTCAGCTTTCATTGTGGCTTCTCTACAATCCTGCCTAGGGGTAAATATCCAGGGTATACCAATAACCATTTTTTATTACTGTATTCGTTCATCTGTCCAACAAAACACCACTTATGAGCTCCCACTTAGTTGATTGAGCCTTAGGGGTAGGAAAGGAAGAAGAGAAGAAGCTGTGGTCTACTAACATCCCAGGAACAAGATGTTATGACAAGCACACTGCATAGCCTACAGGGGGACTCCACCCATCCCTCAAGCCTCAGTTCTAGCTGGCAAGCTTTCATCTCAATATCTATACAGTAGTTCTCGGCAAACAAGACCAGAGGAAATCAGGTGCAATCGTCAAGTGGCTGCCTCAATCAAAGGTTTTAGAGTATTTCATGTAGAGAAAATACTTTAAACTTTTAAGCTTGCAGGGTAAATATTGGTTAGCTCAATCTATGTCACTCAAACCCTCGTCTGGGACAGGAGACCCATATGAAGACACAGACAGCCTTTGATTTTGTGATGAGTTTCTGTACAAAAGGTACATCGCTTTGAGAAGTCAAGTGTGCTTGCTGAGAGCAGTGGTTAGCTTGTCCACTGTCGAGTAAAGCATTTCAATCTTGTTGTCTATAGAAGACAGGCCTTACTGGATATGCACTGGCTCCAATGTAATGTCGTTGTCATCCATTTCTGCGGCTGCTCCTTGAGAGGATAATGCATGTTCTGAGGAGTGAGCTATGCTGTCTTCTTATCTTCACAGTGCAATTTAGCTTGCTTAGTGTCACCCTTTCCCATCATACATACAAGGGTGTAGGCAGTTGGCTCCTGACCCCTTCCCAGTAGGATGACAATGTATGATCATTGGGGTATGTTGTCCCTTTTTGGGAGGCTTAGCTATTAGCAGAGACAGCACAACCTACAGTATATATATTGCAGATCTCACCATTCTCAACATAGTCCACTCCTCTCCATCTCACCCCCCACATCGCCAGGGTGAGGGACTGGACACCTGGCAGAATGTTACACAATGAATACACTGGGGTCCATTTCAACTTTTGCTCTCAGCATTGGAGGTCCAGCAGGCTCCCCCTGAGGTTTGTTCCACAAGTGTGGCACTGCAGCCAATCAATTTGCAGTGAAGTCAGGGGGGCAAATGTCATGCAGGAGCCCGTCCCGGGTCAGACATTACCAGTGTGGCCAAGATGTGCTGTAGATTGCCTGTACATAGCACGGGGTAACTCTGACTTCACAGGGGTATATGGGCTGCAGAGCATCAGCAACAGGTCTGGATGAGAGCAACCTCATCCTGACCCAAGACAGCTGGGAGCTCCACAAGACTGTGCTACCAGTGGTACCTTCAAGGAGAGCCTCGCTCTCCCAGCTTATCCCCCAATACCAGGAAGCTTGAGCAGGACCCTCTCCAACCCCCAGGGCACTCACCATGGGCCTGCTTATATATCCTCCTCAGTGCCTGGTGTACGGGCCACTGCCTGACATTACTACAGAGGTAACAAAGTGGGCCAGCCCAGCTTTTTATATGGAATCGCATCCAGAAGATGGGGCAGGGCAGGTCGCACCCACTGACACCACAGTCACCACATCACAGTCACCAGTGAACCTCATCCAGTTCTGGCACCAATTTCAGAGTGTTGCAGGGTTCGCCATCTTGGATCTAGCCACGCTTGATGTCTTATTCCGCATCTCTGATTTGTTGTTCCTTACTATTCAACCTAATTTCCTCCTTCATCAGGTTTTAGTCATCATTCTTTGCTCCTCATTTCCCATCTCTCACTCCTCAACTTCATCTCTTATTCCTTTTGCCTTACTAACCAGCTCTTGTCCCCCTCTCCTCATTCCTCACTTGTCATTTATTACCCCTAGTCATGTACTCATCCATCCCTCACTCCTAAAGTCCTCATTTAACATCCATTAATCACTTCCTAACTACACAATATCCATACCTCGTCAGAGCCCTCATTTTGAATCTCTCATTTTGTATTCCGCACTCCACAGCATCCACTCGTCATTTTTAATTTCTTATATTCCATCCTTTACTCCTCATTTTCTCCTTATTCTTCTTACTTCATTCTTTATACCTCACTCATCAGTCCTCAGCTCTTGCACCTGATTACTTACTCCTGAATTCTCATCCTTTCCCCTCATTCATTACTTTTATAGTTAACTTATGTCTTGTCTTAGTTCTTATTCATCAGCCCTCATCCCTCATTTTTCCATATCCTTCAATCCTCATACATCTCCTCTCATTCCTTAATACTCGCTCATCAGTCCTCTCTCATTACTCATCCAATCCCTTTACTGACTTCTCATTCCTCAGCCATTCCCTTCTTCTTCACTCCTCATTCTTTACTTTGATTTTATCATGTTTAGGGTCCAGTTTAAAAGTTGGCAGAGAGGGAATAGTGGTTCCTATCAGCGCTTGAAATGCCCACCAGGCCGGTAGACATTTAAAAATTTGGCATTTGGCAAATAACTACACAAAAAAAAGTAATAACTCTGTGGCCCCAGGGGAGGGCAGCGAGATTGGCAAAATATAAATGAAGCCCTAAATACCCTTATTCTGGTTCTTATTATTTTTCTCACCCCTCCATTCTCTACCCTCAATCCTCATCCATCATTATCAATCAGCCTTCCTCCATTCCCCATACCTAAGTCATTTCTCACCTCTCATCCCTTCACAGTGATCACTCTGCATCACACGACCTATGTTGTAATGTTTCATCCCTAAGCCCTCAACCCGCAGTTGTCCTTTCAGATCCCTTATTCTATCTCGTTATTTCCCGCTCTTCCACTCACTCTTCGTTGCTTACTTATCACACTTCATTCCTCACCTCCCCTTCTTTCCTCATACCTCAATGAAATGGACAAATGGTGATGTCTTAAAATGTATACCACATTGTCAGTTTTAGAACATGTTTATCACTTACATCTCATGCCTCAGTTCTCTTTCTGCATTCATACCCTTTTGCCCTCACTCATCTTTCTTCGCTTCATACTTTTTTTTATCAACCATCATTCCCTGTTATCCATCACTCCTCAATCCTCCATCCTGGTATCTAGCTCCTCATCCTTAATTTCTCAATTGTTAACTCTCATCCCTCACTTTTAATCACTCTTTCCTCCAGTCTCACTCCACAACTTGCACTTCTCTTCTTTTATCTCATCTCTCAATCACCTTCTCCTTCTCGCTGAGTCCTCATGACTCAATCCTCTGCCCTTATTATTCTCTCCTATTTCCTCACTAGCACACCCACTTCTCTTACTCTTCATACCTCAGTTCACATGCTTGACCCCTGCTGTTTTGCTCTACAGCCCTGATCTTTTACTGCTCATTCATTCTTCTTTCAACAGTAACAGTGGATAAATTATAATTTCCTAAAATGTCCACTATCCTGACCATTTTAGGATAGCCTTATTCCTCCCTCATGCCAAAGTTATCTGTATTCATCTGATATTTCTTTCACATCATGCTTCACTTTTCCCCCACTGAAGCATCACTAATGAACCGTCAGTCCTCAGCTCTCACACTTCATCCCTCATTCTTTACTTCTCCTCTCTCAATCCTCATCCATCATTCCTCACTTGTCATCCTTCAAACATGCAGTACCTAATCCTTTTTAAGACATCCTCGTTCACTTCTCACCCCTCAGTCATCACCCCTCATTCTTCACCTTTCTTCCCTCAAACTTTATCTGTCATACATCACTTCTCACTCCTCTGGCCTCATCTGCCACTTCCATTTCTCATAATCCATCTGCCATGTCTCCCCTCCAATCCTTTAGCCCTCAGTAGTCACTCCTTATCTCTTGCACCCCATCACTCATTCCTTTTCCCTTGCATTCCCTTAATTCTTCCTCACCTCTTACCCATAATCGCTGATTCTATGTCTCTTGTTTTTCACCTTTTCTTTTTGCTTTGTGTGATGAGTGAAATTGATAAATTATGATGTACTTAAAATGTACACTTACCTGTCTGTTTCAGGACAGTCTAATTACTCATTCCTCTGTTCTTCATTACTTATCACTCATCCCTATCTCCAATTTCCATTTTCCTCATGACCCACTCATCACCCCTCATTCATCACACCTCTCTCCTTAACCCCCACCCCACCTCCTTCCCAAATATTTGAAAAAACACCATAATACACTATATTTCACCAATATTGTGTACCACAGTGTACTTACAATTCTGAACATATTTAAGTTAAAAAAAAACCTCAATGTAGTACTGTAGTAACACCTGGAAATGTCTGTGCTACTTACATTTTTTTAAAAACTTTTTTCAAAAGCATGCTTGCTAGGTACTAGCATGATACTGCCTAAACTTCTTTAAAAAATATGTTAAAAATATATTTAAAAACTTCACTAGCTATTACCACTTTGATAAAGTGGTAATAGGTAGTGAACAACAATAAAACCTAATAGTAACCTATATCTAGGAACCCTTACTAGAACACAGCCAAACTGTATTAAAACAATATGGCTGCCTTTTAATTTTGTAAAGATAGCCATTAGCCAATCATCTACTGCCTTGTTATAGTGGTATACCAGGATACAATATATAATTAAGGCCTATCCATAGTATTGTATTGAATTATCCTTGTGTCACACATGGAGTTACATGGGAAACACAGTACTTAAGTCAGATGCACAAAGCAATCCAAGGCCACTATGCATGGCCCTGCATTGCTTGCTAAATCTGGAAGAATGCAAAGCAGCACAATTGGCTGTTTTGCATTACTCTGCACGCCATAATGTACATTCCTGCTATATTTAAACTACATGCACATGTCAATCCATTCTATGCCATTGCATACCACTCCATTAGATACCACTCCACTTTATGATATTCCACTGCATGCCACCCCAGTGTACACTTTTCCACCCTATGCCATTCCATTTTATGCCACCCCACCATACGCTATTCCACTCAATGCCAACCCACTCTGCACCACTCCACTTTACACTGTTGGTAACTCTATTCTAAGCAAATACACTATTCCACTCTAACCAACTCCACCGTACACTATACACTACTTCACTATACACTATTACATACGCCACTCCACTGTACGCCACTTCACTCCATACTATTTTGCTGTATGCCACTCCACTGTACTCTGTTCCACTGTATGCCACTCCACTAATTGGTACTACACTCTGCATTACTCCACTCTATGCTGTTCCACTGTATGCCACTCAAATCCACACCACTCCACTGTATGGTATTCTACTCTACTTCACTGTAAGCCAGGTCAGTCTACACCACTACACTGTACATCTGTGCTGTGCTTCAAGTCCTAAAATTACCCTTGTCTCCCTTCACCTTCACTCACTTTCAAACCCTAAAATCACCCTTACCTCCTTTTACCTATAACTGCACCTAAAACGTTATGTTATTTAAGAAAATACTTACCTGCAAAGCAAACTACTTTGTGGTAAAGGTAGAAACACCTATCTGTGTGATACTTACCTGCATGGTAAACCCTTGTGTGGTAATGGATGTGTTGTAAAGGATGCTTCCTTTTTATATTTGGTTAAATATTTGTCATATTCATTTTAATTAATTCATTTTTGTTCATATCATATACTTTCAGAATATGTGATATTAATTTCAGTATCTAATACAGTATTAATTTAAAAGCAGAACTTCAATGCATGGCATTTTCATTTAAACAGGAGTTAAATTCATTTAAACATGGCTTATGTTCATTTCAATATGTGCTTTACTCATCAAAACATATGCCACATTTATCTCACATAGCTTCTTATTAATTTCAATTAATGAGATTAATTTTGATGTGGGCCATTTTAGTTTCTTTTTTTTTTCGTCCTCAATGTCACCATTGAGCACCATCTAGATTACCGCCAACTCGTATGCTCATGGTCGAGCCTGTAACTACTGCGCTGGGCCATGGGATGGGATAAGCTTCCCAGCCTGAGTCAAAGGCAAATAATCATTGGATGGAAAACATATCAGATCTTCAGGAGTTTCCAAAATTCGTCCACCTCTCTTTTACTTCTCACATTTCTACTTCCTTAAAAAAAGCACTGATCTTTTCCATGCATGCTAAGTAGGAGCACTGACACATTTTTCTTCTTGCAAGCAACACCAAATAGAAAACCAGGCCTCAGTAATGCAAGTTAGAGAAAAGGCAATCTGTATCCTGAGGTACTATGCCAAATAAGATCAAAAGAGGGGTTATCTCCATAACGACACCCAAAGAGCGAGAGATGGTCTTACCCACCGCTGTCCAAAATTCCTCCAGTTTCGGGCAAGAGACAAACATATGCACATCGTCTGCCTCACTCCTACCACATCGCTTGCATTTAGAGGGTACACTGCCTCTTATCTTTCCCAATTTCTGGGGGTGAATGGTGAAGACATGGTTTCTTCTTAGTGCAGCAGGCATAACCACTGAATATAAAGTATAAAAGGATACTTGCCATACCTATAGTGGTTTCATTGAATCCTCGTCTACCACCAGAGGATGCTGATACCTCCAGGCCACTTCCTTCTTCAAGGCCCCCTGCGTCTGGAGATCTAATTCTATTTGACCTCGTTCAGGGCCCACATCCCCCTTGTTCTTAACCCACACATTCACCTGATAGATCTTAAATTTGGATACAGCATCCTCTGTCTTATTGCTCCAAAACTCCCAAGTTAACCTCTGCCCATCATTTACCATCTGCCCCCATCTAGTAACACCACTTTGTTTTAAAGCCAAAGCAAGCCTGTCCAATAAACACTGCGGGGTACCAGGTGAGTTCTGGAGAGATAACATACTATAATACACAATGCCCAGGAGAGACCTAATCTCATACGAGGTGGTGGCTACTGCCAGCAAATATTTCAGTCTGACTTTCTTAAAAAATTTTGGTGCCCCAAATTTATAAGAGAAACCTTCCTGGGACAGACCTAAAAGCACTGCTCCAAACAAACCCCAAAAGGGACTCATCCGGATGTGATAACAGCATCCTATTATTCTTCAACTGGAAAGCCCAGCAATAGAGCTGAGGATCCGGGAGGCTCAACCCCCTTAAGCCAACCCTCTTTCTTAATTTTTTCCAGGATAAGCGTTTAACCTTGCTTGTCCCAAATGAAAGAAGCTATCCTCCCTTGGAGTTTTAAGAGACTTTTTTTTAATCAAAAGTTAACAGGATATTATTGTACAGAAAGGTGATTTTTGGTAGAATAGACATGTCCCTAAATTGATCTGCCCATATATATTGAGTGGAAGATTGTCTCACTTTTTTAACATGACTCCAACCTCACTATCTACCTTCTCAAGATTTATAGCTGCCATTTTCTCTATGTCGTCGCTTTTTTTTATGCCCAAATATCTCATCTCGGCAACCTTTCTTGGTTCCCCGCTATCAAGATTCCAGACCATTATTTCGTTTTTTTCTTCCTTTATCTCATACCTGGCAAGCTTCGCAAAAACCATAGCTTCTCTGATAAGATTTGGAAGGGTGGTATTGACATTGAGGTATGCACCATTGAATCGTCAGCATACAGCGCAATCTTCCTGGAGAAGTTTCCTACTACAAAAGTCATTATCTGCTTGTTTAATCTTAAACTCCCTGCAAAAGTTTCAATATAGAGGTAAAAAAGAACAGGCGAGAGGGGGCAGCCTTGCCTTGTTCCTCTTCCTATTTTTACTGCTGAGGATAAACTACCATTCACAAGAACCTTTGCAGTTGGTGCATTATAGATAATTGCCAGCACATTTATCAGAGATGGATTAAAACCACCATAAGGTATCGCCAAATCACATGGTCGAACGCCTTAGCGACATCAACCGTCATGACTGCTAGTGGTATACACAAGTTTATGACCAAATCAATGGAACCAATCAGGGTATGATTGAGATCTCTCATATTCCTCCCTGGCACGAATCGCGCTGCTAAAATGCTTGTGAAAACTTTATAGACGCAATTAAGGAGGGAAATTGGAGGGCAAAATTGACAATGTAGGGGATTCTTACCTGGCTTCAATATTAATGAAATTACAGCTTCATTCCATGACCTCGGAATTGGATCACCCTCCAACAAAATGGCATTAAGGGCCAGATGTAGGAAGACGGCAAATTGCGACTTGCAATTTGCGAGTCCGAGCGACTCTCAAATTGCAACTCGCAATTTGCTATGCAGAACGGTGTCTCAGACACTGTCTGCGAGTTGCTATGGGGTTGCAAAGACCCACCTCATTAATATTAATGAGGTGGGTCGCAATTTGCGCCCCCATAGCGACTATGGGCACTCACGGGGATGGAGGCCTGCTGGTAACAGCAGACCTCCATGTCCGTGACTGCTTTTAAATAAAGCAGTTTTTTTTTTCCAAGTGTAGCCCGTTTTCCTTAAAGGAAAACGAGCTGCACTTAGAAAAAAAAACGAAACCTTTAGTTTCAGATTTTTTCAGGGCAGGCAGTGGTCCCTTGGACCACTGCCTGCTCTGAAAAAATATTTTTGGGTCCACTCACAAAGGGGTCCCATGGGGACCCCTTCCAGTTTGCGAGTGGGTTACCATCCACTTCAAGTGGATGGAAACTGCGACTCCATTTGCGACCGCATACGCAGTCGCAAATGGAATTGCATACCACTGCAAGTCGCAAATAGGAAGGGAACACCCCTTCCTATTTGCAAGTCGGAAATGCATTTTGCGAGTCGGTTCCGACTCGCAAAATGCATTTCTGCATAGCAAACACACGTTTGCCACTCGCAAACGGCGATTTTCGCCGTTTGCGACTCGCAAACTGTTTGCTACATCTGGCCCTAAATAACTTGACCCAAACTGGGACAATTGCCTCCGCGATCGTGGAATAGAACTCACTAGGGATCCCATCGGGCCCCGCCGCTTTTCCTTTTTTTGCCTTCCTTATTACTGCCAAAATCTTACTGCCAGTAATTTCCTGGCACAGGCATTGTTCCCAATCACTAGACAGTTTGGGAAGATGTTTCTTCCGAAGCCAACTCTTCACGGTCTCCATTTCTGCCTCCAGATTCACTCGATATAGTTCCTGAAACAAATTTTTAAAAGCGGCTATTATCTTGCTACCATCTTCAGTGACCATCCCCGAATCACCAACCATAATCTTCCTAATGCTCGTCTGGTGCATTTCTAATCTTGATTTCTAGGCAAGCAGCTGCGCACAGCATTCCCCATGTATTATATCCCAAGATCTGCTAACTTCCCATTTCTGTAACACTCTTTCTTCCATCTTAACCCTAACCGATAGCTGGAAATCATCCAGATCCTCCAACATCGTCACCCTTCCTGCTTTGTTTAATATATTGGTTTTTAACACATTTTCCATTATCGCTATCTTTCCATTTGAGAAAATTGCAATTTCTCCTTCCTTACCCAATATGCTGCTCGAATTTTTAGAGCCACCTTAAACAAACATTGTATGTATCCCATACCACATGCTTTGGAGCAGATTTCCAGTTTCAGGAGAAAAAACTCCTTAGTTTGTTGTAATATCTGGGCAACTACCTCTGCCTGTTAAACCATCCTCCTATCAAACGTACACCTCCTTTCCTCCCATACATCCTTCTGTTAAAAAATTAACACCAGGGCCACGTTATCTGATAAATTAATTGGGAGATGTTCTCATCCCATAACTTTCTCCATCTCCTTTCTATCCACAATGAAGTAATCTAACCTAGAGAAATACCTGTTCTTTTTACTATGGAAAGTATATTCCCTACAATTCCCTTTTATTCTCCATAGAACGTCACACAAATCAAAATTGTCCACCATAAGCCCTCATCTTTGGGGAACGAATTTTTATCCTCACTGAGGACCTATCTAGGGTGTTGTATAATAAAACATTAAAATCCCCTCCTAAGGTGATAGGGGCTTTGAAATGAATAAGATTTGAAAAGAGCTGTGACAGAGGGGTGATATAATCTACATTTGGACTGTAATAACTTACTAAGGTGTACAAGGAATGATGAACCTTTACTTCTGCAATCATCCATTGCCCTTCTTCATCTGCCTCAGATCGAACTAGGTTCACCCCTGACTTTACCTTAAATACCAGGGCAATCCCTTTAGTACAGTGTGTTTGATCCATAACTCCTATATTCACCACCCATCTCTGCTACAAGAAAATATCCCTACATTCCTGTTTCAGAAGGTGCATTTCTTGGAGCATAATTACTTGAGCATTGCATTCTTTTAAATATTGTAAAACTGTTTACTTTCCAACAAAGAATTCCCAAAGATTGCGTCTGACTTGTCTCACCTAAACCCATCTGTCCCATTCCTCCTGTGCTCCTTTCCCTCATAGTCTATATGTCTAGTTGGTATGCTACCCTGTGTACTAACCACCTGACTGAAATTGAGGACATAATTTTGTTTTATTTTTTCTCCCACTGCTCCTCATCACAAGTGCCCCCCATGGGAACCCTCCCATCTAAATTGCTAGGCATTTCCTAATGTCTGTTCATCCCCCACCCTAAGGGAGAGCTGACACCACCCGACCCGTTGCTTTTGATTTCTGCTTGGCTGTCCACCCCTCTTTATCTGAGCAATAAAATTATCTACGTCTGCTAGATCAGAAAAATTACGCTTCTTATTCTGCCACATCACCTTAAAGATGGCTGGGAACCTAAGTTGTGCTGTGGCTCCTAACTTCTTTAAATCCCACAATCTGTTTTCTAGCTCCCACTGTCTGCCAGCTGTTTCTTTAGAGATGTCCGCTCTAATCCTAAAGGTTGCCCCCAGTGCATGCAATGATCCCACTTTCCGGGCTAGCCCCGATATTTTCTCTTTCACAGAGTATGAAAGAAAATTCACCAAGATCTTTCATGGGTTTTTCCACCCAGGGTGCTGTTTAAGAGTGTCTCTGTGCACTCGCTGGATTTCTGCCTCAAGACTGACCACCAGACTATCCTAAGGAAAGGAACTCTTCAGTAAATAATTACAAATGTTTCAATATCTGCCTCTTACATTCCTTGTTTTACCCCCAGGATTCTAACATTATTCCTCCTAGCATAATACTCAATTTTTTCCAGGCTCTCAGACAGAGCCTTCTCGCTCAACTTCAGATGCCTCACCTCTCGGGAATTTTCTTGCACCAGTTTGAAGGTCCTGAAGCCCACCTTCCAAATCCTGTGTGCACTAGGTTAAGTTCTCTATCTTAATTTATAAGCTAGAACAGGAAGTCTGAATCTATTTCTGATTTGCCTCAGAGATTGTAAAATGATCTTTAATCTCTTGAGTTAATTGGTCAAGCGTCATGCCCCAATCCAGGTCTGCCATTACGTATACCTGCATCCTCCACCACTGGAATCTCGTGCTGAGTACTGCTCTTTTCCATTAGGAACCCCCTTTCCACTGGATCAATCTCGTCCACTGCCAAGCATGCAAATGTAATATGCGTTGATAACACAGAGGTCGTCAAGAAAAAGCAAATCATCATCAGTACTCCAAGCTTCCGTGTGTCTGGACTCGCTCCTGCACTCAATCATTTCCTTCTTCTTCAAATTACCCTCACCAGAGACCCCACTTAAATCAGACCGTATGTTAAAATAAGTTTTCAATGAAGGTGCAATTCTCTGAGATTTCCTAACCAGAGAGGCCTGCTTCTCATTTTGGGGGGGGGGGGGGGGGGGGCACTGCCACTATTTTTGCAGATGATTTCTCGGAGTGAGGGACTTTAACTTAAAAGATCCAAAGATCCTGGGCCAAGATTTGACTAGTCCTACAGGCACCTTTACTTTTATCTGATCGGGTCACACATTGTCCTTTCCACCTACCCACTGGGCATTGCAGGGCCGTAAAGTGTATCTGTCAACACTACCCTGTGAGGGTCCAGTTTTATTCCTCCCCTGCTTCCTGTGGGGTATACAATTAACATATTCATGACCTAGACCAGTGGAGGTACCTGGGCCCAGCTCATCATCAGACAGCCACCCATCATCCTCCATTAGCTAGCAGTACTGCCTGTAATCTCCGACCACAATGAGCCTCTTCTCCATCTCCTCTCTTTCGACTGTTAGCTTGCCCTGGGAGTCCCGTCCTGTGCCGACTCTGCCGATGCTTCCCTCGGCAAGACCCCGGTATGGCAAATACATAGTACTGTGCATAGTTCCTGAAGTGTCCCAACCACTGCAGCCCAGCACGGAGTCCCAGAAGCCACCAGCCACCATTTGCCCAGCCAAACCCAAAGGGAAACAATAAAGCTCAGGGGGGAATCCCTGTGTCACTCAAGAGGTAAGCAGTGCTACCATCTCCCCACCCGTGGTGTCGGACTCCCAGGGCAGTGGCTCTGACCGGTCGTTAGCCAGTCATGTACCCTACCCAGTGTTCATATTAGTTTCAACAGGTTTCATACTCATTTAAAAGTGGTTCATATTCATTTTAGCTTGTGTCATAGTCCTTTCAGTGAATGTCATATTCATTTCAATGGATGTCATATTAACATTAACGCTTGACATAATCATTTGAGCATGAGTCATACACATTTCAACATGTTATATAAATATTTCAATGCATGTCAGATTTATTTTAATGTGTATCAAAGAAATTTTAGAGCATGCCATATTACATTTTACAAGTGTCATTGTAATTTCAACATTTGTTGAATTAATTTCAAGTGGGTCTCGTATTCATTCCAACACATTTCATATTCAGCTTAGCATGCATTATTTTCCTTTCAATGGATGCTGCATTGATAATTGAAATTCTTATGTTAATTTTAACAAAAGTCACATCCATTTCAACACATATAATATTCATTCCAATTGGTATCATACGACTTTCGATGCAAGGCATATTCATTTTAATACATACAATGTTCATTTTCACACTACTCATATTCATTTTAAATTCATATCAAATACATTTCAATGAAGCTCATACTCATATTAGTATGCCATATTAATTTTAAAGTATGTTATATTCCTTTTAGTCGATGTTATATTTGTTTCAACAAATGTCATAACAATATTAACAGCTTTCACATTCATTTTATCATGCAGCATATCCATTTTAGGCTATGTCATATCCATTTCAATAAGTATCATATTATTTTCAAAGCATGCCATAATAATTTTGATGAATGTCATGGAAATTTAATTGTTGGTTATATTAACTTTAAAGCATTTCAAATTCATGTCAGTGGGACTTTAAATTTCAACATGTCATTTTCATTTTAAATCATCTCATATTCATTTATGTATACTGCATATTCACTTGAGTCTCAGTAACGTTCATTTCATTGCTATCCATAGACACTGCAACATGTGTAATGGTCCTTTAAGAAATGTGATATTCAGTGTACAATATATACTTTTCAGAATATAATATATGCACTGTTGTAACTGATATTCATTTCAATCTGTCATATTCATTTCAAATTATGTCAAATTCCTCTTGGGATAGGTCAGTCATTTCAAGGAATGTCCCATTCTTTTCAAATCATATTCTATTTATATCAGTGCATGCTATATTGTCTGTACTTACAGTGGGGGCCATATTAATTTCATTGTAACTTATATAAATATTTCAGTATATCCATTATTCAATTCAGAGTGTGTGTTATTCATGTTAATCACAATGTAGCATATTCACTCTTCCATGTTTCATATTTGTTCTGGTATAAGTCAATTCCACGAGGTATCATTTATTTTTACACATATTACATTTGTTCTCATGTGTCATTCATTTTGCAGCACGCCATGCATTTAGGGAGGTGTCACATATGAATTTTTGCAATTTTGACATGAACGGCTTCCCATACTCGCACATCTTGCTTATGAATGACTTATACACCCAATAAGGTGTTGTTGAACAAGACTATGTGGTTAACATTTTAGGAATGACAGGAAATTTCAAGAATTGGAAAAAAAACACTAATAAGTGTGACTAAAAAAGGAAATATCAGTTCAACAGTCACAATGTATCTACATTTTTATATTTATACACAAGGATATTGCCATGTACTAGCAAATTAAGTCATATTCTTATTGGAAATTAATGTTAACATGTTGCCGATAAATAATGCTGTTCTTGCACAGATAATAAAAGTCGCATATATTATATTTCATCCTGGCACAATTGTATATTTATTTGGTCTTGATACACTTCATGATGTTTGTAATCTTTCTCTGTGTAATTGGGTGATGGGAGCAGGTGCTTAAAGAATAACCAGTCACTACCAATCATTGTCAGTTCGTAAATTCTTAATTTTTTGTGAGTGCCTTGCAGGGATATGAGATCGACAAGCTGTGGGAGTGGTTGGTCCCAAAATTAAGTTTCCACTGGCCTTTAGGACCTGACCAGGATTAGATAATTTAAATGCAGGAAGAATAAGAAAAGGTCAGGTGGCCTTCTAGTAAGAGAGGAAACTGAAGGTAACAGTTCGCTAAACTAAGCAAAGGCCAGGCAGAGAGCTTCTCTTTAGGCCCTTAAAGAATTTCAGTTGCATACTACATTGAGATGTGCTATGGAGGCTTTCCAGAGAATGGAGTCTAGGTCGTTTGACAAAGAGCATTCTAGGAGATTAAGCTGAAACATGTTCACCCAGATGAACAAAAGAGGAAACTAATTTTAGAAGACACCATTTGACTAATATCCTCTGATTGAATTGGGTTTTGCTCAAGTAAAATTGCATGTGGCACCAGTTTCATCTTTTAGTTGGTTATCTATGAGTAGTGGGGCTGCAAGAAAGATTTTTTACTTGCTTTAAACAATGCAATAGATACTGTTCATCGTCCCCATAGCATGTGTCCTTTGTCTCAAACACAGCTGGAGATTTCAATTTACCTATGGCATGCATTTCAGTGAAGCATACACTCCTTCAAGTGCACTGCATTGACACTCAAGATTCCACATGGCAAATACTGCCAGTTAGTGGTTGTGCACTGGTTTTTCACAATGCATGTTGGAATGATACGCACATCCCTCTCTTGGAAGATACTCTAGGTGGCAGTGTGAGTCACAGTGACATGCACACCTTTCCCTTAAACTGATTGTGAATCAGACACTCTGCATCAACAGTCCACTGCTATGCACACACCACTTTTTAATGTGATTCATATAGGTGATGGGCACACCTTATCCCAACTAGCTGAAACAATGTTCATTCCTGTGCACATCAAAGGTGTGGAAAGCATTAAGCAGGAGTAAACACTGCATTTATTGTTCTTCTTCACATGAGCAACAGATTTTCAAATTGATTTTGTTTCATTTTCTCTTTTATCTTATGCATTACTGTTAATTTACTGATCCTCTTTCCCTCTTTCCTTTTGTTCGGCATGCAAGGCATGTTAGTTTGGACTAAACCAGGTGTCTCCAACCAGTCGATCGGGAGCTACCAGTAGCTCCCAGACCCCTTCAGAGTAGCTCACAGCCTGGAGCTATTTTTTAAATAAGCACAGGGTTACATTTTTCCTTCTACAGTTAAGGGAAGGCTGCATATCTATTTATCATTATTATCAAATCAGATAAGATTAAAATGAAAAATTACCTTATGATTAAGTTAACTTTTCATTTTAATTTTCTCAATTGTTTTTCAAAGTGGTGTATTTACAAACAGCAGGTTCTTTTGTTCCCAGTGGAGCACTGTACTATATTTATGACTGAAAAATACAGTCATTTTTTTAAATGGGAGTAAATTAAAGTGCCTAAAAATGCCCCACGTTAAGAAAATTTTTGTACTTTAAATTTCTCCAAATTAAAAAATGGTTGTATGTTTGTGTTATACATAATACATGTAACAGTGGCACATATGGTGAAAAGTATGTCCTGTGCCACAAGTACATATGACACTGTCTCTCAGTTACCCATATCTATATATCCCAATCATACGCACACATGTCTATACATTCCCAGAGACTACACTCTCACTGACACACATGGCAGCCCCTAGTCAAAGTATTTTGTTCAAACCTTAGTATCTGGCTCTATGGACATGAGGCTTATAGTCATGGAAGCTGGGCGTGAAGGCGTCTGGTAATAATGCACAACTTGTTTATCCTCCAGCAGCTCAAAATTAATTTCACTGATCAGAAGTAGCTCCTGCTACAGAAAAGTTAGGAGACCCCTGGGCTAAATGAAAAAAAGGTCTTCGAGCATTATGCTCAATGTTTGGCCCTGTAGGCCAAGAAATGTTCGACAACCTTCCTGAGTTATCTGAAAAAGGGGTTGGATTTAATCAAATTTGATATTTGCATGAATAAATTGGATGTGGCTTTTTACCGAGAGTCAGCATAGTGCTGGAGTGATAGAATGTTTAGAAAACGTGTGCAACAAGATGGTGAAACAGCTAAGAGCTACATAACTGCACTTAGAAAATGAACTGCCACATAAAATGTGGCTCTTGTGTAGAAGATTTTATAAAGGACCCATTTTGGTTGCATTGTCATTTAGAGAAAATTTATGAAGAAATCTAGTTAAAAGATGAATCTCTACTATCTGATGTTATTTAAACTGCAAAGCGAACAAAACACTTACTGTCATGTGTCACTCAACTGAAAAGAAATGAGCCTCGCACTTTCATTCAAATACATCAAATGGTGAGGGAGTAAGAAGAGGGAAAAATATAACATAATCAATCAATTAATCAATCAGGATTTGTAAAGCATGTCTAATCACCCAACAGGGTATCCGGGTCTTGCAGGTCCATGAGAAAGCAGTGAAATAGAGTAAAAAGCAAGAAGAGGAGACAAAAAATGGGGTGAAAAGCAAGGAGAAAGCAGTGAGAATAAGGAAAAGCAAGGCAAAAGCACACAAAAAACAGTGGAAAAAGCAATGAGAAAGAAGTGAAAAAGAGGGACAAGCAAGGAGAAGACACAAGAAAAAAGTGAAAATGAGAGAAAAGCAAGAGGGCGCACATTACATAGGGGTAAAGCAAGAAGAAAGTGAGAAACTAGGGAAAAACAAGGAAAAAGCAGTGAAAATGAGGGGAAAAGAAGCAGACTGCAAACAAAAAAACAGTAAAAAAGCAAGGAGAGAGCAGTGAAAATGAGGGAAAAGCAAAGAGGGGAAACACAAAACACTGAGGAAAAAAGCAAAATAAAGAGTGAGAATTAGGGAAAAGCAAGGAGAAGGCACTCAAAAAATGGGGGAAAAAGCAAAGAGAAGACAGGAGCAAGAGTGATGCAGCAGCACAGGGAGAGCTGGGATGGTAAAAAGGTTCATGTTTTGCGTGTGATTCTGGTGGTGGCTAGTATGCCAGTTCCAAAGACGATCCTTCTTTTTTTAAGAGTATTGCACACTTTGTTTGAAATAAATAAATAACAAAGTTACTTCAGTAAATGTCGTCGGTCAGTAGGTAAAGTGGTTAAAAAGGCAAAATAGCTGAAGTGAATGAGGTTGATGCTGAATTATTGTATATTCATGAAGGTGGGAACAGAATGCGTCCGACTAATGTAGTTAGGCTACATAACAACTGTACTCAAGTCCTAATGGACTTGTGTGAATGGCTGACAATGATATATAAAGACATCTTCATCACAAATTTTAAGGGTCAAGTACGGTTGTTTGTTTCCATGCAACACCTAGGATTAAGGAAGTAGAACTGTGAATTTGTTGGGGCACTTTCATGTCGATGTTGAGATTCGGGGTCGCACTTGTAAAGGGAAAGTGTATGAGCCTAGTGTTAGTTTGCAACATCAACCTCAGTCCCCTTGCAAGCATGGCATGCTGTTGCTGAAGGAATGAGGACCCTACCATGGATCAGAGCCTGCTGATCTCTGGGTTTGAGATACATACCAGGATGGGCTAGGATTGACTCCTGAAAACAGATTCTGGTGCTCTCAGAGGCAACACCAGTCAAGCTCTCCTTTTGTCAATGATACTAACATCACTAAATCATCATAGTCAGGAGCTGCACTTCTGAGTTGATAAGACTTCTGAGACTCAACCTCAGTACTGACTAGAAATACCAGCATGTGCAGCTCATGAAGCCCATCCTGCAAATCCCAGGCAGGGAAGTAGGGAGGTGTAAAGGGTTTGTATAAGCACTTGAATGTGATGGCTTCTCAAGTGTTTGGGCTGTAGCTGCTAAAAAATATTTTAAAATGTGAAGAGAGGCACAGGGAGAAATAGGAGGCACTGTGACAGCCTAGCCACTGAAGTAGGATGTCAATAGATCCATTTAATCAATAGGTGTGTTACGCTACTTCAGGGGTTAGGATGTCACAACGTCAGTCAGTATCAATGATTAACTAACAGCAATGATCACACAATTCTTGGATCTCAAGAAGTATTACATTTAACACAGGACTGCCAAAAATGCAAAGGATAGCACTGCTTTTGCTAACTCTTGTTATGCACAACTAATTGACAAAAGGAAAGAAGTGAGCTACCTCATTGCGCTGTGATGGGACAGAATACCTGTTTCAAGTCATCCTGTTGCTGACTGAAGAACTTATAACAAGCCAGTCAACATTTAATTCCACATGAGACACACAGATACAAGAACTGGGAAAGAAATAGATGACTTGTCTACTTAGGTTTTTGATCTACAAAAGAGGGGTGTTAGACTATGGGGATTCACAGAAATTCCTTCTGAAACAGACATTACTCTTCTCAAAATAGATTTTTCTTCTTTTATTGTGAGTATTAGATCATGGACATAGGTCAAGACTATGGGGGGTCATTACAACCCTGGTGGACGGTGTTAAAGCTGCGGTAATACCGCAAACAGGCCGTCGGAAAAAAAGGGAATTATGACCGTGACGGAAACCGCCAACATAGACAGCCACTTTAACACTCCGACCGCTATGGCGGTACAGACAAGCAGCACGGCGGTCAGCGCCAACAGACAGGCGGAAGACAATGTACCGCCCACAGTATTACAACAGGCCAATCCGCCACCTTTTCTGGGGCGGATTCACTGTGGATAAAAACACGGCGGAAACAGCTGTTGCAATGGGAAAACGCTCACCTTAACACACTCCACGAGGAAGGAGGGCACCATGGAGCCGGAACTACAAATACTCCCTGCCCTTGTCTTCCTGCTTCTCTACGAACATCAGCAACGGCGGCGCCGAAGACAACGGTGAGTACTGCACCTACGACATAGGGGAGGGAGGAGGCAAAAGTCAGGGGGACACACACGCAACACCCCCACCCCGACCCTCGCAGACTACAACACACACACCAATGCATTTCCAAACATTACAGTAACAACCCACAACCCCCCCAGAAGAATGCAAAGACAAAAGGGAATCAGTACAACCATTGTAATGTATCAAAATACAGTAAGCTCATATATACAGAAATATATACATATTCCAAATATATACATCATGATTAGTAGTGCAGGTATGCACAATTCAATGTCCGTGGACCACTGGTCCCAAAATGCATGGGCGAGGCCCACACACGATACCTGTCCAGAAACGGAGAGAACACTGCAGGGGCATCAGATAAAAATACAACAGGCATCTCAGGGGGAAGTGAAGGGGGGGGCACCTCAGCCGGATGAGTGCACGACGCCAGATCCACGACGGGGCTCCATGACCATTGATGTATCCTGGGGAGTGCAAAGCCACAGTCTCTCAAGTCTCTACAGTGGGTGGTTTGCCCACTGATCAATCCTGGGGAGTGCAAAGCCACAGTCTCTCAAGTCTCTACAGTGGGTGGTTTGCCCACTGATCAGTCCTAGGGAGTGCAAAGCCAGTGTCTCTCAAGTCTATACAGTGGGTGGTTTGCCCACTGTACCATCCTGGGGAGTGCAAAGCCACAGTCTCTCAAGTCTCTACAGTGGGTGGTTTGCCCACTGTACCATCCTGGGGAGTGCAAAGCCACAGTCTCTCAAGTCTCTACAGTGGTTTTTTTGCCCACTGATCAATCCTGGGGAGTGCAAAGCCACAGACTCTCAAGTGGATAACAGTTTCCACTGGTTCTGGAGGGGGACTGGTGCCCAGAGTGCTTCATCCTGTGAAGGATTCAGTTAGTGGATGCAGTGCTCCACTGGTTCTGGAGGGGGACTGGTGCCCAGAGTGCTTCATCCGGTGAAGGATTCAGGTAGTCAGGTAGTGGATGCAGTTCTCCACTGGTTCTGGAGGGGGACTGGTGCCCAGAGTGCATCACACTCCCCGTGACGGTCCCAGTTCCGTCACTGTCCCAGCCGCACATGGGCTAACGATGCTTGAGTTGGCGGTGCTTGCCCTGTTCAGTGGTGCTTGCCATGGCGGTCTTTGCCCTGTTCAGCGGTGCTTGCCCTGTTCAGCGGTGCTTGCCATGGCGGTCTGTGCCCTGTTCAGCGGTGCTTGCCCTGGCGGTCTTTGCCCTGTTCAGCGGTGCTTGCCATGGTGGTCTTTGCCCTGTTCAGCGGTGCTTGCCCTGTTCAGCGGTGCTTGCCATGGCGGTCTTTGCCCTGTTCAGCAGTGCTTGCCCTCTTCAGCGGTGCTTGCCCTCTTCAGCGGTGCTTGCCCTCTTCAGCGGTGCTTGCCATGCCGGTCTTTGTCCTGTTCAGCGGTGCTTGCCATGGCAGTCTTTGGCCTGTTCAGCAGTGCTTGCCATGGCGGTCTTTGGCCTGTTCAGCAGTGCTTGCCATGGTGGTCTTTGCCCTGTTCAGCGGTGCTTGCCCTGTTCAGCTGTGCTTGCCATGGCGGACTTTGCCCTGTTCAGCGGTGCTTGCCATGGCGGTCTTTGCTCTGTTCAGCGGTGCTTGCCATGGCGGTCTTTGCCCTGTTCAGCGGTGCTTGCCATGGCGGTCTTTGCCCTGTTCAGCGGTGCTGCCATTTTCAGCGGTGCTTGACTTTGCTGTCTATGACCTGTGCAGCGGTGTGTGGCATGACGGTCCCTCAGTGCCCAGCGGTGTGTGGCTGCCGGGGCCCTCCAGAACACTGACGCTGGCAGTGGTCTCCGGACCAGTGACGATAGTGCTGCCCTCCAGGGCACTGACTCTGGCGGTGGTCTCCAGACCAGTGACGATAGTGCTGCCCTCCAGGGCACTGACTCTGGCGGTGGTCTCTGGACCAGTGACGATAGTGCTGCCCTCCAGGGCACTGACTCTTGCGGTGGTCTCCGGACCAGTGACGATAGTGCTGCCCACCAGGGCACTGACTCTGGCAGTGGTCTCTGGACCAGTGACGATGGGGCTGGCGGTGGCGTCCTGGCCAGCGGGGAGGATGGCGGCCTTCTTCGCTGTGCTGCTCTTACCAGACTTTGGAGACTTCTTCTGCCCCTTCACCACCTTGGGAGGAGTCACAGCTGACTCGACACTCCCCCCGGGACCCTTGTGAGCAGCTTTGCCCGCAGGAGTCTTCCCTCTCTCCCGTCGGGCACTGTCCAACTTCTGGTGCTTTACAGGGGGTGGACTGGCAGTGCTTTGGCTCCGTGTCACACTGGCTGCCCTGGTGGCCGGTGCACTCCACATACCTCTAACACGCACCACTGGTACTGGACTTTTTTTGGCTGAGGTGCCAGTACGGGACCTATGAATTGGAGGGATGGGGGTGGTGGGACAGAGGTCAAGGTTGCTCAGGAAAACTTTCTGACGAACACTGGGATGGGTAGCTGGACGGGGTCTGGGAGTGGAGGAAGAGGACGTGGTTGTAGATGATTTGGGTGCAGGTGCAGGTTCTGGAGGCTGTCGTGAGGTGGATGGATGTTGGGTGTGTGGGTACCCACGTTTGTGTACTTTGGGAGGGGGCGTCACAGACACACTGGGAGAGGACACAGGGGACGTGTAAATGGTAGTGGGGGTGGTGAGTGCAGGAGAGCGGGGTGTGGTGCTGGGTGTTCTGGTGCGAGTCCTAGTGGCTGCAGTGGTAGTGCATGCAGGTGAGAGTGTAGACGACACTGGGAGGGAGGAGGGAGACGACGACGAGGGGGACACAGTGGTGGCAGTGGATGTTGCTGTGTCTGTATGTGGGTGATGCTTGTGTGAGTGCCTGTGGGATGTGTGGTGCCTATGTTTGCCTGACCTGCCCTTGTGTGTTGAGGTGTGTGCAGGCTGGTCTGATGGTGTGCTTGGGATAGGCTGGGGTACCGGGGATTGGGTCTGGGTGGAGGAAGTTGGAGGGGGGAGGCTAGACACAGGGACAATGGCTGCCATCAGTGCTGAGGCCAGAGATTGCAGGGTTCGATGAATGGGCAGCCTGACCAGAATGAATGCCGCCACCACAAGGGAGCTCCCATCGGAGGACGAGTCCGTGTCGCTGTTTGCTGATCCGGTGACCGACGTGAAGCTCCCCTCGCCCTCCATCCCACTGGTGTATTCTGTGTCCGTGGTGTGGCCCTCCATGGCAATGTAGGATGCAGCCCCCTCGTGCTCCGGTGCCACTGTACCTCTGCCTGATGATGCCGATGCACAAAAGAACAGGGAGAGCACAAAAAGGGGTGGGGAAACAGAAGAAAGACAGGTTGAGTGCATGGCTTACCGCTACCGTTGGCGGACAATACAGACACCGCAGCCCACTGCACTACGCCGTGCTCTTGGCCTCTACAGATGCAGTTCCTGGGATATGGCCTACATGGCTATGAGTGTCATCTACCCACATAGATGACACAGGGGCATGTATACCTGTACTTGGCACTCTACAGAGGTGGGGTGGAGTGGCACATGGCCTGCATTCCGGAGGGGCTTAGCCTACGGAACTCACCCTGGCCTAGGGAAACCAACAGCCCTCCTCCCCACCCAGACCCCTCCACTGCGCGCAAAGTCATGAGAATGTGTGTGTACTCACCCCCTTGTGTCTGCGGTGATGCCCTCATGCGCCCATCCAACTCAGGGTAGGCCACCACCAGGATCCGGAACATCAGGGGGGTCATGGTGCGACGGGCACCCCTCCCACGTTGGGAGGCCATCCCCAGCTGAGCCTCCGCCGTCTTCTTGCTCCAGTGGCGAATGTCCTCCCATCTTTTACGGCAGTGGGTGCTCCGTCTCTGGTGGACACCCAGGGTCCGGACGTCCTTGGCAATGGCACGCCAATATCCTCCTTCTGGTGGGCGCTGACCTACATGACATGTACAGGGGAAGAAGAGAAATCATTAGCAACAGCACCGTCGAAGTGAGTGGCCCACATCCCTGCCCTTGCCATGTGGCACATGCAATCACACTTCTTCATGCTCACAGAACTCTGCCCCCTTCCTACTGACATCCAGCCCTCTCCACCCAGGCATAGCCCATTCAACGTGCTCCCTGTGTACTTACCTGTTGGTCTGGAGGACCATAGAGTAGCGTGTACTGGGGGAGGACCCCGTCCACGAGCTTCTCCAACTCCTGTGCAGTGAAGGCAGGGGCCCTTTCCCCAGATGCACCAGCCATTGTCTCTTCCAGACCGAGGTCACAGCAGCACTTGCAGTGTAGGTCCTCTCCTGTCGAAGATCAGGCATCGAGTGATTGAACAGATAGAAAATGGCAGTTACGTCTGCGGCGGTGCGTATCATCACCGCCGGCGCACTTCGTCATTGGCTCCTGGGACCCATAGGGTCCAATGTTAACCAATGCAGCACTGCGCCGCGGTCTTTGACCGTCTACCGCGACGGTGTACAACGCCAGCGCAGTTACCTCACATCCCATTGTCCCACTTTAGAGGTCAGGCAGCCGCCATTTCAGGGGCCCACATGGCTTCATTTACAACTGCGTCAGACATACCTAGGCCTACACTCAACACACATACAGGAAGGATTTTGTATTTAGTGTCATGTTCTGTGTAGCTGTGGGTACATACCTCAGAATTTGTTGACTCTGTGGTCGCTGTTGTCCTTCCTAGGCACTAGTCAGCTGGGACATGTGAGGAGATGGCGGAATCCTCTGGTGTACCGACCGCTGGTGGACCTGTTAACAATGGAGGAGCGACATTTAATCATCACCTACAGGTTTGACTGTGCCACAATCCAGGAACTGTGTATCCAGTTGGAGCCAGAACTGAGGTCACCAATCCGCCATCCCACAGGAATCCCCCCTCAAGTGCAGGTGCTATCAGTGCTCCATATGCTAGCAAGTGGGTCATTTCAAACAACAGTGGCCATGGCATCAGGGATGTCCCAGCCTATGTTTTCCAACGTGTTGTCTAGAGTGTTGTCTGCCCTGCTGAAACACGTGAGGAGCTACATCGTTTTCCCTCAGGTGGAGGATTTGGCTACAGTTAAAGGTGACTTCTATCCCCTGGGACATATCCCTAACATCATAGGTGCCATTGATGGGACCCATGTGGCTTTAGTCCCCCCCCCACAGGAGTGAACAGGTGTACAGGAACCGGAAGAGTTATCATTCGATGAATGTACAGATGGTATGTTTGGCAGACCAGTACATCTCGCAGGTAAATGCTATGTTCCCTGGCTCAGTGCATGACGCCTACATCCTGCGGAATAGCAGCATCCCGTATGTGATGGGTCAACTCCAGAGGCACTGTGTGTGGCTATTAGGGGACTCTGGCTACCCCAACCTGTCATGGCTATTGACCCCAGTGAGGAATCCCAGGACCAGGGCAGAGGAACGCTACAATGAGGCCCATGGGCAGACTAGGAGGGTGATCAAACGCACCTTCGGCCTCCTGAAGGCCAGGTTCAGGTGCCTCCATATGACAGGTGGTTCCCTATTCTACTCACCAAGGAAGGTGTGCCAGATCATCATCGCCTGCTCGATGCTTCACAATCTTGCTTTGCGACGCCAGGTGCCTTTTCTGCAGGAGGATGGTCCAGATGACGGTGTTGTGGCAGCTGTGGAGCCTGTGGACAGTGATGAGGAGGAAGCAGAGGAAGAAGACATTGATAACAGGGACTCTGTCATACAGCAATATTTCCAGTGACACAGGTGAGAACAATTTTTTTACTATTACATTCACTTTCACAATTCTACCTCTATCCTGTCTGTCAATTTGAAGTAGTATTTGCTAACTGAGTGATACATTTCCATTACGGTTTCACAGGTGTGGTTACCAACGTGTGTCATCTGCTTGCATCCTTCATAGACTTGTGATGTGTGACATAGGTATGTTTACATTACTATTGAGAACGGATTTTGTCACTGTCATAGCTAATACACATTTTCAAAATCACAGACTGACTCCAGATTGTTTTGTGGTTCAAGGGTGTTTATTGAAGTGCTAGTTATTGGAGGGAGTGGCAAAATGGTGATGGTGGAGGAATGTCCATGGCAGAGTCCAGTCTATTAGTCTCACAGCTGCATTGCCCATATATGCATAGGAAGTGGAGCTGGGGCAGTTCCAATCTGGACAGGGTAACAAAGTGGGACAGTGGGAGGACAATCAGGGTGGTCTCATTTCCTGGTGGGGGTCTTGCCATCTTGCTCTGTCCTGTTCCTGGATCTCAGGGACCGCTTGCGGGGTGGTTCTCCGTCTGCAGGGGGTGGGGTGCTGGTGTGGTGGTCCTGTGGCGGGGCGTCCTGTCCACTAGCGCCGGCGGAGGTGGTGGGCAGTTCATCGTCCAGGCTAGTGTCAGGGGCCCCTTGGAGTGCCACGGTGTCCCTCATGGTCTTATGTATGTCCTTCAGCACCCCTACGATGGTGCCCAGGGCGGAGCTGATGGTTCTAAGCTCCTCCCTGAAGCCCAAATACTGTTCCTCCTACATGCGCTGGGTCTCCTGAAACTTGGCCAGGACCGTAGCCATCGTCTCCTGGGAGTGGTGGTATGCTCCCATGATGGAGGAGAGGGCCTCGTGGAGAGTGGGTTCCCTTGGCCTGTCTGCCCCCTGTCGCACGGCAGCCCTCCCAGTTCCCCTGTGTTCCTTTGCCTCCGTCCCCTGGACCGTGTGCCCACTACCACTGCCTCCAGGTCCCTGTTGTTGGGGTAGTGGGTTATCCTGGGTTCCCTGTAGTGGTGGACACACAGCTGATTGACGTGTCCTGGGGACGGAGGTATGGGCCCGCTGGGTGGGTGCTGTGCTGGTGTTACCAGAGGGTAGAAGGTCAGTGTTGGGCTGTGCCTGTGCGAGGGGAACCGACTGTACCGAGGCCCACGATGGTCCGGGCTGGTCATCTGGATCCAGTTGGCCAGAGCTGCTATCATCACTGTGGGCCTCTTCTGTGGGTGGGGTAGAGATGTCTAGACCCTCCTGTCTGGTGACATTACATAGTGGTCCTGCAGGGGTATAAAAGCATGATTATTGCATCTGTGTGTGTCATGGTGTGCAATGGGTGGGTGAGCGTGTACCCCAGTTCAAGCATTCCTGTGTGGGGGCTTGTGTGATGATGGTCCGGGGGTGTTATGGGTATGTGCAGTGGGCATGCTTTAGTGATGGGTGTCCATGCTTAGTTGTGTCATGCAGGACTTGGTGTTGGGATGGGTGGTTTGTGTTATTAGTACATTAGTGAGGAGTTGGAGTGATGGGGGTGGGGGTGTGTGATAGCATGCAGGTAGGGTGGGGGATATGATAGTTGAGATTTGACTTACCAGTGTCCATTCCTCCACTGACTCCTCCGAGGCCCTCTGGATGCATAATGGTCAAGACCTGCTCCTCCCATGTTGTTAGTTGCGGGGGAGGAGGTGGGGGTCCACCGCCAGTCCACTGAATCGCGATGTTGTGCCTGGAGACCACTGAACGCACCTTCCCCCGTAGGTCGTTCCACCTCTTCCTGATGTCCTACCGATTTCTTGGGTGCTGTCCCACTGCGTTTACCCTGTCCACGATTCTTCGCCATAGCTCCATCTTCCTGGCTATAGTGGTGTGCTGCACCTGTGATCCAAATAGCTGTGGCTCTTCCCGTACGATTTCCTCCACCATAACCCTGAGCTCCTCCTCGGAAAACCTGGGGTGTCTTTGGCGTGCCATGGGGTGGTGTAGGTGATGTGTGGAGTGGTGTATGTGGTGATGAGTGTGGTGATGTGTAGTGGTGTGTGGTGTTTTGTGCGTGGATGTTGTGTGGGTGATGGTGTTTTGTGCCTCTGTTTGGTGGGGTTCTCTATTGCTGTGCTCTCTCTCTGTCGCCTTCGTCTCTGATTTTTGGTCGTAGGGGTTTGTGGGTGATGTGGGTGTGTGTTTTATATTGTGTTGGGTGTGTGGGAATGTTGTTTGTATGTGTATCAGGTGTGTGTATTTTGAATTGTCCAATGTGGCGGTGTTTTGGAAATGTGTGTGTATTTTGAGCGCGGCGGTGTGTACCGCCAATGGAATACCGCGGTTGAAAGACCGCCACGTGGATTCGTGGGTCATGATAGCATGGGCGTGTTTCTGTTGGCGTGACGATGGAGGATTTGTTATCACCGGTTTATCACTGACCTTTGGTGTGGCGGACTTGAGTGGGTGTCTGAATTTCGGCGGATTCCGAGCAGTGGGTCATAATAGCTGTGGCAGAATTCCGCGGCCGCGGCATTGTATTGGCGGTCTTCTGCACGGCGGTAAGCGGCTTTTACCGCCAATGTTGTAATGAGGGCCTATGTCATTTAAGGTTTGTAGGTATCCTAGAACAGGAGGAGCAAAAATATGTAGTAGTGGAAATCATAGACAACGTTATCTGTACCCATGTGATACTCAGGACTAAAGAATACTTTATTAAAAGCAGAGCCCAGTGAGTACCAATTTTTGCTAAGCCTTAGCTGATTACGAGATTTTTGCACCATTTCCATCTTGGATGATTATGTTTCTATTTTCATGTTCGAACTACGTTTTTGTTAACACATCACAATTAACTACCTGCTAACTGCAATTGGTGATCATTGCACAAGAAATAACGCTGGTTAATCATCGGATAGGTGTAAGAGGGAGTCTTTTGTTTCTCGTGTTGGGACGATGAAAAGGGGGAAAAGAAGAAAAAAGAAAAAGTGGAGGAGGAAAAAAGTGTACAGTAACAGTATGCTACAATAACTGTATTTGACAAGACCCACATCCTCAAAACAGAGCATAAAATCAGTCTTGGCAACCTCTAGATCCATTAGCCTTCTTCTCAACCACAGCATCACACAGAAAGCTAAAAATCTTAAAGTGAAAACAATTTGTGGGAAACAGTCCATGATTACACCGAGAGATGGATGGCCCTGGAAGTGAACTATAAGAGCGGTACAACAGTCTATTATTGTGGTCCACATGAAGACAAGCCAAAATCAATGTAATTACATTCTTGACAGCTCCAAAGTGTACAGTTCCTGGAGGAAAACAGAACATTCTAGGGCTTTGCTTCATTTAAAGGAAGACCTAGGATTGTTAGATCCTTGGTGGGCGGGAGGTCACTCATAACACACACAAATATTATGCATTTGTCTCAGGGACAATTTAAACTTTGTCCTCTATAGGTATCTTTTACTATCCAAACAATGTGAGTATTACTCTCCCAAAATTACAACAAACTTTTTCTGCTCACTCAGCTATTCAAATACATATTTGCTCATAGGTAAGTCCAAGAATTGGATAAGTTACTTACTATAAACATACAAATTGCAAAACAAGTGAAGATTGTGCAAAGCACTTTATTTACAGAGACTAGAGTAACTGCATCTAGGAAGAATTTCTGGGAGGAATTTAAGGATGCAATGCGGGGAGAAGTTATTGCTTTCTCATGAACTGTGGCTAGGGCATAACACGCTTGCTAAAACAGAATATCATCTAAATTTAGAAAAAAATTGCAGCATTATCCACAGATGGGGAAAAGCTGAAGAAAAGCTTAGATTATTTTTTCTTTTTGGTAAAGGAATTAACAAATTTGCATACTAAATAACAGCAGGTATATGAAGAAGTTAAATATTTGGAAAAACTCAGCCTGCCACACCAAAATTTGATTGGTTGCTATTACAATAACTTAAATTTTATACAATTGGGGGTAAACCTTTCTAATACAGAAAAGTGGGCTATTCGAGTTGTCTCAATATCCATATCCGGAACACGACACACACCTCAGCATTAGTGTACAAGTTACTTACCTTCGGTAACGAAATATATGGTAGAGACATATTCTAGTTGCAGATTCCTTACCTTAGAATTTTCCCCCAGGTGTCAGACTGGATCCGGAGATTTTTTCTTCGAGCAATACCCTTGCACGTCGGTAGGCATCGTTGGTCGACGTCGTAGGCATTGTGGTCGCTGTGATGACGTCGGGAGTAGTACATAGACGCCGCCCTCGCGCAGTGACATCAGTTTCTTTTAACGACTTTCCACACCAGAGCGCAGAGCCGCTAAGAACACTGAGATTGGTGCGCCAGAGCTAAGGACCTGAAAGGGGGGAATCCCTGTCCCTAGAAATCAGTTCACAAGCGGGGAGGATGGGTGGGCGGTAAGGAATCTGCAACTAGAATATGTCTCTACCAGATATTCCGTTACCGAAGGTCAGTAACTTGTACATCTGATAGAGACTTCTAGTTGCAGATTCCTTACCTTAGAATAGATACCCAAGCAATGCCATCCTCGGTGGTGGGCTGCGAACTAAGATCATACTAGAAAGTCCTGCAGGACCGAACGACCAAAGTAGCCGTCCCGACGGACCTGACTGTCCAGGCAGTAATGCTTAGCAAACGTGTGCAGAGCCGCCCACGTAGCTGCCTGACAGATATCCTGGACAGGAACTCCGAGTGTAATGCAGTGGATGCAGCAGTGGCCCTGGTAGAATGAGCCCGCAAGCAGTCAGGAGGTTGCTTTTTCACCAAAGCGTAGCACATTTTGATGCAAAGAAGCATCCATCGAGAGATGGTACGTTTCTGCACCGCCTTCCCTTTCTTCGCACCCACATAGCCAACAAAGAGTTGATCATCCACCCGGAAGTCTTTAGTACGATTGAGATAGAACGCCAATGCCCTTTTTGGGTCCATACACTGGAGTTTCTCCTCCTCATAGGAAGGATGTGGGGGCACGTAGAAGGTAGGCAAAGTGATGGACTGGCCTACATGAAATATTGTAACCACCCTAGGAAGGAAGGAAGCTCTAGTGCTTAACACCACTTTGTCGGGGTGTATGGACAAGTACGGAGGCTTTGAAGGGCCTGAAGCTCACTCACCCTGTGAGCAGAGGTGATGGCTATAAGAAAGACAGTTTTGAATGTGAGGAGCTGTAAGGGACAATTATGCATAGGCTCAAAGGGAGTACACATCAAGAAAGTAAGCACAAGATTATGATCCCACTGAGGCATGATGAAGGGAATGGGAGGAAATAAGTGGGTGAGCCTCTTTAATAACCTACTTATAAGAGGAGATTTAAAGAGTGAGGGCTGATCAGGAAGCCTAAGAAACGGATGAATAGAAGAACCTCTGAAAGAGGGGCAGATATGGGGTCAACAGATTTGTTGGTGCACCATGCCACAAATTTATTCCAACAACAGGCGTACACAGTTTTAGTCGAGCGATGCCTGGCTGCCAAGATAACATTGCAGACTTCGGGTGGAAGGCCAGAGGCCTCTGATCTCTGCCTCTCCCATGTGGCCGCCCTAACCCAGAAGTGACGCATCTGTCAATATTGAGAGATCTGGTTAGGGAAGAGAGAGGGATCTGCCATTGACCCAACTGGGATTCGAAATCCACCACTGCAGGTCTTTCGCAGTCCCCTCCGAGATCTGGATAATGTCGGAGAGATTCCCCTAATGCTGTGCCCACTGGAACTTCAAGTCCCACTGCAGAGCCACATATGCCATCTGGCATGTGTTACTAGCAGGATGCCAAGAGGCCCAGCAGCCTCAGAGTCTGTCTCATCGAAACCCAAGACCAAGGCTGAAAGATGGGAATCATAGCCTGAATGTTTTGAACTCGCTTTTGGGGAGGATAAGCCCGAAACCGCACTGTGTCCAGAACTGCCCCGAGAAAAGAGAGCGTCTGAGAGGGAGTCAGCTGGTGCAGGAGGTTCGCCGTAGTCTGGAGGTGTGAGACCACTGTCTGGGGCGAAAGCGCCTTCAACAGCCAGTCGTCTAGGTAGGGGAAGACTGAGACCCCTAACCTGTGCAGATGAGCTGCAACCACCACCATCACTTTCGTGAACACCCGAGGGGCACTGGTAAGGCCGAAAGGGAGCATGGTAAACTGAAAGTGCTCGTGACCTACCATGAATCGTAGGTAACGTCTTTGGGCAGGTAGGATGGGGATGTGGAAATAAGCGTCCTGCAAGTCCAATGCTACCATCCAGTCTTCCGGGTCTAAGGCAGACAGAACCTGAGCCAGGGTGAGCATTTTTGAACTTCTTCTTCTTGAGGAAGTAGTTCAGGTCCCGAAGATCTAGGATAGGGCGCAAGCCTTTGTCCTTCTTTGGTATCAGAAAGTAGTGGGAATAACAGCCACGACTTCTTCTGGCACAGGGACCCTTTCTATAGCTCCCTTGGCCAAGAGAGCCGCGAGTTCCTGGCAGAGAAGCACCAAATGATCCTCCGAAAGGGGATGGAAGGATGGTGGCCTGTGTGGTGGTGCGGATTCGAAAGGGATGGAGTAGCCCTTCTGAATTATTTGCACAACCCACCCGTCCGTGGTGATATGTGCCCAGTGGGGCAGGTGATGGCGGATTCTGCCACTTACTGGGTGGGAGTGAGGAGACAGACTTGGAAGGTTTGGAGGCTGCTGCAGGGGCAGGGGTGGACTGGACACACAACCACGTGGGATTCCGTGACTCCGGACGCGCATAGGCTGTCTAGTGTGCATGGCCTGGTGGCTGGGTTGAGGACGCGACAGGGCACCCCTTCTGCGGCCACGAAAGGGACAAAAACTGGACTGGGGGGGGTGTGGCGGCAGAAAGGCCAAGGGACCGAGCCGTAGCCCTGGACTCCTTGAACCTCTCCAAGGCCGAGTCCGCTTTGTCTCCGAAGAGACGGGTGCCATCAAAGGGCATGTCTATGAGTGACTGTTGGACATTCCCAGAGAAACCAGAAGTATGTAACCAGGCATGGCGCCGTAAGGCCACTGACGTAGCAACCGATCTGCCCAGAGAGTCGTCGTATCCAGCCCACAGTCTGTCATATCCAGCCCACAACGGATTGTGAACTTCACTGCGTCTCTCCCATCTTTGACTGCTTGGGAGAAGATAGAACAAGCCTCCTCCGGTATCTGCGGCAGGACTTGTGCAACCGTATCGCACAGGGAGTGGGAATAACGGGCCAAAAGGCATGCGGTGTTCACGGACCACAGCGCAAGGCTGGAGGAAGAAAATAACTTCTTACCAAATTGTTCCAGCCTTTTGGATTCCCTATCCGGGGGTGCGGAAGAGAACGCACCAGAAAAAGAGGCCGTCTGGATAACAAGACTCTCAGGCGTAGGATGTTGGGACAGGAACTTCAGTTCGTTCGGCGCAGGCCGATGGTGGTGAGCGATTGTCCTATTCACAGAAGCCCCTGTGTTGGGTTTGGACCATGTACCCAAAAGGACGTCAGTGAGGGCTTCATTAAATAGGAGAAGGGGTTCAGATGTAGAAGCCCAAGGCTGAAGCACCTCTGACAGGAGGTTGGACCTGACTTCAACAGTAGGTAGCTCAAGGCCAAGGACATCAGCCGCCCTACTAAACCCCATACCATAGGTAGCTCCCTCCGCCGTAGCCACGGTAGGAGGAGACAGCATGCCAGAGTCAGGAGAAGTATCAAGACCACTGGCTTCGCCAAAGTCCTGTGCCCAGTCCATAGTAGGGTCTTCCTGGTATTCATAAGGGTCCAGGGACCCCTCCAATTCCTTCCTGTATTCGTACCCATAGGAAAATGCGTCAGATCCGACCTCGGGCGAATGGGACCCACCTAAGCCAATGGCGGCGTCGCCCGATGCCGCTCCGACTCAGAGTCGTCGGGAATGAGAATTGGGTCGATGCCGATAGTGGGCACTACCGACGTCGGGAGTGTCACTAAACGACCCGTGCCGAGGAAGGTCTTGACTGTGCGACTGGTGTTGGTGCGGATCCGCGCACGGATCCAGAGGTGACCTCGGTGGCCGGGGCTGAAGCCGCCGACGCAGAACCCGAAGGCCCCTCAGCCAAGTCCCTTGGGCCCGAAGGCGTCATATCGGGGTCGGAACGCCCAAAGATGAGGCGCATGGCCTCGTAGAACTCCTCGAGTTGGGCGGGGGTCGCTCCAGCTCCGGGAAACTCGGGGAAATGCAGAGTCGACCCAGACATATGCTCTGAGGACGGAGGCCTAGTTCGTGGACTCTCGTCCCGCGTCGACTGAGCGGTGGGGTGAAGTCAGAGAGCGATGGGACTTCTTCAACTTCTTCTTCTTACCCTGACCCGAAGAGTTTGAAGAAGATGAGTGGTGGTGGCTCCGCGACCGATCGAGGCCTTCCTCTCAAGCGAGATCGGGATCTACGCGGAGTCGAGTGCCGGGCCGCCATCAGCTTTAGGGACTGCACCCTCAAAGCCTTCGGATGCATCGCCCAGCATTCGGAGCACAACTTCGGGTCGTGGTCGCGCTCGAGGCACCACAGGCAGACACGATTAGGGTCTGTCACTGACATCATGTGGTGGCAGTCCTCGTACGGCTTGAACCCGGTCTTCGGGGACATCCTTGACACACCAAAGGTCGCACCAAAAAATATCGACAAAACTGTCGAATTCGACCAAAAAATTGCCGAGGGTAGCTCTCTCTCCGATCAGCGCGAGGCGCAGAAAGAAAAGAACTGACGTCACTGCACGAGGGCGGCATCTATGTACTACTCCTGACGTCATCACGGCGACCACGACGCCTACGGAGTCGACCAACGTCACCTACCGACACACAAGGGTATTGCTCAAAGAAAAAATCTCCAGATCCAGTCTGACGCCTGGGGGAAAATTCTAAGGTAAGGAATCTGCAACTAGAAGTCTCTATCAGATACATCTATTTAATCAGGAGGTGGTAGCCCTATCTTTCTCTAAAAGGCACTCTAGTGTCCCTATTTAATAACTTTATTAACTGATACAGCTTCTTTCATCGTTTCCCAAAAGGGTTTTAATACATTTTCAGAAGAAAGATGTATGACAGTTCAATCCATGTGATCTGAATACTTTGCTAAACGTGGATTATAAAATATTTATTAAAGCAATCACTTTGTGTATAGCTTGATTCATCCATCAATTGATTCATAGTTTCCATAATGGGTTGATCGCACATTGCTTTTTTGGCTTCCCCTAAAACTGAAAATATTAATTTTTTAGATGCTCAAAAAGCATTTAAATATGTTTGTTGGACATTTTTGTTTACAGTCTTACAGGTAATGGGGTTTTCTATACAATTTCTTAGAGTACTACAAGTCTTATACAAGTGGTATTAGCCACATTAATAGTGAATAGAAGGTCAACTAAGGAAATCACCATCTCACGAGGCACCTGGCTGGGCTGTCCTTTTTCCAAATTGCTCTTCATAATATATACTGAATCTGTAGCAATAGCAATAAGGTCATGTCAAGTGATTAATTAGACCAGGATGGTGCAAAACTGAAATTATACACAATCGATATGTTTATTTACTTAGACACTAAACAATCGATGAAAGATTCACTTTTTTTTTTTTTAGTTTTAAAGGAATTTTATAAACTGGGTGATTATAGAGTAAATAAAAGCTTAACGGATAATTTTGTTAAAGATATCCCCCTCGTTACTCTCCTCTTTTATTGCTACAAACTGTTAAAAAACACCACCTGGATCTTAGAAAATATGAAAGAACTATGATGTGAATTGCAAATCAATAGTATTAAAGGTCAAAAAGTTGTTAGAGAGATGGAATATCTTTCCACTCCTAATTCTAGGGAGAGTCGCACTTGTTAAAATGATTATTCTTCCTCGTTGCCATTCTTGACTTCTACATTACCATGTGTACTTTATGAGAACATTTATTTTACAAAAATAGGTCTGATTAGCAGTTCCCTTTGGCAAGAGCATACCCCAAGGATTAGTAAAAATATATATATATATATAACTTGTTGAAGAAGAAGGACTTCAGGAACCATTAATATTCTGTAACTATATTGATGCTCCCTCACGTACATGTTCATAAAGACACTTCATGATTTATTTTTTACATTTAATAAGAGGGTTAACTCTGGTCATACACACCACGAAAAAAACAACGAATGGCAGATCCTAAACTAGTACACTTCTGACTAAGATCTATTTATTGGAAAAGGCAATAAAAGCTATGTTGTTTCCTTTCACTAACTAGTTTCCATGCAGCATTGTGACAGAAATTACTCCAATTCATCTTGACCTATTAGGAACAGTGGGAGATTGGGTTATTTCTGGACAACTCATTTCATGGGAAGCTATAAGTGAAAACTAAGGAAAAAATGTGTGTGGGGGGGTTGGTACCAGTTCTTCTATAAAGGGCGGGGTAGTACCAGTTTCCCTCTTAAGCAAATTTGTAATTTGGCAAGCACTATTACTTTTCTTGACAGTGAGAGAACAACAGTGCTAGCCAAGGTTATGAATAAGGAGTGGCAAATTCAATTAGGAATTGGTTACTAGGCTTCCTACATTTGCCCCTTGAAAAATAACTGCTCAGTGAACCCAGAATGTTTCTTCAAAAAAATGGGAGGAAGAAACATCAGTCAAAATTAATTTTTCATCTTGGGGGGAAGCTTCGGAGTAAAATATAACTACTCTATGAGGTGCTATTTTTAAGAGAATACAAGTGTACGCCCAATGGCTAGTATATTATACCCTAACCTTTCTTAGTAGGAACTCAAGCATTTTTAGAATTCTGCCCGAACTGAACCTGGAAACTGGCTACACATGAAATGGCTTTGCAACGGCTTAAAAGATTTTTGGAGTGAGCTGGACTAAGTAGTGGCATATTAAAATGTGTGGAGCCTCCCTACAAGGAGGCCCCCCTCACTTAGATCATTAGGACCTGAGAAGGCCCCCTCCAAAATAGGTACTCCTGGGGGTCCCTCTGCACAGCACGGACAGCGGGAGCCTCTGTTACACCCGTCACTTGCGATGAATCTCTTGAAATTTAGATACATTTAAAGACGACAGCAATTTTCTTGGGTCCGACAGGCCATATGGGAAATTGATTTGAAATCATTAAGACGCTGGTTGTTCATCACAACTCTATTTGCAACGTGAGTAATCCCCACGTACTCGCAAGCAAAAACGACATCAATCTTTATGGCTTAGCTCTCAAAATGAAAAAATTATATAATATGGAGAAAATGTAAGCAATGCGAAAAACCTCTGGTAATAGGATAATTAAAAGATGGTGATCAAATAATGAAACTGAAATAATATTTTCGAAATGCTGGTGTACTTTAGTCGGTGTCTTTTTTTGTTTCTTTTGTATCTCGGAAAATCCTGCTATAATGTATATGATACAGAATGCAGTTCAATGAATGTAGTTGATATTGGAGATGAACAATACATTTCTAGGAAAACTGTAATTGAGTACCTTGCACATGTAGTGACGTCCTCAGGTGTCAAATCTGTACCAGACTTGGTGAGGTCTATGTAGATATTCAAACCTTAGGTAGTTTAAAATTAATACTGACTCCTCCCTGCATCTGAGTCCTTCATTTGGCATCTGGGCACTCATACAAAAGCACCCAATGTGATACAATCTTGTGTGAAAAAGACTTCACCAGCTCCCTGATATAGGAAGTAGCTTGCACTGGGATCACAAACACCAGTGCCAGGTTGGGCCCAATGATGAAGCATGTACGCCTGGTGCTTAGATGGAGTCAAAGTGTACTCTTCCCTGCTCAACTGAAAGTTTCACTGGATCTGATGGAGCGAGGTGCAGACCGATGCAGTGCCTCGCATCACAGCACCTTGCAACTCCTGATTGGCAGCTTCACCATGTGCAACGCAGAACAGTGCAGGATGAAGAAGTGCAACACAGAGCACGCATCCCCTGATTGGTGGCTTCATCTGTTCCAACACCTGCAAATGCAGGGCCTCACTTTGCACCACCTGGAAGTCTCTGACCAGCAGCCTCACGGGATTCAATGCAAAGCAACAGAGAACCTTGCATTGTAACACCACTGTTAGACTTGCCATCTTTTGAGTGGTCTTCCCCCAAACGATTTGACTTTGCCTCTCCTGTTTTCTGATTGTCATTTTTGTTGGCATTAGGATCCTGTACACCCTACTGCACTAACCAGTGCTGGAATGCTTGTGCTCGCTCTATAAAACATGGTACAATTTGGCTTACACCTGGTTGGCATATTTAACTTACTCATAAGTCCAAGTATGTGGTAATAGATGTACTCAGGGTTTGTAAATTAAATGCCACTAGTGGGCCAGAAGCACTCATTTTGCCACTCACTTACGTAGCCCTTCAAAATAAGTCATAAGCTTGCCACTGCATTCTGTGCAGTTTTAAACTCACAATTCAGCCTTTTTCCAGATCTAAACCTTCCTTTTAAAAACATGTCAATCATATTGGAATTTGGGTTCCTGGTTGAAGGGGTGAATTCCTATTCAAGAAGCTATCACAATCCTTGTCAGGCTGAAGTTACAAGCAAGCCCGAAATTAACCCATGCTCAACCTTCTGGTACCTTGCCACAAAGCAGTCAGGGTAAACATATTAGAAATGTGTAAAGTATGTATGCAGCTCTTCAAACAATAATAAAGTGAAAACACAACAGAAGAAAAATCCCAACACCATTTACAAAAATGGAGCATGACTTAAAAATAATTGACACCAAAACAACAGAACTCTATTCAGTAGAACTGGCGATACAGAGTTTGAAAATTTTCAGTGAATATAGCGCCAAAAAGCAAAAAGTACCAACTGTAGTTATCTGGTTGCGCTGGACTGGGACAAAGTCACAAGTTCAGGCTGAACGCAATGGAGCACGGGCCGGCTACAGGGACCCAATCATGCCAGCTGAACAAGAGTACCTTATATCCTTGAAGCAGAGCAATGTAAAGTCCTCATGCTGACTGACATTGAAAAAATTGATGTTGAGCTTGCGATGCAAGGTCGTGTAGCAAGATGTGCTGTGTAGCGACATCAGTGACCGTGGAAGGGTGCTTGCAATGAGAGGTCCAGTACTGTCATCAAGGAAGCCACTGTACCTGGTGAAGACTTGTGTGCCAACACGTTGATGTTGAAGTCAAGGTGGGTTATGCTGGGTTGGTGCTGGAAAAGCAGCTCGGGCTTGCGAGGACCTCAGAAAAAAACGGAAGACCGTACCTCTTTCAGAACCGCTCTCAATGAGTACCACTGCCTACTGAAAAAAAGAAGAAGACCACCCTAGCAGCGTGCATCAAAGCCAGCACTAATCACAGAAAGGAACTCTTAGGAATCGCAAAGAAGTTCACCAATCCTGCAGTTACGGAGAACAACATCACTCCCGCCCAAGAATTGTGTGACAACATTGCTGACTTCTTCCACAACAAGATCTTGGCTATCTACAAGAACTTCAGACACCAACGCTGTGCTGATGACAGCATCAACCTGCTCACACCCACAAACACAACCTCCGAACACCGTGTCACCCACTGGGACCTCTTCACCAGGCAAGACACTACCTCTAGCATGAACTCCGCATACTCAGGAGCACCCAGGGACCCATGCCCTCACCAGATCCTCAACCACGGAAGCAAGACCATTGGTGACAAGCTCAAGAAGGTCCTGAGAACCTTCATTGCAGTGGCCTCCTCCCCTAAGGATTGGAAACGTACTGAAGTGAGGCCCCTCCTGAAGAAACCCTCTGCTGACCCAGCTGATTTAAAAAAACTACCAACCCATCTCTCTGCTCCCCTATTAAGCAAATGTCTTTGAGAAAGCGATTAACCAGCAACTCATCCAACACCTAGAAGACCACAACCTCCTGGACCCCTCCCAATCTGGATTTCAGGCCAACCACAACACTGAGAGAACCCTGATCGCAGCCACCGATGACATCAGAGCCCTCCTGGATCACAGGGAAAAAGCAGTCCTCATGCTCCTGGACCTGTCCGCCTCATCTGACAGCGTTCCCATCACATCCTGATCAACGCATTCCACCACATTGGGATACAGGGAAACATCCTCAGATGTATCGCCTCATACCTCAGCAGCAAAACCCAAAGGATAAGTCTTCCACAGTTCACAACAGACCCCAAGAAGACTATCTGCTGAGTCCCTCAAGGATTGTCCCTTAACCTGACCCTCTTCAACACCTAAATAACACCCCCCCGGCTGACACTGTCAGATCACATGGACTCAACATCATCTCCTATGTCTATGACACACTGATCATCCTCTCCCTGCCCGAACACCCCTCCACCACCAAGCTAACTTCCACAGATGCATGAGAAACAACGCAGACTGAATGAAGGACAACTGTCTCAAACTCAACACAGACAAAATGGAAGTCCTGATCTTTGGGAACAATACCTCGCCATGGAACAAAGCGTGGTGCCCCGCAGAGCTCAGCTCACCCCTACCCCAACAGACCACACCTGCAACCTCAGCATTATCCTAGATAGCAAGCTATCCATGAAGAAACAGGTCAACATAGTCTCATCTGCCTGCTTCCACACCCTTCACATGCTCTGCAAGATCTTCAGGTAGCCCCCAGTTAACACCATAAGAATTGTCACGCAGGCCCTCATCACCAGCAGACTGGACTATGGGAACAAACTCTATGTACGAATCACTCCACGCCTCCTGAAGTGACTCCAGACAATACAGAACTCAGCAGCAAGGCTCATGATCCACCTCTAGCAAAACAAAAGGATGATGGACGGAGTGCTGAACAATGCAAACACTCACCCCGAGTCACAGATCTGGGTTTAATCCATCGTTCTTTTGCTCACCATGCCACCCCAGTTTGGACTCAGCCATATGTAAATCAGTCTTTACCCTGTTCCTCATGGGAACAGTCCAGCCCGAACTGCCAGGCCAGGTCCTCCCTGGACCGGAAACAAGCATCCTGGGACCAGTTTCAGGGTATCACCCTTCATCAGCCAGGCTAGCTTGAATCCTGTAACTGGGGGTGAGTGTTTGCATTGTTCAGCACTCCGTCCATCATCCTTTTGATTTGCTCATGATCCACCTGCCCAGAAGGACCCATATCACAGCCCACCTCAAGAAACTATACTCTATCCCTATTCAGGAGAGATGCCAATACAAGATGTTGACCCACGCCTACAAGGCCTTGCACAACAAAGGACCAGCAAACATCAACAAATGCCTGACCTTCCACCTACTGACCAGACACCTTCGATCAGCCTCCCTCTCCCTCACTGAAACTCTACATATCGGAGGAGCATAAGCATAGGGCGCTCCCTCACGCACCTAGCAGAAAAGGCTTGGAACAAACTCTAATTGCACCTCAGGACCACTCCTTTGCTCCAGCAATTAATAAGGGAACTAAAAACCAGTTTTTTTGTAATAATCAAACCTCCACGCAGCAGCCAAAGCACCTCAAGACCCTCATGGGTGATATGTTGCGCTTCCCAAATGATTGGCCAATTAATTGAGTGACTTGTGCTGAGATGCGCTGCTTCAATCTGGGCTAGCTGTCAGCAGCGAGATGCATTGCACTGGGTCATGCTTGCACAGCTGTTGATGTCAAAGATGAGTGGTGTGGAAAAGCCTTTTGTGTCCCTGTGACTTGAGAATAGTGGGTCAGCCAACTGATCTATGGAGATCTCAGACTCCTGAGACACACAAGCAGGCTAGGTTCAGCAGGGCAGCTCATAAGAGAAGAGTCCTGGTACAGCAACAGCAGTCCTTGGGCAGCAGAGCAGCACTTGGACAGCAAAGCAGGTCAGCAGGGCAGGCCTTACAGCTGGGCAGTCCCTTCTTGCAGAGTCTTTGGGTCCAGAAGTGATTTGAAGATTTGAGGGTCTGTGGTGCAATATTTATACCTGTTGCTCACTTTGAGGTAGAAGAAGCTTTTAGCAATTTCTAACCCCTGAGGTGTCAGGCATTCCTTTTCTCCCTGTCTTCATCCCAGCTTGTCTGGGGTCACATAAAGATCAGTGTCAAATCCTTTGTGAGAGTCCTCAGGCAGGGCCTCTGTGATGTGCAAGTATGGTAAGTGACAGCTCCTCCTCCTTGTCAACTCAAAGTGGCCAAATCCAGCTGATGCCTATCTTTCCTTTGTCTCACTGACTGGGAGCAATACGCAAAGACCAACTATATCTAGTCATGTGACCTAGGGTGCAGCCAGCATACGCCAAATCATTGGGGCAGGAAAATGGCAACTTTCTAAATGTGGTATGTTCAGTATTATGCTTAAAAATCGGACTTGACCATTAAAGAGGGCTATTAATTACAATTATGTAGATACCAAATTTGACCTGCCTAACTGCTCCTAACTGAACATTGTCACTTAAATGTAGTAAGGTAACCCAGTGCTACCCAATGCGAGAGGTAGTAGAGAAGAATTAATTCAAGAATATTTCACTACCAGAACATGAAATACTTAAAAGTACATGCCCAACATTTGAAATACAATGTATCCTCCCCTCTGGGGTGTTCAGGGTCCATCTCATAGGGTGGGATATGTATTGAACGGGAAGGTTTGGGCTTGGCAAAAGGTTTATTTTGCCAGGTCGACATGGTTGTTTACAACCTGCGCACATGGGCTGCAATGGCAGGCCTGAGACATGTTTAAAGGGCTAATTAAAGTGGATGGAATAACCAGTGCTACAGGACGACTAGTAACATTTAGTTTACAGGTCCTTGGCACACATAACTTTGCTCTTCTGAAAATAATCGTTAAGTCCTAACAGCAGTCAGAACATTTTTTTTAGAAGACATTCAATGCATTTTCCAAAGTGGCCAATCAGAATAACTGTCAGCAAAAGGAAGGATTGCCAATTTTTTTTACTCTGAACAAAAAAGATATTGGGGGTCATTCTGACCCTGGCGGTAATTACCGCCATGGCGGAGGTTGGCGGTAGCACCGCCAACAGGCTGGCGGTGCTCCGCCGGGCATTCTGACCGCGTCGGTACAGCTGGTGTACCGCCGACTTTCCGCTGCCCATGGGAATCCGCCATGGCGGCGCAGCTTGCTGCGCCGCCATGGGGATTCTGACAGCCCATACCGCCATCCTGTTCCTGGCGGTGCACCCGCCAGGAACAGGATGGCGGTATGGGGTGTCGTGGGGCCCCTGCAGTGCCCATGGCATGGGCACTGCAGGGGCCCCCGTAAAAGGGCCCCACAAAGAATTGCTTTGCAGACACTGAAATTCGCGACGGGTGCAACTGCACCCGTCGCACCTTCCCACTCCGCCGGCTCCATTCTGAGCCGGCTTCCTCGTGGGAAGGGTGTTTCCCGCTGGGCTGGCGGGCGGACTTTCGGCGGTCGCCCGCCAGCCCAGTGGGAAAGCCAGAATGACCGCCGCGGTCTTTCGGCGGGAACCGCTTGGCGGGCGGCGACCGCCGTCCGCCACGATCAGAATCACCCCCATTGTAATAAACTGTGTCTTAAAGGAATAAATATCTTTTTTTTTTTTAAGTAAATAGAGCTGGTAGCAGCACACATCCTTGTAAGTCTCTAGGAAAAAAAAACACAACAAATCTAGTCTGTTCCAAGCTTTGCACACAGCACAGTACTCAAAAATGTCAGATACCATAATGTTGGATACAAGTCAAAACCATTGTTCAAATAAATGCAATTTAAAAAAAAAAATTTTTTTTAAAAGACCATATCAATATGAGAAGTTTGGAGGTTAAGAGTTGCACCTCATTTCAAAAATAGGTACTACAACCGCATCCTGGCAGAATGGAAGAATGGCTACCAACCTAGCAATGGGAAAAATAAAGGAGAGAGGCAAAGATACTGTGGGACATATTTTGTACAGGTTGGGTGGGATATTAGCCAGTCCAAGGCATTAGCATATTTCTTAACTATAATTTCATTAATTTCCCTTAATGAAAATATGGATCTTTGATAGGTGAATTAATCATAAAAATGGAAGTTAAAATAGGTACAGATCTATTTTTGTTATTTTATACCTTTTGTAGAGAGTGAGAAATGCCTATACAGGTGTCCTGGTGCTATGAGAACTAGGAAATATGCAAGAAAAGGAAATTAACTCATTTCAAGCCAGGTCTTCAAAGATTTCATAAAATTCGGCAGATCATTCTACGGTTGTGCTGACATTACTGAGAAGGACTATTCACCAGACCAGACCCACTTAACTCTCGGGATGCTTAGTATTCAGGCATCCTTAGAACGGATAGAATGAGCATGAACTTAGTTGACAAACTTGTTCCTCAAATAGGAGGGAGCAATCTAATACACAGCTTTAAAGACATGACAGAGCAAACTAAAGACAATTTTTATTCCACAAGCAGTCAATACAGGGTATTCAGCATGGATGATGCAGAGGAGAGCATGGAAGTCCAAGGGCAAATTTGGCTGCAGGACTTTAAAATTTCTTCATAGGCTCCACCAACAGGCCAATAAATAAGCAGTTGCATTAGTCCAAGTGACTTAAAATGGTTTAATAGACTAGAACTTTAAATCAAAATCAATGTTTATAAAGTGGAGCTACTCAACCATAAAGGTCTCAAGATGCTGAGGGGGTTTGTCCTCTGAGCTTCAGTTGAACAGCCAGGTTTTAAGGTCCTTCCTGAACTGATGCAGGGATGGTGACTGCCTGAGGTGCAGGGGCAGGGTGTACCAGCTTTTTGCCACGAGGAAGGTGAAGGATCTTCCAATGGCAGACGCCTTCCGTATGCATGGTACAGAGACTAGTGCTTGTTAAGCGGAGCATTGAGGTCAGGTGTGGGAGTAGAAGGTAATGTAGTGGTTGAGGTAGGCAGGTCCTATGTCGTGGAGGGCCTTATAAGCATTTATGAGGAGTTTGAAGTCAATCCTTTTCTCGATAAGAAACCAGTGACGGTCTCTTAGGTGATTGAAGATGTGTTCATGTGAGAAATGTCCAGGATCAGTCTGGCGGAGGAGTTTTGGATGTGCTGTTGTTTCTTCAGGTTGTTCTGGGTGGTGCCAGCGTAGAGGGCATTGCCATAGTTGAGTCTGCTGGTAACCAGGGCTTAGGTCACGGTTCTGCGGCTGTCTGTTGGGACCCACTTGATGCTCAGATTTTGAAATGGGAGGTAACATCTTCCATACAGTCCTCAGCAGGAAGTGGCAGGGAGAACCAAAGGTGATTAACATGCCTTTCTATTGAGAACCTCAGCACTAGATAGACACCTAAATGTTTATGGTCTTCAATGGATGTGGACCAGACTAGAAGTCAGAAATCCAAAAAGGAAAGGGTAGGCCAGACTGGAATGATTTATCAAGTGCATTTCTGTTTTGTCAGAGTTAAACGATAATGAGCCAAATTGCAACCAGCATGAAACAGTAAAGATGGGAGGGTAAGGAAGAATACAGTGTGGCTTGGAAAGGGCCATGAAAAAACCATGAATATTTATGTATGGTCAAGGGGGAGTTTTTGAGTATCTTCCTTAAGGCTCTGAAAGGGAGACCAAATTTCGACAAATAAGTCTACTTTGTCTTGGAGCTGATACACAACTCATTTGCAGGACACCACTTTACACATTTCAGCTAGCCACTCATTCTGTCTGGGCACATGTGGGGGATGCCAGTGACATAGGATACATAGTTAGGCTGTGCAGTCATCGTCCAGATTCATTGTTCATGATTCGTGAGGTCAGACAAATCACATGTGTCATGAAGCATGATGAGAGTTACTGGAAGCAGAGAGATAATTCTAGGATGGGACTGAGTGTTGCCTATACTGGACCAAAAGCACAAGAAAATGGGGCACTCACACAGGATGTGTGTCATATTGCAGTCTGACTTCCTACATCTCCAACACTGTGAGGCATAGAGGAGGCCAGAAGGTGCAACTTTGGGGGGGGTGTTCAATACCAGTTCTGTATCATTGTAAAGAAGCAGAATTTCATTGAGGCCCACATGATCCCTTCTCTAGATTCAATATCACCTCTTTCAAATCCTCATCTGTGTATTGTAACTGAAGGGTATCCTGCCAGGAAGAGGGACAGTAGGGGGCTGCAGAGGAAGTGTGGGACCAGTAGATTGTAGCACCCCAACATGACTATCTTATAGGTTCCACACATGGTCAGATATTGTTCAATAGGGGAGTTGGAAAATTCCATGGCCTAGCCCCTAAGGTACTATAGAAACCGTGTTGAGGCTGTGAGTAACAAAATAGTTGTGAATGAGTTAAGAGGAACTCCTCAGATAAGGTGGCAAAGGTTTTCAGCTTCACATCATGAATAATGTCATCCAAAGTCCTTATGCCTGCCACCCCTCAATCTTTCCACATTAGCAGACAACAACCAACCTGAATGGCGGCATCGGTTCATATGCGGCCTTAAGGTGCAGTCGAGCAGTGTTGTGTAAAGGTTTGAGTGCACAGTACCAGATCCTCATCATTGTCTGCACTATGTGGTTGGGTGTCAGTGTGGAGGGTGGTTTGAGTCCGTTGAGAATGTCCTGACTGGGGCCATTATGAGTCATACACATTCCAAGCAAAACCAGAATGGAGATTCTGTCACCCCTGTTCCTATTTAAGACGGTTGGGTCAGGTGTAGGGTATAATAATGGTGTTCAAAGGCAAGGCAACCCCAGTCTGCATTTCCTATGCACTTTCCATTTGAGAAAGGACGGTCATGGTCTCATGTCACCCAGATGAAGGATTTTATACCTTTGTCTATCGCTCATAGTATTTGAGTCCAGACAAGGAGAAGTAGCATCCCAAGGATGTGTTTGAAGCAAAGGGGGCTATCACCATTTTTACCACTTGCGTTCTCCCCCAGAGGGATAAATTGAGATGACGCCATTTCAAATGATCAGCACTGGTTTTGTCAACGAGGGGTTATAGGTTGTCTGAAACTGTGCCCTCCAGACCCCTATTGAGGAAGATACCTATATATTTCATTCTTAATTGTTTCCACATGAGTGCTGCTTCACTCTTCTCCCAGTTGATTTTACAGCCAGAGATTGCAGAGAAGGATGACCTAAGGGACATCAGGGCAGGTAGTGACCAATATAGGTCTAAGAAGGTGAGCAGAATACCATGCTCATACAGTAGTATTTTGGCCATACCTGTGTGGGTAGATATATCCTCTATCTGGGGAGAGCAATGGATAGCTGCTGTCTATATTTCCATATGGGACAACTGCGTCTAGTCCTTCTGCATACTAGAAAGGTTTCTGACAGGAAGCCGCCAGAATCAGCTTAAGCAGTAGGTTTGGTGTAGAGCCAACAGACTTTCATGATGAAGCTTTCCTCCAAGCCCATTCGGAGGAGGACTTTGAACAAGTACCACCATTCTATATGGCTGAACGCCTTTTAGGCATCAAGGAAGAGGGTGATTGTGGTCTCCAGAGAGTTACTGGACAGTCACAGGAGGTGGGTCAGGGTGCAGAGGTGGTTACACATGCCTCATCAGGTGCTTTGGCTGTGGCCCAAGGAATTTGGGCCAACACATCAGTCTTGGTTGTCCATCAGGTAGATGGTCATATAGGATTTCATCGCATTTTCTCCTGTTATGTGCTACATTGAAGTGCCAGAGTTCTTGGATAGGGATCTGCAGACATGGTACAAGAGCCCTCAAGGATGACACAGACTTTGGTTGTGGGGAGATCGGATGTGATACTAGAAAATAATATATGGGGGATAGTGTACCATGAACAGATGAGGAAAAGAGTATTCTGTGTTCATCGGGTGGAGGAGGCCCCAGACATCGAACAATCTGTGGTCATTGCAAAGGTCTCTAGCTCTATCACTCGGTTTGTCCATGGGACATGTACAATCTAGCATGGCATCCGGTGCCAGATTCCAGGCCCCACTATCCCAATGCCGGAGGTATTAAGCTCAGTCTGCAGCCAGATTAAGTGAGTGTAAGGCCAGTCAGGGCACAAACGGATCCTATGCTGAATATTTTAGAGCTGACTGAGTTTCATGATGGCATAGCTGCCTTTGTTATCTGTCTATGTTTGGAGAACTGAGCACAATAGGGCCTTGTGGATAAGGATAGCAACACCATTCCTGTTGGAATGCAGTGTTGTGGGTTGGAGTGTGGGCAGAGCAGAGGTATGACGAGACCTGCAACTGTAAATGATCTTTCCCGCCCAATCTTGCAATTTTCTCCACTTCTTTAGGGAACAGGTGGGTCTCCCATATAAGGGCAATGTATGTTTTTGTGAGGTAAGATAGGAAATTATCACTTTGTATTTCACATAGTTGGTCAACCCATTCACATTGAGTGTAACAAGAGCAAGAGAATGGGATGCAATGGTGGTGAGTGTGACGGTGTGTGTGGTCATGGTTAGATGGGCTGAAAGAGAGGTTGTGGGTCAGGTGACCTTCAGTCTAGAAGGCTGTTATAGTCAATCCAAGAGGGCGGTGTCTTTGATTGGGTGCAGAGGCTGGAAGAGGTGGGTGGGTAGGGGAAAAGGATAAGGGACTGGACAGTGGGCAAGCTATTGCCTCTATGGGGAGGCAGGGGGCAAGGGAGAAGGCAAATGGTACTGGCTCAGACCAGGACGGTGTGCATGAGAAGCAGTAAAAGCACATGCTGCGTTTGTGACTGTTAATGTTGGGTTTTGACTTCACCAATGGTCCAAAGCCACTATGGGGTACTGGCAACGGCCAATAGAAGAGAATTGGTGACCACCATAGCAAAAAAGGAGGTAAAAGGACAAGGAAATGGTGCATGTGGAAGAGGAGATAGAGAGAAGGTATGCAGAGGCCGGCGGTCAGCAAAGCCTAGAGCGTTTGGCCTGGGTACGTGTATCCATGCTGTTCATCTCAGTTCTACATGGCGACCCTGGTGAAGGGTACAGAAGAGGGGATGGTGTGCATCTGAGGAGGGATGTAGGCTAGTGTCTGAAGACCCATAGATAGGCACAACTGAAGGGCAGTGCTAGGCATTTGGGGGGGGGGGTGTAGATGACACCAGCCAGGAGGGAGCTCACACCTGCTCAACATTAGTGGGCGCAAATAAAGGTGGGCAGTGCTACGCAGTACTGGGACCCTGCAGAGGACACCTGCCAGGAGAGAGCACACATTACGGGGCTCTGTGTAAATGAATAAGGGAGCAGTGGATATCCTAAACATCTCCAGCCATAGGTGGGGGCCTTAAAAGGATACCAAGCATTAGGACTATGCAGGGGGAGGGTGGGAGGCAAAATCCTAAATGGGTATCCTTAGTTATCACAGGATTACAGACATGGGGAGGTTGGAAGGGCAGTCAGTGGCAGCTGATAAGGATCATGGCAGAAGCAAAAGAGCAGGATGGGGCATTGTAGGAGCCAAGCATTTCAAACAGTGACAACCACAATATTGATTGTAACAGTAACAATAACATCCTTAATGAGAACTAGAAAACTGAACTTAAACCCAATGGTCCTCTTTATCAAAAGCGTTTAACTCCAAGGTGTGAAGAGTAGCAGAAAGATCAAGACTTAAGGTAGAAAAAGAGAAGGGGTGAAATTGCGGAGAGGTGATGGATGGGGGAGGGGCTAAGAATGAAAAGGTAACAGGTGTGATCATGCTGCAAGAAGCAGCCTATTATTCGGTGAGGCCTGTCCCACCTTCTGCGGATGGATGTCTGTTGGATGTTTAATTATTGAAAAAAAAAAAAAAAAAGGAAAACAATTCTATTACCCTTTGTGATTGTCCTTGCATCATATAGCCATGATTCTATTCAGGTCTTGGATAGATTAAATCAATTGCCAAGGCAATGGATCTTTTGTTCAGTGACTCTAGATGTGAACTGTTAATGTTTCAGGAGTAGCTACCCTTAGTTACTTTCGCAAACAAAGATCAGTCTCTTTCTATTCCTACAATCAAATGGTAGAAGTGATTGAAAATATTTTACACAGCAATTAGTTAACCATGAAGTGTCAAATACGTGGTGTAATGATTGATATTTGTATCCCAGCCACATATGTTAGCTGTATGATGGGTTGTGGGGTAAACAATATTGCCTGGTCCTTCTAAAATTAAAAATGGCACAAGCATGTTAAGATAGTAGCATTAATGGCCTTATATCACTCTTGAATTATCATAGATATAATTTGAGATTCACCTAACACATATTGCTCTGTAAGAATAGAATTATTCAATCTGGAGCTATATTTGCAGAATAATGAATATCAAGTATTACTATTTTGCATACTCTAGCTATTAATTCTGCTCTGCACGGCATGAACATTCACATTGAAAAGTGAATACATAGAATTCCTTCTGGTGAAATGCCCAGGGAACAAAATTTGTTCTAATCTGAAGGTTTATAAGGTTGAATAACATAGAATCAAACAGCATTTAACCCCTTCGCTGCCAGGCCTTTTCCCCCTCCTGTGCCGGGCCTTTTTTTGCCTATTTGGGGCAGTTCGCACTTAGGCCCTCATAACTTTTTGTCCACATAAGCTAACCAAGCCAAATTTGCGTCCTTTTTTTCCAACATCCTAGGGATTCTAGAGGTACCCAGACTTTGTGGGTTCCCTTGAAGGAGGCCAAGAAATTGGCCAAAATATAGTGAAAATTTCGTTTTTTTCAAAAAAATTGGAAAAAGTGGCTGCAGAAGAAGGCTTGTGGTTTTTCCCCTGAAAATGGCATCAACAAAGGGTTTGTGGTGCTAAACTCAGCAGCTTCCCAGCTTTCAGGAACAGGCAGACTTGAATCAGAAAACCCAATTTTTCAACACAATTTTGGCATTTTACTGGGGCATACCCCATTTGTGCAATTTTTTGTGCTTTCAGCCTCCTTCCAGTCAGTGACAGGAATGGTCATGAAACCAATGCTGGATCCCAGAAACCTAAACATTTCTGAAAAGTAGACAAAATTCTGAATTCAGCAAGGGGTCATTTGTGTAGATCCTACAAGGGTTTCCTACAGAAAATAACAGCTGAAAAAGAAAAATATTGAAATGGAGGTGAAAAAACCATCAATTTTTCTCTACGTTTTACTCTGTAACTTTTCCCTGCAATGTCAGATTATCGAAAGCAATATACCGTTACGTCTGCTGGACTCCTCTGGTTGCGGGGATATATAGGGCTTGTAGGTTCATCAAGAACCCGAGGAACCCAGAGCCAATAAATGAGCTGCACCCTGCAGTGCGTTTTCATTCTATACCGGGTATACAGCAATTCATTTGCTGAAATATAAGGAGTAAAAAATTGCTATCAAGAAAACCTTTGCATTTCCAAAAAGGGCACAAGATAAGGTGTTGAGGAGCAGTGGTTATTTGCACATCTCTGAATTCCGGGGTGACCATAGTAGCACGTGAATTACAGGGAATTTCTCAAATAGATGTCTTTTTTACACACACTCCTATATTTGGAAGGAAAAAATGTAGAGAAAGACAAGGGGCAATAGTACTTGTTTTGCTAATCTATGTTCCCCCAAGTCTCCCGATAAAAATGGTACCTCACTTGTGTGGGTAGGCCTAGCACCCGCGACAGGATATGCCCCAAAACACAACATGGACACATCACAGAAAACAGAGCTGTTTTTAGCAAAGTGACTACCTGTAGATTTTGGCCTCTAGCTCAGCCGCCACCTAGGGAAACCTACCAAACCTGTGCATTTCTGAAAACTAGAGACCTAGGGGAATCCAAGGAGGGGTGACTTGTGTGGCTCGGACCAGGTTCTGTTACCCAGAATCCTTTGCAAACCTCAAAATTTGGCTAAAAAAACACATGTTCCTCACATTTCTGTGGCAGAAAGTTATGGAATCTGAGAGGAGCCACAAATTTCCTTCCACCCAGCGTTATCCCACGTCTCCCGATAAAAATGATACCTCACTTGTGTGGGTAGGCCTAGCACCCGCGACAGGATATGCCCCAAAACACAACGTGGACACATCACAGAAAACAGAGCTGTTTTTAGCAAAGTGACTACCTGTAGATTTTGGCCTCTAGCTCAGCCGCCACCTAGGGAAACCTACCAAACCTGTGCATTTCTGAAAACTAGAGACCTAGGGGAATCCAAGGAGGGGTGACTTGTGTGGCTCGGACCAGGTTATGTTACCCAGAATCCTTTGCAAACCTCAAAATTTGGCTAAAAAAACACATGTTCCTCACATTTCTGTGGCAGAAAGTTCTGGAATCTGAGAGGAGCCACAAATTTCCTTCCACCCAGCGTTCCCCCACGTCTCCCGATAAAAATGATACCTCACTTGTGTGGGTAGGCCTAGCGCCCGCGACAGGATATACCCCAAAACACAACGTGGACATATCACAGAAAACAGAGCTGTTTTTAGCAAAGTGACTACCTGTAGATTTTGGCCTCTAGCTCAGCCGCCACCTAGGGAAACCTACCAAACCTGTGCATTTATGAAAACTAGAGACCTAGGGGAATCCAAGGAGGGGTGACTTGCGGTGCTCGGACCAGGTTCTGTTACCCAGAATCCTTTGCAAACCTCAAAATTTCGCTAAAAAAACACATGTTCCTCACATTTCTGTGGCAGAAAGTTCTGGAATCTGAGAGGAGCCACAAATTTCCTTCCACCCAGCGTTCCCCCACGTCTCCCGATAAAAATGATACCTCACTTGTGTGGGTAGGCCTAGCGCCCGCGACAGGATATGCCCCAAAACACAACGTGGACATATCACAGAAAACAGAGCTGTTTTTAGCAAAGTGACTACCTGTAGATTTTGGCCTCTAGCTCAGCCGCCACCTAGGGAAACCTACCAAACCTATGCATTTCTGAAAACTAGAGACCTAGGGGAATCCAAGGAGGGGTGACTTGCGGGGCTCGGACCAGGTTCTGTTACCCAGAATCCTTTGCAAACCTCAAAATTTGGCTAAAAAAACACATGTTCCTCACATTTCTGTGGCAGAAAGTTCTGGAATCTGAGAGGAGCCACAAATTTCCTTCCACCCAGCGTTCCCCCACGTCTCCCGATAAAAATGATACCTCACTTGTGTGGGTAGGCCTAGCGCCCGCGACAGGATATGCCCCAAAACACAACGTGGACATATCACAGAAAACAGAGCTGTTTTTAGCAAAGTGACTACCTGTAGATTTTGGCCTCTAGCTCAGCCGCCACCTAGGGAAACCTACCAAACCTGTGCATTTCTGAAAACTAGAGACCTAGGGGAATCCAAGGAGGGGTGACTTGCGGGGCTCGGACCAGGTTCTGTTACCCAGAATCCTTTGCAAACCTCAAAATTTCGCTAAAAAAACACATGTTCCTCACATTTCTGTGGCAGAAAGTTCTGGAATCTGAGAGGAGCCACAAATTTCCTTCCACCCAGCGTTCCCCCACGTCTCCCGATAAAAATGATACCTCACTTGTGTGGGTAGGCCTAGCGCCCGCGACAGGATATGCCCCAAAACACAACGTGGACATATCACAGAAAACAGGGCTGTTTTTCGCAAAGTGACTACCAGTAGATTTTGGCCTCTAGCTCAGCCGCCACCTAGGGAAACCTACCAAACCTGTGCATTTCTGAAAACTAGAGACCTAGGGGAATCCAAGGAGGGGTGACTTGCGGGGCTCGGACCAGGTTCTGTTACCCAGAATCCTTTGCAAACCTCAAAATTTGGCTAAAAAAACACATGTTCCACACATTTCTGTGGCAGAAAGTTCTGGAATCTGAGAGGAGCCACAAATTTCCTTCCACCCAGCGTTCCCCCATGTCTCCCGATAAAAATGATACCTCACTTGTGTGGGTAGGCCTAGCGCCCGCGACAGGATATGCCCCAAAACACAACGTGGACATATCACAGAAAACAGAGCTGTTTTTAGCAAAGTGACTACCTGTAGATTTTGGCCTCTAGCTCAGCCGCCACCTAGGGAAACCTACCAAACCTGTGCATTTCTGAAAACTAGAGACCTAGGGGAATCCAAGGAGGGGTGACTTGCGGGGCTCGGACCAGGTTCTGTTACCCAGAATCCTTTGCAAATCTCAAAATTTGGCTAAAAAAACACATGTTCCTCACATTTCTGTGGCAGAAAGTTCTGGAATCTGAGAGGAGCCACAAATTTCCTTCCACCCAGCGTTCCCCCACATCTCCCGATAAAAATGATACCTCACTTGTGTGGGTAGGCCTAGCGCCCGCGACAGGATATGCCCCAAAACACAACGTGGACATATCACAGAAAACAGAGCTGTTTTTAGCAAAGTGACTACCTGTAGATTTTGGCCTCTAGCTCAGCCGCCACCTAGGGAAACCTACCAAACCTGTGCATTTCTGAAAACTAGAGACCTAGGGGAATCCAAGGAGGGGTGACTTGCGGGGCTCGGACCAGGTTCTGTTACCCAGAATCCTTTGCAAACCTCAGAATTTGGCTAAAAAAACACATGTTCCTCACATTTCTGTGGCAGAAAGTTCTGGAATCTGAGAGGAGCCACAAATTTCCTTCCACCCAGCGTTCCCCCACGTCTCCCGATAAAAATGATACCTCACTTGTGTGGGTAGGCCTAGCGCCCGCGACAGGATATGCCCCAAAACACAACGTGGACATATCACAGAAAACAGAGCTGTTTTTAGCAAAGTGACTACCTGTAGATTTTGGCCTCTAGCTCAGCCGGCACCTAGGGAAACCTACCAAACCTGTACATTTCTGAAAACTAGAGACCTAGGGGAATCCAAGGAGGGGTGACTTGTGTGGCTCGGACCAGGTTCTGTTACCCAGAATCCTTTGCAAACCTCAAAATTTGGCTAAAAAAACACATGTCCCTCACATTTCTGTGGCAGAAAGTTCTGGAATCTGAGAGGAGCTACAAATTTCCTTCCACCCAGCGTTCCCCCAAGTCTCCCGATAAAAATGATACCTCACTTGCGTGGGTAGGCCTAGCGCCGGCGACAGGAAACACCCCAAAGCGCAACGTGGACACATCCTAAATTTTGGAAAAAAACAGAGGTGTTTTTTGCAAAGTGCCTACCTGTAGATTTTGGCCTCTAGCTCGGCTGGCACCTAGGGAAACCTACCAAACCTGTGCATTTCTGAAAACTAGAGACCTAGGGGAATCCAAGGAGGGGTGACTTGCGGGGCTCGGACCAGGTTCTGTTACCCAGAATCCTTTGCAAACCTCAAAATTTGGCTACAAATACACATGTTACTCACATTTCTGTGGCAGAAAGTTCTGGAATCTGAGAGGAGCCACAAATTTCCTTCTACCCAGCGTTCCCCCAAGTCTCCCGATAAAAATGATACCTCACTTGTGTGGGTAGGCCTAGCGCCCGCGACAGGATATGCCCCAAAACACAACGTGGACATATCACAGAAAACAGAGCTGTTTTTAGCAAAGTGACTACCTGTAGATTTTGGCCTCTAGCTCAGCCGCCACCTAGGGAAACCTACCAAACCTGTGCATTTCTGAAAACTAGAGACCTAGGGGAATCCAAGGAGGGGTGACTTGCGGGGCTCGGACCAGGTTCTGTTACCCAGAATCCTTTGCAAATCTCAAAATTTGGCTAAAAAAACACATGTTCCTCACATTTCTGTGGCAGAAAGTTCTGGAATCTGAGAGGAGCCACAAATTTCCTTCCACCCAGCGTTCCCCCAAGTCTCCCGATAAAAATGATACCTCACTTGCGTGGGGAGGCCTAGCGCCCACGAAAGGAAAAGGCCCAAAACATAACGTGGACACATCACATTTTTTTATAAAAAGCAGTGCCTACCTGTGGAGTTTGGCCTGTAGCTCAGCCGACACCTGAGGAAACCTAGCAAACCAGTGCATTTTTGAAAACTAGAAACCCAGGGGAATCCAAGATGGGGTGACTTGCGGGGCTCTGACCAGGTTATGTTACCCAGAATCCTTTGCAAACATCAAAATTTGGCCCAAAAAACACTTTTTCCTCTCATTTCGGTGACAGAAAGTTCTGGAATCTGAGAGGAGCCACAAATTTCCTTCCACCCAGCGTTCCCCTAAGTCTCTCGATAAAAATGGTACATCACTTCTGTGGGTAGGCCTAGCGCCCACAAAAGGAAATGGCCCAAAACACAACGTGGACACAACATATTTTTTCACAGAAAACAGAGGTGTTTTTTGCAAGGTGCCTACCTGTGGTGTTTGGCCAGTAGCTCAGCCGGCCCCAGGGGGGGGGGGGCAGAAATGCCCTAAAATAAATTTGCCCCCCCAACCCCCACCCTCCCCCGCCGGGAGCGACCCTTGCCTACGGGGTCGCTCCCCCTGCGTGACATTGGCACCAAAAAACAAATCCCCGGTGCCTAGTGGTTTCTGCCCCCTTGGGGGCAGGTTGACCTAAACTCAGCCAATCTGCCCCCAAGGGGGGCAGAAATGGCCTAAATACAATTTGTCCCCCAGGGGAGCGACTTTTGCCTGATGGGTCGCTCCCCATCTCTAAAAAAAAAAAAAAACAAAGAAAAAAAAAAGAAAAAAAAGAAAAATTCCCCTGGCGCCTAGAGGTTTCTGCCCCCCCCCCCCCCGGGGGCAGTTCGGCCTAATAATAGGCCGATCTGTACCCCGGGGGGGCAGAAATGGCCTAAAATAAATTTGCCCCCCCAACCCCCACCACCCCCCCGGGAGCGACCCTTGCCTACGGGGTCGCTCCCCCTGCGTGACATTGGCGCCAAAAAACAAATCCCCGGTGCCTAGTGGTTTCTGCCCCCTTGGGGGCAGATTGACCTAAAATTTGCCAATCTTCCCCCACGGGGGTAGAAATGGTCTAAATACAATTTGCCCCCCCAGGGGAGCGACCCTTGCCTGATGGGTCGCTCCCCATCTCTAAAAAAAGAAACAAAAAAAAAAAAAAACACAAAAAAAAAATTGCCCTGGTGCCTAGAGTGTTCTGCCCCCCCCCCAGGGGCAGTTCGGCCTAATAATAGGCCGATCTGTCCCCCGGGGGGGCAGAAATGGCCTAAAATAAATTTGCCCCCCCAACCCCCATCCCCCCCCGGGAGCGACCCTTGCCTACGGGGTCGCTCCCCCTGCGTGACATTGGCGCCAAAAAACAAATCCCCGGTGCCTAGTGGTTTCTGCCCCCTTGGGGGCAGATTGACCTAAAATTGGCCAATCTGCCCCCAGGGGGGCAGAAATGGTCTAAATACAATTTGCCCCACCAGGGGAGCGACCCTTGCCTGATGGGTCGCTCCCCATCTCTAAAAAAAGAAACAACAAAAAAAAAAAACACACAAAAAAAAAATTGCCCTGGTGCCTAGAGTGTTCTGCCCCCCCCGGGGGGCAGTTCGGCCTAATAATAGGCCGATCTGTCCCCCGGGGGGGCAGAAATGGCCTAAAATAAATTTGCCCCCCCAACACCCACCCCCCCCCCCGGGAGCGACCCTTGCCTACGGGGTCGCTCCCCCTGCGTGACATTGGCGCCAAAAAACAAATCCCCGGTGCCTAGTGGTTTCTGCCCCCTTGGGGGCAGATTGACTTAAAATTGGCCAATCTGCCCCCAGGGGGGCAGAAATGTCTAAATACAATTTGCCCCCCCCAGGGGAGCGACCCTTGCCTGATGGGTCGCTCCCCATCTCTAAAAAAAGAAACAACAAAAAAAAAAACACAAAAAAAAAATTGCCCTGGCGCCTAGAGTGTTCTGCCCCCCCCCCGGGGGCAGTTCGGCCTAAAATAGGCCGATCTGTCCCCCGGGGGGGCAGAAATGGCCTAAAATAAATTTGCCCCCCCCAACCCCCACACCCCCCCCGGGAGCGACCCTTGCCTACGGGGTCGCTCCCCCTGCGTGACATTGGCGCCAAAAAACAAATCCCCGGTGCCTTGTGGTTTCTGCCCCCCTTGGGGGCAGATTGACCTAAAAAATTGGCCAATCTGCCCCCAGGGGGGCAGAAATGGTCTAAATACAATTTGCCCCCCAGGGGAGCGACCCTTGCCTGATGGGTCACTCCCCATCTCTAAAAAAAGAAACAACAAAAAAAAAAACCACACAAAAAAAAAATTGCCCTGGTGCCTAGAGTGTTCAGCCCCCCCCGGGGGGCAGCTCGGCCCTAATAATAGGCCGATCTGTCCCCCGGGGGGCAGAAATGGCCTAAAATAAATTTACCCCCCCAACCCCCCCCCCCCCCCCGGGAGCGACCCTTGCCTACGGGGTCGCTCCCCCTGCGTGACATTGGCGCTAAAAAACAAATCCCCGGTGCCTAGTGGTTTCTGCCCCCTTGGGGCAGATTGACCTAAAATTGGCCAATCTGCCCCCAGGGGGGCAGGAAATGGTCTAAATACAATTTGCCCCCCCAGGGGAGCGACCCTTGCCTGATGGGTCGCTCCCCATCTCTAAAAAAAGAAACAACAAAAAAAAAAAACACAAAAAAAAAATTGCCCTGGCGCCTAGAGTGTTCTGCCCCCCCCCCGGGGGCAGTTCGGCCTAATAATAGGCCGATCTGTCCCCCGGGGGGGCAGAAATGGCCTAAAATAAATTTGCCCCCCCAACCCCCACCGCCCCCCGGGGAGCGACCCTTGCCTACGGGGTCGCTCCCCCTGCGTGACATTGGCGCCAAAAAACAAATCCCCGGTGCCTAGTGGTTTCTGCCCCCCTTGGGGGCAGATTGACCTAAAATTGGCCAATCTGCCCCCAGGGGGGCAGAAATGGTCTAAATACAATTTGCCCCCCCAGGGGGAGCGACCCTTGCCTGATGGGTCGCTCCCCATCTCTAAAAAAAGAAACAACAAAAAAAAAAAACACAAAAAAAAAATTGCCCTGGCGCCTAGAGTGTTCTGCCCCCCCCCGGGGGGCAGTTCGGCCTAATAATAGGGCCGATCTGTCCCCCGGGGGGGCAGAAATGGCCTAAAATAAATTTACCCCCCCAACCCCCCCCCCCCCCCCCGGGAGCGACCCTTGCCTACGGGGTCGCTCCCCCTGCGTGACATTGGCGCTAAAAAACAAATCCCCGGTGCCTAGTGGTTTCTGCCCCCTTGGGGGCAGATTGACCTAAAATTGGCCAATCTGCCCCCAGGGGGGCAGAAATGGTCTAAATACAATTTGCCCCCCCAGGGGAGCGACCCTTGCCTGATGGGTCGCTCCCCATCTCTAAAAAAAAGAAACAACAAAAAAAAAAACACAAAAAAAAAATTGCCCTGGCGCCTAGAGTGTCTTCTGCCCCCCCCCCCGGGGGCAGTTCGGCCTAATAATAGGCCGATCTGTCCCCCGGGGGGGCAGAAATGGCCTAAAATAAATTTGCCCCCCCAACCCCCCACCGCCCCCCCGGGAGCGACCCTTGCCTACGGGGTCGCTCCCCCCTGCGTGACATTGGCGCCAAAAAACAAATCCCCGGTGCCTAGTGGTTTCTGCCCCCTTGGGGGCAGATTGACCTAAAATTGGCCAATCTGCCCCCAGGGGGGCAGAAATGGTCTAAATACAATTTGCCCCCCCAGGGGAGCGACCCTTGCCTGATGGGTCGCTCCCCATCTCTAAAAAAAGAAACAACAAAAAAAAAAAAACACAAAAAAAAAATTGCCCTGGCGCCTAGAGTGTTCTGTCCCCCCCCCGGGGGCAGAAATGGCCTAAAATAAATTTGCCCCACCAACCGGCACACCCCCCCCCCCCGGGAGCGACCCTTGCCTACGGGGTCGCTCCCCCTGCGTGACATTGGCGCCAAAAAAACAAATCCCCGGTGCCTTGTGGTTTCTGCCCCCTTGGGGGCAGATTGACCTAAAATTGGCCAATCTGCCCCCAGGGGGGCAGAAATGGTCTAAATACAATTTGCCCCCCCCAGGGGAGCGACCCTTGCCTGATGGGTCGCTTCCCCATCTCTAAAAAAAGAAACAACAAAAAAAAAAAACACAAAAAAAAAATTGCCCTGGCGCCTAGAGTGTTCTGCCCCCCCCCCCCCGGGGGCAGTTCGGCCTAATAATAGGCCGATCTGTCCCCCGGGGGGGCAGAAATGGCCTAAAATAAATTTGCCCCCCCCCAACCCCCACCGCCCCCCCCGGGAGCGACCCTTGCCTACGGGGTCGCTCCCCCTGCGTGACATTGGCGCCAAAAAACAAATCCCCGGTGCCTAGTGGTTTCTGCCCCCTTGGGGGCAGATTGACCTAAAATTGGCCAATCTGCCCCCAGGGGGGCAGAAATGGTCTAAATACAATTTGCCCCCCCAGGGGAGCGACCCTTGCCTGATGGGTCGCTCCCCATCTCTAAAAAAAGAAACAACAAAAAAAAAAAAACACAAAAAAAAAAATTGCCCTGGCGCCTAGAGTGTTCTGCCCCCCCCCGGGGGGCAGTTCGGCCTAATAATAGGCCGATCTGTCCCCCGGGGGGGGCAGAAATGGCCTAAAATAAATTTACCCCCCCAACCTCCACCCCCCCCCCCCTCCCCCGGGAGCGACCCTTGCCTACGGGGTCGCTCCCCCTGCGTGACATTGGCGCTAAAAAACAAATCCCCGGTGCCTAGTGGTTTCTGCCCCCTTGGGGGCAGATTGACCTAAAATTGGCCAATCTGCCCCCAGGGGGGCAGAAATGGTCTAAATACAATTTGCCCCCCCAGGGGAGCGACCCTTGCCTGATGGGTCGCTCCCCATCTCTAAAAAAAGAAACAACAAAAAAAAAAACACAAAAAAAAAAATTGCCCTGGCGCCTAGAGTGTTCTGCCCCCCCCCCGGGGGCAGTTCGGCCTAATAATAGGCCGATCTGTCCCCCGGGGGGGCAGAAATGGCCTAAAATAAATTTGCCCCCCCAACCCCCACCGCCCCCCCGGGAGCGACCCTTGCCTACGGGGTCGCTCCCCCTGCGTGACATTGGCACCAAAAAAACAAATCCCCGGTGCCTAGTGGTTTCTGCCCCCTTGGGGGCAGATTGACCTAAAATTGGCCAATCTGCCCCCAGGGGGGCAGAAATGGTCTAAATACAATTTGCCCCCCCAGGGGAGCGACCCTTGCCTGATGGGTCGCTCCCCATCTCTAAAAAAAGAAACAACAAAAAAAAAAAACACAAAAAAAAATTGCCCTGGCGCCTAGAGTGTTCTGCCCCCCCCCCGGGGGCAGTTCGGCCTAATAATAGGCCGATCTGTCCCCCGGGGGGCAGAAATGGCCTAAAATAAATTTGCCCCCCCAACCCCCACCCCCCCCCCCCGGGAGCGACCCTTGCCTACGGGGTCGCTCCCCCTGCGTGACATTGGCGCCAAAAAACAAATCCCCGGTGCCTTGTGGTTTCTGCCCCCTTGGGGGCAGATTGACCCAAAATTGGCCAATCTGCCCCCAGGGGGGCAGAAATGGTCTAAATACAATTTGCCCCCCCAGGGGAGCGACCCTTGCCTGATGGGTCGCTCCCCATCTCTAAAAAAAGAAACAACAAAAAAAAAAAACACAAAAAAAAAATTGCCCTGGCGCCTAGAGTGTTCTGTCCCCCCCCCGGGGGCAGAAATGGCCTAAAATAAATTTGCCCCCCCAACCGGCACACCCCCCCCCCCGGGAGCGACCCTTGCCTACGGGGTCGCTCCCCCTGCGTGACATTGGCGCCAAAAAACAAATCCCCGGTGCCTTGTGGTTTCTGCCCCCTTGGGGGCAGATTGACCTAAAATTGGCCAATCTGCCCCCAGGGGGGCAGAAATGGTCTAAATACAATTTGCCCCCCCAGGGGAGCGACCCTTGCCTGATGGGTCGCTCCCCATCTCTAAAAAAAGAAACAACAAAAAAAAAAAACACAAAAAAAAAATTGCCCTGGCGCCTAGAGTGTTCTGCCCCCCCCCGGGGGCAGTTCGGCCTAATAATAGGCCGATCTGTCCCCCGGGGGGCAGAAATGGCCTAAAATAAATCTGCCCCCCCACCCCCCCCCTGGGAGCGACCCTTGCCTACGGGGTCGCTCCCCCTGCGTGACATTGGCGCCAAAAAACAAATCCCCGGTGCCTAGTGGTTTCTGCCCCCTTGGGGGCAGATTGACCTAAAATCGGCCAATCTGCCCCCAGGGGGGCAGAAATGGTCTAAATACAATTTGCTCCCCAGGGGAGCGACCCTTGCCTGATGGGTCGCTCCCCATCTCTAAAAAAAAAAAAAGAACCAAAAAAAAAAAACACAAAAAAAAAAAATTGCCCTGGCGCCTAGAGGTTTCTTCCCCCCCTGGGGGCAGATCGGCCTAATAATAGGCCGATCTGCCCCCAGGGGGGGCAGAAAAGGCCTTCCCAAAAAATTGCCCCCCCTGGGAGCGACCCTTGCCAAAGGGGTCGCTTTGTTGCGTGACATTCGCGCGCAAAAACAAACTCCCTGATGTCTAATGGTTTCTGCCCCCCTTGGGGGCAGATTGGCCTTATCAAAATAGGCCAATCTGCCCCCAAGGGGGGCAGAAATGGCCTAAATATATATTGCCCCGTAGGGGAGCGACCCTTGCCTAAGGGATCGCTCCCCACCTAAAAAAAAAGAATTCATCACCAAAAAAAAAAAAAAAAAAAAATGGTCCCTGGTGCCTAGAGGTTTCTGCCCCCCCTGGGGGCAGATCGGCCTAATAATAGGCCAATCTGCCCCCAGGGGGAGCAGAAAAGGCCTTCCTAAAAAAATGCCCCCCTGGGAGCGACCCTTGCCCAAGGGGTCGCTCCCTTTTGCCAATTTCAAGAAAAAAAAAAAAATCCCTGGTGTCTAGTGGGTTTTCAAAAGCCGGATTGCAAGCAATCCAGCTTTTGAAACCTGTGAGAGACTTCAAAGGGAAGGAAATACATTTCCTTCCCTTTGAAGCCTCTCGGGGCCTCCCCCATGGGATTGAAAAAGAAATGCAAAAGCATTTCTTTTTCAATCGCGCTGGAAGCTCTGCTTCCAGCGCGATGGGGGAGACCCTGTGACTAATCAGCGCGCGCTCGCGCGCTGACGTCACAGGGGGGGTTGGGGGGGGGTCGGGGGTGGGAGGGGAAGGGCTTCCCCTTCCATCCCTGACTTGGGGGGGTGGGGGGGAACCCCACAGAGGGAGCGAGAGCGCTCCCTCTGGGCTGTGTGCCGAGGACGTAGTGGTTACTTCCTCGGCACAGCAGCACTGTGCCGCAGGACGTAACCACTACGTCCGCGGCACAGAAGGGGTTAAAGAACGTGTCATGATCCATGGCCCACAATCGGTTAAGCTAGGTCGCACAGAGACAAGTTCCTCTAGACTTCAGAAGTGATTGAATCTTCTGCTGCAGTGGAGGTAACCGGTACATGCAGAGTGTGGCCACCGCTTTGTGTAAGTATTTACAGCTGCAATGTATTCCCTATGTGAAAGATTCAAGTGGTTTAAAGAAACTACATGCCACAGAACACCACAGGACTCTCACAAGGCTTAGAATGATGTTTACCTTTTTGGGGTCACAGAGAATAATTTTCTCAGGTTTCAGAATGTTCTTTGATAGGTAATCAAGATGCTTAATTGCTGCATCTAGAATTTTGTTGCTAGGACAATGGAGCTCCTAGCCTTTTCATCTGGAGTTATCAAGAACCTAATTTATACAGAAAATGATCTCAATAGCACTATAGATCAAAGCTTTGGACTTAGATTTGTACATTCATACTAGTCTTGTCCATCGAAGAATTAAGACCCCTATTACACTGGCCATTTTAATAGTAACAAGAGAAATCATCAACTTGTACAGTCTTTGTTTATATAAATTTGAAACAAATGTAGCATTAAGGTATTGTGAATGGTGCAGAAGTCAACATATATGTTCAGGAGCGGAGGCACAACACTCAGAGAATTTATTATGTGACAGATAATGAACTTATTAAATTGGGTGCCATTCATATCACAGAATTGATATAGGATCCAATGAACCGCAAAATGCTACAAAGTAAACAAAGTAAGGAATTGTATGAGAGACTATATGATGCCTAAACTGAGAAAAGACTGAGGTTCGACCCACTTAAACTCCCAGGATTTTTCACAATTGACTACTAGGTTTTTAGACTTTTTTATTATTTTTTTAAAAATGTAGTGCGCGTCTCACTACCTGAGTCCTAGTTATGGCAAATTCACTGTAAATGGACAGAAAGTGTGAATCATAAGTGTCCAAGATTTTAAGATAAAGTCAATGCTGTGAAGCTGGGTTAAGAGGCTCTGGACTGGTTACACATGCAGACCTTTTCTTGTGGAGGATAGTATCTATGTACAGGTAACCTTCCCCTTTGGAGATTAGCAATGACCTGTAAAATGTGAGTGGCCATTCCATGTGTATCAAATGACAGGCAAAATCCTCCCTAAAGTACATTTCTGCCCAATTAGACCGTCAGGCTTCACTGAGATATTAATCTATGGTTAAACATGCATTCAGAGTGTAGATTTACAGTCTCTAACATCATATCTACACTCTATATGACACTTGAGGATTTGTCATATTTCCCTGGCTCATTTAAGATCTGTCTTATTTACCTGTCTCAGGTCAGGATCAGATTCCTTGCCTTTTGTTCCTATTGGGCCAAAGTAATCACTCTCCTCTACAGCAGAGGGATCAAAAGACTCACAGCACAATGAAGCAATTAACAGTGCTTGGCTCATTTCCTGAGAAAGTAAAGGGTGTGGAGGAAATCTGCCTCTGTTAATCCTCTCCATCTATCCAGAATCGTACTACTAAATTCTACCTCAGTAAGTGAAGTTGCGAGTGGCTTGGATCAGTATTCTGGTTCGGACTTGAATATAGCCTGTGGAAAGACATTAGGGCCAGGTGCACTGTCGCTGATCACTTAGGCTACCTCCTCCATTGAGTATCGAGGGTAACACAACAGATCCTATACGTTACTTGCTTGAGGATCAGACTAGGAGTTTACTCTGCCTATTAGTTCTTGTTTGGTAAACATGTTAGTCAAATAAATTGGCTAACTTTCTTCGGGGATATACAAATATCTAATAGCTCTTGACTCCCAGTTGATGCCATTGAACATAGCCCAAAAAGCCCTGGTGTTAGCTAGTTTTGAATTGAAAGGTAATCTTGACCAAAAATTGTCCTGCCTTTCTTTCTGCTCTAGTCGTAACTGTTGTTTGTAACTTTTTTTTAGGCATGTTATGATTTTGCACATGGTTGTTTTGACATTTGATTTTGTGTTCATTCTAAGCTTTCTCAGCAGCCTCATTCTTAACATTAAGGTTTTGCCCAACAAGCTTCTAGTTTCTTGAGTTGCCAGCATTAGTATGGGCTGAGATGTGGAACTATGAGATAATAGTCTAGCTAAGAAAGCAGAACACGCTTCCACTGCCGACATATGCAGGTATATTGTACATTGGAATGCTAGTTTTGCCTTGATTGACAGTTAGCTTCGACAGAGAACGATGTGACTAGAATAGGCGCTTCAAGTTAATTGATCCAAGGATACCAGAGTCAGCTGGTGCTAGGGCATGCCTAGTTGTGTTCTGTGCCAGTTCTACATGCTGAGTGGTCACTTTGAAGCGTAATTTTTATTTTGAACTTCCCCAGTTGCGATAGTAGAGAAAGAGTAATGATGGCGTAATTGATCATAGAACCCGATTTCGGGCTATAGTGGGTAAACCTTGGTGGAGCGTCATCTTTTGTCCTCCCATTAAGGACCCTCAAGCCCAGATGCTCTAATGAGCCAACCAGTCCCCTACCAGTGCTGTCCTGTTGCTCCTGGGGATGGCACTGACCATAAAGCATTTTCTGCTTCCAGCAGCTCATCATTATCAGGAGTGTAAATTAAATGTGCATTGAAGTCGCCCATCACCAGAACGTCCCATGTTGGGCGAGTGCATCTAATTTCCAAAATCTCATGCATTCATTTTTTGAAAAGCAGAGCCTTTCGTACTTTGCGAGGATGAGCATGGATATTAAATAGTGCAAGGGGGGGGGGGGCTGCTTGATGGTTGTTTTCAAAGTTGAGCTTAATAACCTGGAGATTATCAGACAAATTTGCTAGTTGTTCTGAGATTACACAATACAGCCGAGAAGTAGTTTGGAAGGCCACCACATGGTCTGCCTAATCTATTTAATTTCTTGGCGCTAGTTAGAAATGGGGGCTTTGGTTGGCAGTCAGGTTACCCTCTGTCCAAGCAAGGACCCTCACTCTAGTCAGGCTAAAAGAGAATCACCCTCAGCTAACCCCTGCTTACCCCCTTGGTAGCTTGGCACGAGCAGTAGGCTTAACTGCAGAGTGCTAGGTGTAAAGTATTTGTTCGAACACACACTGTAACTTAATGAAAACACTAGAAAGTGGCACAACACAGGTTTAGAAAAATAGAAAATATTTATCTAAACAAAACAAGACCAAAAGGATAAAAATACACAAGTCATCAATTAAAAACCAAAAAGAGTCTTCATGTAGTTTTAAAACACAACGCTAATGCTGTTAGCGTGAAAATGTAACTTGGGTGCTTCAAAAATAACCCCGCACGGGCAAGTGTGCGTCAAAAAGGGCTTGCGATGCATTGATTTCACTCACAAGCGAGACCTTGCATTGTTTCTCCTTTAGCCGGGTCTGCTTGCGTCGTTTCTTCTCTCCACAGGAGAGCGATGAATCGATCCGGTCAGCACTCTCGGGTCGCGGTAGGCCTTGCGTCGTTTTTACATGCCGAGCGGTATTTGCGTCAGAAATTCAGCCTCACGATGGTCTGAAAAGCACGCAGTGCGGGTTGCAATCTCACCAGCTTCCATCAGCGATGCTGTACCTTGTTTCTCCAGCCGCGGGCATCAACTTCCCGGTTGCTTTGCAGGCAAACATCGATTTTCTGCCGCGAAGCCGTCGTCACGCCGATTTTTCAGCCGCAGATCGGAGTAGCGTAGATCTTTTCCCCGTACGGCAGTCTGTGCATGGATTTCTCACTCCTGGGCTGCCAGCTTCTCTCCTCAGGGTCCCAGGAACTGGATGGGCAGCACTTGGCAGAGAAGGAGTCTCTCCAGAGGCTCCAGGTGCTGGCAGAGAGAAGTCTTTGCTGTCCCTGAGACTTCAAACAACAGGAGGCAAGCTCTTAATCAAGCCCTTAGAGATCTTCGCAAGCAGGAAGGCAACACAAAGTCCAGTCTTTGTCCTCTAGCACAGGCAGAAGCAGCAACTCCAGGATAGTTCCACAAAGCACAGTCACAGGCAGGGCAGCTCTCCTTCCTCAGCTCTTCTTCTCTTCTCCATCAGAGGTTCCTCTTGGTTTCCAGAAGTGTTCTAAAGTCTGTGGTTTTGGGTGCCCTTCTTATACCCATTTTGCCCTTTGAAGTAGGCCTACTTCAAAGAAAAGTCTCTCTTGATTGTGAAATCCTGCCTTGCCCAGGCCCCGCCCCAGACACACACCAGGGGGTTTGAGACTGCATTGTGTGAGGGCAGGCACAGCTCTTTCAGGTGTGAGTGACCACTCATCCCCTCCTTCATAGCACAGATGGCTTATCAGGACATGCAGACTACACCCCAGCTCCCTTTGTGTCACTGTCCAGTGAGAGGTGCAACCAGCCCAACTGCCAAACTGACCCAGACAGGGAATCCACAAACAGGCAGAGTCCCAGAAATGGTTTAAGCAAGAAAATGCTCACTTTCTAAAAGTGGCATATTCAAACACACAATCTTAAAATCAACTTTACTAAAAGATGTATTTTTAAATTGTGAGCTCAGAGACCCCCAACTCCATGTCTATCCGCTCCCAAAGGGAAGCTACACTTTAATCATATTTAAAGGTAGCCCCAATGTTAACCCATGAGAGGGACAGGCCTTGTAGCAGTGGAAAACGAATTTAGCAGTATTTCACTGTCAGGACATATAAAACACATTACTATATGTCCTACCTTAACCATACACTGCACCCTGCCCTTGGGGCTACCTATGGCATACCTTAGGGGTCTTACATGTAAGAAAAGGGACGGTTTAGGCCTGGCAAGTGGGTACACTTGCCAAGTCAAATTTATAGTTTAAAACTGCACACACAGACACTGCAGTGACAGGTCTGAGAAATGATTACAGAGCTACTTAGGTGGGTGGCATAACCAGTGCTGCAAGCCCACTAGTAGCATTTGATTTACAGGCCTAAGGCACCTCTAGTGCACTGTGCTAAGGACTTACTAGTAAATCAAATATGCCAATCATGCATGAACCAATTGCATACACATTTTGTATAGGAGCTCTTGCACTTTAGCACTGGTTAGCAGTGGTAAAGTGCCCAGAGTAACAAAAACAGCAAAATCAGCGTCCAACCCGGGAAACAGAGGCAAAAAGTTAAGGTAGACCATGCCAAGGATGAAAAGTCTAACAGCCTGATGTGGGGAAGCCCAATAAAAATAAATGTATTGGATAGGTTAACCATGTTTCTTGCAACATGACCAAATCATATCTACCTTGGTTTAATAATGCAAAACCATGGGTAAACATATCTTGTGTGCCGCTATGTTCCAGGACACAATATTTACAACCAGTGGCTGTTCCTTATTTGTTTCACAGTGATTTAGGGGTCAGATTTTCCTTGAAGCATTTAATGTGGATGCTATCCACTGCCAACTTACAAGGGAGTCATCCGCAGGTTGTTCTTGCAGATGTGGGCCCATTTCTACTGGTTCACAAGCTTGATGTAGCACAGAGTATACACGAGGAGCAAGGCAGCCATAGTCAGGCTTCAGCACGGATTCCTTCCTTTCTTGCTTCTTTGTCCTAGAGATGATCTTTGGTGGAACCTGAGAGGCAGGAAGAAATATATACCCTTGAGGTGTGTAGGGGTAGTTTTCTATCCTGAATGTTGTCCCCAGTAAAGGGAATGGATATCGTTGTTTGGCCGGTTTAGATAGGGCTATAAGCCAGGATTCAAACTGTTGCTTGGCATCTAGGATCAATAAGGGTATCTCCTGGGACCTCCAAGTGGTGAGTGATCTGGTCCAGAAGAGTCACCTCTTGGGAGGAATTTCACTGTAGAAGGGCAGAAGCTCCCAAGGAACGTTTTTAAAAACAAATTCTACCTGTCCCATGGGAAAGAAGCCCTGACCCTGGGAGAGGTTTGCCACCATTTTAAGCACTCCAGTAGCTTGCACTTTTGCTCTTGGACTCTGAAGGGTGGGGGCCTGTGTATTCAGAAGACTGCAGATTGATAAAAGTAAAAGAAAGATTCTGACACATGCTTTGTATTTCAATGCTTTATATTTTCCATTATAATAAATGCTTTTGAATATCGGAACTGTTCATATTGAGTTTAATGGTGGTGCAATGGTGAATATAATGAGGCTGATTTTATTAGTGTGGTGAGCCCCTGAAAAAACTAGTAGGCCTGCCTTTTGGACAATGACACCCACTTCTACTGTGATATTTCCTCTAGTATAGAAGGAGAGTATTGTGATTATAGGGTTCAGGACCCTCTAAGGGTGCAATGTGATATGAGCGTGTCACCAAAAGTATTTCCATCAACCTTTAATTTGTATTCGTAATTTAATGTGCAGTATTTAGTAGTGCATGTGCAATAAAAGTAATTTCACTTTTTTAAAGTAAAAGCACAGACTGGACAATAATTTATTAAGGGGGTCATTCTGACCCTGGCGGTAATTACCGCCATGGCGGAGGTCGGCGGTAGCACCGCCAACAGGCTGGCGGTGCACCGCTGGGCATTCTGACCGCGCCGGTTCAGCCGCGGCCAGAAACGGAAAGTCGGCGGTGTCCCGCCGACTTGCCGCTGCCCTTGAGAATCCCCCATGGCGGCGGAGCGCGCTCCGCCGCCATGGGGATTCTGACACCCCCTACCGCCATCCAGTTCCTGCCGGTTCTCCCGCCGGGAACAGGATGGCGGTAGGGGGTGCCGCGGGGCCCCCGTAAGAGGGCCCCAAAAAGAATTTCAGTGTCTGCCTAGCAGACACTGAAATTCGCGACGGGTGCAACTGCACCCGTCGCACCTTCCCACTCCGCCGGCTCAATTCTGAGCCGGCGTCCTCGTGGGAAGGGTGTTTCCCGCTGGGCTGGCGGGCGGACTTTCGGCGGTCGCCCGCCAGCCCAGTGGGAAAGCCAGAATGACCGCCGCGGTCTATTGACCGCGGAGCGGTCTTTCGGCGGGAACCGCGTGGCGGGCGGCGACCGCCGTCCGCCGCGGTCAGAATCACCCCCTAAGTGTTTCTGTTAGGTGCCAGCGATCTGGGGGTTACTAGCCCACACCAACTCTTATGAGTAGGTCTTGAGAGAGTCAAGTTCTACAATGGGGTACTGTATTACCAGTAAAAAGACAATTGTGGCCTTTTTACTTGTGAACGACCCACATAATTTGCAAATTATAAGCCAATTCCTAACACAGTGCTTTTCATAATGTCTGCTGATAACCACCCATCCCCTTCTGATGCCTGAGCTATGAAGACCAATTTATCTGAAACCTTCCGATTCTTACTATCATTCAGTTGCCGAAATGACTGTTTGTCTACCTCTCCTTTATTCAGTAGTAACATAGAGAAGTAATTAAATGCTGAATGTTGCTTTAGATTCATCATATTCAATCAAATTCATTTCTTCTGTCTGTTCTAGTTAGATATTTCACATGGCTTACAGTATATCCCCAAACATCCTTAAGATAGCTACCTTAATCAGTGGTCATCTCTTTTAGTTTGAGCTCCTGTGAATCAAAACATATCTTCCTCTATCTGCCCCACATGTTCAGTAATTTCTGTATTATCCTCTTCCTAGTTCATACCTTGTTTAACTACAAGAGACTTTATTACAGACTAGCTCTTTTTTTTTTTTTTTTTTTTTAAACTGGTTTATATTTCTTAAAAGTCTTCAGACGGCAACTGTTTTATCCATAATTCAAATTGTACTTTTACATCCTGATCCTTGAGTTTATTGAAAGGTGTCCAGGTACATGATGATTGTGCCATGTTGTTTTACTCTTGGTGGACATCTTGTCCAGGCACATGATGATTGCACCATGTGGTATTAATCCTTGGTGGACATCTTGAACTGTATTCATGTGCTTTTGAGTAACATCATCTCCAATACACACCTTAACTTGAATGTGCATTACAGGGTTATCATTCCCAGCATGTGTGATTTTTTTCCCCCGCTGTACTTCACAAAAGATAACATTTTGACAGTCCGGGGATCATATTATAAAGGTATCCACTGCTGCATCTGTGTTTATGAGATTGCACTTTCTAAAGAGGATACTGTAGCAAGGTGAAGGTATTATACGGTCTGATAAGATAGTCTTACCATGGAATACCAACACAATTCCCAGTAGTGTACCTTGGATTCACTCTCATCAATCCCAAGCTCAGTGCTGGTAGTGTGGCAAAGAGCAGTCATGCTACTTAGAGGAACATGTGTAAAGCATTTCACATTACCAACATGGACAATAAGTAAATGACACGATTCAACAGAAATCCAACACTAATTCCAGAAATAGATTCAATTTTAATCTTAATTTAGACACCAAAATAAACTTTGTAGCTTTTGTACTGCCGGAGTTGTGAATTTTTAAGTCTTTGGAAAAAAACAGTACTTTGAAGATTTAAAGGGCATCGTTTGAAGTCAATGGGGAAAATAACAGTGTGCACTTGTTGGATGAGTTCTGATGAACCCACAGGAACTCGAGGTGCTGTGGGGACCTAGGCTAAGAGTCAACAGTCAACTTTTTGTTACCTTGCCCAGGGAGTCCGGTTGCAGAGGTGGCTTGGCTGTTCTTGGTGCTGACTGGTTCGCAGTGGCTGGTGTGTTTTTCACGCCTTTGCAAAACTGGCCTTTAGGGTGGACTCACACTCTACTCTTTGAATGTAGAGGTCTTTGGTAGGGCCAGGATTCGATGCTTGATTCTTCACCACCTCGTCCGTGGCTGCGGGTGCAGAGGTAGTTCCTAGCTGTCAATCACCAGGATGGTTGTTCAAAAGCTGCTTTGCTGCTCCAGTCGAAGTCACTTCCTTCAGGCTGCAAACCCACAGAAGGGGTCACTGACAACATTGGTCCCTATGCTGGGCGAGTGCCCTTGAGTCGGTGAACGTGGCCGCCAGTTTCTGTTCAGGTAACAGACCAGCCTTGGTAGCTGCATGGGTGGTGTTAGAAATGGGGTCCTTGGTTGACAGTCAGGTTGCCCCCTGTTCAAGCAAAGACCCTCACTCTAGTCAGGGTAAAAGAGAATCACCCTCAGCTAACCCCTGCTTACCCCCTTGGTAGCTTGGCAGAGCAGTAGGCTTAACCTCAGAGTGCTAGGCGTAAAGTATTTGTACCAACACACACAGTAACTCAATGAAAACACTACAAAATGACACAACACAGGTTTAGAAAAATAGGAAATATTTATCTAAACAACACAAGACCAAAACGACAAAAATCCACCATACACAAGTCAAGTTATTAATTAAAAATCAAAAAGAGTCTTTAAGTAGTTTTAAAAACACACTAGCGCTGCTAGAGTGAAAATGTACCTGGTGTGCGTAAAAAATAACCCCGCACGGGCGGGCGTGCGTCGAACGGCGGTACTCGAGTCAGAAATCCAGCCGCACAATGAGTCGAAGGTCCAGCCGCGCAGGTTGCGATCTCCCAGCCTCTGTCAGCGATGTTGCGCGTCGTTTCTCCTGCTCCGTGCGTCGATTCTTCGGTCGCGTTTCCTGCGAGCGTCGTTTCTCAGCTGCGGAGCGGGCGGCGCATCGTTTTTCAGCCGCAGATCGGATTCGCGTCGATCTTTTCCCCGCAAGACGCTCTGTGCGTGGATTTTCTTGTCTTTAGGCTGCCAGCTTCTCCTTTCAGGGTCCCAGGAACTGGATGGGCACCACAGGGCAGAGTAGGAGTCTCTCCAGAGGCTCCAGGTGCTGGCAGAGAGAAGTCTTTGCTGTCCCTGAGACTTCAAACAACAGGAGGCAAGCTCTATATCAAGCCCTTGGAGATTTCTTCTCAAGATGGAAGGCACACAAAGTCCAGTCTTTGCCCTCTTACTCTGGCAGAAGCAGCACTGCAGGAAAGCTCCACAAAGCACAGTCACAGGCAGGGCAGCACTTCCTCCTCAGCTAACAGCTCTTCTCCAGGCAGAGGTTCCTCTTGATTCCAGAAGTGTTTCTCAAGTCTGTAGATTTGGGTGCCCTTCTTATACCCATTTTAGTCTTTGAAGTCACCTTTCTTCAAAGGGGACTCACACCTACTTGTGAAATCCTGCCTTGCCCAGGCAAGGCCTCAGGCACACACCAGGGGGTTGGAGCCGGCATTGTTAGAGGCAGGCACAGTCCTTTCAGATGAGAGTGACCACTCCACCCCTCCCTCCTAGCAGAGATGGCTAATCAGGAAATGCAGGTTACACCCCAGCTCCCTTTGTGTCACTGTCTGGTGTGAGGTGAAAAACAACCCAACTGTCAACTGACCCAGACAGGGAATCCACAAACAAGGCAGAGTCACAGAATGGTTTAAGCAAGAAAATGCTCACTTTCTAAAAGTGGCATTTTCAAACGCACAATCTCAAAATCAACTTTACTAAAAGATGTATTTTTAAATTGTGAGCTCAGGGACCCCAAACTCCACATGTCCATCTACTCTCTAGGGGAATCTACGCTTTAATCATATTTAAAAGTAGCCCCCATATTATCCTATGAGAGAGACAGTCCTTGCAACAGTGAAAAACGAATTTAGCAGTATTTCACTGTCAGGACATATAAACCACATTACTATATGTCCTACCTTATCCATACACTGCACCCTGCCCTTGGGGCTACCTAGGGCCTACCTTAGGGGTGCCTTACATGTAAGAAAAGGGAAGGTTTAGGCCTGGCAAGTGGGTACACTTGCCAAGTCGAATTTACACTGTAAAAATACACACACAGACACTGCAGTGGCAGGTCTGAGACATGATTACAGAGCTACTTATGTGGGTGGCACAACCAGTGCTGCAGGCCCACTAGTAGCATTTGATTTACAGGCCCTGGGCACCTCTAGTGCACTTTACTAGGGACTTAACAGTAAAACAAATATGCCAATCATGGAGAACCAATTACGTACATATTTTTAACAGGAGCACTTGCACTTTAGCACTGGTTAGCAGTGGTAAAGTGCCCAGAGTAACAAGCACAATAAAATCAGAGTCCAGCACACATCAACAACCTGGGGAACAGAGGCAAAAAGTTAAGGGAGACCACGCCAAGGATGAAAAGTCTAACAGGTGGTCAACAGGCTTTCTGGCGGTTGGAGGTCATTTGGCAGGGTGTGGAGGCTTGAAACTTGGCACAGGCCTCACTCCCACTCCTTATTTGCTGGACACCGAGTTTCTATGGGCATAGGTACACAGAGCCTATCAGGTTGCAGTTCTTCAATCTCACCCCTTTTTTTACTACTGCAGTTTGCAGTGGACGGATACCACCAGTCAGGGATGTTTTTCTTGGAGTTTCATGTCCACAGGGGAACCATTCGTTGGGACCAATGAGTTTTCACATGTTGGGTACGCGGTTCCAATGCTGGTCTCCTTAGGTCAATCTGTGTCCTCCTCTTTGCACTGGGTCTGTGGTACAATATTTATACCTGTTGCTCACTTTGAGGTAGAAGAAGCTTTTAGCAATTTCTAACCCCTGAGGTGTCAGGCATTCCTTTTCTCCCTGTCTTCATCCCAGCTTGTCTGGGGTCACATAAAGATCAGTGTCAAATCCTTTGTGAGAGTCCTCAGGCAGGGCCTCCGTGATGTGCAAGTATGGTAAGTGACAGCTCCTCCTCCTTGTCAACTCAAAGTGGCCAAACGCAGCTGATGCCTATCTTTCCTTTGTCTCACTGACTGGGAGCAATACGCAAAGACCAACTATATCTAGTCATGTGACCTAGGGTGCAGCCAGCAGACGCCAAATCATTGGGGCAGGAAAATGCCAACTTTCTAAATGTGGTATGTTCAGTATTATGCTTAAAAATCAGACTTGACCATTAAAGAGGGCTATTAATTACAATTATGTAGATACCAAATTTGACCTGCCTAACTGCTCCTAACTGAACATTGTCACTTAAATGTAGTAAGGTAACCGAGTGCTACCCAATGCGAGAGGTAGTAGAGAAGAATGAATTCAAGAATATTTCACTACCAGAACAAGAAATACTTAAAAGTACATGCCCAACATTTGAAATACAATGTATCCTCCCCTCTGGGGTGTTCAGGGTCCATCTCATAGGGTGGGATATGTATTGAACGGGAAGGTTTGGGCTTGGCAAAAGGTTTATTTTGCCAGGTCGACATGGTTGTTTACAACCTGCGCACACGGGCTGCAATGGCAGGCCTGAGACATGTTTAAAGGGCTAATTAAAGTGGATGGAATAACCAGTGCTACAGGACGACTAGTAACATTTAGTTTACAGGTCCTTGGCACACATAACTTTGCTCTTCTGAAAATAATCGTTAAGTCCTAACAGCAGTCAGAACATTTTTTTTAGAAGACATTCAATGCATTTTCCAAAGTGGCCAATCAGAATAACTGTCAGCAAAAGGAAGGATTGCCAATTTTTTTTACTCTGAACAAAAAAGATATTGGGGGTCATTCTGACCCTGGCGGTAATTACCGCCATGGCGGAGGTTGGCGGTAGCACCGGCAACAGGCTGGCGGTGCTCCGCCGGGCATTCTGACCGCGTCGGTACAGCCGTGGCCAGAAGCGGAAAGCCGGCGGTGTACCGCCGACTTTCCGCTGCCCATGGGAATCCGCCATGGCGGCGCAGCTTGCTGCGCCGCCATGGGGATTCTGACAGCCCATACCGCCATCCTGTTCCTGGCGGTGCACCCGCCAGGAACAGGATGGCGGTATGGGGTGTCGTGGGGCCCCTGCAGTGCCCATGCCCATGGCATGGGCACTGCAGGGGCCCCCGTAAGAGGGCCCCACAAAGAATTTCAGTGTCTGCTTTGCAGACACTGAAATTCGCGACGGGTGCAACTGCACCCGTCGCACCTTCCCACTCCGCCGGCTCCATTCTGAGCCGGCTTCCTCGTGGGAAGGGTGTTTCCCGCTGGGCTGGCGGGCGGACTTTCGGCGGTCGCCCGCCAGCCCAGTGGGAAAGCCAGAATGACCGCCGCGGTCTTTTGACCGCGGAGCGGTCTTTCGGCGGGAACCGCTTGGCGGACGGCGACCGCCGTCCGCCGCGGTCAGAATCACCCCCATTGTAATTAACTGTGTCTTAAAGGAATAAATATATTTTTTTTTTTAAAGTAAATAGAGCTGGTAGCAGCACACATCCTTGTAAGTCTCTAGGAAAAAAAAACACAACAAATCTAGTCTGTTCCAAGCTTTGCACACAGCACAGTACTCAAAAATGTCAGATACCATAATGTTGGATACAAGTCAAAACCATTGTTCAAATAAATGCAATTTAAAAAAAAAAAATTCTTTTAAAAGACCATATCAATATGAGAAGTTTGGAGGTTAAGAGTTGCACCTCATTTCAAAAATAGGTACTACAACCGCATCCTGGCAGAATGGAAGAATGGCTACCAACCTAGCAATGGGAAAAATAAAGGAGAGAGGCAAAGATACTGTGGGACATATTTTGTACAGGTTGGGTGGGATATTAGCCAGTCCAAGGCATTAGCATATTTCTTAACTATAATTTCATTAATTTCCCTTAATGAAAATATGGATCTTTGATAGGTGAATTAATCATAAAAATGGAAGTTAAAATAGGTACAGATCTATTTTTGTTATTTTATACCTTTTGTAGAGAAAGTGAGAAATGCCTATACAGGTGTCCTGGCGCTATGAGAACTAGGAAATATGCAAGAAAAGGAAATTAACTCATTTCAAGCCAGGTCTTCAAAGATTTCATAAAATTCGGCAGATCATTCTACGGTTGTGCTGACATTACTGAGAAGGACTATTCACCAGACCAGACCCACTTAACTCTCGGGATGCTTAGTATTCAGGCATCCTTAGAACGAATAGAATGAGCATGAACTTAGTTGACAAACTTGTTCCTCAAATAGGAGGGAGCAATCTAATACACAGCTTAAAAGACATGACAGAGCAAACTAAAGACAATTTTTATTCCACAAGCAGTCAATACAGGGTATTCAGCATGGATGATGCAGAGGAGAGCATGGAAGTCCAAGGGCAAATTTGGCTGCAGGACTTTGAAATTTCTTCATAGGCTCCACCAACAGGCCAATAAATAAGCAGTTGCATTAGTCCAAGTGACTTAAAATGGTTTAATAGACTAGAACTTTAAATCAAAATCAATGTTTATAAAGTGGAGCTACTCAACCATAAAGGTCTCAAGATGCTGAGGGGGTTTGTCCTCTGAGCTTCAGTTGAACAGCCAGGTTTTAAGGTCCTTCCTGAACTGATGCAGGGATGGTGACTGCCTGAGGTGCAGGGGCAGGGTGTACCAGCTTTTTGCCACGAGGAAGGTGAAGGATCTTCCAATGGCAGACGCCTTCCGTATGCATGGTACAGAGACTAGTGCTTGTTAAGCGGAGCATTGAGGTCAGGTGTGGGAGTAGAAGGTAATGTAGTGGTTGAGGTAGGCAGGTCCTATGTCGTGGAGGGCCTTATAAGCATTTATGAGGAGTTTGAAGTCAATCCTTTTCTCGATAAGAAACCAGTGACGGTCTCTTAGGTGATTGAAGATGTGTTCATGTGAGAAATGTCCAGGATCAGTCTGGCGGAGGAGTTTTGGATGTGCTGTTGTTTCTTCAGGTTGTTCTGGGTGGTGCCAGCGTAGAGGGCATTGCCATAGTTGAGTCTGCTGGTAACCAGGGCTTAGGTCACGGTTCTGCGGCTGTCTGTTGGGACCCACTTGATGCTCAGATTTTGAAATGGGAGGTAAAATCTTCCATACAGTCCTCAGCAGGAAGTGGCAGGGAGAACCAAAGGTGATTAACATGCCTTTCTATTGAGAACCTCAGCACTAGATAGACACCTAAATGTTTATGGTCTTCAATGGATGTGGACCAGACTAGAAGTCAGAAATCCAAAAAGGAAAGGGTAGGCCAGACTGGAATGATTTATCAAGTGCATTTCTGTTTTGTCAGAGTTAAACGATAATGAGCCAAATTGCAACCAGCATGAAACAGTAAAGATGGGAGGGTAAGGAAGAATACAGTGTGGCTTGGAAAGGGCCATGAAAAAACCATGAATATTTATGTATGGTCAAGGGGGAGTTTTTGAGTATCTTCCTTAAGGCTCTGAAAGGGAGACCAAATTTCGACAAATAAGTCTACTTTGTCTTGGAGCTGATACACAACTCATTTGCAGGACACCACTTTACACATTTCAGCTAGCCACTCATTCTGTATGGGCACATGTGGGGGATGCCAGTGACATAGGATACATAGTTAGGCTGTGCAGTCATCGTCCAGATTCATTTTTCATGATTCGTGAGGTCAGACAAATCACATGTGTCATGAAGCATGATGAGAGTTACTGGAAGCAGAGAGATAATTCTAGGATGGGACTGAGTGTTGCCTATACTGGACCAAAAGCACAAGAAAATGGGGCACTCACACAGGATGTGTGTCATATTGCAGTCTGACTTCCTACATCTCCAACACTGTGAGGCATAGAGGAGGCCAGAAGGTGCAACTTTGGGGGGGGTGTTCAATACCAGTTCTGTATCATTGTAAAGAAGCAAAATTTCATTGAGGCCCACATGATCCCTTCTCTAGATTCAATATCACCTCTTTCAAATCCTCATCTGTGTATTGTAACTGAAGGGTATCCTGCCAGGAAGAGGGACAGTAGGGGGCTGCAGAGGAAGTGTGGGACCAGTAGAGTGTAGCACCCCAACATGACTATCTTATAGGTTCCACACATGGTCAGATATTGTTCAATAGGGGAGTTGGAAAATTCCATGGCCTAGCCCCTAAGGTACTATAGAAACCGTGTTGAGGCTGTGAGTAACAAAATAGTTGTGAATGAGTTAAGAGGAACTCCTCAGATAAGGTGGTAAAGGTTTTCAGCTTCACATCATGAATAATGTCATCCAAAGTCCTTATGCATGCCACCCCTCAATCTTTCCACATTAGCAGACAACAACCAACCTGAATGGCGGCATCGGTTCATATGCGGCCTTAAGGTGCAGTCGAGCAGTGTTGTGTAAAGGTTTGAGTGCACAGTACCAGATCCTCATCATTGTCTGCACTATGTGGTTGTGTGTCAGTGTGGAGGGTGGTTTGAGTCCGTTGAGAATGTCCTGACTGGGGCCATTATGAGTCATACACATTCCAAGCAAAACCAGAATGGAGATTCTGTCACCCCTGTTCCTATTTAAGACGGTTGGGTCAGGTGTAGGGTATAATAATGGTGTTCAAAGGCAAGGCAACCCCAGTCTGCATTTCCTATGCACTTTCCATTTGAGAAAGGACGGTCATGGTCTCATGTCACCCAGATGAAGGATTTTATACCTTTGTCTATCGCTCATAGTATTTGAGTCCAGACAAGGAGAAGTAGCATCCCAAGGATTGGCTATCACCATTTTTACCACTTGCATTCTCCCCCAGAGGGATAAATTGAGATGACGCCATTTCAAATGATCAGCACTGGTTTTGTCAACGAGGGGTTATAGGTTGTCTGAAACTGTGCCCTCCAGACCCCTATTGAGGAAGATACCTATATATTTCATTCTTAATTGTTTCCACATGAGTGCTGCTTCACTCTTCTCCCAGTTGATTTTACAGCCAGAGATTGCAGAGAAGGATGACCTAAGGGACATCAGGGCAGGTAGTGACCAATATAGGTCTAAGAAGGTGAGCAGAATACCATGCTCATACAGTAGTATTTTGGCCATACCTGTGTGGGTAGATATATCCTCTATCTGGGGAGAGCAATGGATAGCTGCTGTCTATATTTCCATATGGGACAACTGCGTCTAGTCCTTCTGCATACTAGAAAGGTTTCTGACAGGAAGCCGCCAGAATCAGCTTAAGCAGTAGGTTTGATGTAGAGCCAACAGACTTTCATGATGAAGCTTTCCTCCAAGCCCATTCGGAGGAGGACTTTGAACAAGTACCACCATTCTATATGGCTGAACGCCTTTTAGGCATCAAGGAAGAGGGTGATTGTGGTCTCCAGAGAGTCACTGGACAGTCACAGGAGGTGGGTCAGGGTGCAGAGGTGGTTACACATCCCTCATCAGGTGCTTTGGCTGTGGCCCAAGGAATTTGGGCCAACACATCAGTCTTGGTTGTCCATCAGGTAGATGGTCATATAGGATTTCATCGCATTTTCTTCTGTTATGTGCTACATTGAAGAGCCAGAGTTCTTGGATAGGGATCTGCAGACATGGTACAAGAGCCCTCAAGGATGACACAGACTTTGGTTGTGGGGAGATCGGATGTGATACTAGAAAATAATATATGGGGGATAGTGTACCATGAACAGATGAGGAAAAGAGTATTCTGTGTTCATCGGGTGGAGGAGGCCCCAGACATCGAACAATCTGTGGTCATTGCAAAGGTCTCTAGCTCTATCACTCGGTTTGTCCATGGGACATGTACAATCTAGCATGGCATCCGGTGCCAGATTCCAGGCCCCACTATCCCAATGACGGAGGTATTAAGCTCAGTCTGCAGCCAGATTAAGTGAGTGTAAGGCCAGTCAGGGCACAAACGGATCCTATGCTGAATATTTTAGAGCTGACTGAGTTTCATGATGGCATAGCTGCCTTTGTTATCTGTCTATGTTTGGAGAACCGAGCACAATAGGGCCTTGTGGATAAGGATAGCAACACCATTCCTGTTGGAATGCAGTGTTGTGGGTTGGAGTGTGGGCAGAGCAGAGGTATGACGAGACCTGCAACTGTAAATGATCTTTCCCGCCCAATCTTGCAATTTTCTCCACTTCTTTAGGGAACAGGTGGGTCTCCCATATAAGGGCAATGTATGTTTTTGTGAGGTAAGATAGGAAATTATCACTTTGTATTTCACATAGTTGGTCAACCCATTCACATTGAGTGTAACAAGAGCAAGAGAATGGGATGCAATGGTGGTGAGTGTGACGGTGTGTGTGGTCATGGTTAGATGGGCTGAAAGAGAGGTTGTGGGTCAGGTGACCTTCAGTCTAGAAGGCTGTTATAGTCAATCCAAGAGGGCGGTGTCTTTGATTGGGTGCAGAGGCTGGAAGAGGTGGGTGGGTAGGGGAAAAGGATAAGGGACTGGACAGTGGGCAAGCTATTGCCTCTATGGGGAGGCAGGGGGCAAGGGAGAAGGCAAATGGTACTGGCTCAGACCAGGACGGTGTGCATGAGAAGCAGTAAAAGCACATGCTGCGTTTGTGACTGTTAATGTTGGGTTTCGACTTCACCAATGGTCCAAAGCCACTATGGGGTACTGGCAACGGCCAATAGAAGAGAATTGGTGACCACCATGGCAAAAAAGGAGGTAAAAGGACAAGGAAATGGTGCATGTGGAAGAGGAGATAGAGAGAAGGTATGCAGAGGCCGGCGGTCAACAAAGCCTAGAGCGTTTGGCCTGGGTACGTGTATCCATGCTGTTCATCTCAGTTCTACATGGCGACCCTGGTGAAGGGTACAGAAGAGGGGATGGTGTGCATCTGAGGAGGGATGTAGGCTAGTGTCTGAAGACCCATAGATAGGCACAACTGAAGGGCAGTGCTAGGCATTTGGGGGGGGGGGGGTGTAGATGACACCAGCCAGGAGGGAGCTCACACCTGCTCAACATTAGTGGGCGCAAATAAAGGTGGGCAGTGCTACGCAGTACGGGGACCCTGCAGAGGACACCTGCCAGGAGAGAGCACACATTACGGGGCTCTGTGTAAATGAATAAGGGAGCAGTGGATATCCTAAACATCTCCAGCCATAGGTGGGGGCCTTAAAAGGATACCAAGCATTAGGACTATGCAGGGGGAGGGTGGGAGGCAAAATCCTAAATGGGTATCCTTAGTTATCACAGGATTACAGACATGGGGAGGTTGGAAGGGCAGTCAGTGGCAGCTGATAAGGATCATGGCAGAAGCAAAAGAGCAGGATGGGGCATTGTAGGAGCCAAGCATTTCAAACAGTGACAACCACAATATTGATTGTAACAGTAACAATAACATCCTTAATGAGAACTAGAAAACTGAACTTAAACCCAATGGTCCTCTTTATCAAAAGCGTTTAACTCCAAAGGTGTGAAGAGTAGCAGAAAGATCAAGACTTAAGGTAGAAAAAGAGAAGGGGGGAAATTGCGGCGAGGTGATGGATGAGGGAGGGGCTAAGAATGAAAAGGTAACAGGTGTGATCATGCTGTAAGAAGCAGCCTATTATTCGGTGAGGCCTGTCCCACCTTCTGCGGATGGATGTCTGTTGGATGTTTAATTATTGGGAAAAAAAAAAAAAAAAGGAAAACAATTCTATTGCCCTTTGTGATTGTCCTTGCATCATATAGCCATGATTCTATTCAGGTCTTGGATAGATTAAATCAATTGCCAAGGCAATGGATCTTTTGTTCAGTGACTCTAGATGTGAACTGTTAATGTTTCAGGAGTAGCTACCCTTAGTTACTTTCGCAAACAAAGATCAGTCTCTTTCTATTCCTACAATCAAATGGTAGAAGTGATTGAAAATATTTTACACAGCAATTAGTTAACCATGAAGTGTCAAATACGTGGTGTAATGATTGATATTTGTATCCCAGCCACATATGCTGGCTGTATGATGGGTTGTGGGGTAAACAATATTGCCTGGTCCTTCTAAAATTAAAAATGGCACAAGCATGTTAAGATAGTAGCATTAATGGCCTTATATCACTCTTGAATTATCATAGATATAATTTGAGATTCACCTAACACATATTGCTCTGTAAGAATAGAATTATTCAATCTGGAGCTATATTTGCAGAATAATGAATATCAAGTATTACTATTTTGCATACTCTAGCTATTAATTCTGCTCTGCACGGCATGAACATTCACATTGAAAAGTGAATACATAGAATTCCTTCTGGTGAAATGCCCAGGGAACAAAATTTGTTCTAATCTGAAGGTTTATAAGGTTGAATAACATAGAATCAAACAGCATTTAAAGAACGTGTCATGATCCATGGCCCACAATCGGTTAAGCCAGGTCGCACAGAGACAAGTTCCTCTAGACTTCAGAAGTGATTGAATCTTCTGCTGCAGTGGAGGTAACCGGTACATGCAGAGTGTGGCCACCGCTTTGTGTAAGCATTTACAGCTGCAATGTATTCCCTATGTGAAAGATTCAAGTGGTTTAAAGAAACTACATGCCACAGAACACCACAGGACTCTCACAAGGCTTAGAATGATGTTTACCTTTTTGGGGTCACAGAGAATAATTTTCTCAGGTTTCAGAATGTTCTTTGATAGGTAATCAAGATGCTTAATTGCTGCATCTAGAATTTTGTTGCTAGGACAATGGAGCTCCTAGCCTTTTCATCTGGAGTTATCAAGAACCTAATTTATACAGAAAATGATCTCAATAGCACTATAGATCAAAGCTTTGGACTTAGATTTGTACATTCATACTAGTCTTGTCCATCGAAGAATTAAGACCCCTATTACACTGGCCATTTTAATAGTAACAAGAGAAATCATCAACTTGTACAGTCTTTGTTTATATAAATTTGAAACAAATGTAGCATTAAGGTATTGTGAATGGTGCAGAAGTCAACATATATGTTCAGGAGCGGAGGCACAACACTCAGAGAATTTATTATGTGACAGATAATGAACTTATTAAATTGGGTGCCATTCATATCACAGAATTGATATAGGATCCAATGAACCGCAAAATGCTACAAAGTAAACAAAGTAAGGAATTGTATGAGAGACTATATGATGCCTAAACTGAGAAAAGACTGAGGTTCGACCCACTTACACTCCCAGGATTTTTCACAATTGACTACTAGGTTTTTAGACTTTTTTATTATTTTTTAAAAAATGTAGTGCGAGTCTCACTACCTGAGTCCTAGTTATGGCAAATTCACTGTAATTGGACAGAAAGTGTGAATCATAAGTGTCCAAGTTTTTAAGATAAAGTCAATGCTGTGAAGCTGGGTTAAGAGGCTCTGGACTGGTTACACATGCAGACATTTTCTTGTGGAGGATAGTATCTATGTACAGGTAACCTTCCCCTTTGGAGATTAGCAATGACCTGTAAAATGTGAGTGGCCATTCCATGTGTATCAAATGACAGGCAAAATCCTCCCTAAAGTACATTTCTGCCCAATTAGACCGTCAGGCTTCACTGAGATATTAATCTATGGTTAAACATGCATTCAGAGTGTAGATTTACAGTCTCTAACATCATATCTACACTCTATATGACACTTGAGGATTTGTCATATTTCCCTGGCTCATTTAAGATCTGTCTTATTTACCTGTCTCAGGTCAGGATCAGATTCCTTGCCTTTTGTTCCTATTGGGCCAAAGTAATCACTCTCCTCTACAGCAGAGGGATCAAAAGACTCACAGCACAATGAAGCAATTAACAGTGCTTGACTCATTTCCTGAGAAAGTAAAGGGTGTGGAGGAAATCTGCCTCTGTTAATCCTCTCCATCTATCCAGAATCGTACTACTAAATTCTACCTCAGTAAGTGAAGTTGCGAGTGGCTTGGATCAGTATTCTGGTTCGGACTTGAATATAGCCTGTGGAAAGACATTAGGGCCAGGTGCACCGTCGATGATCACTTGGGCTACCTCCTCCATTGCGTATCGAGGGTAACACAACAGATCCTATACGTTACTTGCTTGAGGATCAGACTAGGAGTTTACTCCGCCTATTAGTTCTTGTTTGGTAAACATGTTAGTCAAATAAATTGGCTAACTTTCTTCGGGGATATACAAATATCTAATAGCTCTTGACTCCCAGTTGATGCCATTGAACATAGCCCAAAAAGCCCTGGTGTTAGCTAGTTTTGAATAGAAAGGTAATCTTGACCAAAAATTGTCCTGCCTTTCTTTCTGCTCTAGTCGTAACTGTTGTTTGTAGCTTTTTTTTAGGCATGTTATGATTTTGCACATGGTTGTTTTGACATTTGATTTTGTGTTCATTCTAAGCTTTCTCAGCAGCCTCGTTCTTAACATTAAGGTTTTCCCCAACAAGCTTCTAGTTTCTTGAGTTGCCAGCATCAGTATGGGCTGAGATGTGGAACTATGAGATAATAGTCTAGCTAAGAAAGCAGAACACGCTTCCACTGCCGACATATGCAGGTATATTGTACATTGGAATGCTAATTTTGCCTTGACAGTTAGCTTCGACAGAGAACGATGTGACTAGAATAGGCGCTTCAAGTTAATTGATCCAAGGATACCAGAGTCAGCTGGTGCTAGGGCATGCCTAGTTGTGTTCTGTGCCAGTTCTACATGCTGAGTGGTCACTTTGAAGCGTAATTTTTATTTTGAACTTCCCCAGTTGCGATAGTAGAGAAAGAGTAATGATGGCGTAATTGATCATAGAACCCGATTTCGGGCTATAGTGGGTAAACCTTGGTGGAGCGTCATCTTTTGTCCTCCCATTAAGGACCCTCAAGCCCAGATGCTCTAATGAGCCAACCAGTCCCCTACCAGTGCTGTCCTGTTGCTCCTGGGGATTGCACTGACCATAAAGCATTTTCTGCTTCCAGCAGCTCATCATTATCAGGAGTGTAAATTAAATGTGCATTGAAGTCGCCCATCACCAGAACGTCCCATGTTGGGCGAGTGTATCTAATTTCCAAAATCTCATGCATTCATTTCTTGAAAAGCAGAGCCTTTCGTACTTTGCGAGGATGAGCATGGATATTAAATAGTGCAAGGGGGGGGGGGGGAGGGCTGCTTGATGGTTGTTTTCAAAGTTGAGCTTAATAACCTGGAGATTATCAGACAAATTTGCTAGTTGTTCTGAGATTACACAATACAGCCGAGAAGTAGTTTGGAAGGCCACCACATGGTCTGCCTAATCTATTTAATTTCTTGGCGCTAGTTAGAAATGGGGGCTTTGGTTGGCAGTCATGTTAGCCTCTGTCCAAGCAAGGACCCTCACTCTAGTCAGGCTAAAAGAGAATCACCCTCAGCTAACCCCTGCTTACCCCCTTGGTAGCTTGGCATGAGCAGTAGGCTTAACTGCAGAGTGCTAGGTGTAAAATATTTGTTCGAACACACACTGTAACTTAATGAAAACACTAGAAAGTGGCACAACACAGGTTTAGAAAAATAGAAAATATTTATCTAAACAAAACAAGATCAAAAGGATAAAAATACACAAGTCATCAATTAAAAACCAAAAAGAGTCTTCATGTAGTTTTAAACACAACGCTAATGCTGTTAGCGTGAAAATGTAACTTGGGTGCTTCAAAAATAACCCCGCACGGGCAAGTGTGCGTCAAAAAGGGCTTGCGATGCGTTGATTTCACTCACAAGCGAGACCTTGCATTGTTTCTCCTTTAGCCGGGTCTGCTCGCGTCGTTTCTTCTCTCCACAGGAGAGCGATGAATCGATCCGGTCAGCACTCTCGGGTCGCGGTAGGCCTTGCGTCGTTTTAACATGCCGAGCGGTATTTGCGTCAGAAATTCAGCCTCACGATGGTCTGAAAAGCACGCAGTGCGGGTTGCAATCTCACCAGCCTCCATCAGCGATGCTGCACCTTGTTTCTCCAGCCGCGGGCATCAACCTCCCGGTTGCTTTGCAGGCAAACATCGATTTTCTGCCGCGAAGCCATCGTCACGCCGATTTTTCAGCCGCAGATCGGAGTAGCGTAGATCTTTTCCCCGTACGGCAGTCTGTGCATGGATTTCTCACTCCTGGGCTGCCAGCTTCTCTCCTCAGGGTCCCAGGAACTGGATGGGCAGCACTTGGCAGAGAAGGAGTCTCTCCAGAGGCTCCAGGTGCTGGCAGAGAGAAGTCTTTGCTGTCCCTGAGACTTCAAACAACAGGAGGCAAGCTCTTAGTCAAGCCCTTAGAGATCTTCGCAAGCAGGAAGGCAACACAAAGTCCAGTCTTTGTCCTCTAGCACAGGCAGAAGCAGCAACTCCAGGATAGTTCCACAAAGCACAGTCACAGGCAGGGCAGCTCTCCTTCCTCAGCTCTTCTTCTCTTCTCCATCAGAGGTTCCTCTTGGTTTCCAGAAGTGTTCTAAAGTCTGTGGTTTTGGGTGCCCTTCTTATACCCATTTTGCCCTTTGAAGTAGGCCTACTTCAAAGAAAAGTCTCTCTTGATTGTGAAATCCTGCCTTGCCCAGGCCCCGCCCCAGACACACACCAGGGGGTTTGAGACTGCATTGTGTGAGGGCAGGCACAGCTCTTTCAGGTGTGAGTGACCACTCATCCCCTCCTTCATAGCACAGATGGCTTATCAGGACATGCAGACTACACCCCAGCTCCCTTTGTGTCACTGTCCAGTGAGAGGTGCAACCAGCCCAACTGCCAAACTGACCCAGACAGGGAATCCACAAACAGGCAGAGTCCCAGAAATGGTTTAAGCAAGAAAATGCTCACTTTCTAAAAGTGGCATATTCAAACACACAATCTTAAAATCAACTTTACTAAAAGATGTATTTTTAAATTGTGAGCTCAGAGACCCCCAACTCCATGTCTATCCGCTCCCAAAGGGAAGCTACACTTTAATCATATTTAAAGGTAGCCCCAATGTTAACCCATGAGAGGGACAGGCCTTGTAGCAGTGGAAAACGAATTTAGCAGTATTTCACTGTCAGGACATATAAAACACATTACTATATGTCCTACCTTAACCATACACTGCACCCTGCCCTTGGGGCTACCTAGGGCATACCTTAGGGGTCTTACATGTAAGAAAAGGAACGGTTTAGGCCTGGCAAGTGGGTACACTTGCCAAGTCAAATTTATAGTTTAAAACTGCACATACAGACACTGCAGTGACAGGTCTGAGAAATGATTACAGAGCTACTTATGTGGGTGGCATAACCAGTGCTGCAAGCCCACTAGTAGCATTTGATTTACAGGCCTAAGGCACCTCTAGTGCACTGTGCTAGGGACTTACTAGTAAATCAAATATGCCAATCATGCATGAACCAATTGCATACACATTTTGTATAGGAGCTCTTGCACTTTAGCACTGGTTAGCAGTGGTAAAGTGCCCAGAGTAACAAAAACAGCAAAATCAGAGTCCAACCCGGGAAACAGAGGCAAAAAGTTAAGGTAGACCATGCCAAGGATGAAAAGTCTAACAGCCTGATGTGGGGAAGCCCAATAAAAATAAATGTATTGGATAGGTTAACCATGTTTCTTGCAACATGACCAAATCATATCTACCTTGGTTTAATAATGCAAAACCATGGGTAAACATATCTTGTGTGCCGCTATGTTCCAGGACACAATATTTACAACCAGTGGCTGTTCCTTATTTGTTTCACAGTGATTTAGGGGTCAGATTTTCCTTGAAGCATTTAATGTGGATGCTATCCACTGCCAACTTACAAGGGAGTCATCCGCAGGTTGTTCTTGCAGATGTGGGCCCATTTCTACTGGTTCACAAGCTTGATGTAGCACAGAGTATACACGAGGAGCAAGGCAGCCATAGTCAGGCTTCAGCACGGATTCCTTCCTTTCTTGCTTCTTTGTCCTAGAGATGATCTTTGGTGGAACCTGAGAGGCAGGAAGAAATATACACCCTTGAGGTGCGTAGGGGTAGTTTTCTATCCTGAATGTTGTCCCCAGTAAAGGGAATGGATATCGTTGTTTGGCCGGTTTAGATAGGGCTATAAGCCAGGATTCAAACTGTTGCTTGGCATCTAGGATCAATAAGGGTATCTCCTGGGACCTCCAAGTGGTGAGTGATCTGGTCCAGAAGGGTCACCTCTTGGGAGGAATTTCACTGTAGAAGGGCAGAAGCTCCCAAGGAACGTTTTTAAAAACAAATTCTACCTGTCCCATGGGAAAGAAACCCTGACCCTGGGAGAGGTTTGCCACCATTTTAAGCACTCCAGTAGCTTGCACTTTTGCTCTTGGACTCTGAAGAGTGGGGGCCTGTGTATTCAGAAGACTGCAGATTGATAAAAGTAAAAGAAAGATTCTGACACATGCTTTGTATTTCAATGCTTTATATTTTCCATTATAATAAATGCTTTTGAATATCGGAACTGTTCATATTGCGTTTAATGGTGGTGCAATGGTGAATATAATGAGGCTGATTTTATTAGTGTGGTGAGCCCCTGAAAAAACTAGTAGGCCTGCCTTTTGGACAATGACACCCACTTCTACTGTGATATTTCCTCTAGTATAGAAGGAGAGTATTGTGATTATAGGGTTCAGGACCCTCTAAGGGTGCAATGTGATATGAGGGTGTCACCAAAAGTATTTCCATCAACCTTTAATTTGTATTCGTAATTTAATGTGCAGTATTTAGTAGTGCATGTGCAATAAAAGTAATTTCACTTTTTTAAAGTAAAAGCACAGACTGGACAATAATTTATTAAGTGTTTCTGTTAGGTGCCAGCGATCTGGGGGTTACTAGCCCACACCAACTCTTATGAGTAGGTCTTGAGAGAGTCAAGTTCTACAATGGGGTACTGTATTACCAGTAAAAAGACAATTGTGGCCTTTTTACTTGTGAACGACCCACATAATTTGCAAATTATAAGCCAATTCCTAACACAGTGCTTTTCATAATGTCTGCTGATAACCACCCATCCCCTTCTGATGCCTGAGCTATGAAGACCAATTTATCTGAAACCTTCCGATTCTTACTATCATTCAGTTGCCGAAATGACTGTTTGTCTACTTCTCCTTTATTCAGTAGTAACATAGAGAAGTAATGAAATGCTGAATGTTGCTTTAGATTCATCATATTCAATCAAATTCATTTCTTCTGTCTGTTCTAGTTAGATATTTCACATGGCTTATATCCCCAAACATCCTTAAGATAGCTACCTTAATCAGTGGTCATCTCTTTTAGTTTGAGCTCCTGTGAATCAAAACATATCTTCCTCTATCTGCCCCACATGTTCAGTAATTTCTGTATTATCCTCTTCCTAGTTCATACCTTGTTTAACTACAAGAGACTTTATTACAGACTAGCTGTTTTTTTTTTTTTTTAAACTGGTTTATATTTCTTAAAAGTCTTCAGACGGCAACTGTTTTATCCATAATTCAAATTGTACTTTTACATCCTGATCCTTGAGTTTATTGAAAGGTGTCCAGGTACATGATGATTGTGCCATGTTGTTTTACTCTTGGTGGACATCTTGTCCAGGCACATGATGATTGCACCATGTGGTATTAATCCTTGGTGGACATCTTGAACTGTATTCATGTGCTTTTGAGTAACATCATCTCCAATACACACCTTAACTTGAATGTGCATTACAGGGTTATCATTCCCAGCATGTGTGATTTTTTTCCCCCCGCTGTACTTCACAAAAGATAACATTTTGACAGTCCGGGGATCATATTATAAAGGTATCCACTGCTGCATCTGTGTTTATGAGATTGCACTTTCTAAAGAGGATACTGTAGCAAGGTGAAGGTATTATACGGTCTGATAAGATAGTCTTACCATGGAATACCAACACAATTCCCAGTAGTGTACCTTGGATTCACTCTCATCAATCCCAAGCTCAGTCCTGGTAGTGTGGCAAAGAGCAGTCAGGCTACTTAGAGGAACATGTGTAAAGCATTTCACATTACCAACATGGACAATAAGTAAATGACACGATTCAACAGAAATCCAACACTAATTCCAGAAATAGATTCAATTTTAATCTTAATTTAGACACCAAAATAAACTTTGTAGCTTTTGTACTGCCGGAGTTGTGAATTTTTAAGTCTTTGGAAAAAAACAGTACTTTGAAGATTTAAAGGGCATCGTTTGAAGTCAATGGGGAAAATAACAGTGTGCACTTGTTGGATGAGTTATGATGAACCCACAGGAACTCGAGGTGCTGTGGGGACCTAGGCTAAGAGTCAACAGTCAACTTTTTGTTACCTTGCCCAGGGAGTCCGGTTGCAGAGGTGGCTTGACTGTTCTTGGTGCTGACTGGTTCGCAGTGGCTGGTGTGTTTTTCACGCCTTTGCAAAACTGGCCTTTAGGGTGGACTCACACTCTACTCTTTGAATGTAGAGGTCTTTGGTAGGGCCAGGATTCGATGCTTGATTCTTCACCACCTCGTCCGTGGCTGCGGGTGCAGATGTAGTTCCTAGCTGTCAATTACCAGGATGGTTGTTCAAAAGCTGCTTTGCTGCTCCAGTCGAAGTCACTTCCTTCAGGCTGCAAACCCACAGAAGGGGTCACTGACAACATTGGTCCCTATGCTGGGCGAGTGCCCTTGAGTCGGTGAACGTGGCCGCCAGTTTCTGTTCAGGTAACAGACAAGCCTTGGTAGCAGCATGGGTGGTGTTAGAAATGGGGTCCTTGGTTGACAGTCAGGTTGCCCCCTGTTCAAGCAAAGACCCTCACTCTAGTCAGGGTAAAAGAGAATCACCCTCAGCTAACCCCTGCTTACCCCCTTGGTAACTTGGCAGAGCAGTAGGCTTAACCTCAGAGTGCTAGGCGTAAAGTATTTGTACCAACACACACAGTAACTCAATGAAAACACTACAAAATGACAACACAGGTTTAGAAAAATAGGAAATATTTATCTAAACAAAACAAGACCAAAACGACAAAAATCCACCATACACAAGTCAAGTTATTAATTAAAAATCAAAAAGAGTCTTTAAGTAGTTTTAAAAACACACTAGCGCTGCTAGAGTGAAAATGTACCTGGTGTGCGTCAAAAATAACCCCGCACGGGCGGGCGTGCGTCGAAAATAACTCCGCACGGCGGTACTCGAGTCAAAAATCCAGCCGCACAATGAGTCGAAGGTCCAGCTGCGCAGGTTGCGATCTCCCAGCCTCTGTCAGCGATGCTGCGCGTCGTTTCTCCTGCTCCGTGCGTCGATTCTTCGGTCGCGTTTCCTGCGAGCGTCGTTTCTCAGCTGCGGAGCGGGCGGCGCGTCGTTTTTCAGCCGCAGATCGGATTCGCGTCGATCTTTTCCCCGCAAGGCGCTCTGTGCGTGGATTTCCTTGTCTTTAGGCTGCCAGCTTCTCCTTTCAGGGTCCCAGGAACTGGATGGGCACCACAGGGCAGAGTAGGAGTCTCTCCAGAGGCTCCAGGTGCTGGCAGAGAGAAGTCTTTGCTGTCCCTGAGACTTCAAACAACAGGAGGCAAGCTCTAGATCAAGCCCTTGGAGATTTCTTCTCAAGATGGAAGGCACACAAAGTCCAGTCTTTGCCCTCTTACTCTGGCAGAAGCAGCACTGCAGGAAAGCTCCACAAAGCACAGTCACAGGCACGGCAGCACTTCCTCCTCAGCTAACAGCTCTTCTCCAGGCAGAGGTTCCTCTTGATTCCAGAAGTGTTTCTCAAGTCTGTAGATTTGGGTGCCCTTCTTATACCCATTTTAGTCTTTGAAGTCACCTTTCTTCAAAGGGGACTCACACCTACTTGTGAAATCCTGCCTTGCCCAGGCAAGGCCTCAGACACACACCAGGGGGTTGGAGCCGGCATTGTTAGAGGCAGGCACAGTCCTTTCAGATGAGAGTGACCACTCCACCCCTCCCTCCTAGCAGAGATGGCTAATCAGGAAATGCAGGTTACACCCCAGCTCCCTTTGTGTCACTGTCTGGTGTGAGGTGAAAAACAACCCAACTGTCAACTGACCCAGACAGGGAATCCACAAACAAGGCAGAGTCACAGAATGGTTTAAGCAAGAAAATGCTCACTTTCTAAAAGTGGCATTTTCAAACGCACAATCTCAAAATCAACTTTACTAAAAGATGTATTTTTAAATTGTGAGCTCAGGGAGCCCAAACTCCACATGTCCATCTACTCTCTAGGGGAATCTACGCTTTAATCATATTTAAAGGTAGCCCCCATATTATCCTATGAGAGAGACAGTCCTTGCAACAGTGAAAAACGAATTTAGCAGTATTTCACTGTCAGGACATATAAACCACATTACTATATGTCCTACCTTATCCATACACTGCACCCTGCCCTTGGGGCTACCTAGGGCCTACCTTAGGGGTGCCTTACATGTAAGAAAAGGGAAGGTTTAGGCCTGGCAAGTGGGTACACTTGCCAAGTCGAATTTACAGTGTAAAAATACACACACAGACACTGCAGTGGCAGGTCTGAGACATGATTACAGAGCTACTTATGTGGGTGGCACAACCAGTGCTGCAGGCCCACTAGTAGCATTTGATTTACAGGCCCTGGGCACCTCTAGTGCACTTTACTAGGGACTTAACAGTAAAACAAATATGCCAATCATGGAGAACCAATTACGTACATATTTTAAACAGGAGCACTTGCACTTTAGCACTGGTTAGCAGTGGTAAAGTGCCCAGAGTAACAAGCACAATAAAATCAGAGTCCAGCACACATCAACAACCTGGGGAACAGAGGCAAAAAGTTAAGGGAGACCACGCCAAAGATGAAAAGTCTAACAGGTGGTCAACAGGCTTTCTGGCGGTTGGAGGTCATTTGGCGGGGTGTGGAGGCTTGAAACTTGGCACAGGCCTCACTCCCACTCCTTATTTGCTGGACACCGAGTTTCTATGGGCATAGGTACACAGAGCCTATCAGGTTGCAGTTCTTCAATCTCACCCCTTTTTTTACTACTGCAGTTTGCAGTGGACGGATACCACCAGTCAGGGATGTTTTTCTTGGAGTTTAATGTCCACAGGGGAACCATTCGTTGGGACCAATGAGTTTTCACATGTTGGGTACGCGGTTCCAATGCTGGTCTCCTTAGGTCAATCTGTGTCCTCCTCTTTGCACTGGGTCTGTAGTCCAGGTCTTCTGGTTCATTCTTCTTTTCCAGGTAAGATCTAAGTTCTGGTGCCAGGGGAGCCCCTTGAATCCTGCTTTAAGGGTGTGAGGGAAAGTGGCCAATGGGCTATTGTTCGAGGTTAGTCCGCCCCTGCAGTGATAACTTCCTGTGAGGAGTACATCCCGTTCTACCCAGAACCCACTATTCCTAGGGTCTGCCAAGATGGCAGAACCCTTCCTTGACTGTGCAGACCTCGTAGCCCACCTTGAGGTGTGGCTAGTTTGAGGCATGTGCACACCTCCTGCATAACTAATTTCCCACCTGCCTGGCTAGGCAGGGCATGAAAGTCTTTGTCCTCTGAAAGGGGGACAACTCTCAGCACATCAACGGCGGGGGAGCCTTTGAGGCTCACTGCCTTGATGTTAATCTCAGTAGCCAGCCTGGGAGGAAGGACGTGTGACTTTCTTCCTGCCCGGGCCCTTTGTCTTATGTCGCACCAAGGTGCTAGTACTACCAGAAGGCGGTCAGACTCTTGTCTGTGACGGCAGCAGCTGTGGAGAGTCCGCCAAAACAGTACAGGACTGGGCTGCTTGGTGGGCACCTTCTAAGGGTACCATATATGCATCTGCTTTTTAATCCTAAATATGGGCATCATGTTCAGGGTTAAAAGGCACAGTGTTTGATACCAAAGATGATAGGATTCGGCCTGGCCATTGCAGAGCTGGACATCTGAGCAGTGGTCAGATGCTAGCCCATGTTATCCAATGGACCTCTGGTTACTCTGGCCAGCATCTCATTTTAGATGCCAGCATGGCAGAATATGTGCTCCTGCACATATCCCTTCACTCATGGAACAGTGCACCCTGCCCCCTGGGCTAGAGGGGGCCTGCCTTAGGGGTGACTGATCAGTCCATGGGCAGTAATAGGGACTCTGCCTGCACCTTGTGTGGGCAGAGTCTCACTCGAGCAGCAGGCTGCTCATGTAGGCTGACATGACAGCTCCGCAATCTCTCTTTTACTTGGGGTACTGAAGGTGGCACAACTAATGCTGCATCCCTGGTACCCCCTTTACCATATTTGCCCCCGGTACCATTTACTGGGAACTTACAGTGGTATTAAGGTGCTTGCCAAATGGCCTATGCAATTTGACATATACTTAAAGGGAAAGAGCATAGGTACTGGGTCCTGGCTAGCAGGCCCCAGTTCACTAACAGGTCAAAAACCACAGCATCCAGCAGCAAGAAGGGAGGATGACCATCCAAAAAGGGGCACTTTACAACAGGTACATTTAGCTCAGAATGTCTCCGTTAGTGCATGTTCTGCAGACAACATATGTGATAAACTGCGAGCAGTGATTGCCTCTCCTTACTTTTGAGCTGTGCAGTCTAGGGACGCATCCAATAACTTGGGAGAAATTCTGAGTGAAACACATGCACTTTAGAAAGTGCAATTGATTCCAAGCAGGCATGAAGCTGTGCTCCTCAGGAATGCACAAATTCATGATATTACTTACCTCTTTGTGCTTTTGCTCAGCAGTGTGTAACAGAGGTGCTTTTTATATTGTGCAAAATGTGTCACTGAGTTCACAAAATTAAAATTTACCGTATTTTCCGTAGTATAAGACGACTTTTTAACCCCTGAAAATCTACTCAAAAGTCGGGGGTCGTCTTATACGCCGGTATACGGCGTGCTGAAACTTCAGGGACAGGCGCCCTGTAGCTGAGCCACCGTACGCTGCATTTGGAAATGAATTCCAAGCGTACGATGGGCTCCGCGTCCCACAAAGATTCAGTTACCGTACTTGTTTACACGGAGCTGATCAGTCTTACCGTATGCCGAAATCCTCACTGGCAGTTGTCTGGGCAGGCGCGTGTTCCTGCGCGTGCCCCAGGCTATTCAAATCGCGCTATTACGGTACCATAGAAACAAGATTTGTTTTCTGTTTTCTGTTTCTTTCTTCTCACGCATGGCACATATTAGGGAATTACCATATAGTAACGGCCATTTTGGATTGGGATATGACAGTATTATAAAAAAATATATATTTTGACCGCATTTAACTTTGGTTGTACTGCAGTTTCAACAATCTTAAATGTAAATTCATTCTCTGTGATTGGCTGGTTGTTGTATACTTGGTGATTCTGAAGGAAGGCAGTCTATCTGGTGAGCAGATACATGTGGTGGTGAATACAGTACAGTACAGCACAGCACCAGTACCAGTACCAGTATCTGTACCAGTTCATACAGTACAGCACCAGTACATACAGTACAGTATACAAATGGCTAACAGACAAGACCCCATCCTGGCTCCACCAGCAAGAAGAAAGAAATATGAAGCCGGTTTCAAACTTAAAGTTGTAAACTTTGCCATGGAACATAATAACTGTGCTGCTGCAAGACAATATGGAGTAACAGAAAAGATGGTTCGGGACTGGAAAGCAAATGAAAAAGCTTTAAGGAGTATGCCAAGGGGTAAGTGTGCATTAAGAAGAGGCACCCCACATTGGCCAGAACTCGAAAAACATGTAGCAGACATGGTGAATGAGCATCGCCAAAGTGGTTATATAGTGACACGAAATCAGATACGTTTGTTTGCCCTTCAGTGGGCCAAATCTAACCCAGATCACAGCAACAGATTTAAGGCCACTGTATCCTGGTGTACTAGATTCTTTGAAAGGCATAATCTGGTACTGAGGCAAAAGACGAAAATTGCACAAAAATTACCTGCAGATCTTGAAGCCAAAGTAAATAGTTTCCATCGATATGTAATACAACAGCGCAATAAACATGGCTATGCGTTAAGTAGTATCGGAAATATGGATGAAACTCCAATGAATTTTGATATGGTTGGAAATAGAACTGTCCATCCAAAAGGTGAAAAAACAATTTGAATTAAAACAACAGGACATGAGAAGTCCAGTTTTACAGTGGTTCTAGCATGCACAGCTGATGGTGCCAAACTGAGACCAATGATTATTTTTAAAAGAAAAACAATGCCGAAACTCAAGTTTCCTGTTGGTTGTTTTGTACATGTACATGAAAAAGGCTGGATGGATGAAGAAGGGGTAAAGCTATGGCTTGATAATGTATGGAGCAGGCGACCAGGTGGACTTATTCAAAAACGTAGTCTACTGGTGTGGGATATGTTCAGGGCTCATTTAACTCCCAGCACCAAGCAAAGGCTGGCAAGAATAAACACAGATGTGGCAGTTATTCCTGCAGGATTGACATCGTTGGTACAGCCACTGGATGTGTGCCTAAACAAGCCATTTAAAGATCGCATTCGAGAACAGTGGAATGAGTGGATGGTTAGCGGCGAAAAGTCATTCACAAAAGGAGGAAACATGCGTGCTCCACAGTTGGATGTTATGTGCAAGTTTGTCATAAAAGCCTGGAATGATATTGATGCAGAAACAGTAATCAAGTCTTTCAAGAAGTGTGGCATATCAAATTCATTAGATGGTATGGAGGACGACTACTTGTGGCAAGATGAAGAGAAAGCCGAAGCTGAGACCATACCATCTGATACGGAATTAGATCCATACGATGACTGCCTTACAAATGTACCACAAGATGTAATTGATTTACTTATGATATCAGATGACGAACAGGAGGATTTTGAAGGCTTTTAAAGAGAAACTGTCAAGCCAGCAAGTCCTGTAAAAATAGCTTGGAGTTATGATGGGCGTTGCTGACTCCCTAGGATCTTGCCCGGCACTTGCTCTCTCTCTCTGTTTGTTTATCTTCCTCCTATCATCATCAGTTCCAGTTTGGTTGACAGCTTAGAAAACAAACAGCATGGCAGTTCCCATGGGATTATTGTTTTATCCTTCCTTTCAGCTTTAGAGTGAATTAGGAAAAGTTTAATCCACTTGCACTGTTTTATGTTTACATGTTTGATGACAAACAGCCTTATGTTTATAAGTGACAGTTTTCCTACTACGTACCTGCATGTCATAAGCATTTGAATTAAAATTACCATATTAAAATCAAATCTGATGTTTTTTAATTTTCATTTGGTGTGCGTTGGAAGAGGGGTAGTCTTATATGGCAAGTATAGCCCAAACCCTATATTTTAACAGGAACAGTAGGGGGTCATCTTATACGCCCAGTCGTTTTATACGCCGGAAAATACGGTAAGACATTCTTCCCATGACTCTACAAAACACAAAGTAGTCTCATCTCCACAGACTGCATTGTGAAATCAATAACAGTCAATAATGGCATTAATGCATTCATTAATTGATTGGTTAGTTGTTATCACTCATTCAGGTGTGTACTAGAAATTAAAACGGGTCGACTTACCAAAACCTTCATATTATGGTAAGGATCATACTCTTCCCCTGATAAATTCCAGTAGATCTGACCCGCTGAAATATAACGAAAGGTGAGGTGTTTAATGCACCAAGATATTACCGGATTCGGTAAATACCACAGAAACGTGAAGTCTGTTTCCTTTTTAAACAGTGGTTTGCAGAGGGGTCGGAAAACACCGACCCTCACAGAGTGAGTTGAGATGCTGCATGGGGCACTGCCAAAGAGACTCGTCCTTCACACGTTCTTCTTAGTCTTTCATCGATTGCTATCCGTCTTGCCCAAGAAGTGATATCATAAAATAATTGTGTATTCACTGTTTGCAGCCAACCCTCTGCGCTAGAGCTGAGAAAAATAATTCTGCAAGTGTGGTTCAAACATTACCTCTGTCTTTGAAAGGGCATCACGAGCATTATTTAATTTCATTCCCAGTATAAGGTCAATATGTCTTTTTTACGTAGAATGGAATGCTTTTTCTCGGCTGAACACGAGGAAAACATGACTGGACTGGCAATTCTGATCAAAAGGAACTCCTGTTTTATCGCTACTGATAAAGCCGTTCACGCCACATTCTTAATGCCATCTGCAATTTCATACACACGCAGAAGCAGTTCTACACACATAAAAGGACTAGAGCCACATGAAAAATAAATTAGAACTGTGTGCTCCGTAAATACTTTCATGCAGCGACCCAGTTACCCATTGTTTATTTATATCAGTAATTCTTTGCACTTTGGCGTTTGTAAATTGAAGGGTGACCATTGCTGTCTTTCCGCTCTCGAGAGTTCTTAAATATTCAGAGAAAAATGAACGGCAAAGCGCGAGGGAGAATGTTAATCAGAACCTTGAAAATACAGCACTCCTCAGAAGTAATGTTGCAGAAAATGAGTCCAGACAAGGTGAACGCTAAGGTTTCCATTTGAAAATGGGAAGTTACACTAGGACTATATTTCACTATATGCGTTTCTGTTTGTGACATGGTAATTACCATTCACACACACCCTCACAGTCGTCAGAATACACTGGTAAGATAACGCTATTTACGTGGCCACTGCACAGTTAATTTAGCGAAATATGTCAGTACCTCTCGTACCTTGAGGCAAGAAGTCTCTGACCTTTTACCCTACAGACCCGTTTCTATTTTCTTTAGCAGGCATTGGACCGTCCTCCTCTTAACATATGGACACTCGTTTTCCTTAATTGTTTACCATGTTTTTTCTTGGGGTTTGTAGTTGATAGGTTCTTCTTTGAATTCACGTGGTCACAGATTTAACTATTTACGTTCATTATCCTTTGTTTACCAGGATAGTTCTGGTCATGGCGGCGAATTATCTGCCGTGACAGATCCACAAAACGTTTTCTTTAACAGAGGGTGCGGGTCACCTCGATGTATGCAGAGAAAATTGGAGGTTGAATGTCATTATAGAGTCCCACCTTAGTACGCTCTTGGTGGTATGATAAGGGATGGCAACGGCCCACTTCTACAACTTGTCTACAATTCCCTTTGACGGTTTTTAGAAATTCTTGCTTTCTTGGGGTGCAGATTATGGGGAGCTGTAGGCCAAGGCCCTTGTACAGAGTAAAAATGATAAGCATTTGATTTTTATGTTAAATAAAAAGAGAACCCTTGACCTGATGTATGTAGGTTCAGTCCTCTGATTCTCCTACACTCTATGTAGAACCCTACATTTGGGACAGTGAGGTGGCTGTTGCTAATGACATCTGTTAAAATCCAAACGGTTTGGGTGAGGACTAGACACCTTCCTGTAGGAGGCTGGCCCTCTATGTAGTGTGCAAAGCTAGGCACACTGTACAGGGGGTGCAGGCAACCATACGTTGGTTTACAGGGGCAAAAACTAGACAACCTAATGCTCTAATTTTTATGGTAGCTCTGTCGAGCAGTTAGGCTAATCTTGGAGAAGTACAAAGCATTTGTTGTACTCACAGTATCAATAAATCAAGACACACTCAAAAGAATAACTCAAGACCGATTTACAAAAATTCTGCAGATTCATATAAAATTTTTAAGACCAAGATCATCCAGATTAGGTAAGTACTTTTCAAGATATAAATTTTTAAATTTAAAATTTGAATAAAGTTAGTCTTTTAGTGTGTAATTGCGCACCATCGGAATCAATTGAGAAATCGTTGGAAAATTCACAGTAAATCAGGCAATGCTTTTACCAGTGTCTTGTTTTGCAGGTACATCAGGGTCATTGATGGGTACCATGGACCAGCTGAAGAAGTTCGGGAGACTGGGAGCAGCAGCAGAAAGTTGATGGAGGTGGTGCCAGGCCACTGTAGGGACCACTAGGAAACGCACTGCACAGGCAGAATTAAGGGTAAGTCCAGTGGGTCCCCTTGGGGTGTGGAGGTTGAAAGGGGTGGGGGACCCTTAGGGCATAGCTGGATCTTTGGTGCATGGCACAGGGCGGCCAGGTGCAGAGCAAATCGGTGAGCCAGGAGCTACGCGTAAAGGTGCCCTTGGAAGCAGGAGGTAGGTGACTTTGAGGGATACTTGCAGATCAGCAGGGGCACTATGGTGGGAGGTCCAGGTGGTTCCTGAAGTCCCTTGACTGGGGCTTCCCCCTGGTCCTTTTTCGGTCTGGAATGGAATGTCCTTTTGGGTGTCTGACATGAGGTGACCAGTACCTAGGACTATTGCACAGCCTGGCCACTGGAGTGTGCTGTGCTACCAAACTTGGAACACTGTCAGGGGATGTCCTCATGGTCCAACAGGCAAAGTTTAGCCTGCTGCAGTGTCCTGTTCCTTGGTCAGCAGATGGTCAGTGAGGTGGCATTCGCTGAGTCTTTGGTTCCTTGGTGTTGCAGAGTGATGCCTTCACTCTGGAGGGAGATCTTTGGTGATTATTGAAGAGTGGAGGTCTTTGGTGCAGCAGCACTTGAGCTCTCGAGCTTTGGGTCTTCTTTGTTGCTGGTCTTCTTTTTGCCCTTCAAGTCTGATTTCTTGGTCTAGGGATGCCCACAAAATATTGTATTTAGTGGGTGTTTTCGGGGGTTACCTAGTAGTGACCAATCTACCTTAGGGTGGCTACACCCACTATGTGACCACTTCCTGTGGACAAAGGTCTTGTCCCTACATCTGATTGGCTCTTTTCTATTCATCCAAGATGGAGGAAAATGAATTGGGCAGGTCATCTTGGATGCAAGCTGAGGGTAAACACTTTCCTACCCTTGTCTGTTTTCCTGCTGTTGCTCCAGCCAAAAGCAGGGGTTTGCAACAGGGTTGGCCATTTGCTGCTAGAAGCAGGACTGGGGGTCGAGTTTCAAGGTGGCATGCCCTCTGAAGCTCACCAGTAGGGCAGTGCACATTCTTGAGAGAGGGGGTGTTAGCTCCTTCACCCAGGAAGCTCTTTGTTCTGAATCCCAGAGAACAGGATCTCTCGCAGGCTGGTTGTGTCTGGCTAGCAATCATGCCAGGGTAGTTAGCTTTTGCAGGGGGCAGCTCTAAGGTGACCCGGGGTACATTTTGTAATAAATGCAATACTGGTACCAGTTTGGATTTATCATTCTGAGTTGTTTGATACCAAACAACCCAGGGTACACGGTAGCCATCATGTAGCTGTGAAATTCGTACTGACCAGTGTCCAGCACATGCATCAAAATGGCTGCCCTGTTCACTTACTATGTCCAAGGTTTGGCAAGGACACAGTAAGGGCATATTGCTCATGCAGCTATGTCCACAAATGCCAGATAGTGCACCCTGCCTTGGGCTGCAAGGCCTGCCAGAGGAGTGACTTACCTACAATGCATGCAGTGTATAGTAAATACAATCTGTGCCACTGTCTTCAGGTGCCTACCCTTAGTAACACATGCCCTGGGTACCTAAGTACCATTGACTAAGGACTTACAGTGGTAGCTAAAGGTGTTGCCAATTGTGCTCTGCCTATGCATCACACCAGTTTTAGGAAAGAGATCTGGTCCAGGAAGCCTGATTAACTGGGGCCCTGGGAACTAACAACTTTGAGGGTGCATCAAATATCAGGCAAGAGGTAGGGACTAACCATGACAAACCAGATCTCTTCTCACACTCCCTCCAAATAGGAGGATGGCGCGGATGTTAATACATCTAATTTGTGGTTGTTAGTGTCAAAGGCTTCAATCAATCAATCATTTCTAGAGTGTGCTACTCACCAACAGGATCTTAAGATGCTGTGGGGTATGTCCTCAGGGTTCAGTTGAGGAGCCAGGTCTTGAGGTCCTTCCTTAATTGAGGTAGCGATGGTGACTGTCTGAACTGGAGAGGTAAGGTGCTCCAACATTTAGCTGCCAGGTAGGTGAAAGATCTTCCACCCGCCGAGGACTTTATGTAGAGTACGTTGGTGAGTGACTGGTGGAAGGAGCGGCAAGGTCTGGAAGGGGAGTACCAGTTGAGGCGGTGGTTAAGGTAGTCGGGTTTGATGTTGTGTAGGGCTCTGTAGGCGTGTACGAGGAGTTTCAAGTTGATCCTCCTCTTGACAGTGAGCCATTACAGGTTTCTCAGGTGTCCGGTGATGTGTTCTTGGCGGGGAATATTCAGGACAAGTCTGGCGGTGGCGTTCTGAATTTGTTGTAGCTTGCCCAGGTTCTTCTTGGAGCTTCAGGCATAAAGGGCAGTGCCGAAGTCAAGTGTGCTTGTGATCAAGGCGTGTGTCATGATCTTTTAGCAGTCAGTTGGTATCCATCTGAAGATTTTCCATAGGGTGTGGAAGCAGGTGGATATGACAGAGTTGACCTGTCTGGTTGGCTGAGTCGAGGATGGCACCAAAGTTTTCTGCGTGGTCTGTGGGGGTGGGTGGGCTGCCAAATGGTGAGGGCCACCAGGAGTCAATCCAGGCTGAGGAGTAGGGTCCTAGGATGAAGATCTCTGTCTTGAAGAAATGGAGAAACAGAAAAACCAGCGAAGACCTCGCCTTTCTCAGAGCTGCCGCTGCCACTGCCAACCACCACTGATGCATCAAGAACGCAAAAACAAAAACGCACCCCGTGAACGTATCAACTCCTCCACGCACAACACGAAAGAACTCTTCACAGTGATCAACGAATTCACAAATCCCCCTCTGAAGCCACCAACATCCCCACATTGCAAGACCTCTGCAACAAATTGGCTACCTTCTTCCACCGCAAGATCAAGGACATTTAGGACAGCCTCCTTCTCTACAACTGACGCCAGCCCCCCAGAACCCATCCAAACCATCCACAGCTGGTCCACTCTCACCATTGAAGAAACTGAAAGCATCATGAACAGCACTCACTCTGGAGCTCCCACAGTCCCCTGCCCCTACCACATCCTCAACAGAGCCAGCGCATCCATCGCTGACGCCGAAACTCGAACCTGGTTCCCCAGTTGCAAAGTCTGCAGCTCTGGCCGTAACGCCACATTCTTTACCCTAAGTGTTTAAGTATTGTAGGTTTGATTACATTAAGATGACATCAGGTGTGCTACACTTTTGTCATAAATATATAATGTTAGCAATCTAGTTTTTCATTAGAATACTGTAGGGAGGCAGATGTCAGGGGCACATGCTTGGATAAGAAAGAAGCGTGCAGTAGCAATAATTTTACCACGCTGGGTAGGCGGTAGGGTCAGAGGCAGCACAGCAGACCATGGAGGTCAGGTGAAAGTGGGGCAGGGGCAAAAAAAAACACCCATACAGGACAGGCAAAAGAGGATGTGACAAAATAACACCAGTGAGGATAGAAGGAAGAGGCAGTGGCAGTACAACCAGAAATGCCAAAAGGCCTGATTCGGGCAGGAATCTCCCAAATGTTTTTAAGCCCAAAAGGGCTTTATTTTATCCATTCCTGATTTAAATTTGCTCTTTTGCATTTTAAGTCAGTGGGGAAAATCAATTCCCCAGGTTTTTGTTCAAAATCTGCCTCCTACAAAGGTCAAAATGTTGGCAAGTATGGTACATTGCATAACTGAGGGAAGGAGGAATGGGGTAGGGACATGGCCTTGGATATTAGAGGGCAGGGGCAGATGGGCAGGGCAGGCGTCTGGGATTGCAGAGGCACAATAAACTACACAGGGCAAGAAGGATGGTCGTGGAGCATAACTGATCATGGAAAGCAATAGGGAGGGGACAGGACCATGTCATGTACATGGACATCAGAGGGCAGAGGGGAAAGAGGCAAGGGAAGCAAGCTGACCATACTGGACAGACAGGAGGGACAACTGCAGCATAACGGACCATGAAGGGAAGAAGCGAAGCAGCAGGGTCATGACAGCAGACCACCCAAGGCTGGAGGGAGGAGATATGAGCCTGCACATGGAAAATGGAGGACAGGGGGCAAGGGGACAGGGCTGGATCAGCAAGCTGACCATGGAGGGCAGGGGGATTGGCACAGGAAGCACAATCCACCATGGAGGGCAACAGTGGGACTATAACGGCATGCATATAGTAAGGGGAGGGAAGGTATGAGTGGGTCGGGGAAGAAAGCTAACTACACAGAGCTGACTACACAAGTGGGGGAGGGGCTGTGGCAGCACAGAAGGCAATGCATGGCAAGCAGGAAGGTTAATGGCAGCACAACAGCCATGATGGGCAAGAGGGAGGGGCATGCCCAAAAGACAATGGAGGTCAGAAGGGACAGGTAGGGGCTGGACACAGACAAGAGAGGGCAGGGAAAGGGTCTCCACAACAGACCATGCACAGTAGGCAGGAGGAGCAGTTGCAGCACAGTGGAGTATAGAGGGCTGGAGAGAGTGGTAGCTAAATGGTCTGAGGAGGACAGAAAGGAGAAAATAGGAGAAGCACCTGAGACAGGCTGGGTGGAGGTGGTAGAGAGAGGTGGCATTCATCTTACTATGCTACACAGGTGGGAGGGACAGTGGCAGGTCTATGGCACATGGTGGGCAAAAAAGGAGGGTAGCAGAAGTGGGCAGGGGCATCAAGCTAAATGGAGGGCAGTGGCAGCACACTGGAGCATACAGGGCAGTGATGGTGCACTGACTCAGACTACAGAGAGTAGGGAGGAGGTAGATGGGGTAGCAAGCTAATTCTTCAGGGTAGATGGTAAGGGTAATGGCTGAACAACAGCCACACAGGGTTGTAATGAGGACACAGGGGCATGGGCTTGGACAATGGATGGCAAGGAGGAGCGAGGGCAGGAGCAGCAAGCTTAGGTGGGGGCAGCATAATGCTAGGCCAGGCCCTGCATCCAGCTCCCCTGTAAGGAAATGCCTCCTTGGCATGGTTACATAACGTTTTGCCTTTGCTGATGCTAAGTTATGATTTGAAAGTGTGCTGGGACCCTGCTAACCAGGCCCCAGCACCAGCGTTCTTTCCCTAAACTGTACTTTTGTCGCCACAATTGGCACAGCCCTGGCACTCAGGCAAGTCCATTGTAACTAGTACCCTTGGTACCAAGGGCCCTGATGCCAGGGAAGGTCTCTAAGGGCTGCAGCATGTCTTATGCCACCCTGTGGACCCCTCACTCAGCACATGCACACTGCCTCACAGCTTGTGTGTGCTGGTGGGGAGAAAATGACTAAGTCGACATGGCACTCCCCTCAGAGTCAAGATCAATCAACGGAGGGATAGGGAGGGATAATGGTCCAGTGTATATCCTCCCGAAATAGATACTATAACACAAATTGATATACTGTTCCAAGAGTAGAAATAAAAGTGAAAGGATACAACAAAGTCCTAAACTTTAGGAGCAAGAAACCTCACACACCCAGTTGGGTGTCATGCTTCATCATTGGCGTTGCTCCTCGTCAGACCGGCGCTGCAATGTCTGACAGGCACCCACCGAAGTGGGGCTCTTTGCCGGAGATCTTTCCTCGATAATGTCAACACCTCAAGGGTGAGTTGTTGAAGAGAGGGAAATAAGGAGAGTCACAATAAAGATTAAAATTGGCTCACAATCCCAAACCCAGAGAAAAATGTATTAATCCAAAAGAGGGTTGAGGCCAAGATTAAAAACAATCAAAGAGAGTGACACAGAGACAATGGTCTGACACTCTGTACAAGGAATATTGAAAAAAGGAAAAGGGGGGAGGGACTACCATCCGGCCCTAGCGAAGGGTCAACATGTTTTGCGTCTAAGGTCCAACAGGATCCAGCGACGCTTCTTCAGGACCTAATATCTACATACTTATCCTATAGAGGGGCTCAAAGGACTGCTAACCACTGAAATTATCAGTATATAATGTATCCAGTCACTTACACTCGTCTGATTGTACTATATTCTACAAGTCTCCCTGTAATAAAAATAAACATGGGTCAGTCAGACATAACAAAAATACCAAATTACTATATTGTAATGATGTCATAGATTCATAACATAAACGAGACGGTGTCAACCAGTGGGGAACATGGTGAAAAATGGTGGCCGTGGCACACGTGTACATGTAGAAGAGGGGCGGAGGGTATATCATTAGCAGCTTACCATACCTGTCAAGACACGTGCATCATGGGACCGCTACAGTCGGTATCCGGGCGCGTAGTACGCTAGTATGCAAAAAACGACTAAAGTTAGCCGTTCTCATCAGGACTCAGTATTAAACACAGTCTGCTATCCAATAAAATATTGAAGGAGGTTCATCAGAGAAATTAATTGCCACTAGTAGTAAAAAGGGTAGTTGTATAAACATGTTGAAGGGAAATTATCATTCAATCATCAAGCATGGGTTATCCATATACCCATAAGTCCGCTAGCCTCAAGGAAATACTTGGAGTACCCTAAGGTAAACTACATTTATACCATATGTCTCATAATTGCTGATATAAATAAATGAAATCCAAAAGAACACATGTCGACTCAGTACACCATCGTGAAAAAACATGCCCTCGTATTTACATTGACCCACAGCACTCGCGAATAATTGACAAGCGCGGTGGGAATCAGAGTTGGTGAACGTGAAAGGCACTTACTTGACAGCGCTCCAAACTTTGCCGGGGAACCTACCCGCGACCGTGCTCCCGAATTAATGGGGACACCACGGTGCGGATGGGTGTAAAAAACCCGAGCAGCCGGAAACGAGTGCGTACGGGCGACGCTCATGTTGCTTAGCAGCAGAGTTCAATGGGCCACGTGACTTCGCTCGTCACGGGCAAGTAGTCGAAAAAGACAAAGGACTCCTGGGGGCGGAAATAAAAATCGAGGAAGGACTTGTGTATAATGAATAGGATCCCGAAATACTGTGTGATAGTAATGGGGACATCTTAGTGGTACAATCAATCAAGAGCTCACATCTTTTGATGCAGAAATTAGTGCCAACCAAAGAGCATGTCACCATTGGTAAAATAAAATTAAAAAAATGACAACACCCCAGCGTGGGAAAGGTACTCTCTCTGCCAGCAATGGATACTAAAAGCAATAGAGATCTCATATTCTGCAATACAGAGTTAAGTGCCATATAGTAAAAGTGTAATCGTCGGCACAATTGTAACCAAATTGCGAAACACAGGAAGGGGGAATACCCCATTTGTCCATAAAAAGTAGTAAGAACAGTATCGACTGGCAACACAGTATGTAAAGATGATAAGGGAACTAGTGTGCCAGACTGATCCAAGGAATGTCATCATTGAGTCCATGTATATGCGTGTCCAACTCCCCTCAGAGTGCCATGCCAACCTCACACTGCCTGTGGCATAGGTAAGTCACCCCTCTAGCAGGCCTTACAGCCCTAAGGCAGGGTGCACTATACCACAGGTGAGGGCATATGTGCATGAGCACTATACCCCTACAGTGTCTAAGCAAAAGCTTAGACATTGTAAGTGCAGGGTAGCCATAAGAATATATGGTCTGGGAGTATGTCAAACACAAACTCCACAGTTCCATAATGGCTAAACTGAAAACTGGGAAGTTTGGTATCAAACTTCTCAGCACAATAAATGCACACTGATGCCAGTGTGCAATTTATTGTAAAATACACCCAGAGGGCATCTTAGAGATGCCCCCTGAAAACATACCCGACTTCTAGTGGAGGCTGACCAGTTCCTGCCAGCCTGCCACACACCAGACATGTTTCTGGCCACATGGGGAGAGTGCCTTTGTCACTCTGTGGCCAGGAACAAAGCCTGTACTGGGTGGAGGTGTTTCTCACCTCCCCCTGCAGGAACAGTAACATCTGGCGGTGAGCCTCAAAGGCTCACACCTTTTGTTATAGTGCCCCAGGGCATCCCAGCTAGTGGAGATGCCCGCCACTCCGGCCACTGCCCCCACTTTTGGCGGCAAGGCTGGAGGAGATAATGAGAAAAACAAGGAGGAGTCCCCCACCAGTCAGGACAGCCCCTAAGGTGTCCTGAACTGAGGTGACCCCCTGCCTTGAGAAATCCTCCATCTTGAGTTTGGAGGATTCCCCCAATAGGATTAGGGATATGCCCCCTCTACACAGGGAGGAGGCACAAAGAGGGTGTAGCCACCCTCAAGGACAGTAGCCATTGGCTACTGCCCTCCCCAACCTAAATTCAGTATTTAGGGGCTTCCCAGATCCCTGGAAATCAGATTCCTGCAACCTGAAGAAAGAAGAAGGACTGCTGACCTACAAGACTGCACAGAAGGAGGGAGACGACAACTGATTTGGCCCCAGTCCTACCGGCCTGTCTCCAACTTCGAAAACATGCTCCATCGACGCATCCGACAGGGACTAGCGATCTCTGAAGCCTCAGAGGACTGCCCTGGACTACAGGACCAAGAAACTCCAGTGATGAGCGACCCCTGTTCAAAACCTGCAACTTCTTTGCAACAAAGAAGCAACTTTCAAAGACTGCATGTTTGCCGCCGGAAGCGCAAGACTTCACACTCTGCACTTGACGCCCCCGGCTCAACCTGCAGAAAACAAACACCTCAGGGAGGACTTCCCGGTGACTGCGAGCCCGTGAGTAACCAGTGGCTCCCCCCAGATAGCCCATAAACGGTGAAAAAAAAATAGCGCAAAAAATAAATATGAATAGCTCAAGGATGAAAGTCACAGACCTTCACAATGAGAGCTGATGTTTCGAGTCCATGTGTATCCCCGTTCATATCCCTCATTTATTTTGTTTTCAAGTGACAATTTTTAAGGCTCATACTGAAAGGTGATCATACTCTATTTAATTGACAAATACATTTTTCTTTACAATTTGTGCAGAAATATCTAATTCTAAATATATCAGCCATCAAAGATTAAAAAAACTTTCTATCTCTCTGCCTCTCACTCTCTCTCTCTTTTAGTCTCTTTTAGTATCTTTGTCCCACTTACACACCCACTCAGACACTCAGGCACCCACTCACAGACCGACTCAGACCCTTGTGCACCCACTCACAGCCCCAGTCAGACCCTCGCGCACCCATTCACAGACCCACTGACACTTTCATGCACCCACTCAGAGACCCACGCACAAGGTGATGCACCCATTAAAACACTGATGTACGCACTCCCACACCCAGACACTCTCACAGCCACTCTCACCCACAGATACACCCTATCACACCTATTCTCATACCGGGAGAGTGTAGTGTCTGCCGCTGAGCGTGCAACTAGAATCTCAATAGTTGATTGCACGCACAGCAGAGCCGCTCGCACAAGCTTGTTTCACGGTGTTCGGATGCGCGTGTGGTGCGCGAAGAATCCAGGATGTCGAGAAACAGCAGTTGGGAAGCGGAGGAGCGCTGGGCTGCGCTGGGGTGATGAGATTTTGACATTTTTGATATGCTGTGTCACTAAAGTAAGAAATAAACATCGCTTTTAATGAACATTGTTTTTTGACAGATTATTCTCCTGGAAAGTCTTCTCAGCTTACTTTATGTGGCGACGAGCTGTGGAGCTGAATCACCCCAGGCTATTACATTGTTGTTTCTCAGAGGCCCACACGTGCCTGTTCTCTTCCACTTTAATCCTTGGGGATTCAAGGTTAATTACAGGAAACTTAACCGGAGCTGCCTGCTGTTTCTCCCATGACCCTCTAGTCAAAGGGGTGTATCTACAGGAGGTCTGGATCCCTAAGGAAACATGGGGGCCATCTTTAAACTGTAATTTTAACCAAGGATTCTATAATTTCTTTCAGTTTAAAACTTACTCCGGAGTTGGTAAGTTGGTAAAGACTTTACTATCTTGTTTTTACATCTAGCTGTCATGCAATTTGTTAATCCTCCACTACCTTTTTTGGAAACACCTGGAGAGCCGGTTATACCATGGAAACAGTGGTATGATGCTTTTGAAACGTATTTAGGGGCTACTGGAGCATCTAGGTCCAGACCTGAAAGGAAACATTTTTTGCTACTGCATTCCTTAGGATTCGAGGCAAGATCAGTATTTAAACACTTACCAGATATTCAGCTGGAAGAAGGCGAAGAACTGGATGAATTTGAAGAGGCTCTTAAGAAACTGGTTACCAGATTTGATGCTCCACCAAGTTTAGTTATAGTGAGACATAAGTTTTTCAGGAGGGAACAGAAAAGTGGAGAGGATGTCAATACTTACATATCTGCATTGAGGAAACTTGCTTCAGATTGTCGTTTAGAAACATTTACTGATCAGTTAATCCGTGACCAATTCATTAGTCACTGTTCGGATAAGTCAATCAAACGAAAGTTGTTGTCATTGGGAGATCCGTCTTTATCGGATTCTATCAGAATTGCAAAAAGTATTGAAACTGCGATCAAATCAGCCAAGGAATTAGAACATGCACAGGTTGAACAAATTAATGTAGTCCAGAGATCTGACGACAGACGCAAGATGAACATTCCGTCTTCCAGCAAAAGAGAAGTGGCCAAACACAATAGTTTCTTCAAACAAACTAACATATGCTTTAGGTGTGGTTATCCATCACATCTAAAAGGAGGGAAGATCTGCCCAGCAAAATTGTTCAGTGCAGATTATGTGGTAAAACAGGTCATTTTGCAAAAGTGTGTCAAAGTAGCAAAAGTGACAATACTAAGGTCAATGCTGTTGTTGGTGATAGTGATGACAGAATGGGTGAGTTGATGAGTGAAATGCAAGAAATAATTTTGGCTGTGGGTGACCATGACATAAGAAGTGGTAATCCTGATCACTGCATTGATCCTTACATTTTAATACAGGTTGGTGACAAACATTTAAGGTTGTTAGCTGATTCGGGCGCCAGAATCACTGATTACTCAGGAGTTATTTGAACAAAATTGGGGAACATGAAAATTGTACCCACCAGACAGGTTACCAGTGTTGTACGAAGGTAGGAGGATTGAATTAATGGAGTACATTGAAGATGTCTTGGTTTTCAAAGGATGACATATTTTTGGGAAGGTGTATGTGGCTGTAAAAGGATTGAACATTTTGGGGTGGTTCCATCAAGGGTTGTTTGGCATGGTTTTGCGTCCAGGTAAAGGTGATCAGGTAACAGTAATAAGAGATTCCGCCGATATAGAAAATCTGCTTAATGAGTTTCCTAGAATCTTTTCAGGTGAATTAGGTAGGATAAGAGGTTTTACACATACAATAAAAGTTAAAGATAATGCTGTTCCAATAAAACATAAATTGAGAGGTATACCATTTAGTGTCAGAGATGAATTAGAAAAAGAATTGGAGAGTTTACGAACGAAGGGAATCATTGAACCTGTTGATTCTTCGTTATGGTTATCACCTTTAGTTGAGGCAAAGAAAAAAAATGGTGAACTAAGAGTATGTGTTGACTTGAGGGCTCTTAACAGAGAGATTTGGGTGGACTCCCATCCACTGCCAAAGATCAGTGAGACGCTCTCTTGCATTACTGGAGTGAAACTCTTTACGAAACTTGACTTAGCTGCTGCTTATCACCAGGTAGAACTGACACCAGATTCTAGTCACTTCACTGCCTTTGTTTCCCCGTGGGGGACGTACCTATATTGTCTTATGCCGTTCGGACTGGCGTCGGCAGCGTCAGTGTTGCAGAGGATAATGTCTACGCTGCTCAAGGGCATAAAGAAAGTGTGTCTGTTTCAGGATGATGTGCTTATCCATGCTGGTGATCGACGTGAACATGAGGAGATTTTGATGCAAGTCCTGAGAAGGTTCAATAGTGCTGGGATTGTGTTGAAAAGAGAAAAATGTCAGTTTCTCCAAACGTCAGTAAAATATTTGGGACATGTCTTGTCTGCAGAAGGTGTTTATCCCAGACCAGGTCTGGTAGAAGCGATTGTGAAAGCACCTGCACCTCAGGACAAAGTTGGTGTCAAATCTTTTTTGGGACTTTGCGAGTTCTATTCTAGGTTTATTGAGAATTTTGCGACTCTAATCAGACCTATTTAGAATCTACTGAAAACAAAAACAGATTTTGTGTGGGATGCTGAATGTGCAGAAGCGTTTGATATTATTAAGCAAAGATTGGGTGGTGTTGGTGTTTGTTAGGGCCGTTCAACTCACTTCCACCTAAATTACTTTACGCTTATGTTGCAATTGACTACTTTTCCAAGTGGCCGCATGTGAAGTTTGTGTTTTTTTTCTGAAAGATATATTTTTGGAGGAAGGGTTTCCCAAGGAACTTGTGTCTGATAATGGGGTCCAATTCGTTTCAAGTGAGGTTGAACATTTTCTGAATGATTGTGCTATCAAACATTTGAAGAGCTCACTTTACCAACCACAAACGAATGGTTTGGTTGAACGCTTTAATGGGGTGGTTGGTGAATGTGTCCAGTGTGCTTTAGCTAATGGGTGTGTGGTTGATGCAGCTGTAAAGAGTAAGCTCTGGTTCTACAGAACAACGCCCCATACAAGCACAGGGGTGTCTTCGTTTGAAGCACTGAGAGAGAGGAAGCCTGCCACGCTATTTAGACCAGCTTGGTTGTCCAAATTATTCAAACATTCTATGTGTAAGGAACACATTAACGCCAAGGTTCGTTCGGGTATGAGGAAAGCTCAAGAAACACAAAAAACATAATATGACAAGAAAAGGAGTGTGAAAGAGTTACGGTTCACGGTTGGTGATTGGGTGCGAATACAACTATCTAGTTCTGTCAAGAAAGGTGACTAAGTTTTCAGAAACTTTGAGGGTTGACAAAGTGTGTGGTAATGCTGTTCGTGTTGGTGGACGTAATTGGTGGAATGTGGGAAACTTGGGAAAAGTTTTACCAAGAGATGTTCCTTTGTCACTTAGCGACCCATTAGACCAGAATGAAAAGGTGAAGAAGTCCTTGAATGTACAAAGACCTGGTGGGGTTGAACCATTGAGTCCTAAAGTAGGGGACGCTTGCTCCGAACTGTTGCCTGTTAGGAAAAGTTGTAGAGTGCACAATTTACCATTGAGGTACCGTTAAGTGAGATTTTTCTTGGTGTTGCTCAAGTTTTAGTATCTATCAAGAAATGTAGTACGTGATGTTTAGACATGTAAAGCGTAATATGTATTATTACCTACATTT